>NC_092811.1:40314004-41514004 GCF_040954645.1 Diabrotica undecimpunctata | reverse complement strand
CACAACAGAACTTCTTTCACAAAGGGCTTTTCTGTTATCCTCCTTTAGAAATTTAAAACCCAAATTATGTATCACTTGCCATAGACTTGTTCTGCCAATTTCGTCAAATTTTCTATCTTTTAATTCCGAGAGAATTGTATTTAAGGTCACATGAAATGGTATCACGAATTTCAAATTTTTTTCCATCTGGAATATCTTTCGTTTTCAATGATAGGCGAGTTTTTCGATGATCTTCTTTCGGCCGTTCATTATTGCGATTTTGTAATACTCCGCCATTTTCTTTTTCATCCGTAAAATACTTATGTACACTACAAATTAGACTATCTACATCTAACACACGTCTAGGCATTTTTAAATATTTCCACCAAACATACAATGTCAACACTGGCAAAGAATCAATTCAACTGCAATATTGTAACAAATTTATACCTACCCTGATGTTATTTTAATGTATTTTAAAATATGACCATTAATGCAGTTTTTACCTAATTTTCTGGGAAGTCGTTTACTGCAACTGGTTATCAATGAGTCAGTAGCATAATTTTGTTAATCCGAAACCTGCGTAAATATAGCGAACCGGCTATACATACCGCTCTGTAAATCAGTGTAAAAATTGGCTGCTTATCGCGGTAAATACCAGTTTTTAAAATTATTTAACCAACAAAAAGTAATTAGTAATTGTTGTGTAGAGTTTTTAACATCAAGAGCTGTAACATTATTCGGTAAGAAATTGTTTATTAATACTTTTCTAACCAAAACATTCAGCTGTGTTCACATTTTTTGTCACATTTGACATAAGCCAGTCCTATCAAGGACTGGTTCGGCGAAGTATTAGCCAGGCAACCAGTAATACAGATATGCGCTACAATTGCTGCTTATCAGTCGAAACTTGATTACAAGAAAACCAAAATTAGTTACTTTTCACTACATGAGTAACAACTTAAATCAATGTTCTCCTACAGTTAGCAACACCATGCCTGGAAACAACATCATCAGTAATAATCCAAATTCACATGCAACTGCTAGTATGTCAAAATCCAAACCGAAATATCCCAAAAAAGATAAAGCCATATTAATACATGCTGAACCAAACTTATTACTACTCGACTAAGTCAAAGCCATAGGTAACATTGTTAGCCCCAAAAACATACGCTACGCCTCAAGAATGTCCAATAATCGGATATGCATCTACTTAACAAATCCTGAACTTGTCTAACATATTTTAACAGAATACCCTACGATTACAATTAACTCTGTAGAACTACCCATAAGAAGACTGGTTACCCCAGCCAAAAGACGTCTCTAATAATCATATATTAAAGCTGGAATCCCCGAACTCGTTCTGATTTCAGCGATTCTACCTCCCAAGAAACAAACACATCTACTAACTTACCCATCAAAGACATAAAAATGCCTTCACCCGATGCAAAATGCATAAAAAGCATAAAACTAAAAAATCCAAGAAAGTCGCACCCGATCAATCTAAATTAACCGCCTCCTCTGTTCTCACAATCAATAATCTTTATCAAGCAAATTCAAACTTATTCTTTTTACCGGTTAAAAATTTTATTGCTTTCTGGAAATTCAGAAATTGGAAGCACAACATCGCAATCTACAAATAATGATAAAGATTATCTAACCGACTCTTCTCTAACCTCTCAACGTTCTCAATGTTAAATATATTTGCTTTCACGTTAGTGCAGTGGCACTGCGATGGGTTCTACCCTCGCTTAGAACGCTTACAACAATTATTCAGTGATACAAAAGCACATATCATCTGCCTTCAAGAAACCAATTTCAAGGAAACTTGTAGACGTGATCTTAAAAATTTTGAAGGTTACCATTTCCTTCGTACTACGTATACAACAAGAAGTGGAGGAACATCTATCTTCGTGTCTAAGGATTTATTTTCTATACAATATATCCTAACTACCAATTTAGAGACCATAGCAATAACTGTCTGGTGTTCCGACCAAATAACCATATGCAGTACATATATTCCACCTAATTACAACTTAACAGAAACCGAGTTTTTTTTCTTGAAAGACATTCATTTATTCAACAGAATATGACCCCTTGTTTTCCGTGTACTTTACCTTTAACTTATAACTTAGTGATAAAACTGTTAGTATTATTTATAGGTTCTAAGCTTATAGATTAAATGTAGCAATTAGTAACATGTACTTTTTGTAATTATTGTAAACAATATTATTTGTGTCAATGGTCTTTGCAGCCGAGACACATTATTTTAAATAAAAAAAATATCTTTTGTTGCACGTAGGTACAGTTTATTTGATATTTTAGATGTTTAAAAAGATACAAAAAAGTAGTAATGAAGGTACACAAAATTTGTAAGTATATACTGAACTAAACACAAAATCAAAATAAATAATGATAAAGTCAACTTTTTTTTTGTAATCATTTTTTGACCATAATTTCAAAATTAATGTGAACGTTAAGCTGTAATAATGGGTTCGAGCGTCGACTACGTCACACTCCTGGGACAGGTATCATGGTATCATACCTTGTATTCATTGTACCATGCCATTTGTGCACCTTACGTTGGGGTGGCCGTTCTTGTTATTGGCATTGTACTTCGTTAGACTTTTACTTTGCAAAATTAGATAAGCTTTTATTAAACACATACAGATATTAGCAATATATCTAGGTGTTTTATAGATTATAATCTAGATCAACAAGAAAACCATTTAACTCAAACCATGAAAAAAAAAGAAGACAATTTCAAGGTGAAATTAAGGGAACATTATTGTGAATTATGCATTAGACAACCTTTTGCAGAACTCAGTTTACAATTGCTAAACAAATATTTTCTATTCAACCATTTTTTTGTTTTTAAGGTAATTTACAGTGTATAAGTTTTACACTTATGACTTGTTTACACGGGTAGAGTTGTAAAGAGAGTAGAGTAGCGAGTAGAGTAGACTCTACTCGCTACTCTACCAAAAATGGCTTGATACCGTTCACACGAGGAGAGTTACAAGTATAGTACTGATGCTAGTATAATGTGGAGTGGGTGTTTGTTTAGTGCAAAATGAATTCAAGAAATTTTTGTATTTTTAAACATTCTTGATTATGTGCACCTTATATTCTTAATTTTTTGCTTGAGCTCGTTTACTCCAAAGCCCCATTTTACTACACTACCTAAATTCCATAAACACTGGTATTCGCCATTCATCTCTACAAGTTTTAAAGTTTCATCTTCGGTGAACTTCATTTTCCCTATTTACACAAAACACAACTCCAGCCGGAATGACAGCGTCCCTATGCACTCTCCTACCTACTCTATTCTACCAGAATTGACCGCGTTCCATGGGTAGAGTGCGCAGGCGAGTGGACATTTTGGCGGTGGTGGTGGTAGTAGAGTAGAGTTACTTTGCCACATGTTGCTAGTCACTCTGCTCTACCACCTACTATGCACTCTACTTGCTGCTTTACTGCGCTGAGCGTTTTTATGGGTAGAGTTACTCTACTCTACCAAGTACTTGCATCATTACTCTACCCGTGTAAACGGGTCACTGTTTCACATTTGTCAAGATAAATTTTATAGGACATTATGAGGCTTATATTTCAATAATCTGTCTTTTTATAATTATAAATATATTAATCATAAATAAATTAGTACAGGAATTTGTGTAATGTCTTCTTAAGATTTGTGTAGAGTTTCTTCTTCTTCTTCTGGTTCCTATCCATTTCGGATGTTGGAAATCATATTGGCAATCATGACCTTGCTCGCTGCGGCTCGAGACAGCTCCGTTGAGGTTTTCTTAAACCATGTTCTTAAATTCCGCAGCCATGATATTCTCCTTCTACCGGGTCCTCGCTTACCTTTGACTTTACCTTGCAATATAGACTGCAGCAGGGAGTAACGGTGCTGATTTCTCATAACGTGTCCCAGATATTGCAATTTTATGCGTTTGATCGTAAACACAATCTCTGGGTCCTTCTTCATTTTTTCTAGAACTGTGTAGAGTTTAATTTTACTTATTTAATATAAATTTCATTCAAAAGACAACACTTTTTGTACAGTATATTAATTATTCTAAATTTTCTTGAGCATATTTTTGTTTTAATTATAATTCAATTTTTAATAATTTTATTTTAAATTCTTGTTGTGTAATATTTTTAGAAATTGGCCTTTCTCTCTCTTCTTTACTTACTTTATCGTGTCCGGACATGTCATTTATACAATTTTGGCCCAATATCGGGCTACGTCGGTTCCATCTTTGTTGGCGAGCCACAAATTTTCGATGGTACATCGATAAGGACAGTTTCTGCATGTAAGAAGATGATCCATATTCTGTGTTGCTCCACAGTCACAGTTTACATCATCTCGGTCGATTTTTCCCCATTTTGCCATGTTTGATTTTACTGGAGGGACCCCCGTTCTTATCCAATTCATAGTTTTCCACGTTTTAAAGACTGGCCAGTCTATTGAACCTAAGGAAGAGGAAAATACTCAGGCGGTTCATCCTGCCCTGTTCCAAGAAAGCTTTTCCTAGATTTTAGTCGCTTTCGTGGTATTCGACCTTTGTATAGGGCATGACGCTCGCATGCCGTCCGCGATCTGTTTAATTTTCTCTGTGTGCGCTCTGCAACGCCTCTGTATGTTGAGGGTTCTGGAAAACCCGCCGCTTTATATAGATTTAAGAATGGCGTTGCACAATACCTTAAATTTCCTGTTCTTGCAGAATTCTGAAAGATGTGTTGTATGGCTGTAGTGATGCCCTCAATATTTCTGCTCGCTACTGTCAGTGTTGACTCTGAGAAGAACCGTTGTGGCTTGATGTTTGCTATCTGATTTGGTTTGGTCCGGTATTGGAATGATTAGCCGTTTACTAGTAGACGTTTAGAGGGGACGCCGTCAATAGTGTTTACTTTGTATTTGATGTGGCACTATTGATCTCGTGGAGGCTCCTTCCTTTACCCCTCTCTCTTCTTTGTTCTCTTGTCGATTATTCTCTTTATTTAACCGTTAACTGGTCCGGTACTGTAGCAGTAGCGTAACTGGTCCGGCGTAGTCTGCGAAACTACTGTTTTCAAGAAAGCAAAACAATACTCAAAAATAATTTTTTTATTAAGAAAAAATATTACAAATATACTCTGATATATTTATATAAAAGTGAATGTATTAGATTTGGGTTAAGAAAAAAATATTAAAATAAAACTGACATTCATACAAATATTTGTGAAAAAGTACATAGTTTTGTAAAGTAATTAAAAAAATATAAAAAACACTATAAAAAAAAATGTATTCCTAGAATAAATGTTCAAACTTCACACTAACCAAAAAATTAGGTAAAATAAAAATCAATCAAAAATGTTTGTTTCCAGCATCAGTCAAACTTTACCAATTTTATATTCAATTTTTACATAGTGGTTTTGTACATCCCAAACAAACAGGCTTCTTGCAACGCAAGCACAGGTATTTTGTCATCCTGTGATTTCTACTCGGACACAAACTGCAAATCTTGCGTTTTTCTAAAATAAGAACATCCGTCTAATTGTCTTCTTCTTCTTTTTGAACTCCAAGTATCTGGCTAATTGTAAGATGTAATTGACGTGGAATGTTCGTCTTTGTCATTCGTCTTTTTATGTGATCTTACACTAACTGCATACTTAACTCCAAAGCAAAAACACTTTTTTCTTTTATTAGTGGATTGTTTTTGTAACACTGATGTAGAATATATGAATTTGCTATAGAAATGTCCAATATGCGGAAAAAAATTGTTAAGTGCCATCTTCGGGTTCCTACTTTTCTACTTTTCCTACATGAGAAATTAAGGTACATTCTTCCCTAAATCCATAAATTGTTGACTCTTCAGGTCTGTTTCAGCCTTATTTTTTTTTAAGTATGCCCACATAAGTAAAGTTTTTCGTTCGTAAAATATCCACTAATTGAATAGAAGAGTACCAATTATCAGCTGTGTTATTTCGGTTGCTACCAAAGAGTGGTTCAGCTAAGCGCAACGCAGCTTGTGTAGGCTTAAGGAATTTTTTGTAGTCGTCACTGATATCAAATCCATCTGAGTCTTTTCCGCTGTAGATATAAGCATTATACAAATAAACATTACGTGCATCCGTAAGACACTGTATTTTGAGTCTGTATTTAGCCAGTTTGTTAGGCATGTAGGCAAGGAGTCCCAAAAATGCTCTTAACTCAATAACATCCATTTCTCTAAGATGATGGATATAACTAGCAGAATATTTCTCACGCATTGATCGTAATTTTGTGTTTGTATTCTGCTCAATATGTTGTAGAATGTTATCACTAAACAACATATTCCAAACAAACAAGGGTATGGCAGCCTCGCCGAGCATTTTTTGCCTTTGTTTTTAGAATTGGCACTTTTATGACAATGTTGTGTTTACGTGTTCTAGATGAGGGGATAACTTCTGACGTACACCACCTATGTCGATTTTTACCATAAACATTGGTTTTGTCACTATCACTTACTGCTAGTTCATCACAATCTGCAGGCTCGTCAGAATCAGAAAATTCCGAACATGTATCGTGTTCAGATTCAATGTTATGGTCTTCCAAAATATCGTCTACATCACTGTCACTATCACAGTCCTCATTGTACCAATTTAAAAGAGTTTTCTCATAATCGTCATCGCCGAAACGCACTCGTTTTGATGGCCCTGCCATAATTTCTAAAAATGCACGACACACAAAAAAGTCACACCAACAGTCCGGCGTCGTCTGAGGAACTACTCTCGACCCAATTTTTGCGATAACTTTTTAGGAACTGAGAGAAACTTGTTGCAAATATACCCACTTGTCAAGCTCCAATAGTTTAAGGATTAGATAGAAAGAGTTGCCTGTGGACGATGCCAATTTCCAACAAAATATAAATAAAAATACGGAATCGTCTGTCAGACGACGCCGGACCAGTTAAGGGTTAAAACTTTTAGTTTTCATTATTTTTTCTAGGTTTCTACAATTAATTGTTTTAAATTTGGATACTTTCTCAATTAGGAAAAGTTCCCCTTTTTGTGAAATTTAAAAAAGTACCAATAATAATAAATAACAAATATCTAAATAGACTTTAATTAGAAAATACAGCATTTCTTAAATTTACTGCTATTAATATCATGTACTTACATTTGTGTACTCACAGTTGTGTCACATGCTATATTAAAATTAAAATTAATGTATTTTCGTAAGTACGCATATGTAACGTACTGTTTATATTTATATAATTCTGAAATATTTCATTTGTTTAAATATATATTTTTAAGTCTCACGCACAAGGGATGCTACTTTTATACTAGCTCTATTTCAGTGAGTTTTTATGTTTATTTAGTATTAGAGTATTAGTATTCATTCTCCATATTAGTATATGGAGAATAGAAAATGAAGAATGATCAAGACACAAAGAAAAGAGATGAACGAACTAATTAAAACACTTTCAGAAGGAAACACAGGAAGACTACTTTCGATTCTTATTTGCTAAAGGTGACGATAATGAACCACCACTGCCAGAGGGCGACGACAAAAATAAATATTGAGGAGGAAGAGATAAAGAAAGCATTAAGGAAATTGAAAAAAAAAAAGAAAATCACTAGGAGAGGACAGAATACCAAACGAACTCCTAAAGTACGGAGGACCAGATCTGACCAAACAACTATTAAAACTAATCCAAGAAATAATAGGACAAAACAGAATTCCTCAAGAATTGAGAGTAAGCATCCTAATTCCTCTCTTCAAAAAGGGAGACATATCGGACCTGGAAAATTACAGAGGAATTAATTTATTAATCACAACACTAAAATTACCAACCAAAGTGATAACAAATAAACTGAATAAAATTATAACACTAGCAGAAGAACAACAAGGTTTTAGGTCGGGAAGATTATGCATCGACGGTAAATTTATAATGGGGCAAGTGCAAGAGAAATCATTAGAATACAACAAACCAGCATATCTATGTTTCGTCGACATTAAGAAGACATTTGACCGGGTCAAATTAAAAGACGTTATCCACTTACTGTACGCAAGGAAAATACCTCTAGAAATAATTACAATGATCAAAAATATCTAAGGGGCCTGCGTAGCGCAAGCGGTAGGATGCTTGCCTCGTAAGCCGGTGGTCCGGGGTTCGAATCCCACCGCCGGCAAGAACATCTAGACATTTTAAAAATGTCTATAGGCCCCAGGTCGACTCAGCCTGAATAAAAATGAGTACCTTGGGTAAAACCAGGGGTAATAATAGACGGTTGAAGCGTAGCACTGGCCATGTTACCTTCCTTGTATACCGTAGGCCCTAGATATAGCAGACTACCCTGCTATACTCCCAAAGCCGCGACAGCGGTATAAAACGGGAGACTATTATTATTATCAAAAATATCTAAGAAAACAACACAATAAAAGTAAAAGTAGAAGAAGAACTAACCAATCCCATTGAAGCTGGCAATGGGATAAGATAGGGAGATTCTCTTAGTCCTTTATTGTTCAACCTGATTACGGATAAAATAATAAAAAAGCAAGAACTAAAAAAGAATACCAAATGGGAGAAAAACAACTTAAAATAATCTGCTATGCAGACGACACAATACTACTCTCTCAAAGTGAAGATGATTTACAACGTATGCTGCATTAACTTAATATAACCGCCAGAAAATTTAACATGTTAATTTTCCAAAAAAGACAAAATTCCGTGAAAATAGTGGCAGAAGTTCGTCTTAAACAGTGACCTGTGTACATTTTAGGATCTGGTAACTTTAAATATTCGGCTGTTTGTTTAGGAACACCGCCTATTTTGTTTAATCCTACCACCTGTTTCGTACATTTACCTCTTTGATAATTAGGAAAAAATTGATTTATTTCCGGATCACTAATCTGTAGTCGAATTTCTATGTATTGTTTGCAGATTTGATAGAAACTTCCGGAAATAACGAAAGATCTACATATTTTGGCTTTCGTATCAGAAATTTTAACCAATAACATGGTACTTAAATCATCAATGTCACAAATTTTAAGATTTTTTTAACTCTTGTTTCCTACAAGCTCCACATATTCCAATAATTGCAATAACCTTAAAATAAAAGTATTAGTAGTAGGCACATTTATGTTATACTTTTAAATAGCATACCTTTATTAACAAGTACTGTACATCAGGAGCTCCATTTAAAAAGAGTTTTATTTCATCAGGATGTAAAATTTTAGATTTTTTGTTTTTAAAACCTTCTGATTGCCTTTTTAGATAAGCTCGCAATTTCGGGTAATTTTCAATATTAACATTATTTTTCAAAGTTATAACACTTCTTAGCATAGAATATATTTTGTCCATAATGAGGATGGTTTAAATTTCTTAGCGATTTCTCCAAAATAAGCCAAGAGTATGTTTTCAGAAAATGAATTTACTTACATTATTTGTTGTACGCCAATCCATAAGTTGCTGATATACATTTTCATACCTTCCTTTAGATTTTTCTGGTAGTAGGTTCTCGGTAGTGTTTGCAGCTGACTGCATAATATTGAGTGGTGTGTTACTATATTTTTTTTTTTTTTTTTTTATTTACCCATTCTGTAAATATCTGTATTTACTCATTCTATTTATCTGTATTTAAATTACCACCATATTTAAACTTTTAATTACAGATTAATAATTTTTAATCTATCAAAATAACGTCTGTAAATTCGTTTCCATGGTAACTCGACCAACTGACTTACAAGGCTTATGTGATATTACACATTTTTATAGAACTGAATCGTAGTTTTTTTTATTACGTGCTAGTCATTACGTGTCAGTATCTGTTTTGATGTATTTACTTAGCATCCAAATAGTAGGTAATATACAATTTACTAGTAAGAGAGTAGAAAAACAATATTACTAATAATTATGTATAAGTAAAACTTTTTTTTTTTTTTTTTTTTTTTATTTACAAAGAAAATAGTCGCTTCAACCACTTGGGTCATTAGCGACATTAGTTTTTACATTAGATTAAATTATATAAAGATGTATCTTTAGGAAAATTAATTAAGTCTTTGATGTTTAAATGTTCACCTAATACTGTTTTTAAATTGTTGGAAATATTGTTATTTTGTCTGTTGACTGTATATTTTCCACATTCTGTTAGGAGGTGTTTAACAGTAATGTTGATTTGACAGTATTCACACACTGGAATGTCTTCCTTATTCATTAGGTACTTATGTGTAATGTTGGTATGACCTAATCGAAGTCGAGAGATTTTGACTTGATCAGCTCTTTTTAAGTTCACTAGGCGCCACGGACTCACTGTCGATTTAATTTCTTTTAGTTTAGATTCCGATAAATTCCACTCATTTTGCCACGCACTGATCACTTTTTCTTTGACGAACTGTTTTATATCACTGGAAATAGTCTTTGACACTATTGTAGCATGATCGTTTTTGTAAGCTTCCCTTGTTTGGAGGTCTGCTTTTTCATTACCTTGTATTCCCATGTGAGATGGAACCCATATAAATTTGACTTCGGAACCAGTTTCTTGTAAGGCTGCAAGTTCTTTCTTGATAAGTAAGGCTATAGGGTTCTTAGTGAATAGTTGATCAATTGTTGTTAACGAGTTTAGAGAATCTGAGATAATGACGGAGGAAGACTGTTTTGTACTTTTAATATGAATGAGGGCTTGTAATATTGCATATAACTCTGCTGAGTATATAGAGGTGGCCGACCTTAATTTAAATTGGAAGGATGCATGTGGAGTGACAAATGCTGCTCCTACGTCGTTTGCAGATTTGGAGGCATCTGTATAAATGCAAAAACTTTCCCCGCAAGTCTCGAGTTCTTTTAAAAATGACTGTCTGATTACATTTGGTGATGTCTCTGATTTGTGATATTGGAGTAGTGTCGTATTGATCTCGGGAATCATGATTAACCAGGGAGGGGGAGTTTTTAGATTTGAAGGATAGAGGTCAGGAATTTGCAGTTGCAGATCTTTTAAATTTCTTCGGACTCTTTCATAGAAAGGTGGATCGAACTTACTTTTTTTATAAGCTTCTAGATACCGGTCCGTAAATGTATTTCGAAACACTGGGTGGAATTTGTTACTGGCAACTGAAGATGCATACGAAAGGCTTAGATACTTCCTTCGTAGGGTAAGAGGTGGTTCTCCTGTAAGACATTGGAGATTCTTAACGGGTGTGGTTCTAAATGCACCTGTGGCGATCCGAAGTGCTGTGTTTTAAATGATTTCAAGTTGATTGGTAACGTGTTTTTAAGCCGAGTCATATACAATAGCCCCATAATCTATTTTTGATCTAACAAGTGACTTATAAATATTTAATAATGTGGTTTCGTCGATTCCCCATTTTTTATTTGATAATGTTTTCATTGCGTTTAATCCACTTTGGCAAGACTTTTTTATTTCTGAAATATGATGATTCCATGTTAGTTTTTGGTCGAATACCATTCCGAGAAAATTAATTTTGTCTGAGAATGCCAGCGGCTTGCCACACAGCTTTAGTGTAGTTCTTTGCATCCGGTGCTTTCTTGAGAAAATCATGCATCTTGTTTTTAGTGTAGAGAATTGTACACCTACTGATGTAGACCATATTTCTAGTTTGTAAATGGATTCTTGTAAGTGTTTTTGAAACATTTTTATATTCTTGCCCTTTGCAAATAGAACCAGATCATCGGCATATAGTCTTCCCTTAACTAGCGGGGAGCAATGATCCAGTATATCGTTGATAGCGACAAGAAAGAGAGTTGGGCTCATAACTGATCCCTGAGGTGTTCCGTTTTCCTGAATTCTTTTTGTTGAAGTGGAATTATCGGCGCGCACAGAGAAAGCTCTTGACTGAAGAAAGTTTTCTATGAATCTTAGCATATTACCCATGATTCCCCATTTGTGTAATTTTGATATAATGTTAAACCTCCAAACTGTATCGTACGCCTTGGTAATATCGAAAAACACTGCGATGGTTTCTTGATTAGTTGCAAAACCCTCGTGTATCTGTGATTCTAAATCTAATAGATTATCTACGCATGATCTATTTTGACGGAAGCCACTTTGCTGTGGAATTAAATGTTTTTCTTGTTCTAAGTACCACAATAATCTATTGTTTATAATTTTTTCTAGAACTTTGCAGGATACATTAGTGAGTGATATAGGACGGTACGAGTCTACCTTTGTTCTGTCTTTGTTGGGCTTGAGCAGAGGGCTTATAATGCTGTCCGACCATACAGATGGAAAGACCTGATTTGTCCATATAAAATTGTATAATTTTAGCAGCTAAGACATTCCACTTTCTGGTAGGTTTAACAAAAAAATTAATGGTATGCCGTCTGGACCTGGAGCGGAGTTTTTAGTTAACATTAGGGCATCCCTTAGTTCTTGCATTGTAATTGGCACATTTAGTATATTATCATCTTGAGAGTAGTATTCCAACTTCGTTTTTTCTATGCTTTGTTTCTTGAGCTTAAATTCCGGTGAATAGTTATCGTTACTTGAATTTGACTCAAATTCACCGGCGAATAGCTCCGCAATTTCTTTTCGGTCGCTTATAATTTTGTTATCTTTTGCCAGGAAAGGTATTTTATTTGAACATTTTTTTCCAGATATTTTCCTTATATTTTGCCACACTTTACTTGCTGGGGTAGAACTATTTATACTTGCAACGCATTTTTGCCATGATGTTTTCCTACATTTTTTGAGAATATATCTAGCTTCTGCTAGACGTTTTTTGTATTCTACCATATTTTCACTAGTTTTGTGATGATTATACCTATTGAAGGCTCTTTTATACGTTTTTACGGCTTCTTTGCATTCTGTGGTCCACCATGGTAAAGGTTTATGATATTTTAGTGTTTTTGTTTTTCCAATATGATTTTCTGCTGCTTTTTTAATTATTGATATGAAGGTATCTAGGTCTTTATCTATGTCATTAAGAGTAATATCTTTTATGTTGTTTATTTCATTTTGTATGTATTTTGTAAAGTTCTCCCAGTCTGCATTTTTTGTATTCCATTTCGATGGGGTTGTGGTAATATTGTTATTTTTTTGTTGTTGAAACGTAATTTTAATGGGATAGTGGTCACTTCCGTATAGGTACGGGATAACGTCCCATTCTAGTGTTGGGGATAACATTGGATCACATAAAGATATGTCGATGGCCGACTGACTACCCGTTTGAATGCTAAATCTGGTGGGTCTACCATCGTTTAACAAATTAAGATTTTGTGAGGTCATACAAAATTCCACAATCTTGCCTCTAGCGTTAGTTTTTGTTGAACCCCACATAGGATTGTGTGAATTAAAATCACCTAAAATAATGCGGGGGCTGGGGATTTGTTGCAGTAGATTATCAAAATCTTCTTGGACTATAATTTGCTCAGGAGGTAAATATATGTTGCAAATATTGATTGTTTGTTCCATGTTTACTGTAATCGCTACTGCTTCAAAGCTATGTGTGTTGATTTGTAATTGCTGGGCTTCATATTGTTTATCGACGTAAATAGCAACCCCTCCACTGGCTATATCAGCGTTTTGTCTGTGTTTGAAAAAGTTTGAATATTTTTGAAACTTGAATGCATGGCTAGAATCCTTAAAGTTGGTTTCTTGTAAACAAAGTATCATTGGGTTGATTTCAGAGATAATATGCTTTAGCATTTCGTAACGGCTGAAGAAACCGTTTACGTTCCATTGTATTATGGACGCCATTGCTTCTATTTACTATGTACTTTACGCTGAATCGACAGAGGTGTCGAATTCTTCTTCTAGATATATCTTCATTGCTATCGGGTCCATTTTTAGTTGCTTCATAATCTTACGTCTTATTCTCGTGCTTCTGTTTTTCATTCTTCGGTCTTTGTAATAAGGATGAATTTTAGCTAATAGGTTCAAAAAATCATGAACATTCTCGGTATATGTTTTAACTAAGCTTAACGGATCTGTGTTTCCTTTAACATTTACAAAGAAATCGACGATTTCATCAAAACTGAGTTTAAGCGATTCTTCTTCGAATATTTTCCTAGTTGGTTCCAGTAACGGCAGTATTTCATTAGATTTTGGTTCATGTGTTTTGGGCAAGCATGATTCTTCTTCAGTATCAGTTTTGGATTTCTTCTTTCTCTGCGTAGTTGGTACTAAAAATGTAACTTCAGTTTGTGAGGACGGAGGAGGTGTTATTACGTCTGTAATACTGCGTTTGGAACCTGTTTGTTGTACATTTTCTGATTCCTTTATTTTTGGGGAAGGCGTAGATATGTCTGTGGTTGGTTGTTTATCTATATCGTTATTATTATTTTGTGTATTTGGTGCTATGTTATGGGTTAGAGGTTGGGAAGGTGAAGATTTTTCATTTACTTGTACAGTTGTCATGATAGGGATTTCATTTGGTGAGGTAGGGATGTTGGTATTGTTTGTAGGCTCTTGACTTACTGCAGTTAAGCAATTGTTTGAGAAATGACCTGTTTGATTACACTTTGAACACAGCTGGCTTTCATGAGACAAAAAAATACGATATGATATGTTATCATGAGATAATAAAATCGAGTCTGGGACCGTATTGTTGGGAGGTGATATATAGATGTAACGACGAAAACTAAGAATGTGTTTATACTCAGGGTTGGTTGTCCCAATTCTGAGAAAATTTAAAGGAGATACTAAGTTATAGCCTTGTTCTCAGAGTTCTTGTTCTATACAATCATGTGGGATAGATGGACACACATTAGATAATAATAAGCGTTGGCTTGGAGTAATGAATCTGCGAGTTTGAATTTGTTCTGAATTTACTGTAATTATTCCATTGTCAGTGTTCATGAATTCATCGACCTTTGCCACATATTCTATTGTTAGACAACACATATTCTATTGTTAGATATCCTAGACGAGAAAAGTATATTTTTCGGACTAATTTTCGTTCCGATGGATATAAGATATTCTTCTAGTTTTATTCCATTAAGGGAGTTGAAAATTATAGCTTGATTTTTTAAAGGGAATTTCGGTTGGGTAAGAGCTCTTGAGTAACTTTGTTGTTGATTGTTAGTATTGTTGACAGTAATAATTGCAGCATTATTTTGAAGTTCCATTATTTCCAAATAACTATTTGTACCCCCTCAGGCCGGACCTGCCTTGAAGCAAATCAGAGTGATAAGAGGCACGAAAACTAATTAATAAGAAACCTGTCTTTTTTTTTATTTCTTACTTTAGTAGATTGTTTATTTACTTCAAAATAAAATAAAAATTGTGCATCTTACTTTAGTTTTAAAGATGCAAAGAGACTGCACTCACTACTACTTATCACTACATAGTTATTTGATTAGGAAAATTAACTATAAGTAGATAAAAATTATGAATTATGAATAATTATTTTAAACTTGGTAAAATTAAAAATTCAATTATCACTAATTGCTATAACTGATAGCGTGTTTACACTTCGATTGCTCGATCGATTCTCAAGTAAAACTTTGAAAAGGCGTTAACGACTTACTTAATAAATATTTTTCGAAATTTCTATATGTTCCAAAAACAAAATATCTTGTGATATTATATCTTAATCTTATTTTAAAAGAAATTTGATTTTGTGTGTTTTAATTAGGATATTGTTTGTAGCTACTCAATTTTCCAATTATAACTACGATTAATATATCCCTAAGCATTATATTTCACTTCTAGTGAATATAATCCATGCAACAAAGACGTGTCAAGTCAGAATTTGAATTCAAGATCTGCACTGATATTACCAATTAGAGAATTGGTTTGGTATGAGGGGCTCTTTGACTACAATAATATAGTGATTATAATACATCGCAGGTAACTGGATAATTTTGAGGCAGCTATTGGAAAATTAGAAAAAAAGATTCTGCTCTAAAATGATTTTTGATAGTGACAAATTTTTATAGTCATCAGTATTAAGATATGTTTAAAATGTGATTTATTTTCTGACAACAAAAACATTAAGATTTTAAACCTTGCTTGTACCTAGTTGTAAATAAGAAATTTTACGGTAAACATTTGTGTATACTCCACAAGGAAACTAAGTTCCTGTAGTTGGCTGTATACCATATATTAAAAATTTTTTTCAATAAAATCCTTTATAAAAAGGTATATAAAAAACCCATTTGGGCTATGTTAAATCGACAAAACGTTTTCGGAATAAGTATTCCGTCATCAGTGTCCTAAAAAGTATTTAACCACTTAATTAAGAAGAACATGAAATAATTTAAGTTTTGACTAAGGTTAATGTAAAATGTGGTTAATACTTACAGGTTAATACATGGAAATAGCCACTAAATATGGGGGTAAAAACCCTTTAAAAATTGCTAAATGAAATTTAGTTTACATTATGTCTAGTTTATAATTAAGATGGTAAAGTTACCGTTGGATTGGCAACATGGCGACATATGACTCTACATTAAGTTGCAAGTCCTGAGACGGTACGTCTACGAGGACTTTATTAAAGCAACTGATTGAAATGACAATCTTGACAGGTTATGACGGAAGTTGTGACAGAGCAGTCAGTGTAACTGTATATGTCTATTTAAGACAGAACCAACGTTGTTTAAAAATTGTGAAAGTTGAAATAAAAATAGAATTATAACAGTATCAACCATCAATGTTATTGTTTTAAATTATGTATGTGAGATGAAATTGTGGTGAGAAAATTATGTGATTATAGTTAGGCAACCAACTATACAGTGTCAAGTGGTGTAATGAAAAGATTCTAATATAAGGCCCTTTATGTTTTAATAACATTTGGTACCTGGAAAATGGAAACTAGACACAGGTGGAAAGTTGGGTTCTTGAAAAAGTATAGGAATTGATATATTTAATATGTGAGGATGTTATTCAATGAATGAAATGAAACTATTGTAATATAAAGTTCATGTAAAAATTGACTTATAACTCAATTATATTAGGCCCTGTATGTCAAAAAATAACATTTGGTACCTGGTAAATGTAAAACTTCTTGAGTTGTAAGTTCATGAATATAAATGTCTGATTGGGTGTTAACAAACTGAGTGATGTAGTTATATTTTGTGTGTTGACAAGTATATGAAATGGACAAAATTTGATGGTTGGAAGTGGTTTTGTAATATATTGATCGTAAAGTACTCAACTTATAACTTGAGAAAAGGCCCTATCTGTTATAAAGCAACACTAGGTACATAGGAAAAATAAAAGAATAAGTTATAAGTTGGTAAGTTGAATGAACTGTTGGTCTATATTGACTATAATAGTAAAATGAAATTGTTGTAGGTGGCTCTGTTAAATTTGAGTAAAGAGAATGAAAATCAAGGTGTTTTTGAGAAAATTGTGATAAACGGATAGACTACAGAAGGCTGAGGTCCCCAGAGAACCGAAGCCAAACCCTGAGGGAGTTGTGTAGAGAAGTAAAATAAGAATTTAATAATCTGGAAGGGGGATGGATGACGGATGATCTGATCTGAATTTGGAAGTGTCGAAATAGAAGCATGGAAAGTATTGGTTATAGTGATTAAGACATGAAGTTTAGGTTGAAAAGAAAAGATTGAGATAGATGGAGAGTAAGATGTATTGGAAGAAAGGTTTTTAGAGTGAACTAAGGTAGATGGGTATTAGGTAAACTAATAATGAATATAGATTTTAATTGTAGAAGTAAATTGGGGATGTAGGTTAGGAGAATAGTTGACGATGGAGAGGGAGAAAATCTCGATTGAATGAAACATGACGATTGACGCATTTTGGGCTTTTTTGTTTTTCTTTAAGAATTTCAAGATCTTCGTATAAATCTAATTTGAGGAAATTTTTTTGGGAGATATTGTGGATAAGTGAAACGTCTTCTGGGTTATTGAGGGTGTGGTTGTGTTCTTTGAGATGTTGAGAGAAAGTGGAAGTATTTTCTCCTTTTATGTGCTCTAGAGAGCGTGAAGAAAGAGATCTGCATGTTCTACCTATGTAGGTTGCATTGCAATCTGAACATTTAAGTCTATATACTCCACTCCGGTTCATATAATTGATAGGATCTTTGGAATTAGAAATATGTTGTCCCAAATTGTTGGGTACTTTGAAAAAAACATGAGTGTTTTCAACCGAATGTTGGATGAGATTTCGAATATCTCCAGAAAGACTATCATGATAGAATGGGAGTGAAACATAATTGGGTTTGGTGGTAAGGTCTCTAGGGAACGCAGTCTCCCGCAGGATCTTAAGGTGTTTTATGTGGATGAGTTTGTTGATGATGTTATGATCATATCCGTTGTTGACTGCTATTTGTCTGAGTATATTTAGTTCTTTTTGTAGTTTAAATCTGACAGTGGAATGCTGTCTAGGCGATGGATGTAACTATGAAAAGCTGCGTATTTATGTGACATGGGATGGTTAGATGAAAATGGAATTACGTGGTCAGTCTGTGTGGGTTTCCTATAGATACTGAAGTCGAAGTGGTCATTTAATCTGGTGATGGTTACGTCAAGAAAATTAATTGACATGGAAGATTCTAGTTCCATGGTGAACTTGATATTGGGGTGAATTTGGTTGATTTTGGAAAGTAAAAGTTCAGCTGAATTGGAATTACCTGAAATGAAGACTAAACAGTCATCAACATAGCGAAACCAGTGTAGTATTTCAGGGTTTTTCATGATCTGTGTGGATTCTAAATGATCCATAAATACATCAGCTAATAGAGGGGACAGACAGCTGCCCATGGCTAAGCCATCAGGTTGTCTATAGTATTTGTTGTTAAAAAGAAAGAAATCTTGATCTAAACAAAGTTGTAATAGTTGGATAATGTAGTTAGTGGTAGATGAGGTAATGGAGTTGGCTCTTAGAAGTGAGTGAACCAGACTAATTGTTTCTAGTTTGGGGACAGAGGTGAATAGATTGCTAACATCAAATAAAAGCATAGTGATGTTGGGGTGAAGATTAATGTGTTGTAAATTATTGACTAGATGACTAGTATTTTTGACTGAGAATCGAGGGGTGAAGTTCGTCATATTGTTAATTAGATTCAATATAAATTTTGATAGGATGGAAACTGGAGTGTTTATGAAACTAACAACGGGACGAATGGGAATGCCCTCCTTGTGTATCTTAGGTAAACCATACAGTCTGGGTGTCAAAGGGTTACTTGGGATTTTATAATATGGTGCAAAATGTTCAGAGAAAAAGTCTGTGAAATGTTATCTTTTAATTTGTTTATGAACTTTTTAGAGGGGTCTGTTGCAAGTAAAGTGAAGTTATTATTATTAAGGAAAGTTGAAACTTTATTGTTATATGATGTTTGATCTAGAATCACTAGACAGTTACCTTTGTCAGCTTTGCTGATGATTAAGTTATTGGATTTGATTTTTTTCTTGATGGAATGGAGGGTCTTGAGGTGTTTATTGCGTTTGTTTTGAGACAGCTTATGAAAATTGGGTATTGAATGAAAATTTTGTACATTGGAAGAAAAGTTGGAAGATGAGGGTGTGTTGGTATTAGGTACTGTTGAAGAATTAGAAGGGTAATTTTTGTTTTTAAATTTGTTGATGGTATTGAAGCAAGAGTTTCTGATAGAAGTTTTTTGATTTAACGGGACTGAGAGGTTTTGGATAATAATATCTAGCTCAATGGAGAGACTCTGAAGGTCTTTTTCTGAAACAGTATTTGTGTATACAGTGCTAGTCAAAAATCCGTTCCTCCTCATCGTATCTTTTGAACGGTTATACTTATAATCAAATAGTGGAATTTGGAGGGAGGTAATAAACAGGCGTAGGCTTCTCAACTAGTCATAACAAGTAACGAAATAGTGACAGGTGACGTTACAGGGCCACTGTGGCAGATAATTTTAAATAGTACCTTATGGCAAATGATATCTCGTTAAAAAATCTTTTCAACTATACTAATTTTATTTGAGTTTAAGTTCAATTTGATAAATAAATTAAAAAAATACTAACATTGATGGATGTTATGTTAACAATGGATATTATCCTACTTATCTGAATTATTTTAATGTTATTGAATTTTGAAATATTTTTAAACAAACCAATATTTTTCTCGATTTTACATATCATAACAAATCCCCGCCATTTGATCTGCCGAAAACTCTTTGTTAAATTTAAAAAATGACAAAAGTTTTCTAGGATCAAATTATTTCACTATGTTATTAAAATCTATTCATGATATTGATAGATGTCGTGAATGTTAAAATACCCCGTATATTGCCTGTCTTTATACGGGATTGGATATATTTTCGTTTTAAATTTTTCCAAGTATTTTCCCTTAAAAGAAAGTTCATAATTTTTAACCACTTGATTTACTTTATTAACAAAATCTCCATGGTTTCCTAAAATCTTCTCTATTTCCTTCTCCATGTTTTTTCCACAATTTATTTTTCTTTCATCCACCTTTTGTTCATATGTGTTCACTGTCCATAATACTTCTTCACAAAATTCTGGATTCTCGTCCATCAATGCCATTTTTTCTTCTGTTTTCTTTTTATCCTCTAATTCCCTTTGGTATTCCGAGCACCATGTTTCTATTCCTTTCATTTCTCTGATGATACCTTCTTTTTCTTCCTGCTTCCATTCTGTTTTATCGTCGGTTGCCAACAATTCTTCTGTACCTTCTATTTCCTGTTTTTCTCTGGTCTCCATCTTATTTTCCTGCTTTCTTTTCGAACTCTTCTTCTTTTTCTTCCTTCTCTTTTTCTTTTCTGTTAGATCTTGTTCTTGTACTTTCGGTTTATCCTCTACAGTCATATCGATTTCTTTGCGTTTTTGCTGTGCATTGATCCTTCCAGAATTTGTTTTCCTATCTGTTTGCTTTTCTTCTCCTGTGTTGTCTGGTTCTGCTCTGATTTCCAGTTTATTTTCCGAAAAATTTATGGTGATATCTTTTTTCCTCAATTCATCAATTCCCGCTATCATATCATGATTTAAATCTTCAATCACCACACATTTCATAATATGGAATTTGTTTCCCACTCTTATCTGTACTCCCAAACCTTCGTTTACTGTCGTCAAATTTTTATTGTTTGCACCCACTAAATCAACCCTAGGAATCTTATACACAAATCTGTCTAAATTTAATTCTTTTACTAGTTTTTTATTGATTAGCGATATCTCCGATCCAGAATCAATCACAATTTTAATCGCTTTATGTTTTATAAATGCATCTAAAAATATTAGATTAGAATTAGAAATTTGTCTGTCGTTTCCTATTGCTACATGATTCATCTCCCTTCTATTTTGTTGTTGGAAGCTCTGGTTATTTCTATCGTCCCTTTGTTCGTTAGTATTCCTATTCGGAGGATTTTGTGCATCTCTATTCCTGTTGTGATTTTCATATGTTCTATGTTGTGTGTCATTCCTGTTATCGTAATTCTGTTGTCTATTGTAATTATTGTAATTTCTCGGCCTATATTCGTTTGTTGATCTGGGATGTCGGTTTCTC
This sequence comes from Diabrotica undecimpunctata, assembly GCF_040954645.1. Classification (NCBI taxonomy): domain Eukaryota; kingdom Metazoa; phylum Arthropoda; class Insecta; order Coleoptera; family Chrysomelidae; genus Diabrotica; species Diabrotica undecimpunctata. The sequence continues at coordinate 41,492,644 of NC_092811.1, read as the reverse complement.
TGGTCATAATTTGATGAATACCTTCTTTCCGGTCCATTATATTGGTCATGTTGTCTTCTATTTCTCATTTCTTTTCTTTTCGCTTCTTTTAATTGAAGGAATTGGCACAAACTATCAATATCTTGATAGTTTCTCAAAATCACGTGATCTTCCAACGTTTCCTCAAAATGTCTGCTGATCATTTCTACCAGCTGTTCGGTAGAATATTTGTATTCTAGATATTTTGAATTGTTATATATCTGCAAAGCATATCTTTCTTCAGATATTCCCATTTTTTCGTGATATTTTCCATTCTGTAGTTCTTGGTTGATTTCTCTCTGTTTATTTTTTCCCCAGAAATAGTTGAGAAATTTATTTTCAAAATCTGTCCAATTTTCAAACTCATCTTCCTTGCTTTCATACCATAACGCTGCTCCTTCTTTCAAATGGTTTCTAATTGTTTCTTTGCAATCGTCAAAATATCTAATATGTTGTAATTTGGTTTTCAAATTTTTGACAAACGGTACTGGGTGTGTTTTCCGAATATCCCCGCCAAATTGTATTTTCGCCTCGCTTGTTCCATGGATGATAACTTCTTTTCTCTCTACCCCTTTTAGTTCAATTTCTGCCATTTGTTTTTCATTTTGCTTTAATCTTCTTTCTACTTCCTTCCTGTCTTCTTGTAGCGCATTTTCAAATTTTATTTCTAATCCCTCCAAATTATCTTTAATTCTCATTTCTTGTTCTTTCATATTATTTTTAATTTCATTAATCTCTTCTATTTGTTGTATCAGTTCTTTCTTTATCCCCTCAACACATCCTTTAATTTCCTGTTCATAGTTTTCCAGACGCTGCTCTATATTGCTCATTGTTTGTTTTGTTTCCAGTTGATTTTTTTCCATTGTTTGTTTTGTTTCATCCATTTTTTGTGATGTTTCTTGTTGATTTCTATCCATTTTATCCATTTTCTTTGATGTTTCATTCATTGTTTGTGTCTGTATTTGCATCATTGCTAATAATTTTTCCAGCATTCCTGTTTCTTTTCTTTCCTCCATTATTGTGGTATTTCCTTCATTATCCGATCCTTCATCAATAATTGTTTCCTCTTCTATCTTATCCTCTTTCCTTTCTTGCGTTTTACTTTGACTCCTTGTGGTCGACATGTTGTTTCTTTTCGTTACTGTTTTTGTCCCCGCCAAATGTGAAATTTTACAACACTCTATATGTTTCAGAACACGACAATATTTCTCCCCAAATGTATTAAATTTTCACGACAAATATCAAATATGCAATTAGTAAAATTCAAATAATTCAAAATAAATATCAAATGTATGATTGGTAAAGAAAATAAAATCAAATAATTCAATAGCAGTAAATATCCACTAACTACGATCAATCAATAAATCAAATTTATATTCCCTGGAAAAATTGTCAAAATACTTTCAAATTCAAATTCCCTCAATGTTATATGTCTTTATCTCTGGATTACCTGTACTTATTCCAGATCTCTTTCCCTTCCTTCAAATGTAAAGCTGCGATATTTTCAAGCCCCACGTTTTGGAAGCCAGTTATTGTGATATTTAAAGTCTTGGTGCGCCAAGCAATAATTAGCTAATTAATTTTTTTTTGATTAATTAAAATTATCTAGATGATATGATTATGACTCTATCACAATTTTTAATTCTTTTATCTCAGGGTTAAATTCGTGCTTCAATATCTATGCTATTACATGTGAAAGGTAAGGTCCAGAGAATACCGGAATAATAAAAAACACATATGATCTAACACTATATATTGAAATAAAAATAATGAAATAATTCACACTCAAAAGTTTTCAATAAACAAATCTCATATAATGATTCTCAAAAATTTTGTTCTACGTACGTGAACAATCAAAATTAATGGTACCAACAATATTAATTGAAATCTCAAAATTCCGAACTATTCTAACTCTCCTAATCAAAATATTTATATCCTTTCTAAATTAAGTGTAAAAATTGTGTTATCAATAAAAGAAAAAAACTGCAGAAAACAAAATATCTCTCTCTGATGATGAGTGGTCCAAATCCTTGTTCCTTGTAGACTATATTATCTCCTCTCAACCGCTCCCTATGTAATCAGCAATCTTACAACAGATTGTTGCAAGTATATCGTCCTTAATGATCTCCTTCAAAAGCAACAATCATTCAAATTATGATAGCCTTTCTCCTCTCGATAAACTGAATCTCTCGTTGGCCCGAGTGAAAAATGACTCTTGGAATATCTTCTCTTTACGATAAACTGAATCTCTCGTTGGCCTGAACAGTGACTCTTGGAATATAAGTAGGAAAATATGACTTACAATATTTTGCTGCTCCAGCTTCTGTCAGATACACTAACTCCACAAAAACTCACTAACATTCAACACTACTGCTTGCTACTTCTCCTGGAACTGCCAGAGAACAATCACCGTTGCTCTTACAAATTTGGAAAACCGACTGATCCTCTTTTCTCTCTCCTCAATCTCACTAAAACTTTTTCCTACATCTTATCCCACCTTTTTCAATCTCCGCCAATCAAAACTCGTCACAATTCCCCCATTTTTTCATTTCGATAACAAACAAATTTTTACCTATAATTATAAAATTTCCTAAAACTTATTTACAAATAATATTTTCTATAATTCTTAAAAACTAACAAAAACCTCTATCTAAAATCTCTTCTATTTGTCCCTAATCACTGCATTAATGTATTTTGGAAAACCCCGTTCAATTGTCTTTTTGTTTTCACTTAAAATTATGCGGGTCACTCAAGTATAACAAAGAAATAATTTATGCAAAGCTTACTTTTTGTTTGGTACAGGTAATTCAAGAAATTAATAACTCTCCTTCTTCGAAATGTTTGTTGGATATTATCCTACTTATCTGAATTATTTTAATGTTATTGAATTTTGAAATATTTTTAAACAAACCAATATTTTTCTCGATTTTACATATCATAACAATATATATATATATATATATATATATATATATATATATATATATATATTTAAGTTGTTTGTTACCTGCTAATAAAGTAAAACTTCTAAAGATTCGTGAGGTTACAGTCAAGAGAACTAGTAATTAAAACACTCATATAATATGTAGACTCTTTTATTAAAAGTAGAGGTTTTGAAACCTCTACTTTTAGTTTCTTTTTCAAGACAATAAAATGTTGAGATTCTAATAGTTTGCAAGCCATTATAACATGAGAAACAATATAAGACACAAATTGTAAAGTACAAAACTTCAAACATATAATATATCATAATTTGACTTGTCATATTATGTTATAAAACGGCACTTCTCTTCTTCTGTTTTATGTAACAAAGTATAAGTTTGGTTTGGCCATCATTCGTCTTCCATATGCATTACATGCACGTACCGCAAAAGTAGTTTGGATTCTATTGTACACCATTTTTCAAAGTAAAAACGTTGCACGTCACAATTTATATAAAGTAACGTCATTTATATGTAAAATTTCCAGAAGGTCAACCTTAGAGTTCAAATTTTCCAAACACAGCTAATAATACGAAACCCATATGGAACTGCTCGATGTTTCATAGGCGTCAACATGGTATAATAATCAGAAAAATGTAATCATCATTATATTGGGAATTTTAGAATTATATTGAGTTAATAACCAAAAACATTTGTTATTAGTAATAATATAAATTTTATGAAATAACTCTTTAAGTCTAATATTTCACAAAATAATATTTTTAGTTAAATAGATTAGACAATTGTACGCAACCGATATGAGAATACTTAAAATTTTAATGACAGTTCAGCGCGTGGCAAAATTGTTTAAAGTGTTGCCGCTTTTTTAAAGTAAGAATTTTGTTTATGTTTTGATTTCTTAGACAATTTAATTATAATATATTATATATTAATAAATTGTATTTATAAATATATCTTAAATTTAGATTAATACACTCATGGACAAAAATATCGAATATTTTGGAATTTTCCAATTTTTTTTGTAGTCACTATTATTTCAAAATAATGTTAGATTACCGATAATACTCATTATAGTAGGCTGATGTACTCAACTGGTTTGAAATATTTTGATGCTTATTTTGACGTTTATTCAGTGGTTAGTGTCATTCGTACATTTTATCATAAAAATCCTTCTTTACGTAAAGGAAAAATCATACTAATTCGGTTATTTTTAGTTAAATTTATTAAGTTTAATTAAATATTGTTTTGATTTAACTAGTTTAAAACAAGTATCCCACCAATTCGGCACTGCGATGAAGTCCAAGTAGCACATATTGTAATTTTGTACGAGGAAGGATATGCACAAAAAGGTATCGCACGACGTCTCAGCAGAACTGAATCTATAGTTTCAAAGACTCTAAATAGGTACCGCGAAACAGGCAATTTTGTACGAAGGCCTGGTCAAGGACGCTCAAGGTGCACAACCGCAATTGATGACCGTTTTTTGGTTCTTAATTCTACACGAAATCATTCATTGACATCGATGCACCTCAGAAATAAGCTATTAAATGTTAGACAAGTTAATATGAGTTCACAAACAAATAGACGAAAATCAAAATAAGCAAACCTAAAGCCCAGACGCCCCGCCAAAGTTCCACGTCTTCTCCAAAATCATAAAGCTCGTTTGAAATTTGCAAGAACACATATTTAGTGGAATGTCGATAACTGGAAAAACGTTCTTTTCACTGATAAGACCAGAATCCTATTATGGAAGCCAGATGGTCAAAACTACGTCTACAGAAGAGATGGAGAACGATTCGCCAGCTGCAGTCTCGCCCAGACCGTTCGTTTTGGAGTTAATGGCATAATTCTTTGGGAAGGTATTAGTTGGGAGGTACGTACCGCACTTGTGGAAGTGATTGGACGGATGACTGGTGATTCTTACGTTTAAAACATCCTGCAAGATTATGTTTTGTCATATGTTGGTTACATTGGATATGAAAGATTCACGTTAATGCACGATAATGCTCGACCACATGCTGCTGCCATAGTGAGTAATTATCTTGATGAGGTCCAAATTCGAAGATTTGATTGGCCACCGTCTATCCCGGATTTAAATCCAATAGAGCACATATGGGATCACCTAAAACGCAGCATACGACAAAGAAATCCCGTTTCAAATACGATAGAGCAGTTTCGGCTTGCTGCACAGGATGAATGGAATGCAATTTCCCAAGGATATGTCCAAAATTTACTTGCAAGCATGCTGAGAAAGATGCAAGCAGTAATAAGAGCTAGAGGGGGGAATACTCGTTACTGATCATGCACTTCTTTCAGTTTAAACCAGTTGTTAAAGCAATTTAAATTATCATTTCAGTTTAGAGTAAAATAACCTTATTTACCTAATATTAAACATTTATTTTTTCACAATTTTCTCCGCATAAAAACTTAAAATTGTTCATTAAACATTGTTAAAATAAACTTTATTTTACAATAAATGACTTGCTTGACCAGAATTTATTTTGAAAAAACAAAAATTTGAAAATTCCAAAATATTCGATGTTTTTGTCCATGAGTGTAGCTTTAAAAACTAATTATTGTTGTGTATTGTGATTGTGCTATGCGAAAACAACTAAATAGTCTGTAGAAAGCTGATAAGCTTTCATATAAGATAATTATTGAATAAATATTATATAAATTGTTTTGAACAAGAAATAATGGCGGGACGTTTTTACTATTAATGCTCTAAGAAGGTAAGGGGTAAGTTTAAAATTTAGAATATATAATTGTGTATTAAAATGTTTTCTTATGTATTTTAGTGTGTTGCAGTAGTCTTAAAACTAAGTATATTTACATGATATTTACTGTTAATATAACAGTTTGACAAATAGTTGACATTTTAAAAATTCCTCACTTACTAAGTATTCTGATGTTTTGGCAACGGTGTGAGGTTCTGACGTCGTAAATCTTGAATGACGTGCAATCATTTTTATATGAAAAATTCTGTATCTACAGTATAGAAAGTCCTTTTTGTTCTTTTTATTTTATAATTTGGGATGTGATCAGGTCTGAATATCTGATATGCTTTTTTTAAATTCGTCCATTTGTACCATTTTCAGTTAACTCTTCTTTTTAACCGGCATTTATTAACATTCAGGTCCATACGTCAAAATTGGTTCTACAACTGGCTTTGTGTTTGTGTCACATTTCAGCCCTGTTATATTTTTTATATTTTCTTCTAAATTTCCTGCTACGATGTTCTTTATTTCGCTATCACTGTTCCTTCTAAGTTGTTTAATATCATTATGGCTAGGACCAGGTTCTGTCGCAGGGTTGCCACTCACTGTACGAATACTATAGAAAAATATTATTTTGTCTTATCTTATACATTTTAGGTAAACATTTAAGGTTTTGTTTTTTAAAAACAAGTTTCCAATTGATAAAACAGTTGGGTAAAGTTGTCTATTTTAATTGAAAGACACTCCAACTAGGTATAAAAACTTGTCTTAGTCTGTGTCATATCATACATGAATCTAAATTTCTTGAATTAAAAATGTTTTTTTTTTCTTTTTAGTAGCTAACTCTAGTGAGGTAACCAAATGACCTTCAAATCACCCAATATTTTATTATTTACTCTAGAATTATCAACGTTAACGGTTGTTTGGAAAGGTTGTATTATTCAGAGCTTTGGATTTTTTAAAGCAAACGTTCCATTCTTAAATTCCAGTATTTCTCACCTCCCGTAAAACTCATTCATAAAACTGAATCCTCAAATACAGGACCGGCTTCTTAGTAAGTTTTTTATCAGTCAGACAAATTGTAACCTGCTATTTTCGATCCGTCTTTTCTACCGAAACTAATAATTCAAAATTTTTAATTATTGTTCTTGTTCTATTATATTTTATACGGTTCTCAAATATAATATCATTATTATTTTAAGTCTATTTTAAGATCATTAAGTTTAAGTGTATTTTCGCACCATTCCCTTAGTATATATATGATTATTACGAATAGTGTAGGTCTCTACACCTCTCTCTTCTTTTCTAGATGCCATTATTGTTTAGATTGACCATTATGTGGGCTATCGCAGCTGCCTCCATGGAGTCATACTTGACCTCGCTTTATTACATATATGGATGGAGAAGAACATAAAACACGGCGAAAGAATAACTGGGGAGATAATTAAAAATCAGTCAGAGTTGAAAATGCTAGAAATAATATGATGAATCAACCTAAATATAATTTCAAAAAGCTGTTTACTTTTTTCTTTAGGGAAGAAGCGAAGGGGTTTAAACAAAACGAATCTTATAGTGGCATATCAATGCTAGTATACAGGCGACTCTAAAAACTATGAAGGAATTGGAGCTGGAGTATAGGGAAGAAGCCAAGACTGAGAACCCCAAGCCTTACTAAAAGCCTTCACTTCACTCCACACTACTATCTTCCGAGTAGAAATTCGTGCTATAGTACTGTGCCTGTAGGAACTAATAAAAATAAATTGCAATGACTGCATTAAAATGCATAAAAAATGTACATGAAAAATTGTATCGATTAGCTAGAAGGTATTAAAAGCCGAAATTGAACCGAATTGAAGTTAGTTTGGAAATATCTACATAATCTAATTGGGATCATAAGCGGACTTATTTACTAAAAGAAAGGCAAAATAAATATTCGTAAGCTCAGAATATGACATTCGGATGGCAAGAAGCACAGTCAAAAGAACGATATAGGACTAAGTGGAGCGGATGAAACGTAACCACTGGTGTAAACAAATGGGCCATAAAGATTCGAAGGCTTTTATGTATGAACTTTCGAAAAAGAGATCCAAATATGCACTAGATAGGAGCAAAAATTATCTCCAAATACAGATAGGACAGTCTTACATTAAGGTGTATAAATATAAATAAAATCGGACTTACAGAAAGTCTACATTGCAGATTTTGACAGGCTAAAGACGTTAGTTCAATTTTATCAATTGAGATTTTCTTGACCTCCTGATATCTTCCTTTCTACCAAAGCACTTTTGTTGTTCGTATCTATTTGTAGATTTAGAGAAGAATTGCAAATTACAATTATCACAGGGTAGGAAGGAATGACATGTAATAGGAAAATAATGGTCAGTGGTCTTTTTTTGAGAGAAATCAAAGCGGAACCTTAACACAGTGTGGTTTTTATTTTGCGCTGCACAACCGTCAATAAACATGAAGATATTCCACTAACGGCATGTTCGTACATTTGGCCCCCTCATACCGTTACCCTCATGATACAGGAAAAACATTGCTTCACTGTTCACTGTTACCTGGCGAAGATACAAAACCTCTTGCGCCGGAATTTGTGACAGTTGAAGGTTCTACATAAAATCTATAGAAATTACCCAAATTTTCTCGTTGGACTCGGCCATTTCTTTAATAAATTTCATTTGAGTTGAAAATTTCTCAGCTCCAGCTCGACGTAGATGAATCATTTTATGGGCGGCTGCAACTCTCTTTGTATTATCGTTCAAATATAATTTCCAGTTGATGTATTCGTTTCCTTTGACTCTAGATCGTTTTATTATTTCATTTCTATATTCGTATGGTTTTTTTATTCCTTTCTTTTCCTGATTAGGTAAATTAATATCATTATAATCACTGTGGCTTTCACTCATTTTAAAATATTTTTGTCACAATATTATTACCACTGTATTCGTATTCACTACACATTTATTTATCTACGCGCTTTCACAACACAGGATTGAGCTTGACTAAAAATTATTGGTATTATTGCGCCAAATTTTAACGACATGCATGCTGCATAGAAGAAACGCCTTTAGACATGGACTTACGGTGTTTCTCTAATATATCGCCAAATCATACCGCTGTAGATACGTTACAAATGTACTGATTGAAGTCGTTTCTTTATAAAAATGTATATTTACAGTTTAAAAGTTCATTTTAGTGAAAAAACGATTTTGGTAAAATTATGACTGAAGGGGTTTCTTAAATAAGTGATTTAAATTTAGTGTTTTATAATATGATGAAAGCTGCACAGATGTAATAAGAATTGTAAAAGTATCTTGGTCCTTTGTTTTAATTAAAACATACTTTTAAAACATTAAATGTGTCTAACAATTACCCACTCTTAAAATGCAATCTTTTTAACTTAACCATTTTAAGTTTTTCCATTTTATGTAAATTTTAAATTTTTTCAATCATGTCAAAGTTATTCTTTTGTGGTATTGTACATATTAAAAATAAACACATCAAAATAATCTAAGGGACAAAAAGAAAATGCGAGATTACTAAAAGATTTCAAATAATTTGTTTCAAATATTTAGAATAAAAAATTATTAACAAGTAACCACAATAAAATAAACATTTTTTTCTAGAATTTTTGCAATAGCTCTCACGAAAATTAAAAGAGAACTACACCAGAATCAAGTCAAAAAATGGTAATAAAATAAAAAAAATTAAAAACTAATGTATTGCCCCTCAACTCCCAAAAAAGTAGACCTTAGGTTCAGTTACTATAGTGTATGCGCTCCACGGTTGTTGATTACTGTCCTACATCTGTAAGACAAACTCATGATTATATGGTCAATGTCTTGCTGTGGTATTCTGTTCCGTTCCATTGAAAGACTCTGAAACAGTTGCTGTCTTGTATTGAACGCAATATTTTGTTGTAAAATGCGTCGGCCCAATATGTCCCATTCATGCTGAATTTGGTTTAATATGGCGATTGAGCAGGCTAGGGTATAACCTCAATTTCGTTATCTTTGAGGAATGTTTGCACGACATTGGCAGTATGCGGACGCGTATTTTCGTGCATCAATTGAAATTGGGGACCAACTTGTTGTGCAAAGGGTACAACAATAGATTTGAGAATAATATCGCGGTAGTATGTTGCATTTAGAAACCGTTCCAGATAAAAGAGATTGGTTCTTTCACCGAGAATGATTCCACTCCAAACCATTATACTGCCGCCTTACTGTCTATGAACCTCGTGCACGGTGACCAATCATTCAGCATTGCCAAATCGTCTCCAAATTCTTGTCCATCTTGTATTTGGTGAAAATCCAAATCGGGACTCATCTGTGATCAAAGTAGAGGCCCACTCACGTATAACCCAATTTGAGTGTTTTTGTGCTCACTGAAGTCGATAAGTGCAATTTCTCTGGATAACACATGTACTCTTACAGGTCTTCGAGCACTTAACCTTACTCCATGCAGTCTATTTCTAATAGTTTTGCCACTTAGAAATACCTGATGAGTCTCTTGCTGCCTCATACGGCCTGTATAACGTTCAGCAACATCACCAGTTTCTTGACACCTTAACCTTCTTCTTCTTCTAAATGTGCCTATCTTCTAGAGATGTTGGCGACCACATTGACCCATCTTATTCTATTTTCAGCATCTCGAAATAGATCAGTTAACGTTAGACCAGTCCATTTCCTAAGATTGGCCAGCCAGTATATACGTCTACGTCCAGGGCCTCTCTTTAATCACAAACAATTAATGACACTTCTATTTATGTGAACGACCTCAGCAACGTCTCTTTGACCTCTACCAGCTTGAAACATCCCGATAGCACGCCACTGCGTTTCGTAATTTAAATGATATCTCTCCATTATTGACAATTGTAAAACTAAATGAAAATCCACATAGACATCAAAAATCAAGTACCCATAAAGAAAAATTACTTTTTATTTTTTAGAAAAAAACGCATATTGAAGCTTTGTTAAATTTTTTATAGCCATTCTCATCAGGATTACCGTCCAAGTTGGTACAATGATCGACAAAGCAACAAAGAATATTAAAAATATAAATTTATTTTTGTATTTGCAGTTAACATTGATTTAAAGCTATTAATATAGGTGTTCCCTAAATTATTTTGATGTGTACATATAAAAATGTTTTTTTTTTTATTAAATTTGCAATTTTACAATCTGCTATTACAAGCTATTAGTAAATGTGAGTATTGCAAATACGTGAGAGGAGAAATTATCCACTGATAACACTTCCAATTCTAATACTAACAAATTAAATTAATATCGGATTATAATTTGAAACTAAAATTGAAATGAAAAATAAAATTAATATTAAAATTAGTGAACAAAGTCTGTTGGCCACTGTCTCTTCAATCTTCGTCTGACTTCTGGTTGGAGGTGTAGTTGTCTTGCTTCCTTGTTGGGGTGGGCTGTCAGATGTTCTGAATAATTTCTTAGTTAGTCTGCTGTTAGTCTTCAACGAACGGTATACCAGAATCATCATGCATTGTTTTGTTACTAACGTAGCACGGCGCTTTGAAAATCATTCTTTGGATTCGAGTCTCTGAATGATTTTGGTATTAAGGCTTTGTACAGCCTCATATGTGGACTCCATATGCCCATATAGGCTTTATTATGCACTTATACAAGAGAAGTTTATTATCAGTAGATAACTGTGTATTTTCATATTGAGTTGAATTTTTTTGGTAAGATGTATGCTTTCCAAGTGAGCTTTTCATAAAGTGTTATTTATGTTGTTCAGTCTGATTCTCGGATATATGATGTTCCTGTTGGTGAATGTAATTTGATTAGACTTAGTATGGTTTAGTATAGTATGGACTTTTATTTTCCATCTATTCATCCAGTCTTGTAGTAGGTTCAGGTGCATTTGTCAATTCAGTCTGTATGCTTGGCATTTCAGTCACCTCCAATTAAGGATTTGTTTGATAGATGTTTGAAGAAGTCTTCATATTCTGCTGTGGTGATAGTATACCTTGGAGGGCTGTACATTGCCGCAATGTCAAAAGACCATTGTTGAGAGATACAGATTACTGCAGCTTGTATTTTTTCCGTCTAATACATTGTTTCTTCATAGTGTGGTATAATGTTACGTACAATAATAGCAGCGCCACCGTGTGCTGTTTCATCAGGATAGTTGGTGTTGTAAGTAGAATAATGAGGGGTCTTGAACATCGTTCTGTCAGTAAAGTGGATTTCCGATATGAGTAGAACATCAATTTTGTTATGTTCAAGAAAGTTAGTAACTTCTGTGTTATGGTTGCCTAGGCCGTTGACATTCCATTGTGCAATTCGTAGCGACTTAATTTCCATTACTGAAAAATTTATTTATTACTGTGGAAAGCATGTTTAAGATCATGCTATTTTGATTTATTAGTTGTGACTAACATAGCTTTGAATTCGTTAAGGAAGCTCTTCATCATCTCTCCAATGTCACTGTTTGTATTACTTACATGTGTTTCACTTGTTATTTGAGCGTAAGTCGCGTGATTTTGATTGCTTACGTTCGGATTATTCTGTACTGTATTTCTGTTATATTGCAGTTAATTGTTCGCTGGAGTGTGCGATGATACTCCCCTTGCTCTGTTTCTACTGCTAATTAACTCTTTATATACCATGCATCGTTTGTAGTTTGCGGTGTGTGCTCCATTGCAGAGAGCGCATATGGCAGGTGTGTCCCTAGGTTTTTTACAATCGGTTGCACTCCACATTTGACACAGTGATAAGGTCTATTACAGTATGTCTTAGAGTGTCCATACAATTGGCATCTGGTACACTGGACAATATTATTCTTTTTATATGGTGGCTCAATAAATATATTCGCGTTGTTTATAAATTGAATTTCATATATTTTTTTTATTATTTTCATTAGGTTCTATATCGACGTTTTCTCTAACATCATTAGAGGGTCCTTACTTACTTTGTGTTTTATATTTACAATATTGCGTATTAAATGCCCATGTTTTTCTATTTCACTTTTTATTATATTAATGGGTACTGTATGATGTAGATTACGAATTACAACTCTGTATGCTCTATCCTCTTTTATTTGGTACGTTATGAAGCACAATTTTTTTGCTGTTTAAATGTCTTACCAGTTTTCGGTATGTTTCAGAGTCTCGGAAATTTATGTTTATTGTGTTGTTTTTTAATGCTGTACGATAGAATGTCTCTGTTTTTGTTACTTCCGATAGGTTATTAACCATTTTATTCTATTCAGTAACACCATATATAAAAATTGGTGGGGGTTTAGAGGTTGCTGCAGTTTCGTTGCGTTTTTTGTTACTATGTTGTATAGTTTGATATTGGTGGATGTCCGATGACTCAATGTCGCTGATTTCCCCTGAAGATTCTTCACTTTTTAATGTATGTGTCATCTCAATAGAATTATAATCTTCATTGTGATGTGTAGATAATGTGGGATTTATTTTAGGATTGTATTGACAGTTTGAGGAAGATTGTGATAGTACTTGGCTAGGAACATAATATATTGTTGTTGATGGGTTATTTAAAATTTGTGCTAAATTTGGTTGTAAATTTTGTGGAAAAATAACATTTGGGCATTCTGGTTGAATTTGCTGTTGCTGATATTGAATATTTATAGGTTGGCCATTAACAGTAGCAGTATAAAAAGGAACACTCACCAATAAATCTGGTGAAGCACTCATTTTAATTGTTAAAACTGTATATTTTAATTTTTAAATAGTTTATTAATAGTATATCCACTTGATACACGATAATGACGGTAAAAACGCGGCCGGAGTCCGTTTTTAATCACCACTATAAACTTTTGCCTAATTCGTATTGATGTTTACAGGTCCAGAGTCAAATGAATACCCATATATAAAATGTGCTGGTATTTTCTACTAAAATTCAACTAATATCAACTTACTAAAATTATTCATTTTATTTTATTTTAATGTCCTTCATCCATATCTATCCAACTTATGTATCCGGGTCCTTTAATAAATAAATCATGTAAATTATTGCTTAAGTTTTAAAATACTTTTATATTTTAATCACTGATTTTTTTTACTCTAACCCTGTTACTCAAACAAAAAGCAGGATCCGAATGAACAATTCTGGTAATACAATGTGTACACATTCTGTATAAATGTATAAACAACTCGTTAAATCTGGTTCTAAAAAGGAAGTTTATTCAAACAACAATTAGGTGTTGATATTTCTCGCTTTTTCGTTGTTTGTCTGCTAATTGCTTTTGGTAAAGGATAGAACTTTATCCTTATTTTCAAACACATTCGATTAGAGTCTTTTAAGTAATGTGAAAATAAAGTTATAAACATTGTATATTATTTATACTAGGAAGGTAATAAAATTAATGTTTATGATTTGGCAAATACGTTACCAAAACCATTTTTTTAAGAACTACATAAGAAACTATTCTGGTCAGGATCGCTTATAAATTTATTAATGAATTTATTTCTCTCGTATTTATTCCACATGTTTTATTCACTACGTATTGCAAGTTCTATATATTTTCATATAAATACCACGAAACCAAGAAAATATCATCGTCATCAGTTGGCGCTACAGCCCTTCGTGAGCCTTGGCCTGCTTCAAAACATTCTTCCATCTTTCCCTATCGAGTGTCTGTCTTCTCCAGCCCCTCACTCCAATCTCCCTCAGATTTTCCTGTACATCGTCCAGATATCTGAGTTTAGGTCGCCCCCTTCTTCTTCTTCCGACCGGCCTGTTTAGCATAGTTATTTTAGTGGGATCACTCTCATCCATCCGCATAACGTGGCCCACCCACCTTAGGCGGTTTATTTTGATGGTCTTCACAATATCTGCAACACCAAAAAGTCTATAGAGTTCAAAGTTATATCGCCTTTTCCACAGACCCTGTTCGTTTACTCCGCCATATATGGTCCTCAATACTTTTCTTTCAAAGACTAGTAACTCTTCATCTCGGGTCGTCATTGCCCATGCTTCCGATCCGTATGTGAGCACTGGGCGTATTATTGTTTTATAATTTTTGCACTTTGTTGCTATTGACATACTTCTCGCTCTTAGTTAAGGGCTTAGGCCAAAATAACAGCGGTTAGCTACGCATATTCTTTTTTTTTTATCTCGTTGGATGTGTTATTTTTGTAGTCTACCAGTGATCCTAAGCAGCAGAATTCTTCTACCATTTCTATCGTTCCAAGAAAATATATATGCAGTAAATCTCAGCTATTACAGGGGCAGGGAGGGGGCATCCCATTAAAGGGATTTAAAACAAACCTTTGAGTTAACAATAGAAATTATTTTGGAATGAAAAATATGTATTGAACCTGCAGTATTTTTTAAGAGATAATATGTCTTGGGGGATTTGATGTTTAGACTTCAAGATAAAAATGGTTTCCATAATAGACAGAAAGATGAGAAATTTTCGGCTAATGGTTGTAAGGATAAGGCTAGACGTTTTGCCAATTTTTGAGTGGGGCAGTTATCTTCACTGACGATGGGTTGTAAGGGAACATTGGGCTTATGGATTTTTAGCAAGCTGTACATTTTTGGAATTCGGAATGATTTTTCTCTGGGTATAAGAGATTTTTTGACGTTTGGAAGTAGAATAAACTTATTTATGATGGATTTTTTCGTTTTTTCTTAAGAGATGCTGGGATTGTTTGGGACGAGTTTTATTCTACGGAATTGATAAGTTCGAATATTTGGTCGAAGTAATTAGAAGAGTTGAGAATTACCGTGGCATTACTTTTGTCGGCGGGAAGGATGACAGGGTTATTATAAAGTTCTTTTTAAGGGCACGTCTTTCTGAAAGACTGATAGTTGACGGTTGGGATTTAAAAGTACGACAGTGTCAAGAGAACAGTGCTATACCAATTAATGTATGAGTTTGGTATACCAGAGAAACTTATCCGACTAACGTGAATGATAACATCTAACTTAGAAGCCACTGTTAGAATACAGGGAGAGAATTCTAGATCCTTTGAGATAAAGGATGGACTCAGACAAGGGGATGCTCTATCCTAGCTTGCCTCCTATTTAATATTGCCTTAGAAAAGGCAGTCCAAGATACACGAATTAGGGACGGCGGTACTATTTACAATAGATCGATATAAGTCTTAGCATATGCTGATGACATTGACATAATAGGGCGTAGCAAGCGAGATGTTGAGCAATATCTTCTAGAATTGGAAACAGCGGCGAAACAGGTCGGTCTAGTCATCAACGAAGACAAAACCAAGTACATGTTGGTTACAAAGGATCCGATAGCAAATCAGGAACGAAAAACAGTATTTGGAAGTCATACCTTTAGACGTGTTGACAACTTCACATACCTTGGGTCGCTATTGACTGCTACCAATAAAACAAGCGAAGAAATCAAAAGACGAATAAATCTTACAAATAGGGCATACTATGGACTCCAAAAGCATTTCCACTCAAGAAACATTCAAAGAAAAACTAAAATTATTATATACAAAACATTGCTGAGGCCGGTCCTCACATATGGAGCAAAAACATGGACTCTAACGCAGATGATGAAAGACTTTTGGGAATATTTGAGCGCAAAATACTCCGCAAAATATTTGGAGCTATAAACGACCAACAGCAGTGGCGCAGAAGATATGATTTTGAATTGTATCAGCTCTTTGATGAGCCAGATGTCATAACGTTCATTAAAACACGGCGACTTAGATGGGCTGGACACATAATACGAATGCCAGAAAATACGATTGCTAAAAAGCTAACCACAGGAACACCTGTAGGAAGAAGAAGCAAAGGCCGACCTCGAATTAGGTGGTTAGATGGAGTTGAAACCGACTTACGGATATTAAAAATCAGAAGATGGCAACACGTTGCCAGAAACCGAACAGAATGGCGAAGAATCTTAGAGCAGGCCAAGATCCACAGAGGATTGTCGAGCCAAAGATGATGATGATCTAAAAGTACGGAGAATTTTAACGACATCTTGTCTGGCAACTTTGGCTTGGTCAGAAGGAAGGTGAGAAATAGCTTTTTCAGTTTGACAAATAATTTTCTTGGTTCGAATGAAAGAGGAGTGACAAAAAAATTGAAGCCTTTTGACAGAGCTTTGGTAGCTGAATAGGATATGTGAATAGCTGACAAATTGCGTACAACAGTAGAAGGTTGTTGATCCAAAATGGACTGTTGATTTTGCTGACAGATAAATTGGTCCAGTTTGCATTTACGGATTTGGATTTTATTGTCAGAAATGTGTTTTTGGAGTTATTTTGGAATAAGTTGATGGTCACTACATGATTTAAGAAAATCAAGATTACAGATAAGATAGTATTTGCGTGTAAAAGATTAAAAAAAGATTTAGTAATCTTCTATTACATTCTATTAATAAAATTTAATATTATTAATAATGTTCAACATTATGATTTGGTGACATCGAATTAAAGGTTTAATTGAAAAATGCTCCTTTAAAATCTTAAATCTTAGACAAAGGATGGAATAATTTGAAAAAGAATGTGAAAGATTTAAAATTCTAAATGATAAAGATAAAATAAAAAAATTGAGACGTCTAATTGGAAAACAATGTTTAGATTGTTGTGGTAATATGTTAATTAAATGTACAGTGAAATCAGATTTAAAATTTTCAAAAACACACTTTTGTGGTGCTTATGAAAAAAAGAGTTCGTCTCAAACAAAATATACTTTTACATTTACATTTACATCACGCAGGTTATTTTTTATAATATGCCACAAACAAAGAAAGATTATTGTTAAAAGTTAATAAGCTAATTAACAATAACACACTAATAAACCTGATTGTGTTATGTTTAGCAGAAAGAATCACTGACTTCAACAACTTACGTTTTCAATGAATTGAACAAGAATGAACACTTAGAAAATAAACAAAGTGAAAAAGTATTCTTAGACTATAAAAGAAATGTTGACGAAAATAAATAGGATACAAACAAAGATTGGATAGAAAACAAAAGCATAAATGTATCATATATATTTGTGAAAAACTTAAAAAAAGAAACGTTCTACCAGCTTGAATCAGCTTGTTGGTTTAAACCAAAGTATAATCAAACTAATAAAGATAATCAAATTAAACTTGTCAATAATTTCGAGTTAGTACGTGAAATGCAAAATATTAATCCAAAAAACCATTAATACTGCCATTATTAAAAAATAATAATATTGAATAAAAATATTGAACTTTTTGAAGTATATGATCCAAGTTCAAACGTTTCGTTAATAAATTCAAAGTTATTAAAAATAAATAATATTAAATGGTATGGTAAAATTACATGTAAAACTTGTTTATCTAGAAAAAGAGACAGAAGTTTTTGTGATTGAAAAAGATAATTTTGATTATTATTTTTTAATTGGTCTAGACTGTATACAGTAATTCTCTTTGTATTAAAGTGAAAACTTGCAAATAAGTCAAAAAGTCCCTATTCGAAATAATGTTTCTACGAAAATTAAAAAAAGTTTTCAAAATTTTGTGTATTTATCTAATACCTAATCAACAAATAAAATTTAATTCTAAGTAAACAAATGATGTTAATAATTCAAATGAAATGCAAAATGAATATTTAATAAATTTTAACCATTTAGATTGTGATCAACAATAAATAAAAATGAATTAATATGTGAAAACAAATCTGTCTTTGCAAAAGACGAATATGATGTAGGGACAGTGAAGGATTTTGAAGCACACATCGATTTATTAGAAGAAAAATATTGTAGCAAAAGGCCATATCGAACCACAGTTGATGATAAAAGACAAGAATCTAATAGGAGAATCTTACAGTCCTTTTGCAGTCCCAGTTACATTAGCTTATAAAAGAGATGAAAATATAAAGTCAAGTTTGTGCATTGATTTCAGAGACCTGAATAAAATTGAAGTGCCCCAATCACAACGTTTTTCACTTATAGAGAATTTAATGGTAAAGATAACAAATTGTAAACTTTTCTTAACACCAGACACAACTCTGATTTTTGGTCAATCTCTATGCGCATTATAGATAAAAAACAAAACTGGATTTGTCACAAGGAAGAACACTTTAATTTTAATTTAATTTAAATTTTAATTATAATTAAAATTAAAACTGTTTTTTAATTTAACAAATTAAAAAACAGAAAGCCACCAGAAAAAGATCAAATACCAAATGAACTCTTAAAATATGGAGGTGATCATCTTATACAACAACTGCAACTTCTTATTAATAAAATAATCACCACGAACAGAATACCAGATGAATGGAGGAGAGCGATCATGGTGATGTTCTTCAAAAAAAGGAAATTTGACAACAAGAATAATAGCGACAAAAATAAACGAACGAATATCTCTGCAAGAGGAACAGCAAGGATTTCGGACAGAAAGATCATGCACGGATGCAGTTTTTGTAATAAGACAAATAAAAGAAAAGTCGCTGGAATACAACAAACCAGCATATATATGTGATAGATTTGAAGAAAGCGTATAATAGAGTTAGAATTCGGGACGCGATACATTTATTATATGAAAAGGGAATATCACTGGATCTAGTAAAAACCATTGAGAATATATATAAAGATAACATAGCTATGGTAAGATGTAAAGGAAAACTATCGCAACCTATCAAATATGAAACTGGCAGTAGACAAGGAGATTCGCTGAGCCCATTAATATTTAATCTGGTATATGGATGAAATCATAAAGAAAGTTAAAAAAAAGAAGAGGATATAGAATGGGAGAAAAGAAAATAAGGATAATATGCTACGCCGACGACGCCATAATAACAGCCGAAAATGAAGATGACCTACAAAGATTAATTAAAGAATTCGAAGATACGGCGCTCATATACAACATGGAGATCTCAACAGAGAAAACTAAAGCGATAGTGATATCAGCGGAACCGAGAAGATGTAAACTAGTCGTAAATAACAAAATAGTAGAACAAGTGATGGAAACTGAATACTTGGGAATCAAACTGTCAAGTTACGGAAAAGTAAAAGAAGAGGTACAAAAACAAGTGAACATGGCAAACAGAGCAGAAGGATGTCTCAATAATACAATCTGGAGAAACAAATACCTCACAACGGAAACGAAATCCAGGATATATAAGTCAACAATAAGACCGGCGAAAACACAAAGACTATTAGAAACAACAGAAATGAAAGTCTTACGAAAAATAACAAACCAAACTGTAAGATACAGAGTAAGAAGTGAGGAAATACGAGCGAGATGTGGTATAGAGGAAGTAAACGCATGGACCAAAAGAAGAAAAGTGGAATGGAATCAACACATCGAAAGAATGACAGAAAATAGAATAGTACGAATGGTAAGAGTCAAATCGCCAAATGGAAGAAGATCATTGGGACGACCGAGGAAAAGATGGTCAGACAACGTCAATTGAGGCTAAAAACTTAAGTAAAACAGGCATTTTGCCTATTTATAAAGTAGGAAGAAGAAGAAAAAGAAGAAATTTTAAATTTAAAATTGTTTAATTAATAATTTAATAAAATTGAATTTGTCTTAGTAATGTCAATCAAAAATACAGGGTGAGTGTGACATCGGTCGTAAATTAGCCTTTATATAGGCTATATAAGGTAACTGTACTCTTTACCGACCATTTCCTATTAACGACCGCAATGATTTTTTTCAGTATTAGACGCATTATAAAAAGTCCATATAACTACTGAAACTTTTAACAGTTTCTTTTTATAAAACATAGATATGGCAACATTACATGCATAATTCAGCCGCTGACTAATGCCAAATTTGACAAATTTTAACGGATTTCGCAGTGGTGTTACAAGACTCCATAAGGCACGTTATAAGAATCATTGTGCATGTGTGTTGGTATTATTAAGCGTTTGTTAATATATCAAGGTTAATATTGCACTTTTATAACAAGAAATAGCACAAAACCACGTTTTTTTTTATAGATTTAATGTGTTCGTTGGTTAATTATTTTCTCCAATTAAAATTTATTTACAATTAAAGAACGGTCGGTAAAAGGTGCTTTAAAACTCAAAATCAACCCTTTACCGACCGGGCGGTCGGAATGAGGGGAATGTATTCATTGAAAGTGTGAAATTTTAAAAATATTTTATCATACAATTATTCATAATATATTTTTTTCTTAAAGGTAATAAACCGATGATTCACTTGAGCATTTACCGACCGAGTAAATTGTAATTTTCAATTAAAAGAAGTAATATGAAAGTTGAACAAAATTGTATTTTATTGGAAGAATTACTTCAAATAGAATAATATTTTCCGGGGATTCTTAGCACCATTTGCTCCAAACCTGTTCCAACAGCTACCTTGGTTAGGGATGTTAGAGTCGCCGGAGACTGAGGGCCGTTCAGTAGTTTAAACTTTTATGGAAAATAACTTTTGGGGTTTTAAGCCATTAAGCCATTAGAACGCCACGCTTGGCTAGTGTGTGTTGTCGAGTTGGTTTGGAAGTTGGGGGAGGAAAGGATGGAGATGCGAATGATTTGGGTTTGGGCATAGTTTTCCTGGGGATGAAATGGGGAAATCCATAAGCTCGCGTGGGCAGGTGTGCTGTTTCTGAAGTAGATCTATCCCCTGCAGAGATCGCAGAGAACTATCCACCCGCTACCCCAATGTTTGCTATACCACTTAGTTATTAATCACCCTGTAGAATTCCACATATTTTACAAGTATGGAGAGTATCATTGCCTACATTTTTTCTAAATAAGTTTTTTGGATATTCTATACCATAATGGAATTCACCCTGTATATAAATTTGCTTAGTTTTTTTGTTTCAATGTTATTCCTTATTTTATTGCAAACTTTACAACCTATTTAATGCTGAAAATATTTTGTAATAACTAATTAATAAAATCCATTGTATATCAAGGGGATCAATAACCTAATTTCTTCTAATACTTTTTCTTTTGTTTGCAAAAAGCCTTCTTAAACCATCACTTCGTTTTAATCTTTCCGATAAATGTTTTTTGTTCTCTTATCCCCTTCCGATCATTATTCCAAAAACAGCTTGCTCCATTTCATTTCTTAATCCAACAATCGAAATTAGTCTTGGAAACATTTTCCCCGGA
Source organism: Diabrotica undecimpunctata (assembly GCF_040954645.1). Classification (NCBI taxonomy): domain Eukaryota; kingdom Metazoa; phylum Arthropoda; class Insecta; order Coleoptera; family Chrysomelidae; genus Diabrotica; species Diabrotica undecimpunctata. The sequence continues at coordinate 41,470,924 of NC_092811.1, read as the reverse complement.
GACGAACACTGACGGTTTTTTAAGCAATCCAATATTTTTTTCTCCTCTTGCTCTTCCGATCGAGTCAATATGCAAATGGAACAGAAAAACATAACGCCATCGTATACCTTTGAAATCGTTTGGAATCATTAAACTGTATTTAAACGTGGATCGCATATAAACCGGCAACACAGCAAGACAAATGAATGTCACCCAGGTTTTATCGGCATTCCGGCGGCAACTAGCAGAAAGCCTACGGTGTGAGGGCAATATGGAAATGAATGGAGGTGTATGGTTTTTAGTCCGAGATCTGGCTCCTCAAAAATTAGCTAGCTCTATTTCGGTAAAACCTGAGGCTGGGAAGTCTCCTACAGACATGCATTTTTGTGGAGAAACAAACAATCGGACTACACAAAATTAATTTCTAAATAATTTACAAAATAATCTCTCGGTTTGCTTTGAAATATGACTATAAATCACGACAAGCGGCAAATCTTTATTCGAATAATCTCAAAATTAATCAAAGCAGCTATATTATTATCTTTAAGGAGTATTTCAAGGCAAGGTAAATTAGGTAGAAATTGTTATTTACATATAAGCAGAAATGTTTGTATATTAAAATCATATGAAATTATTAAATGTTACCTCGTAACTGGTGAGCTGGAGTCACGTAGACTCCTAGTACTTTAGAAAATGTAACTTTTTTCCGGTCACCTTGAATCTTGCGCACGCTCATGTACCTTCAAGCCACTATTGGTAGTTATTATTGGTATTCAGTGGATATTCAGCTAGGATACTCGTGCAAATCAGAGTTACCGTTACCACCTCACCGTTAATATAAGTTTTGTAATTGTTATAAATATTAAGATTTTTGTGTAAAACATGTTTAATTTTAGATAAATTTGGTTCCTCGTACATAAAAAAAAAATTAATTCATTAGACAATGATTTTGAAAGTACTATTTTAAGACGGTATAATGAGAAAGAATTTGACTTGTCTGATAAAGAAGATGAATATGATATCGAAGAAGAACATGTATATCTACCTTCAAGTAAAAGTGATGATTATAAACAATCTTTTTCAAATGATGAAAATATTGATGAAGAATTAGACCAAGAGAATGGGGATGAAATTGGAAAAAAGGTTAATATTTTTTTAGGCCTCTCTTACTTATGGCGTCGTCTACTTTGTTCCTCCAGGATTTTCGGGGTCGTCCTCTTTTCCTCCTTCCTATGGGGCTCCATTCGATTATTCTCTTTATCTATCTCCTGTCGCTAGTTCTTCTTACATGTCCATGCCACTTTAGTCTTTTTTTGTTCTAAATATTATGTTAGTAAGTCTGTTCCTATTGATGTTCTTTGCTTTATTTCGTCATTTCCCCTATCCATTCTTGTTAATCTGTCCATCCATTTCTGTTGCTACTATCTTTCTGCTCTTTTTCTTGTTTATGATCCAATTTTAAGCCCCATATATCATAATACTTCGCACTAATGTTTTATAAATCTGTGTTTTTTTCTTCTTATTTAGGTGTAATTATTTTTTTAATTAGGCGTATATTTTGGTCATCAATACTAGATTCTTACAGTATTTAAAATAATTTGTGATGTTGCAACTTGTCAAATGCTTTTTCAAAGTCCATAAAGCATGCTGTCCAATATCAAATCTTCAGAATTCATATCCGAAATTGGACAGTATAATTTTATCACCCAGTAGACCGAATGAATCTATTTGTTATTAAATACACACACGTAGTTAATTAGGTTACATACACATTTGGTCAATTATAAATAATAATTTGGACATCAGTCAAAAGTACTGACAAAGTTAAACAATTTACATAAATTAAATACACATATCACGCTAGGTACGCGAAAAATATTGACCCAAATAGAATTTATATAAAACTAATATCTCTTGACTAGAGAAGCATATTCAATCAATATTCACTCAACGAACATATAGTCTTCAACGATCAACTTCATCAGTCTCTACTCAAAGTAATCCCGGGTCTACACCCATAGTGTACGTCTCAACAATAAACTCTGCTACTATTATTTGGTGTTTCCATTACAACAGAACGAACATCTTCACTGAGCCAACGAAGGGAATTTGTTCATGGTCCTTCGAGAAACAGAATACTTCAAGGAAGTTTGAGAGAGCCCACGGAGTATACAGTCCACGCCAGCAACACCCTCAGTAGCAGAGAGAGACCACTAGACCCGGGAGAACGAGAGCAGTACCAAAGCCGAGAGCCACACTAGAGCCGAGAGCAGTACCAAAGCTGAGAGCCATACTAGAGCCGAGAGCAGTACCAAAGCCGAGAGCCACACTAGAGCCGAGAGCGGTACCAAAGCCGAGAGCCATACTAGAGCCGAGAGCGGTACCAAAGCCGAGAGCCATACTAGAGCCGAGAGCGGTACCAGAGCCGAGAGCAGTACCAAAGCCGAGAGCCATACTAGAGCCGAGAGCAGTACCAAAGCCGAGAGCCATACTAGAGCCGAGAGCAGTACCAAAGCCGAGAGCCATATTAGAGCCGAGAGCAGTACCAAAGCCGAGAGCCATACTAGAGCCGCAGAGCAGCCAAAGGACAGGACCGATTGCAGAACCCACCAGAAGCGAGGGATCCTCAACGTCTAAGAACACAAAAAACCGTAAGTTTTTGAATAATTACAAAATCTTCCAACTTTTACAATCTTACAATTTAACAAGTTTTTTTTTATTACAATTTAACAATTTAGAACAACAATCTCCACTCTATCAATCGTATAATAATGTACTTTAGAATGCATACCATTTAAATAATACAGAGAATTGATAAAACAAAAATAAACGTCATTCACAACTATAATTAACTAAACAGTAATTTTGTATGACAATTTGAAAAAAGAAACGTTCATACATATAGCTTGCTTTTAATTACAATTAAATATTTTATTTCGAAAAATTAAAATAATTACGTAGCAAATAATTTCATTTATTTTGAGAACAATATATATATATATATATATATATATATATATATATATATATATATATATATATATATATATATATATATATATATATATATATATATATGTATATATATCATTATAAAAGTGTGTGGATTACATCTTGACCTACCTCAATGCAAAGAATAGCACAGCAGGCAAGGTCAAACTCATATTTCGCTAAATTGCACATTCCGATAGAAAAGAAAGTGTTATAATACAGGTATACTTATTTAATATATAACGTACATTTAGTATTGTCTAATATATTTACCGCTGAATGTAAAAATTTTTAAAATAATCATGGAGAGTCTATACGTTAAGCAAGCGGAAATAGGAACAGAAATAGTGAAACTCGTTTCAAATACAAAAAAGGATTCCCAATCTCGGAAAAATCAACAATACATCCGGGATAGACAGGAAAAATTAGAAGAATATTGGGCAAAATTTTTAAATAACCACGAAAAGCTGCTAGAAGGGGGTATAACGAAAGAAAAATATTTTGAAACAAAATACTATGATCAGGTATTTAAGACATACATTGAGGGGAAAACCCTGTTGGAAGAATATGGAAGGGTGCTGAAAAGAGGAAAAGCACCGAAAGTAAAGGAGATACAGATAAGAAAACAAAGAATCGAGGAATTATTACGGCCAGAAAATGAACAAGACTTGCAGGAGGATGAAGAATTGCAGTCAGAGTTAAGAGAATACATGGAAAAGGTGAATACACTAATGATTGAAGCAGCAGTAAATGAGGAACTGGACGCTACAGATATTGGAGAAGTAGAGAGAATAAATCATCTAAAGAGGAAAGTCAGGGAAGTTTTAAAGAAAATAAGGCCAGGAATGCAACGGCCAGAAAGCACACAGAGGAGGGACGGTGTGACATTGCCGCAGGTAAAAATCCCTGTGTATGAAAGCAGATATGAAACGTGGAGAACTTTCCACGATCTGTTTACTAAAATAATACATGAAAACGACCAGTTATCAAACGCAGAAAAAATGCAGTACCTAAAAACTCAAGTAAGAGGGGAAGCCAACAGAATGATACAACACTTAAACATATCCGAGGCCAACTACGAAGTGGCCTGGAACATGCTAAAAGATAGGTATGAGAACCCAAGGATGATATTGTTTAAATTAATAGACAGGATGCTATTAGCGCAGGAAGTAAAGGAATCTTCTGCTAGAGCATTGAAATCACTACATGACACCTTCCACGAAAGTCTGGAAGCCATAGGAGGGTTAGGAACAGACACGGAAGCGTGGAGCCCATTGATAGCCCGAATTATCATAACGAAATGGGACAATGAAACTAGGAGGCTGTACGAAAACCACATTGGAGACAGTAGAGAGATACCGACGTACAAATCGACACAAACATTCTTACAGCGAAGATTTCAGACACTGGAACTGCTGGAGTCAGAAAAAAGACAAGAGAAGCAAGGAGGATCTCTTAGGAAACCAAGAACACATTGCGTGATATGCAACGGAGATCACGGAGTACCGAACTGCAGAGAATTTCAGGAACTCAATGTAAGAGACCGGAACAGGATGATAAAAGAACAAGGATTGTGTACAAACTGCCTAGCACATAAAAAAGAAAAACAATGTTATTCACAATATAGGTGCAGACACTGTGGAGGAGACCACCACCATATGTTGCATTATGAAAAAGGAAACACAAGCAACAAAAGAAACTCCAATGAAACGAAACGAGAACAAACACAAGAAAGAAATGGAAGAGATTCAAACAATAGAAGAAACGGGTACCAAGCTGATAGGTACAGAGGAGGAAATAATAATCCATACAACGCCAGAGAACAAAATAACGGAAGGCGAGAAAATACACAAGATACCAATGGGCCTAGGAATAGCAACGACCAGCAAAGAGGGCAGAATTCAGTAAACTGTGCAAGCCATAAGGAAGGTGAAGCATTACTAGCGACAGCTGTGGTACGCATAAGAGATGCGAAAGGAGATTCACACATAATGAGAGCACTAATCGACCAAGGGTCACAATGCGCATTTATAACGGAACAAGCTGCGACGACGCTAGGAACAACAAGGAAGCCCATACAGGCGACCATATCCGGGATAGGCTCGTCAGGAGAAAAAACAGCCAACTGGAGTATGAAACTTTTAATCGAAACTCATTACGAAAGTGACTTCGAGATGGAAATAGAAGCACTAGTACTACCGAAGATAACAAGGAATTTACCGGAAAAGGATATAATTCTACCGGACTATAACGAGAAAAATGCAATACTGGCAGATCCAAGATATTACAAGGTAGGGAAGATAGACTTACTACTAGGAGTAAAAGAATACAGTTACATATTGACAGAAGGGATGCACAGAATAAGTAATGGACTCCTGAGTCAAAACACCAAACTAGGATGGATAGTTTCGGGAATAGCACGAGAAAGGGAGAATATAAAAGCAGAAGTATGCTGTATGATATCAAGACAAGAAATTGACGTACAAATAAAGAACTTCTGGGAATTAGAAGAAGTAAATCAGGATACAAGTTTCTCAGTGGAAGAACAAGAATGTGAAGAACTGTATCGACAGACTGTAAAAAGGAATGAAGAAGGGAGATACGAAGTAAAAATTCCGTTTAGGGAAGACGTCGCAAAGTTAGGAGAATCTAAACAGCAAGCATTCGCCAGATTGATGCAACTAGAAAGGAAGTTTGCAAAAGACAAACAGTTAGAAGCGAATTACAGACAATTCATGGAAGATTATGAAAACCAAGGTCATATGGTAATAGCAGAAAACCAGGGAGATGGGTACTACTTACCTCATCATCCAGTGAGAAAAGAGGACAGTACTACAACGAAAATAAGAGCCGTGTTTGATGCATCAAGCAAAAGCTCATCGGCAGTAAGCCTGAATGATATTATGCACACAGGGCCGAAATTACAACAAGACTTGACAAATATACTATTACGATGGAGATCCAATAAGGTAGCATACTCAGCGGATCTGGAAAAAATGTTTAGACAAATCAGAATGGCAGAAGAAGACCAAAAATATCAAAAAATTTTGTGGAGAAAGGACACAAAGGACCACATACAAGAGTATAACTTAACGACGGTGACATACGGCACGGCCGCAGCACCCTTTTTAGCGTTAAGAACAATACAACAATTACAAGAAGACGAAGGAGCGAGGTTCCCGTTGGCATCGAAAATTGTAAAAGAAAACATGTATGTAGACGATATACTAGGAGGAGCTGAGACAGTGCAGGAAGCAGAAACAGCCCAAAAGGAATTAATACAACTGTTCAGAAAAGGAGGTTTCACTCTTAGAAAATGGTTGAGCAACGAAGAAAAAATAATGAAGAACGTACCGGAGGATATGAGGAACGTAGACTCGAAGGCATTCAAACAAGAAGAAGTACGGAAAACGTTAGGAATACACTGGTCACCTAAAGAGGATATAATCACATTCAAAATAGGGATAACGACGGCAAAGAAAATAACGAAAAGACACGTACTGTCAGAAGTAGCAAAACTATACGACCCACTGGGATGGATAGCACCTGTAGTAATTCAGGCGAAAATGTTCATACAGGAATTATGGGAGCAAAAGACCAGTTGGGATAAAGAATTAACTAGCAACCAACAAAGCAGGTGTAATACATACCAGGCGCAATTAGTAAATCTGGAGAAAATAACATTGCCCAGGTGGAACAACTTAAGCAAGATAAACAGAGTAGAACTGCATGGATTTGCAGATGCGTCTATGAAAGGATATGGAGCGGTAATCTACTCAAGGGTATTAGGCCCAGAAATTAAAACGAATCTAATGATAGCAAAATCGAAAGTCGCACCATTGAAAGGGAAAACGACGTTACCGAGGCTCGAGCTGTGTGCCGCGGTACTACTAGCAAATTTAATGAAGAAAACCCTACAAGCATTGAACAGGGAAAACATTGAGGTATATGCATGGTCGGACTCAACGATAACCCTGGCTTGGATAAGGGGATCATCAAAAAGGTGTAAAATGTTGGTCGCCAACAGAGTAGAGGAAATAAGACGCGTTATAGGACCGAAAAATTGGCATAAGGTAGATACAAAGGAAAATCCAGCGGACATCCTCTCACGTGGAAGTACCGCATCAGAATTATTAGAAGCAGAGCTATGGTGGAAGGGACCAACTTGGCTGACTAGTAACAAAACTTTAACTCAGGAATCAGAAGAAATACCAGAGACAAATGAGGAGGAAGTCAAAACGAAAATAACGGTGCACACGACAACGATAAAGGAGGACATATGCGAGAGATTCTCAAATTTAGAAAGAATGAGAAGAGTACTTTCATATTGTAGGAGATTTGCAGACAAATGCAGAAAAAAGAAGGACAATGGACAAAGTCAGCTTACAGTCCAAGAATTAGAGGAAACGCTATTAAAGGTGATAAAGCACACACAGCACGCCTACTTCAAACCAGAAATAAATAAGCTGGAGAAGAAACAGCAATTAGACAAGAAAAATAAATTAGCGTCATTGGTACCATTCCTGGATAGACAAGGAATTCTAAGAGTCACCGGAAGACTGAGACACACGAATCTAAAGTACGGAGAAAAACATCCGATAATTTTGCCAAAGGATAGTGCATTAACAAAGTTACTTATAACAGATAGTCACGCAAGAAATCTACATAGCGGATTACAACAAACACTACAGTACATAAAAAGGAAATACTGGATAATCAACGGCAGAAGAACCGTGAAAGATCATCTAGCAAAATGTTTAAGGTGCAGGAGGTATAAAAGCCAAGCAGCACAACAATTAATGGGAGATCTACCGAAAGACAGAGTGAACCCGAGTCATCCCTTTACTAACACAGGGATAGATTATGCCGGGCCAATAAAAATAAGTACCACGAGAGGCAGAGGACAGAGGAGCTATAAGGGCTACATCTCAGTATTTGTGTGTCTGTCAACGAAGGCAGTACACCTTGAGGTAGTAAGCGATATGTCTACGGATGCTTTCATCGCAGCGTTCAAGAGATTTACGGCACGCAGAGGACAGTGCAACAACGTATACAGCGATAACGGAACCACATTCGTAGGAACAGCAAATTTGTTGAAAAAAGAAAATCAAAAAATAGATGACGAGATAAAACAAGGATTACGGGCACTAGGTACCCAGTGGCATGTCATACCTGCATATGCACCACATTTCGGAGGATTATGGGAGAGCGCAGTGCGAATAATGAAATATCACTTGAAAAGAATCATCGGGGAAACAGTTCTAACATATGAAGAATTGAGTACGGTGCTGGCACAAATAGAAGCATGTATGAACTCGAGACCATTATGTGGGTCATCAGAAGACCCTGAAGGGAAAATAGCCCTGACACCAGCTCACTTCCTTATAGGGAGAGAAATTATATCACCAAATCGGGAAGAAGAGCTTACGACTTATTTGAAGATGCCGACGAGGTGGAGATTAGTGGAGAAAATAAAAAGAGACTTCTGGAAAATTTGGAAACAGGAATACCTGCTCCAATTACAACAGAGAAATAGATGGCATAAGGCGCACCCTAACATAAAAGAAGAAGAAATAGTTATAATTAAAGAAGAGGATACACCTCCAGGCAGATGGCCATTAGCGAGGGTAACAGAAACACACCCTGGAGCGGAGGGATTAACCAGAGTAGTAACAGTGAGAAAGGCAAACGGGAAACTGACTAAAAGACCCATACATAAGCTAATACGACTGGAAGAAGAGAAACAGGAAAAGCCGAAAAAGGCAGCAGCACTAAGATGGAAGAAAATACTAGTAGCTATAATGTTTTTAACGTTGTTAAAACCCATAAAGGCAGAACCGTATAAAATATATAATCCGGTACCAGGATTTTTCACAGAAGACCTTGGAGAGGTCGTCATAGACCGGGGAACATTTCGAATAAAGGTGTTACTCGAAAAAGGAAGAATTCGAACAGAGCACCAACTAATAGGAAATATGATACAAGGCGTACGAGAACTGTGTCATGAGATAAAAATCGTGAATTGTAAGGATATAATAGAGAAGTTAGAGGAAGGACAAAGAAAGGCGGAGTCAGTAAGCGAGGGGTTGACAGTAGAAATAAAAGGAAGGGAAAGAAGAGGAATATTAGGAACAATATTAACCTCAGTATTTGGAGTCAATGACGAAGCCTACAGTAACATTGAAGCATTAGATAATAACCAAAAGGAGCTAATAAAGGGATCACAGCACCAGGCGAAGATAATGTTAGAAACAATAACATCAATCAATCACACAGAGAACAGGATAAACGAGCAAATGAACAAGTTTAACAAAGCACTAATCACAGGTCTACAAGAAATATCTAAAGGACTTAACGAAGTAGAAGACAAAGCACAAAAACTAGAAACCGAATATAGCACGTTACGAATACAAACGATAGCATTACAAGTTATGGACTTCATAAACGAATATACTCAATTTTACGAGGGAATATTAAACCTTCACTATAACCACGGACACTTCATTGATATAGTGAAACCGGGTGAAATAACCAAATTAATAGGGAAAGCAGGGCAGATACTGCCTCAAGGGGTCGAAATACGACGACAACCCATTATAGAAACAGAAGTCAGTCATGACGACAGATATATAACAGTCATCGGCTACTTCATAGTGACAGGGAAAAATAAGTACAGCATGCTCAAAGTCACGGCCATACCACTTAACGTTGAGGGGTCGGTGTTGCGCACATTTGTCGCCCCAAGGAATCTACTGGTCGTAGATTATAACACACTGCACTACTTCGAATTGACCACGGAAGATAGAGAAAGGTGCTTACTGTTGACAAAGGCGCAGATAGCGTGCTCACCAACGGCTCTAAGAAACATGGATACCCAACCAAACTGCATACTAGAAGAAATTTATGAGCGATCTAAGAATAGCACATGTCCAGTGGTAGCCAGGACAATACAGACAGCTCAATGGAGTAAGATGGGTACTCCCAACCTCTGGCTAGTTATCACGCCAGTCACGATACACATATCCATTATTTGCGATGGAAATCGGAGCGAAAGAGTACTGGAACGAGTCACATTCCTGAAGCTTTCACCCAAATGTATCGCCCAAACGAAAAATATTACATTACTCCCCACTAGCAGTGGGGTGGACAGAGCAGTGACGAGTTACCTGAAGTCGCCAATCACTCCCGTGGCCCAACTGGTGGCGAGGACACCCCGCAAGTTTAACACGCCTCTAAACACCTACCTTGACATACCAGGAGGAGAGCTACGTCATGTGTTACTTGAGGAGGAGAGTCTGGAACAAGAAATGACGCATACGCAGTGGCGATCGATTCACGAATCTAATTGGCATTATTTTGTGGCCACCGGGATCATTACTATAATGGTAATAATTGGGATACTCACGTTATGGAAGTACCGTCCTGTTGCACGACTATGTCGTTCAGGGAATCCACAAACTCAGACTAACGAACAGGAAGTACCTGTATTAGTTAGTAATTGGCACAACAATGTACGGTCGACTTCCCAAGTTGACATCCCACTTTCCACATTTTCATCCAATTGCCCTAATTTTAATCTAGAGATAGAGTCGGACATTGATAGCTAGGGTACGGTTGGAAGATTATTGATTATTCTTAAACTATTTATAATTTATCATGTTTGAATTTTACTATGTTATGTAATACTTATATGTAAACTTTGAGTATTGACACTTGGGCCAGATTGCCCGATTCCGCAGTATGTCCAATATCAAATCTTCAGAATTCATATCCGAAATTGGACAGTATAATTTTATCACCCAGTAGACCGAATGAATCTATTTGTTATTAAATACACACACGTAGTTAATTAGGTTACATACACATTTGGTCAATTATAAATAATAATTTGGACATCAGTCAAAAGTACTGACAAAGTTAAACAATTTACATAAATTAAATACACATATCACGCTAGGTACGCGAAAAATATTGACCCAAATAGAATTTATATAAAACTAATATCTCTTGACTAGAGAAGCATATTCAATCAATATTCACTCAACGAACATATAGTCTTCAACGATCAACTTCATCAGTCTCTACTCAAAGTAATCCCGGGTCTACACCCATAGTGTACGTCTCAACAATAAACTCTGCTACTATTATTTGGTGTTTCCATTACAACAGAACGAACATCTTCACTGAGCCAACGAAGGGAATTTGTTCACATGCGTAGACTTCGCAATTTACGTCTCGAGCTCATTGTATCAATACTTGTATGGAAAATATAAATACTGCTAATGTTTTCTTCAAGTTTTCTATATATGCGAGAGTGAATAACAGAAAGAAGGATTTTGAGTGCATGGCTCATTAAGCTTATAATATTGTAATCAGAGCATCTGGTGGCATTTGCCTTTTTGGGGAGAGGGAAGAAGGTGGAAACTAGTAACTCTGTAGTAAACTCTGCAGTTTCATAAATTTTGTTCAGTAGACTCGTTAGGAGTCTGAGTTGGTTGTTTTCAAACAGTTTCAATATTTCAGCTTGTATGTTATCAGGTCCAGGTGCTTTGTTGGTTTTTAGTCTTTTTATTGCATATGTTACTTTACTGAGCGTTATTTCTGGTCCTGAACATCCAGAAACACTGACTTCTGTCTGTTGCTCTTCCTTGAATAATTCTTTCGTGTATTTCCTCCATCTCTTAAGTATTCTCTCATTTGCTCATGTTTCTTTTCTAAGGATTCTATTTCTATGCATTGATATTGTAGCCATGATTCTTTTACTTCTATTTTTTTAATGACTTTGTTTATTTCTTTGTACCTTTGCTCATTCTTATTTCTGTGTATTCTTCGTTCTTCCGTTAGCTCTAATATTTCTTGTCTCACCCATGGCTGTTTTTTTATATTGTTGTCTGATTTAAGTTTATTATCTACCATTGAATTACAGATATTTTTGATTTTATTCCCATATCATCCACACTTATGTTTTTTTGATTCATATCTGAGATTATTCTGCATATTTTATCTTGCAACTTCTGGATGTCCGGACGTAAGAAAGGAAGAAAAATGTAAGATATGAATTTGAAATATAACTAAATTGAAGGCTGTCTAGCGCATTGTGCTGGAGAGTGACTACTTGATACTCAAAAGAGGATTCGACCAATTTGCATGCCTTACAGAGACCGTAGAATAAGAAAATAGATAACAAGGTATTTAAAAAATATATAAATAGATGTAAGTGTAAGTGATAGAATATGGAAGTGATAAAATATGGAAGTGATAGAATATGGACGATGTGAGTGGGCGCCAGGAAAGTATTAACATGTACCTTCCAAGGTATCTTGTAAGGATGTATACCCTTTTTGCTGAAAACAGGTATTAATAGAAATATTTAGTCTTAGCAATAAATTGGCGAAATTAGTAAGCATAAATAAGAAGACAAGTCAAGTTGTAAGAGAAGTACTGAAGTGCCAAAGGAAATATTAACATATCTCTTTTTACACTAAGTTTTATGTACTATTTTGTAAGTGCTGTTTTTGGAACAATTAAGTTAACAATAACATAACAATTCATCTAAATTAACTTGTCTTCTTTTACCCACAATAAAAACATACTTTTTTTTAACATATATTAGAGTTAATCCCTTTTCATAAAAAATTAACTACTTGTCCCCTTTTTTACGCCCAACAGCGTAATATAAATATTGCAAATAGTCTAACAAGGTTTGCTGTAGAAGCAACCACTATAACAGATTTGAAAGATACGGATAGTACTGAAATACGAGCTTTGATAGGCCTACTGATATATACCGCGATCTATAAATCTAATGATGAAGATATTGACGCCATATTTACTGCAGATGGAACCGGAAGATAGATTTTTAGAACTGTTATGAGCGGAAACGATTTAGTGTTTTGATAAATTGCTTGAGATTTGTTGATGTCACATCTAGGAAATAAAGACTGAAAGAAACACCAGCAGCATATTAATGAGATTTTTAAAATGTTTTTAAAAATTGTCAAGATGTATTTACCATTGGAAAAATGCATACATTGATGAGATGTTAATCGGGTTTAGCGGCCGACGCAAGTTCCGGATGTACATACTAAACAAGCCAAGAAAATATGGCATAAAACTGATGTTGATGGAATAAGCGTTTCAAATTCAGAAAAAAAATAATCAAACTGACAGGTAATTCGTCTATCAAAACATCTATTTGGCAGTAATATGAACATTAGTTAGGTAATTGGTTTTCTTCTCTTCAGCTAGTGAAACTGTTACAGTCCAGAGGCCTTATCTATGTCGGAACCATGAGAAAATCAAAAAGGGAAATACTTTCAGAATTTAAGAAAAACACACAAAAACAATAAATTTTCAAAACATGAAACGCTAGTTATATTAAAAAGAGAAACAAGGCTGCAATCCTGATTTCCTTTATGCATCACAGTCGTGCTATGGGTGATGCAAGTCTTGAACAAACTTGAATGAATATTATTCTATAATTCAACACAAGGAGGCTTTAATGCACTACATTAGAACTGCACCATTTACAAATCATCAAGCAGAACTCGACGTCAGCCAATGACTATTTTTTATCAAATATTAGACATGAGTTGTGTCAATGCATTTGTCATGTCTAATTGTTTTAAAAATGATGAAAATACATCCCGAATCAAATTCTAGAAGGCTCTAGCGAAAATCTCGACAGAACCTTTTATAAGGAAACGATCTGAAAATTCTAGAATTAGCTTAGATATAAGAAACTCGATAAGAAAAATACTTGCACTCGAAGAATCAGTAAAATCTCCACTAGAAGAAAAATTAGAGATTTGGAGATATTGTTACTTATGCTCATCTAAACTTCATAGAAAGACATTTTACTTATGCTATGATTGTAAAAAGCCTATATGGTTCTCATGTAGTAAGGAAATATTCTCAAAATGTGCTTCAAAATAATCATAATGAAAATAAATGCTGTTTAAAATTGGTGTAGTTCACCTGTTGTTAGAATTTTTTTACTTAATAAATTTATTTATTTTTTGCATACAAAAATGATAAGTATTTTCTTTAGCCGTATATCTACATTCTAATCTTCGCAAAAAAACACTTTTTTTTAATTGATGAAATTGTGGAGTCTTGTTATTATAAGGAGAAATTTCAGAACTATTCTAAAATAATGATATTTTAATGACTTTTTTTATATAATGCTTATATTCTTATGAGCAAATAAAGTTCATCCAGTTATAACTTATTTCAGTGAATTTTTGTATATACCTAAATCTTTTTTTTTTATTTTTTAAAAAGGAGTCCGTTGGACTAAACGTCACGCTCAATGTAACTGGAATTGCACCTCACCGTTTACATATTGACTATTTTCTTTGATATACATATGGCAGAAATATATGTCTTACTGCTATTCCAACGGAATAACTCGAATCTGAGTATTTTATGGCGCGATTTTTTATGCAGCTTAGCTTTGGATCCAATTAAGCCGCAGATTAAAAAGAGATAATACACTCCTAAAGTTTCAAAATATTTGAAGGAAAAATAAGTTTTTTTATTTGGAATCGAAGAACATTTAAAAAAAAGCTTAGACTTCTGCTACATTCCAACCAAAGAGGGCTAAAACAGGAATTAATCGATGCTAATTATGTCCTCAGAAAGGAGACGAAAGAGCAGGAAACTATTGTTCTCTCTTTAATAATTAGATCTCCAAAGGACATCAGAAAGAATTACCAGTCGTCTGCTTAAAATGTTCAACAGAAGAAGATGAATGTTCTTGTTACCATTTTATCCAACTTTTATTTTTAAAATGCATTTATTCGCTTTTAACAAAACCAAATGTTTTCTAATTAATATTTCATAAAAACAAACTTTGTTTTATATTGAAACGGCAGTAAAATATATATATTCTAGTCCTGATTTATCCTGGGACACACGTGTATGTCACGCGACCGCTCATGTAAGAAGTTGGTGTACGAGTAAATCAGGGTTAAGTTTTATTAGAAATATTTGAAATAAATATTAAAAGTGAAACTGGAACAAACCATGAAGTGGAGATATCCAGGAGTGGCTAGTATACCTGTTGAATACAAAGCACGTGGTGTTCGTGTGTATTAAGGTATAAAAAATGCTTATTACAAGCTTAAATTTTTTATTTGAAGAAGATCTTTTCGGAATTAAATCATTCCATCATTAGTTTAATAAAAAGTTGTTAAAAACATTGTATGGCCACATAAAAAACATTGGAAGGACATCCGTATTAAAATATAATCCTCATGGTATTTATCAAGGTAAATGCAATAGACTTAACTTGTTGATTATTAAAAACTGAAAATGGGGGCATCTTACATGACCCCCTGTAGCTGGTGAGGTTTTATCGACTTACATTACCTCTGATCTGTTCTGGAGTCTTGGGCTAACTGTTAGTTACACAGTTGATAAATACCATGAGGATTATATTTTAATACGGATGTCCTTCCAATGTTTTTTATGTGGCCATACAATGTTTTTAACAACTTTTTATTAAACTGATTATGGAATGATTTAATTCCGAAAAGATCTTCTTAAAATAAAAAATTTAAGCTTGTAATAAGCATTTTTTATACCTTAATACACACGAACACCACGTGTTTTGAAATAAATATATCTTTTAACTTCACAAAATAATTAAAGCTTTGATAACGTTATCATAATGATACGACCAGTATATATCTTAAACCTTTTAAATTTGGACTCCAAAATGTTTGGGATCTCTTACTAAAACCGTAGCCGTTTTGAGAGCAATATGGAAATGAACGGAGACATTTGAGTAATCAGAATCGATGGTGGGGCCGCGGAGTCAAGTTAAGGGATTTATTTGTGTTTCTATCAGATTACTAACGATGTTATGCAAAACAAAAATCGATTTTGCGCTGAATATGTAAAACGTTATGAATATTGATGACACACATACTTTGAGAAGGAGGCTCTGTATTTGTGATCCGGATCTGAATTCGAGTCACTAGGGTGTTGGTCTCTTTATAGGGCCTAATGCACAGTATATTGCTTTAGGTATATTCTCTACTGATATGGTAATATTAGATAATTCGAATGTGTTAAATTTATGCAAAAAAATGAAAATAAAAAGAAACTTTTCTTAAACGATGTATCTCAGATGTATTACACAAATGTGATTATTTAAAAAAATATGTTATACATTTAAAGTATCATATTTCGAAGAATAAAAGAGGTGGCAGAAATATATTCACCATTAAGAACAGGGGCAGAAGAGACCGGACTAGAAATAAATATTCAAAAGATAAAAAAACTTGAGAAACAGACGCACAGTTGAATTAGAGGACGATTTTAAAACTGTTGAAAGTTTTACATATCTAGGAGTTACACTAAACACAGATGGAACAGAAGAACCAGAAATTCTAAGAAGAATAGTAAAAGGAAGCAAAGCTTACTTTTTACTCGCCCATGTGTTGTGCTCTAAAAACACACACTGGAGATCGAAAAACAGGATCTACAGAACTATTATCAGACCAATAGTATGCTGTAAATGCGAGACAGTGGCAGTGGAATGACCATCCTTATTAAATCGAATCTTTTGTATACGAAATTATCTATCTCTGTTCTACTACCTAATTGTAATCAATCATCCATTATTTTAAAATGTAATGATAAAAAAATATTACCATTGTATAGCTTTACATTCCACCAAAAACTAAAATTTCGTTGCATATTTGGGATAAATTCTTCAGTTTTTTTAATTCCATAATTTTTACGGGAGATTTTAATTAACATATTGTTGCTTCTTCTTCTTCTGCTAGTGCCTATCCTCTATGGATGTTGGTTACCACAATGGCCCATCGTATTTTATTAGCAGCTGTTCGAAATAGGTCTGTGGTGGTCATACCTGTTCACTGTCTCAAATTCTTAAGCCAGGATATTCGGCGACCTCCTGGTCCTCTATTTCCTTCTATTTTCTCTTCTAATATCAATAGTAGGATTCTGTATTTATTTTTATTTCTCCCTTTATGTCTGAAGTATGCTAACTCTCTTTTTTTAATGGATTTTATGACTTCAGGTTCTTTTTGTAAAGGTTGCATTACTGCGTCTTTAGTTATATGATGTACATATGATATTCTAAGCATGCGACGATAGCACCACATCTCAAAAGACTGCAACCGTCTGCAAGACGCATCGGTGAGTGTCCATGCCTCTGCTACATACATAAAAACAGAAAACATATAACAATTAAGGATTTTGAGTCGGAGATGTAAGTTCAAGGTTAAATTGCAGAGAACTTTTTTCATCTGTTAAAAGGCACTTCTTGCTTTCTCGATCCTACATTTAATCTCGTATGAGTGATCGCATCTGTCTGTGATCTTGCATCCTAGGTATGTTAATTTTTCTGTTTTATCCAATACGTCATTGTCTGCCATAAACTTTGCATCTGTATCTTGGTTTTTGCTTATGATCATAATTTTCGTCTTCTTATTATTAAGTTTCATTCCATATTTTCTACCGATGGTAACTACTTGATCTATCAGTCTTTGTAATTCTTCAGCACTATCCGCAACAAGGGCAGTCTCGTCTGCATATCTTAGATTATTTATTACTTCACCGTTAACAATCACGCCAATGAAACAGACAAAGACATCTGTATTAACATCTCTTGCTCGTTGTATCAATAGTTGTATGCTAAAAAGTGCTTCTCTTGTGCCAAGACCGCTGCGAAATCCAAATTGTACATCAGCAATACCCTGCTCCAATTTCTTGTATATGCGAGCATGGATGATGTTTAAGAATATTTTGAGTGAGTGGTTCATGAGGCTAATGTTACGGTGTTCTTCACATTTCTTAGTATTTGCTTTTTATGGCAGTGGTATAAATATGGACATGTACCAATCTTTTGGTAAAGTTCCTGTTTCATATTGTTATATATATGTGTAAAATAACTTTATTGAACACCAACTTATTTACAATACTTTTAACTGACTGACAACTATATAATTATTTATTTTCTGACGTTCCAAACTTCACTAGACATTTTAAGAATTTTCGATGTCATCTTGAATGTTCTCGAACTACTTCTTCTTTTTCGTCAATGGACTTTTCCTATGTGGGATAAATCTTTCGTAACAATATATACGGTTAAATAATTCTGTCATAATGTCAAGTTGACTGTCTTCTATCAATTTTAATACCTCAGCGCATATATTTCATCAGGTCCTGGCGCTTTGTTGTTTTTTGGACGACTTATAGCAGATCTTACTTCTGTTTTTGTTATTGTTGGTCCATTCTCGACGTTTTTATATACTTCAATGTGTTGGTTGTCACTAAACAGTTCTGCTATATTTTCCTGCTATCTGTCCAGTTTTTCTTGCGTATTGAATAGTATAATTTCATCTTTATTAAACAGTGCAGTGGGCATTGTTACTCTATATATTCCTTCCATTTCTTTGATCTTCCTGCGCATATTGAATATATCATGTTTTTTTCTGTAGAATCTCTATTTCTAAGCATTTCTCTAACAGCCAGGATTCTTTTGCTAATTTTATTTCTTTAAGTACCTTTTTGTTGTGTTCCTTGTACTTTTCTGTGTCTTTATTCTTAAACTCTCTTTTTTGCTCCATAAGTTCTAAAATCTGATGTATCATCCATGGTTGTTTTATTTGTCTTTCCTGTTTGATGTTGTTGTTACCAATTTATTGTTGTTGTTACTAATACACCTTTGATCTCGTTCCACATTGTATCTATATCTTTCCTATTATGTGTTGCAATGTCGTTAAATTTTGTGTTAATTTCTGCTTGGATTTGTTGTTTTACATTGCTTTGTTTCAGTTTTTGTATGTCCACCGTTCTTATAACGCCCGACTTTTGAGTCTCAGTTCAGCAAGCAATAAGTTTATATATTATATATATATATATATATATATATATATATATATATATATATATATATATATATATATATATATATATATATATATATATTCAACTAGTGAATTCAGAGGTTTAACTGGCAAATAAAAAAAGAACTCTACTCAACTACTTCATAAGTTTATCAAAGACGTTTCACTTGATCTAAAGCTTCATCAGTTCTCTAAAATATAACAGATGACATAGAGTTTATAAGAAATACAGAGGTTTATAGTTCATAACTTACAACTCAATATGTAGTATATTATCGATGTTATTATATATACTGTAACCTTTGCTCATTATTTAAAACTAACTTAACAAAAAAAAAACAAAACAAACAACACACAAACTATGCAGAAAATAGTGTTCATATTCGTAGATACGAAGACTTAAAAATTTTTAAACGAACATTTGGCTTCATTTAGATGGTTCTCCACTGAAGGCAAACAAAGCTCTGATTTATTGCAATCTATGCAAACAACGTTACGCGATACCGAAAATTTTTTAAGGGCCATATGTCGCCAAATTCCAAGATTTGAGACAATTATGAACTTCTACAGGGGTCATTGCATGATTATTTGGACGGGTGGATTTGTATGGCGGAAATATTTGAGATATTATTTTTAATTTATGTTTTAAAGAAACTTCGAAATAGGGGATGATTGTGTTATTATTTTGAATGGGAAATAAGCCAAATTTTAACTGAAGAATAGGTGTTATTTATTTCGTAAGATAAGAGAGTGATAAACGTCACTCAAATTGTCGATGTCGGTTCTTTTGTTTATTGCCGATGAGTTCTTGAGGATCTCACACATTTCAATAAAGGAGCGTTTCTGATGGTTATTTTGTTTCGCCAGTATTTTGGTATTTGTGAAGTCAATGTGATGTTTGGTGGAAATGGCGTATTGTGCACGAGCACAAGAGGGTTTGGAAAGTCTAATGTCGCTTTTGTGCGAAGTTATACGCCCTAGAAGAGACCGACTGGTCTGGTCAATATAGCAGGAGTTGCGTTCTGAACAGGGTATCTGATAGACAACATTAGTGTGCTTTAACGAGCTTAGTGGAGTTTTAGACTTGGAGAATAACTTTCCAATGGTTTTAGTATTTTTTATGGATATTTTGACGGGTAAGTTTTTGAATAGTGTAGTAAGCTTGTTCGTAATTTGTGGGAAATAGGGAAGAGAAGCATATTTTGTGGCTGATTTTGGGGTTAACTGGGAAATGTTCGTCTGTATGCTATTGGATATGGAGGCTAGTATTGCACCGTTAGGTGTTTCCGAAATAGAATGACCATAGCTTTTGGATATTCTTTCATCAAGATTAATATATGTTTTCTTGCGCCGCTTTCTTTCTAGATTGAAAGTAAATTGATCATAAAGGTGATCACAATATTCTGCTTCTTTAACCAGGCACTTCACTAATTGGAATACATTGGGATATGGTCTTATTAATGTATTCAGACGATGATTTCAACATTCTAAAACGTTAATACTGCGATGTCTTTGATCATGGCAATTCCACATTTCCTTGGTAATGTGAGTATTTTGTAACCATTGTTTGACAAAGTAGTCATAAAACTGTTCCATTTTTTCAGAAATAGGACAGGTTTCTTAAATGCATAACCAGCCATCATCGATAACTTTTATGGGTAGATACGCTAACGCAGCACACATTCTTATGTGCAAACGTATCTCTTCGTTGTCAGTGTATTCAGAAACAAGTCCAATATTTTGAACATTTTTCTATATACATTGATTGAAATGAAAATTAGAACCAGAAATTTTGGCTTCGGGAAAATAATTTTCTAAGGCACCAATCACTGCCTGTTCAAAATCCAGTTTTATAAGAGATGGCTTCCAATTTGGTAGTTTCTCTTTCATTGATGAAAATAAGATATCGTATGCCTCTTTGGTTTTGTTAGGAAGTAACGCAAATATCAATGAAATTGTATTTGTCTCCTCTGGCGTACTACCAATATCGATATGAACGGTATATTAATTTTGACTAAATTGGTTACTGTAGCTTTTGAATGTTCCATCCATAAATACAGTGTCCTTACTGTTAATAAAAATCTCCTTAGCTTTGTTGCTGGCAAACACCAAGATTCTGTATCCCCATGGAGTGGTCGATAAATAAAAATTTCGTTTTGTCGCTCATTGTAATAATTTCTTCTGGAAATACTATTTCGGATGCTGCCGCTGGATCTGTGAGCAGCCCACGCGCACGTTTTCTACAATCGTTTAAACCACTATTCACTGAAGAGAATTTGGGATGTCTGTCAGGAAATCCAGTCCTTGACTCTATAATCTTTGAACTTGATATATTTTTGACATCGGCAAATAACTATTGTCTTCCCTAGCTCTTTTTCGAGAATTAAAGACACACTGCTTCACTTCTGTCGCTGCAACACTCGGCTTACACAGATGTTCGGCTTCCTTAATTATTGTGTTATTATCCATAATTATGTGGCCTCGACATTTTTCAATTTTTTCTTTCAAACAACTATAAAAAACCGAACCATCTTTATTTGTTTTTTTCATACGAAAACTGTACCCTTTATACAATGCATATGGTTTTCCCTTCGAAGTTTCAATAATTTTCACATCCATTTTTAAAACACTAACTCACACTAACTCACACTCATTCACAATAATTCTTGATCCTACTATCTCAAAGAACGCAATACAAATGATTGACCATCAATATGGTCATTATCACGTAGAATTTGCAGGTAATTTTTCTGTTACCATACCCTTTGTTAATGACTTAAGTAGTTACCAATTCGCATTATCAGGTAGAAAGGAAAGTTCGTTCAAGCGATCTCTCATTTTGGGAATTCTAGTTACTAATTATATCTAAACAATTAACTTCCATGTAGAAGGATTATAAACCGAGGTATTAAAGATTAAAGAACACTTTGTTGTTAGACAGTATTAGAAAAATTTAATAATTTTGTTAGTTTTGATTTGACATTTTTTTTTAAATCTAAAAGAAAAAGATGATTCTGTTTATTTGACATGTTCTTCTTCTTCTTTTGGCATCATAACCCTAAATGGGTCTTTGCCTGTCTGGCTATGTCCTTCCATTCAGATCTCTCTTGTGCCCTTCTTCTCCATTGTCTTATGTTCATGGTTTTCAGGTCGTCTTCCACGTCATCCAACCATCTCGTTCTGGGCCTTCCTTTTTTTCGCCTTCCTATGGGCTTCCATTGTAACATTTTCTTAGTTGTTTTTGCATCGCTTTGTCTCTGCACATGTCCCAGCCATGACAGTCTTTGACTTTTCACAAATCTTACAATGTCATAACCTTCATTTAACTCATTAACCTCGTCGTTTCTCCTGATTCTCCATGTGCCATCTTCCTCTTGTACCGGGCCATATACTTTCCTCAGTATTTTTCTCTCGAATGTCCTGAGTTGGGCTTTATCTTTTTTCGTCATTACCCAAGTTTCACATCCATAGGTTACTACGGGTCTAATCAGTGTTCTATAGATAGTCATTTTGGTTCTTTTGTCTAATAATTTCGATGTCATCAATCTTTTGACATGTTGACATCAATTATTTGACATGTAGGTTTGTTCATTTCAGGTTCACCAGACTATTATTATAGAATGGAATTAAAACTATAATACAAGAGAGCGCAAATCGGGCAAATAAGGCCAATTAAAGAAACTATAGTAGTTAGATATTTCTATTATGAAAATTGCAAAGCGCAAACCGGTCGATTTCAGGTAAGAGCGCAAAACAGTCGAGCGCAAACCGGCCGTATTCGTTCAATTAGCGCCGGGCCTTGATTGTAGTGATACTTATTTGTATTTTGTCAATAAATTTTTTTCTGGACTAAAAATAAGTTTCAATTGAACAAGCCTCGTAAATATTAACACAAAATATTTTCAAATATCCTCAAAAGTAAATGAGTTATTAAAACTAAGACATTTAAAACTATACTACACTTTAATAGAAGCATTAAAGCCCACAAATATATTTTAAATAATAATACTTTTCTGTGTCTAAAAACTTTCGTAATAATCATTCCTATCTAGGTTACTAGGACAGTGAAATTGAAGTAGTCTATAAAATATGATGACACAGCTTGAATGGATTGATAGCTAAGAAAAACAAAAATTATATAATAAAAAACTGCTTTGATTCTGCTTC
The DNA here is from genome assembly GCF_040954645.1 of Diabrotica undecimpunctata. Taxonomy (NCBI): domain Eukaryota; kingdom Metazoa; phylum Arthropoda; class Insecta; order Coleoptera; family Chrysomelidae; genus Diabrotica; species Diabrotica undecimpunctata. Next base: position 41,447,903 of record NC_092811.1, on the reverse strand, counting down.
TTCAATGTCAATATATCATAAATAAACTGGAAATTCTATGCGACGTAAACAGAAAATATACATTCTAACAATATTTCCATCTGAATTCCCTCCCGTATTTGGTACGTATTTGTATGAAAATGTCTATCTTGATAACGTAGACGTATTTTTCAAATTTAATATAGATCTAACCCAAAAATAGATGATACAAAAATGTCCGTGTACGTTTCAAAAATCTGTATGAAATGCGTCTGTGGAAGCAGAAAATTCCCTTCACGGAAACGAATACGTGCATATTCTATGCGATTGTTACATTCGATATGCACCGGGATGACCGCTCAGATTTAGTTATTTTTAAGCTTTTTCAGGTCAGTAAATATAAATTTGGATATTGTTTCTGGAATATGTCGAGATATTTATGTGATATATTATAAGTAGTGCGGATCGTAAATTCATAGTTTCTTCCAGAGAATATTCAGCAGATTTTACTTCGATAATGGTTTTAGTTGTATCGGAATAGAGTTTGTGTATTTATAATATCAAAATATTGTGGTTAAATCAAATATCTTAACAATGCAAGAAAATAGTTTTTGTTAATGGCAGCTTTAAGCAGCAGCTTTTTTTTTCAATTTTTCTTTGACGTTTATATAATTCGTATTTGTGTGTGAAATTTCGTTAATCGCTTTATGGAAACTAGCCCAAAAGGGTATACACACACACACGCAGTGATCAACCCTGCCCCTAGGAAAATGTGTATACCACTGTAAGAATGGGATCCACATGTCCGAAGATCAAACCGGTCACACTTCGCTAGTCGAAGTGGTACCTATCTGACCCCCAGGTTTTTCCACCACCCCTCCTCATCGTGTGACTTACGTGAGGAGGCTTATGATCTGAAATTTACTTAAGATGCCCTGGGTAATAGGACATCCTCGGTTTTTAGTGAATGTGGTTATGCCACCTAACTGTAGGGGTAGCCACATCTAGGCTTTTCTCCCTATTTACTTTACTGACTCTATTAATTTTACTCTACCTTACGTCTGGACTTGAGTCCCTAAAAAAAAGAAAAAAGAGCGTGTATTCCGACCATAGAGCCATCAGCCTGAGCTGATGACTCTATTTCCGGAAAAGAGTGTGTGCTCGGTCACTCAGCCGCCGATTTGGCAAAATAAATTTTGTTCTCCTCGCCGGCTGAGCACCCGAGAGTGGTCCGGCCACCAAGCCCATGTATGCCGCACATGACCTCAGTGTTCGGATTTCGTGAGTAGATCTTTCATTCGATCTGCCTTAAGGGCCTAGTCCGCGGAGCGGTATATAGAAGGCCTGACGGGCCCCTTCTATATTTCCTATATAAGGTAAATTTACGTTAAACGGTTTAATGAAAAGTATCAATATATCAATATGAATTTACGTTATTTAATCAGAAAACACATTTTTTTTTTGTGGACTTCCTTGTGGCTTCGGGACTATAAAATGCCTGGGCAACAATTCTTTCCTTTTTTCCTCAATCCTATTTGTGTGCGTATATTGGGGTGTGCATTCCCAAGTGTATAAGACTCTCACACACCCCGGTGTATATTGGACTTATAATTACCTAAAAACCTAAAAAAGAAAAGCGTACCCTCTCGCCAGAGTTTTTTGGTGTGTTTTCTGATTGACTGTATTTCTTTGTTCGTTCTTCTTGCAACCATCTCATTCTTTATTTATTCGTTCGGGTTCTCCCTATATCGAGCTATCTGTTGTTTTGGTCTTCTGTGTACTGTCCTTGTGTGTTCATTGTAGTTAGTCAGCTCTCTTAACATTCTGGTTGGGTGGTTTCTTAGTCCGTTGAAAATTTCATATGCTCTCTCGTCTAACGTGCGTAGGATTCTTGTTTGTCCTGAGTCTCTATATACATATCTCAAGGGTACGTACCTTGGTATCTTAAGGGCATCTCTGACTATTTGATTTTGAGTGGTCTGTATCTTTTTCCTGTTTGTTTTACAGGTGTGTCCCCACGCAGCGGATGCATATGTTAGGACTGGCAGGATAATACTATTCGCAACCCTGATTTTGGTTTTAAATCGTAGTTTACTTTTCCTTCCAATAAGTGTTGAGAGCTGACTTTTCAACGCTTTGGCTTTGCGTATTTGCTGATTGATGTGCTTAGTGAACGTTAGATTCTTATCTAGATGTATCCCTAGGTATTTAGCCTGGTTGGTCCAGTCTACTGGGGTGTTTTCGATTGTAATTTCGCGATTTGGTACACTTCTTCTGTGCCTAAACTTTTAGTGCTCTTTGCAGATGATAACTGCATGATACGGGTTTCTCCAGCTAACAGCTATTGCTATGTCGTCAGCGTAAAGACTCAACAGAGAGCCTGGCTCTTTTGGCGTGTCGGCCGTATAGATGGTGTACAGGTACGGCGACAGCACCGCTCCCTGAGGCACACCCGCCTCCATGGTCCCGATCTCGGATAGGGTTGCCCCTACTCGAACTCTGAACCTTCTGTTGGCAAGATATGACGCAAGGAGGCATGTCATCGCCTCACTGTAACCAAATTCATTCATTTTATAGATGAGTCCATGGTACCAGACTCTGTCGAAGGCTTTGCTGACATCCAGAAAAGCTGTAGCTGTGTACATTTTTTTATTAAATCCTTTGGTGATGAATTCTGTAAGTCGTAGTACCTGTAATTCACAGGAGTGTTTGCTTCTGAACCCGAGTTGAGCCTCTGGTATGGTTCCTAGCATTTGTGATTCTTCATTAAGTCGTTTTAGTATGACTCTTTCCGCTATCTTGCTTATAGATGATAATAAGCTGATAGGTCTGTAATTTTGCGGAAATGTGCCGTTTTTATCAGGTTTTGCAATCATTATTACGTGTGCCTCTTTCCACCTATCTGGGAAATATCGTAGTTTTAGCATGTTGTTTATTATGTTAGTGATATCAACAATAGCTTTTTTTGGTAGATTTTTCAGCGCCCTATTTGTAATGTTGTCGGGTCCTGGGGCTTTTTTGGCATTTGTCATTTTTATAAGTTCCTTTATTTCTTCGGGAGATGTATATGTAATACCTATTCTGCCCTTTTTCCTTCTAAGTCTTCTCGCTGTTCTTTCTACCTCTTCTTCAAAGTCTATGTCATCGTCGGGGTGTTCGTTGTTTCTACACGCCCTTTCTAGTTCGTCCTTAATGACTTCGGCTTTGTCGATTTCCGTATGGACAATCCCGTTTACTCCGTGTAGGGGAGGTATGAGTTTCTTGTCCTTTCGGAGGATTTTAGATAACTTCCAGAAGGCGGATTTGTTAGGATTTAGCTCATCGATATAGGAGTCCCAGCTTTCATTTCTATGATTTTGAAGTTGTTTTTTCACTTCCCTGTCTAGCTCATTTGCAATCCTTTTGTCTTCTACCGTTCTTGTGCGGTTGGCTCTTCTTCTTTTCCGGTTTTTCTCTTTGATTAGGTTTTGAAGTTCTATACTTATATCCCTGAATCTTCCTTTTGCCTTGTCATTGTTTCGGTTTTGGAGCTGGCATCGATAGCATTGTTTATTGCTTGTTCTAGTTTTATTACACTGTCTGCTAGTTCTGTATTATTATTAATTGTTGGGGTATATTATACTAGTTCGCTCCGGCGCGGCGGTCAGATTTTATTACTCTATAGAAAAGGGGCACAGGTAAATTCGCTTTAGTTACATATTTCTTAAAAAAGATAGTTTAAAATTGCCTTTATTAGGAAAAGAATAATGATGAATAGTTAGGGCCAGCATAAAAATAGAGAATCTTTTTTCTTTTTTTTTATTTACAAAAAACCCACTTTAACCTAATAAGGTTATTATCGGAACGATAACAATTAATTACACTTTCCTTATTAAATTACAATCTTTTAAAAACAGAAGTAGTTTATCAATATTGTTATTTGAGTTTAAAGTGTCTTTAAGATTGTTTGGTAGATGGTATTTAATTCTATGAACTTTTCGCACTTTTCCACTAGCACATGTATAAGGGGTGAACCGCGCTCATCACAAATTGGGTGTTCTTCTTTTTTAAACACATGTTCATGGGAAAGATGGGTATGTCCAAGTCGTAAACGGGAAATGATCATTTGTTTTCGTCTAGATACATCGAGTGGTTGCCATGGTCCAATTCTATTTTTTATTTCCTGAAGCTTTGATGGTGTGGATTTCCATTTATTGTCCCAGATCTCGCAAATATGTTTCATAAAGTAGTTTTTTAGATCCATACTAACAGATTGGATAGACATTTGGGTACTGTTATCATTTATGGCTTCTTTGGAATTTCGGTCGGCTACTTCTTACCTGCTATTCCGACATGGATAATGGGTGTATATTTTCTTGATTAGGTGTAGTGATGACATAGAATCTGTCACGATTAACATTTTGTTTACCTTATTCGCATTTGCATATAGTAATGCTTGGTAGATTGCATAAAGTTCTACTGTGAATACGGTTGCAGTATCTAGAATTCTATGTTTGAGAATCTCTGTGTTGTTAATTATTGCCATTCCGACTCAATTTTCAGTTTTAGACGCGTCGGTGTAGTATACTGTGCAATCGGAATGAGAGTTAATTAGATCTCTGAAGTGTTGTATGATAAGATTGGGGTTACTGCTCTTTTTTTAGAATTGTAATAATACAGTTGAGTATTGGAATTTTTACAATCCAAGGTGGACATGAAGATATATTTTTGTATTGATATAAGGGTAAAAATTGCTTCCAGTTAAGTAGTTTCATTGCATGATGGATTCTACGGGAAGATGGAAGACTGAAATTTGACGAGTAATTCATCATAGATATGTTTAAAGTGTTATTTATTGGAATTCTTTTATTTAAATATATGTTAGAAGCGTAGTTAAGGGGAAACAGCTGTCTTTAAAGCTTTAGCGTAGGTTAACCTATTTCAGGGTGTATGCTATTTATCGGAGTTGTTCTAAAGTTGTTGTTTTTAACGTTGTTTTGCTGGCAGATGCATGTGCTACACATCCGTAATCCATCTTGGAACGAATTAAGGAATTAAGGATTTATATAACATGAGCACTGTTATATCATCAGCATCCCAAGTTCTGTGAGCTAGGTACTTTAACAAATTAAGGCCATTTCTTCATAAAAGAACTAACTGCTGAATATGACTTTTCCAATTTAACTGTTGATTAAATATCATTCCTAGGAATTTTATTTTGTTTGTATAGGCAAGATTGTGATTATTAAGAGTGAGGTTTGGTTTATCATCGACATGTTTCTTAGAACAAAAACTAAAACCAGACCTTGGGAACCAATTTACTAGTTTTTTTAAGTGTTCTTGTAATATTGACGCTATATTATTAACGTTCTTGCATTTGATGTAAAGAATCAGATCATCAGCATATAGTGTTGCCTAAACAGATTTCGCAATGATTATTATCATTTTGCAATGTTTATTGCTATTAAAAATAGAGTCGATCCTTGTGAGTTTCCATTTTGTTGTTCTCTAATATAAGATATAGCACCGTTTGCTCGTACTTGAAATGTTCTTTAGTTTAAAAATTACTTATGTAGGTCAAAATATTTCCTTGATATCCCAGCTTTTTTAGAATGTTCAATATACGGTGATTGCATACTGCGTCAAATGCTTTAGTTACGTCAAAGTAAATTGGCAGACATTTTTGGTTATTTTTAAAAGCTTCGTGAATAGCGTTTTCCAGATCGATAATATTGTCGTTTGTAGATCTGCCTGGTCTAAATCCAGCTTGTTCGATGATAAGTTGATCATTGTGTTCCAAGGTCCACATTAATCTTTTCTTAACTATTTTTTCCATAAGATTACTACTATGTTAATGAGATAGGACGATATGAATCTGGGTGTAATTTATCTTTATTTGCTTTGATAATCTGGATAACGATGGCATTTTTCCAGATTTTTGGGAATGATTGTTGTGACCAAATGATATTAAAAATTTTGAGCAGAAACTCTTTTGCTACTATGGGAAGTTTTTTAATAAATTGTATTGGTATGTCATCTGGACGTGGTAAAGTGTCTTTCATGCTATTAAGTGCTTCTTGAAACTCCTTATAACTACCCTGTATATTGATTGGGTTGAAATCGTCAGAGATTGTAATAATTACTGCCTCCTCCTCTTGTTTGTAGGTTAGGAATTCGTTACTGTAAATTTAACTGGATGAGAATTTTTAATAGGCATCGGTTAGCTTATTTACTATATCCTGTGGGTCAGTTAGTAACGTTTTTTCTTTCACCAGACTTACAATTTGTTCGTAGGTGTGCTGTCCTGTTATTTTTTTAACTTTTTATCAAACCGATGATATATATGTACTGTTTATGCTAAATATGTATTTCTGTCATGATTCTTGTTTGCTTTTTTTATGATTCTTCTGGCTTTAGCTCTATGTTTTTTGTACTCTGTTAATAGATCAATACGTTTGTACTTTTTGTATCGATTCCAAATTTTCTTGCTTAATTTAATAGACCTCATATTGTGTATCCCACCAGGGAAATTATTTTTTTTTTTTAAGTTGAGGTTTATCTATGGCTATATTAGCTGTATCAAGTATAAGCTGATTGAAGCACATAAGTGTGTCATCAATGGAGTCTGAAATTTTAATCTAATTCATTCTGTCTGATACAATTTTCTCAAATTCAATACAATTTTTCATTTTTTAGTTTTCATTTTTGAGTTGGTATTGTGTTTGTGTTTAAATTAGCGGTAGGTTTTATTAAGATTGGGAAGCGGTCACTATTATATAAATATTTTACTGCTACCCAATCGAATTAGGTGAGCACCGAAGATTCACATATGGTGAGATCAATTGTGGAAAATGTTCCCGGAGCAATATTGAATCTTGTTGAGGAGCCGTCGTTGAGTATGCATAGGTTCATAGTGTTATAAACGTTTTCTGGCATATTTCCCCTCGATGTTGTATTATTTGACCCCCATGTAATGTTATGGCCATTAAAATCTCCCGTGATTATTCGAGGTGAAGGAATTTGTTGGAGAAGATTAAGTAATTCGGATTTAGTTAGAGTTTGATCTGGTGAAATATAGATGCTACAGATATTGAACTTTAGTGGGGCCAGTACTGTTACGGCCACTGCTTTGATATTAGTTATGAGATTTATTTTTTGGACAGGTATATTTGACTTTATATTTCTTCTTCTTCCTCTTAAAGTGCCTATGCGTTCTGGATGTTGGCGATCATCACGGCTATCGTTACTTTGTTTATTGCAGCGCGGAACAGTTCAGTGGTAGTCGTGTTATACCACTTCCGTAAATTTTAAAGCCAGGAAATGCGTCTTCTTCCCGGTCCTCTCTTACCATTTACCTTCCCTTGGAGAATCAGCTGGACAAGGCCGTAACGTTCTTGATTTCTCATTACATGTCCTAGATATTCCAACTTTTTAGTTTTGACGGTCATGAGAATTTCCCATTCTTTCTCCATTCTACGCAGGACCTCTACATTAGTAACCCTGTCAACCCAGGATATACGTAAGATGCGCCTTTAACACCACATTTCTAAAAAGCTTCGAGCCGATTCATAGATGCAATAGTCAGTGTCCACGCTTCCATTCCGTAGAGCAGAACTGTGAATATGTAGCAGTTCAACAGACGGCATTTTGTTTTTAATGATATGTCTCGACTGTTGAAAATGGTTCTCATTCTAACGAATGCTGCTTTTGCTTTTATTATTCGCTGTTTAATCTCTGTTGAGTGGTCCCATTGGCTATTTAAATTGGTGCCTAAATATGTATATTGCTCGACTCTTTCGATATTCTATTGGTTGATTGTAAGTTGAGCGTTTAGTATTGGTTTTTTACTAATTGTCATAAATTTGGTTTTCTTTATGTTAAGAGCTAGTCCGTATCTGTTGCTGACTTCTGTTATGCAATTTGTTAATATCTGTAAGTCATTCAGATTATCGGCAAAAACTATAGTGTCATCTGCATATCTAATGTTATTCAACCATTCACCGTTTATTAGTATTCCTTTCGCACAACCGTCTAAAGCTTCCTTAAATACCCATTCAGAATAAATATTGAACAACAATGGAGACAAAATACAGCCCTGCCATACTCCACGTTCTATTGAAATTTTATCAGTTAACTGGTCTTCTATTTTGATTTTGGCCGTTTGATTGTAGTAAATGTTTCTGATAATTCTAAGATCTTTGTGGTCAATTCCAATTTCTTGACGTATATGTCACAATTCACATCCCTGAATCTCTGAAATAGCACCTGTACAGTGAAAAAGGCCCTCCCGTGTTCCCGGAGCATCACGAAATCCGAATTGTGTTTCTGTTAGTTGTTCCTCACATTTTGTATATATTCTTTTGTGAATGACCTTTAGAAATGTTTTAGGTAAATGGCTCATAAGGCTTATAATTCTATAGTCTTCGCACTTTCACGTATTGGGATTTTTTGGAAGATTTATAAAAGTTGACACTAACCATTTTTGGGGAATTATGCCTGTATCATATATATTGTTAAATATATTTGTCAACCATTTTATGCCATCATAGTCCATAAGTTTTAAGAATTCTGAGTGAAAATTATCAGGGCCTACTGCTTTACCATCTTTGGTGCTTTTGATGGCATATTTTACTTCTTTGACTGTAAATGGTGGTCCAGATTCGCAATTGGTGTTTGTTGTAATACCAGTGTCACTTCGTATATCTTCAAAAGTTTTTTCCACGTATTTAATCCAAATATCCCTCTTATGCTCTATTTCCAGTACTATGTTTCCCTGATTATCTGTCAGGAATCCAGTGTTCTTGTGTTTATATAAGCCTGCCGCTTCTTTAATCTTTTTATGGAGGTTAAATGAATCATGTTTTTGTTGTAATGACTCTATCTCTGTACACTTCGAGCTAAACCAATTTTCTTTTGCTATTTTAATAGCCCTTTTTATTTCGTTATTTATATTGTTGTAGTAATTCTTATTATCTTTAGCGTTTCTTTTGTCTTCCATCATATATAGAATCTCCTCCGTCATCCATTCCTTTTTATTTGTTCTTTCAGGTTTCAGGTTCTTTCAGTTCAGATACTTAATATAGAGGAAGAAGAAAACCCGGAAGACGAAAGCTGCAAGGTAAGCGGAGCAGACGAGAGGGAGGAGGATCCACCAACGATCCTGGAAGTTAAAGACGCTGTAAACAAACTAGCCAGAAACAAATCACCCGGAATAGATAATCTCCCAGCGGAATTATATAAAGAAGGTGGCCACGATATCATAATAGCCCTACAGCAGCTTATAAAAGAAATATGGATACAGAAGTCCCTTCCCAATGATTGGAATATTGGAATACTTTGCACCATACACAAAAAGGGTGATATATTTGAATGCTCTAACTATCGAGGAATTACGCTCCTAAATGCAGCGTATAAAATATTCTCCAATATACTATGCCATCGTATGGTACCATATGCAGAGCGAATAATAGGACAATACCAGGCTGGTTTCAGAGGTGGTAAATCAACAATTCATCAGATTTCAACCCTAAGACAAATTCTAGAGAAAACACTGGAATACGGTGTAAACACGCACCACATATTTATAGACTACAAGGCAGCCTACGACTCTGTAAATAGAAGAGAATTGTTTAGAGAAATGATAGACCTAGGAGTACCAAATCAGTTGGTAAGTCTAACCAAACTAACCCTTGAAAAAGTTGAATGCAAAGTACGAATCCAGGGGGAACTCTCTGAACCTTTTAAAACAAATAACGGGCTACGTCAGGGAGACCCACTCTCCTGTATACTATTCAATCTAGCTCTGGAAAAAGTAATACGTACGTCACAAATCACAACTACCGGTTCAATATATAACAAATCTGTGCAAATCTTAGCATATGCTGATGATATCAATATTGTTGGGAGAACGGAAAACGCAGCACGAGAGGCGTACGTAGCATTAAAGGAAGCGGCTACAAAAATGGGTTTAATAATAAACACCAACAAAACAAAATACATGAAAATAGGTACGCAACCACAAACACTACGGCCACTTGTTATAGAAAATGACGTCATCGAAGCAGTTAACGAATTTGTATACCTGGGAACGCTCGTCAATACTGAAAATGACACTACCGCAGAGATAAACCGCAGAATTTGCACGGCTAATAGATGCTATTTTGGGCTTAATCTTCTTTTTAAATCTACAGTTATATCAAGAAATACAAAAGTAAAACTCTACAAAACAATAATACGCCCAGTCCTAACATATGGTTCAGAAACCTGGACTTTAACAAAAAGCAATGAAAACATGTTAGGATGTTTCGAAAGAAAAATACTAAGGCGCATCTATGGAGCGGTAAATGAAAATGGTGTCTGGAGAAGACGATACAACTTCGAACTCTATAGGATATACCAGGAACCAGATATTGTAAAACACATAAAGATAGGACGTCTGAGGTGGGTAGGCCATGTAATGCGGATGGAGCAAACCGACCCAGCTAGAAAAACGCTCCTTGATAGACCAATTGGTCAAAGAAGAAGAGGAAGACCCAGAACAAGATTCCTAGATAACATAGACCAAGATATGAGAAATATGGAAATACGTGCTTGGCGGAGGAAGGCGATGGATAGGGACGACTGGAGAAAAATTCTTGGGGAGGCTAGGACCCACACAGGGTTGTAAAGCCAAAATGATGATGACTGCTTTACCATCTTTGGTGCTTTTGATGGCATATTTTACTTCTTTGACTGTAAATGGTGGTCCAGATTCGCAATTGGTGTTTGTTGTAATACCAGTGTCACTTCGTATATCTTCAAAAGTTTTTTCCACGTATTTAATCCAAATATCCCTCTTATGCTCTATTTCCAGTACTATGTTTCCCTGATTATCTGTCAGGAATCCAGTGTTCTTGTGTTTATATAAGCCTGCCGCTTCTTTAATCTTTTTATGGAGGTTAAATGAATCATGTTATTGTTGTAATGACTCTATCTCTGTACACTTCGAGCTAAACCAATTTTCTTTTGCTATTTTAATAGCCCTTTTTATTTCGTTATTTATATTGTTGTAGTAATTCTTATTATCTTTAGCGTTTCTTTTGTCTTCCATCATATATAGAATCTCCTCCGTCATCCATTCCTTTTTATTTGTTCTTTCAGGTTTTAAGTATTTCTCTGTTATTTCTTGACTTACTTTATATATAGTCCATATATATTTGACTTTATATATAGTCCCGTTTCCCGTAAACGACGGCCAGTGGTCAGAAATCATCGATGTGTATTTCGATTGGGGTATTTTACTGCATAACGCCTTGCGGCTGCTGCACTATTTCCTTGAAATTCACCTACGATATTCCCGATAGTTTATTAAAATCATAATTTAATCTGATTCAACTTACCCAAAGTTAAATGTATATCTGCCATTTTCTGAAATGTTTAGGCCATTATAATATCAAAATTTTTAATATTAATCTTATTCACACAATAAATGATTTGTATCCGTAGAAACTAATTGCAATTTTATGGTCAACTAGGAAAAAACCAGTTTTTTCGAAAAAGTGATTGGAGGCAAAAAAGTTTAAAAATAATGTGTTAAACTAATGATGCCACAAAATTCATTTAATTTAAACGTACTCAAAAGTTTGGGGAGATTTAGGGCTGCACACCCCCCTTAAAATTTTTCTGTGCGCTTAGATTTTGTTGTTTCCTTTGTATGAAAAATGCTTTGAGAACAAGAAAGTAACGTATCCATTTTTATTACCAAAATGTCAAGTAGTTTAGGTGATAACGCAAAAAAACAATTTTTATTTTGTAACTTCAAAGGGCTGTAACTTTTTTTGTGTACACTTTTGTACTAAAGTAAGTTGGATTTAATCAATTTATTTTTGTCCCCAGAATGCGTGATTTAAGTCATGGCATACCTTTTTGAAACAAGCTGTATAAGTCTATCCTAATTTTCTCTTGTTTTTATTAATTTTACTTAGTCTCTTTTTTAATTAATTTTGTGTTATACTAGTTATGCAATACAAGTTCAATCACTCAAACTATAATCGTTTTGTCTATCCAATTTAATATTTAAAATTCTATTTCGAGTATTGTTTTTCATTAATGCATTTATATATTCTCATTTGGAAAATCAACTGATGACAATTTGACCGATAAACTCATTTCAAACATCAATGGAAACGCATTCCGAGCTTGTAACATATTTATAATCGGAATCAGACCTCATCCATTTCCATTACCCCTCTTTCAAAATTTTATCTTCCATCAGAATTCGGCAGCAATCACGTGAAACAACACACAACATATACATATATTGACGTCAATATTCGTTTGTCAGTGGTTTATTTTTTAGGCGGGTTAAGACGCTTGTATGAATTATGTTAAAATCTTAAGGAATTGCTCACGCAAATTATACTCGTCAAATTCTTTATAAATTTTTATTAGTATTTGACTGATTGTATGGTTAAAAAGTTTTTTATTGGGGTAAGGAGGAGGAATGGCGTACACTTAAAAGGTGGTGTATTTTTTAAATTATTTATTATAAATCAAAGTTAAAAAACGTAACAAAATCTTTAATTATCGAGTAATCAACAATTTTTGACCCACTAGTAGTAGGAAAAGATTATATAAAACACATGTTTGAGCGGCATTACCCCTGACTTTGGACAATGCTGTTCAGGGTACAAGGTAATGATGTTTAAACATATTTTTAAGTTAGAATATTATTGTTAGAGGTCCTTAAGTGGAAATGGAGTATATAAGACAGTAGAGTCAAATTTGAGAGATTGGGAAGGATATTGTACAGAACGATTTGTTTCTTTGAGTACATTCTTGTTTTTAAAACGTTAATAGAAATTTTTGCTGACTACGTTAACGATTTGTTGATCATCTTATATACTAAAACGCTAAGCCCTTTTCTTGTCCACCACTTTACTCAAAAACCATATTAGATAATTAAAATATTTTTTCGGAATATTATTAGTATTACGTATGAGATTGTCAAGATATACTTTTGGTACAAAAATTCACTTCCGGTTTTGAGATGACCGGAAGTTAAAATTTACTTTAAGTTTTAGACCCCACAATGTATATATGGATCGAAAGGTCTCGTCGAGACGAATCTAAATATGTACTTCCGGTTGCGATCCGACACCGGAAGTGACCCGAAACGCGCATAAAACGTCAAGATAGAGCAAATCTGACACCGGATTCGTGATCAGCATGGAAAATTAACTGCTAAATGATATCCATGTCGACATTTGATGAAAATAAATAAAATAAAAATTTCATTTAAAAAACTCGATGTCGAGTTGGTCCGCTAGTTGGTTACTAAATTAGTTTTATGTAAAAGAGCTGGAATTTTTGTGTGCGTATTTTTCCCCGCATTTGATTAATTTTCTACCAAACTCGGTAAGGGGCTGTATTATGAGTTAAACTGAAAATGTTATTTTTCCATGATTGTTTCTTACTTTGTTTTAAGATATACCTCGCCTTGGCTCTAAGTTTTTAAAAAAAAATCAAGTTTTCGTCGCTTTTGTTTCAGCGGCACTTATGAAGAGCAGTTTTGTATAGTTTTAGTAGTTCATTCCACCAAGTTGTTAATTTTCTTGTAGAAGGTATTATACTTTTTCCTACGTAAATGTCAGCAGCGGATAGAATGCATCTACATTATTAAATATTTTCAGAGAAGAAAATTTGCTCCATTTGCCGGTCTACTTCAGTTCTGATACTTGGCCAGTCAGCATTAGAAATCTTCTAATTTATTACTGTTCCTGGTGATTTTTCTTCATTATTTGTTATAAGGATAGGAAAGTGGATACTGCGATTGCTTCTAGGTTTGTCACTAAAAAAAATATACATAGACGTCTTTTTTGACAAAAATTAAGGTTCCTCCACTTGCTCTGAGTCATTCTGTTCTTACTTGATGATATCCTTGATAACTTCTAAGATCAATATTATAATTTTGTTTAAAATTGTTTTCATGTTATATTTGGAATGGTGTCGCTGATAAGTTGTTGGATTCTTTCTAAGCGGCAAAAAAATCCGTCACAATTCCATTAAATAAGTGTGAAAGTTTTTAGTGATTAGATTGTTTAGGATGCTGTGAATGTTCGGTTGGACCATTATCATCGAAAGTATCAGCCGATGCTTGTGATACTAGGCTATCTGTGACATCCAATTCTGAAGGTAATTTCCTTTTGAGCTTCTTTGATATTCTTGTGAACTTATTTTTTGGTGATCTGGTGGTTAGTTGTGGATAAATTGCATACATGTCAGATAAAAGTCAATTAATTCCAGCAGTCATTTGCTGGGCTTCTATTGTGAGGTTACTACTTGACGAGGTATTCTCAAGAAAGGCTATGAGATGATTTGGTGGAGTAGAAAAGTTTTGGGGGTTGTTGGTGTAAAGATCCTTAATTTTTTGCTTTATTGCATCTTATATTTTGGATTTATCTGTGGGATCTATTTTTAATTTCTTAGATAATTGTTCTAAAGTAGTACCTGATGAGGTTTTTGTTACCGATGGTTGTTCACCGGCAGATTGAAGAACATTAGTGTTTTGACAATTTGTACAACTTGCAGCTGTGTGACCCGTTTACTTATACATAAAGCATTCCATTCTATCGGTAGAAAAAAATATACAGAATAATATGGAATCGAACTCAATGACTAGTGAGTTATGAAGCTTATAATTTCCAGTAATTGGAATTTTGTATATGTATACTTGTCTTCGAAATAAGAGGATGTGACTATATTCATCTTCTTAAATTCCAGCTTTTATAAAAGTTATGAGAGAAGCGAGTTTTAAATTATGGTCGTTTAAAGGACCTTTTGTGAGACCGTGAGCAATTGAGGGACAGACAATATCTCCGTAAATTATTTATTAATTTTAATTAAAAAAATGGGAAAATAAAGATATTCTTGATATAAAAAAATGATATAAATATTGTTTATTTAAAATATAAGGGAAAAAACTTACAGACAAAAAATCGAATTGTGACCATAAATTATTGTTTAAAAAAAATGCAATGTAAAAATACGAGTACCTTTTCATCTATTCATCATCTAGTAACCCCCACCTATGTCTTAAAAGCTTCAGATATCTGCGAAACATTTTTCGATCTTTTTTTTTAACCAGACTGGGCTATTGCGTTGATATTGACTGTAGATGTATTATTCATAATTTTATTGCTTTTGTAGTCAAAATCAATGTAGTGATCAAGATTAATGTTTATATTTCTCCTGGAATGTCCGCAAATAACAAACTCTCATATTGTAAAATGTGTTGTCTATATTGGTTTGCCAAAAACCTAGAGCTCTTGGCAGAATTAATTGCTTTCTCATCAATAAGTTGATAACAAAAAACTAGATTAAGTGTTTATAAATATTGCTATAGTTGCTTGTTGCCTGGAACTAGTTGTATACAACAATGAAGAAAATATTACAAATCTTTACACAAATGTTTTTTTTTTATATAATCATAGAGAGCCCACATCATCCACCAAGGGTTATTAGTGGGGGGACATACACAGTAGTACAGTTTGATAAATTAAAGTTTATTATAAATGTTTATGTCTTTTAGAAACTGAAATAAATCCGAGATATTTGCCGTAAGCGCACTTCTCAGGTTTCCACTAATTCATCGGCATGTTCTCTGAGGTTGGAACTGCGGGCAGTCGATTATCAGATGCTTCACGGTGAGTTGAGTAGAGCAGTAGGTACAAATCGGAGCTGGTTCTTTATTTAGAAGATGTTGGTGTGTTAGTATTGTGTGGCCGATCCGAAGACGATTTACGATTACTTGATCTCTTATTTTTACTTGTTGTGGTAGGCTTGCGTCTACTCGAGGCTTTATTGTTTTCAATTTGGAGTCTGTTGCGTTCCAGGTTGCTTGCCATAAATTTATTATATGATTCATGGACTGTCGTTTATGGTCGGTGTGGGGATATTTAGTAATTTCTGGAACATTTTCATTTTCATTTTCATGGAACATCAAACAAAAATGTTTGTTTATCACTATTTATACTTTAGTACTAACAAAACTGGTACTTACGGTAATATATTGCAAAATATATATTCGATAAGTATTTACAGAGCGATATCCACACGTTCACTCCCTATAAGCCGATTAGATTAAATTCTTAATCCTAACATATTATCCCACTAAGCACAAGTACGTACATAAGACAAACTAAGTACGTACTGATGGGACATAAAGTATGTACAATCTACGTACTTTGCTGTACGAAGTACGTACTTAATACGTACATAAGAAGTACATCTTGAAGGTATGTACCTAGTACATACTATATATACATATTATGTACATATTATAAATACTTATGATGATTTATGTAAATAAAGGTAAATAAAGGTGAATATAATCTTTATTATTTAAAAAAAAAAATAAATTCAATTTTTAAACTGATTCCTCTTCCTTGTAAGTTTTTAAGCCATCCCCGGCTCTCCTCAACGATCCTCCAATTTATTGCTCCGCCACCTTCTTATCACTACATTTTTGACTTTTTATTGCTGCTTCTATAAAGAAAAAATATCAAGTTATAAAACTGGATACTTTTGATAAAGAATATTTTATCACAACCATCATCAACTGAAGCAATAATTAACCCATGGAAATAGTACACCCATATAAATAAATAATACTGCTAAATGTGTGTTTGCCTTGTGTGTCTCCGAAAATCAATTCATTTTTTCAACTGCTCCAAATATTTAAAAATTTAGAAATGGGTTGTTATTTACAAAATTAAAATAATTTTGGGACAAAGTTAATAATTTAAAAAATCTGTTTTAAGACTGATGTCCCTCTAGTACCCTTAAATGGTTTATTTTAAGCCCAATAAATTATAGTTAAATGTATAGTACATATCTTCGTTACATAATGCATTTAATTACAGTCTTAAAAATCAAAACATCTTACCCACTATAACTGCAGCAATGCTGAATTTGCAAAATGCCTATTTATTTCGTCTTCTAAGCCAGCTATAATTAGTTGCCAGTTTGTTTGTAATTAACCCAGATATGCCTGACGTACAATAAATTATACACCACAAATACCTTTTAACTTGATTATCTACAAGGATAATATTTCTTGATAACCGCCTAAATACTTTCAATATGTAATAATCAACCCTAGAATGTAGTTGTGAATTGTTGGCTTTGAAATATTTGGCTATAATATTGTGATAAAGTTTACAGTTTTTATAACATGGCCGAATTCGGAATACGATCTGCTAAGTAAGAAAATACACTCAGGTGCAAAAAAATCGATCCATTCCTTATTTCCTATTTATTTGAAGCTATATAATGTTAGAGCCATTAAATTACGTATGTAAATGTAGGTGTACCCTCGTATACGAGAAATAAAATAATATTTTTAATATTGCTTTTTATATTTCTTAAAACAAATTGGTATTTCAGGTTTTTTGTCAAAAAGGGTCTGAAGCAAGTAGATATTTATTGAATGTTGTTAATGAATGAATGTTTTTAATTTAACAACCCTACTAGTGTAGTGATTTTATTTTCAAAACGTGTTATATTTTTATTTAATTATCCTTTCTAAATGTCTCTAACTCCAATAGATGCTGCAAGGGCGGTGACTTTAGTTCAAGATGGTCGTAGCCAATATTATGCAGCTGAAATGTTGAGTGTTAGTCGATCTTCGGATCAAAGAGCAGTTTCTGGTCTCATCATGTTTGAAAAATCGGCACCTAACTTCAGTTGAACTGGCAAATCGTCTGAGCGAAGTAAGAAATGTGGATGTAAGCAGATGGACAGTTCGTCGACGACTTGTAGAAGGTAATTTATTATCCAGAAGGCCAGCCCTATCTCCAATACTATCCATAGAACATCGCAGAGCTCGCCTTGCTTCTGCAAGAGAACATGAAAACTGGAGTGATGCAGATTGGGGTAATTTATTGTTCTCAGATGAGTCTAGATTTTGTCTATGGTCACTAGATGGCCAAAAAAGAGTTTGGAGAAGAGACGGAGAGCGATATTTTAAATGTAATATTGCGGAAAGAATAAGTTATCGGGGGGGCTCTGTTATGGTTTGGTCTGGTATCAGTTCAGAAGCCCATACTGATTTAGTTATTGTAGATAGAGGTTCTATGACTGCTGCAAGATACATAACAAGTATTTTAGATCAGCATGTGGTACCTTTTGCTCCTTTCATTGGACCTAATTTTATTTTTATGGACGACAACGCGCGTCCTCACCGTGCTAGAATCGTCAACCAATATATAGAGGAGGTGGGAATTGTCCGTATGAACTGGCCAGCCTGCAGTCCCGATCTCAATCTCATAGAACACCTATGGGATATGTTGGGAAGACGTCTTCGAGCACGAGTACCCCGTCCAAATAACTTGACTGAACTTACAGCGGCTCTTCAAGAAATATGTGACCAATTGGATCAATTTGATATCCAGAGGTTAATTACCTCAATGCCTAGACGTGTACAGGCTGTTATAAGGGCCCAAGGGGGAAACACTAGATATTAATTTATTATCAATGTTTTTCTTAATTTCAGAAAGTTTTGAATACTATTGTATTTTTGAGTTTTGGCGTATGTCTCTATAAATAAATGATTTTTTTGGATAATCTGTAAAAATTATTTTAATATAACATATACTTTTACATATATACCTGATTTAAAACTAATATCTTCAAACGTTTTCTTTTTTCAGCAATTATTACCCATGGATCGATTTTTTTGCACCTGAGTGTATTTGTTATAATGTATACAAAAAAATATTCTTTTTGTGTTTACTTGTAAAAAACACATTTATATTTCTTCAATTTAGATTTATAAATTGGAAAAATTATCATTTTATAACTAGAGTTGGGCCATTTGATTTTAATACAAAAGTACAAAATATTGTATGACAGGAAAATACCATACTATTTATTTTTAGGGGCTTTTCATTGGAGGATGCGCTTAGTATGTTAGAAGATGATGAAAATTTAGTAGCAAATGTAGATAGTATTACTTTGATGCCTCCAATAAATCTATGTGATGTCCTAACAGACGAAGACTTTGGTGATGAACTTATAGTGTTGATGGATAATTTACCTGGGTCGCAATTACAAGCTTCTGCTGAAATAAATGTGAAAAATAATGACGGTGACACATTAGTACCCGACTCTCATAATATTTCATTACCAGAGCATGGAGAAAAAAAACAGTTAAAAGGTATAAAAAAAAATCTACCACTGGGTGACAGAAGACATTCAGATGGAAGACCAATGTATCATTCGAACTTCCAGAACAACATGGTTCTAAGAGTCCCCTTGAATGCTTTTCCCTTTTTTTTTTAATGAAGAACTCAAACTTCTGATAACGTCAGAAACTAATCGATATGCTTCACAGAAGAATCGCCAACAAGAAGTTCCAGAATATGAAGTCAAAGCTTTTCTGGGAGCTCTCATATTGAGTGGGTATGTAAACATTCCTCGCGGGAGAATATTTTGGCAACGTGACAGAGATGCTAACAATCAACTTGTGACATAAGCTCTTACGAGAGATAAATTTGAATTAATTATATCAAATTTTCATCTGACAGATAACTGTACCTTAGAACAAGGAGATAAATTTGCAAAAGTCAGGCCTTTGTTTGTTTGTAAATTTTTTGGAGGGCATTTATGCAAACAATTATTTATACATGGTAAGCCCATCAGATACGGTTACAAATTATGGGTTGGTACATCACGTCTTGGCTATATTTACTGGTTTGAACCATACCAAGAATTATCAACTAATATTAGTAAAATTTATACCGATTATGGTATCGGAGCAAGCGTCGTATTACAATATTCTGATGTGTTAAGGAAAAAATGGCCAAATGAAATGTTCCACTTGGTTTTTGATAACTTTTTTACCTCTATTCCCCTTATGGAAAAACTAACAGAAAAAAGCCTTTTAGCCACTGGCACGGTTAGAGAAAATCGTTTACCAGAAAGTACACTTACAAGATTCAAAAATTATAAAAAACGAAAAGAGAGGGACATATGACTACAGAAAAATTGCTGATCAAAATATAATTGCAGTAAAATGGCATGACAATAATTTCAACTTCAAGATGAAAGAGCTTCAACCAATTCATCTTATAAAGCGGTATTCACAGGAGGAGAAGAAGACGATCCAGGTATGAAACAAAATAGACAATCTTCCTCTGTAGTACTAGTAATATTTATCATTTCAGGTAAAACAACCGCATCTCGTACATGAGTATAATGTGATCATGGGCGGAGTAGATCATAGTGATCAAAATATTAGTCTTTACCGCAATTTTTACTCGCGGCAAAAAATGGTATTTTTCATTGATCGATCAATGCATTGACAAGGCTGTTCAGAATGCCTGGCAACTTCATCGTTTGCATGGAGGAAAACTGGACCAGTTATCATTTAGAACACGCATTGCAACATCATTGTTACAACGAAATAAAAAACCTACTTACTAATCTAGAGGTCGTCCATCGGCCAATGACAACATTGATATTCGCTATGATCGACAAGACCATTTAGTAATTCCACAGGAAAGATCAACTCGATGTGGTCTGTGCCACGATACAGCAAAAATGAGGTGTTCAAAATGCAACTTAGGCTTACATGTTAAATGTTTTGTTTCATACCACACTGAAACTTAATATTAGTTTATATTGTAGCATTTGAAATTTATTGGAATCCTCTCGTATATGTGTTAATTGAAATCCCCTTATATATACATTATAATAACGAAGAATTTTTTCAATGTTTCTTAGTTCGTATCCTTCAATTTAAAACCCAAATAATCTTTCGTTCTTTTTAGGTCGCCGCCGTCGATAATAAAGCATTTTATTGTTTGTTTATGTCACAGGTGCAAATTTCTTCGATATTTCTTTGTTCAATCCGCCCGATATTGCGTTTTCAAATTAAGAATTTACGTCTTAATTTCCGTTGTGTCTTGTTTATGTGTTTTAAACCCAAAGTGTTTTGTTTATTCCAACTTATGCGATCAATTTTTTAAGATAATTTCGTCACTTTCGTTGGAGCCGCGGTGAAGAGCGGTGGTCTTCAGCGTTATGTCCAAATTTTACGTCAAATTTGAAATGTTCCTCGTTGTTCGTCTTTTTTATGAAAAATATTTAAAATATAGTAGCAGTTTAATGGTTCAGTTACAGTTTTAAGTGAGTTTTGAAATGTTGCCATTGTATCCAATTGTACCTTTTCCTGTTTTTAAGAAGCCAAGTCCAGTTTAGTTTCCAAGGTTTGTGTTCCAGTGACCCATTTTCCTTTTTGTTCGTATGTCAGAGATTCCCAGCCATTGTTGAGTTTGTAAGAAGTCAAGTTTACAGCGCAAGTGTAATTTTTGTGAAATCCAGGTAACTTTCAAATTTTAAAGTAAAGACAGACATTTTTTTAATAATAAGAATTTGCTTTTATAACAAAAAGGATTTGTAATAATTAATAAATTGTAAAATTTTAGGGTTTGACTTTAGCTGTCAATTTATTTGTTCAGTTTTTTTTTTTATTTAATGTTAACTCACGACAGCTCGTTTTATTATTTTTGATTTTAGTTTGTTTTATTTTTAAAAAAAGGTTAATCTCTGTGCGGTAAATTTTGTAAGTTTATAATAGTATCTCCAACTCCTGGAATTTGTAAACAGATGAAACATGTAAGGCTTTTTTGTATTTTTGTATTTTGCGACTATTGTTGTATTTTTTTTACTGTCTATTTTGTAACTGTTTGTGGTGACACAAAAATAAATGTTAAATTTTGTTTCTTAACATTTTGTTTATTTTTTTTTAACTAACCCTTTTTTTTGAGTTTCCATTTGGAAAAGATATGTTTTTTATGTTTAATAATTATATCTCAAGTTACAACTAGTTGTTGTAATAGTTATAATTAGGCACCTTGAAGTGGCGCTCCATATAAATTACTAGAGGTGTTTCCTATTTCTTTTTATTTTGCCCCAAGAGATTCATGACCGTTTGTTTCATATTTTTGTAGTTGCCCCAATCCAACCCCCTTATCTTTTACTTATCCACGACCCCAGCTCTCCTACCAAACCCTGAGTGCCGTTCGCATCAGTATCGATTATTTTGCTTGCCCTATCGTCGCCCCCAGTAGTTTCTTCCCCCAATTTTCTACCCTTAATAGTAATACCCCATGGTAGGCAAAATATATTCGTTACAATATGCCTGGTGTAGCATATTTCGTACAGTATTTGTTTTACTTATTTTTCATAAATATTTTGTTTTTACGATAAATATGTTTTTGTTAATTGATATAACACGTAAATTTGAAGAAAAATATTAAAAAATATTTTCACGTAGGTTTTAGGCATATCTAGGTTAAAGTACCCATACAACTTTTAACAAAATCCAAAATGCTGCTGCCACTGAATAAGATAACAGGAGATCACACTATTAACACCAACACCAAAAATAAGTAAAAAAAAATCTAAATGAAACTGTCTTTTAATAAATTATCACATCAAAACAGTACTCGAGGTGAAAAATTCCTAACCAAATAAATTAGGTTAGGTTAACATAACCTAACATAATAAATATGCTTTAGCTCTTCTTTCTCGTGGTACATACTTAAGACATAATAGTACGTTCTCTTCTGTACGTACTGGTATGTACCCCAGTGTACGTACTTAAAACGTACATTTTACATCATGTACGTACAGTACCAAAATTGTACGTACTCAAAACGTACTGTGCTGTTTGGGTATATCATTATACCACCGTTACTTTACAGGGTTTAAGTGCTATAATATATTTATTTAAGTCTTCTATGGCCATGTGTTTCCATTATTTTATTTGCTGTTGGAAATGTATAGATGCCTAGGAATGATTTTTTTTTTGAACCTATTCTCTATCCTTCCATTATTGGATATAGGTCTCCCCCAGTTCTCTCCATCTTTCCCTATCTTGAGCTGTTCTCTGCGATGTGGGACCTCCTTGTTTCCGGATGTCATCTTTCCACCTCATCTGTGGTCTGCCTCTTGATCTCTTTGCATTGTATGGACGCCACTTTCCGATGGCATTGTTCCATCGTCCGTCTTAGAGACGTTCATTGTGTCCAGCCCATTTTCATTTCAGTTTTGCTGCTTGTTCTATTGCGTCTACTGTCTTTGTTTTGGTTCTGATCCACTGGTTACGTTTTCTAACTTTAAGTGATATACCCAACATTTGTCTCTCCATCGCTCTTTGTGCCTTCCTTATCCTGTCCAAATTGGCCTCTGTAAATGTCCATGTTTGTGCTCCGTAGGTGAGCACCGGTATTATACAGGAGTTATATACCTTGCTTCGTAAGTATAGAGGGATTGTTTGATTTTTTAGAACGTAAGAAAGTTTGCCGAATGCTGCCCATCCCATTCTAACTCGTCTCGATATTTCGGCTGTTTGATTTTCTCTGTTAGCTCTGATTGCTTGTCCTAGATAGATATACTCATTTACCTGTTCTATTTTTTCTGTTTGTATTTTTACTGCCTCTTGGTCTTCCGTTTGTCATTACTTTTGTTTTGTTAAAGTTAATTTTTAGGCCTTTTGTAGTGATTTTTCATGAAGTTCATTTAGCATTACTTCTAGTTCTTGTCGTTCCGAGGAGATCAGGGAACGCATAACATATCGTATATGATATGCGCATATCATATATGCGCATATCATATACGCATGATATATCATCCGCATATCTAAGGTGACTTAAGTACTTTCCGTTAATACATATTCTTCTGTTTTTCCAATCTGTTGATTTTATTATATCTTCGAGGGTCAAGGTAAATAGTTTAGGTGAAATTATATCGCCTTGTCGGACTCCTCGTTTAACTTTTATATTATCCGTTATTAATTTGTCGTCCAGAATTACGGTCATGGTTGCGTTTTGGTAAATATCATGTATCAATTGTCGGTATCTTGAATCTATGCTACTATTGACCAGAGCTTCTTCCACCGCCCAGTGTTCAATGCTGTCGAAAGTTTTTTCATAATCTATGAATGCTAAGTACAGCGGAAGGTTGTATGCCTAAAATATTGAAGATTTTCGTTTATCAGTTATCTGAAAGTTTTAGTTCACTTATTTTTGTCACATACTATGCGTTTAGAACGCCAACTTAAAAATATGTTAAAATATATGCCCTATTATATACTTTTAGATACCTTAAATTTAAACTAGAGGAATTTTCGGTATTTTACGTGAGTTTAAAATCTTGTAGGAATTTCACGATTTCCGCGATTTAAATTCAGCATTAAAATTAATGGCTTAGCACAAAACAAACGTAAGTGAGAAATACTTTAAGACTATCAATTGCATTTATTAGAATGCCGCAACCCGCTCGCATACAAATCCCAAACACAAGCCCTAATTCGATTCTTGCGCTAACTACTTTTACATGCACGTACGTGTTAAATGAAATTGCTTTATTGGTGAATTTATGTGGCTCTGATGAAAGGGTATCTGTGGGTGGCGGCGCCACCTCCGGCCCATTAGCCCTAAAGGGCGGCAACGGGCCGTGACACGTAATGGCCCTTGACAAAATTTCTGTACAGACGCCCGCATTAGTACTTATTTTTGGCGAATGGTAAGGGGAAATCTGTATTACACCTATGCGGCAACAACTAAACGAGAAGAAAAATTAATACAAAAAAGTTACAAATACAATGTAAACTATATTGCTTACTTTAATTGGTAAATAGACCAAAAATTTTTTAATATGTTGCTCATGTTTTTTCTTAAAAAATGCATAATTATTCGCGTTAGGTTAATTTGATCCATTTGTGTTAAAAGCAATAGAAATTAGATTATTTGAATGTAAAACGTTAGATTGATAAACTATATCACAAATCACCTACCTCCTAGATGCTTCACGACAATACTTCAGTTAGATATGAAATTCAGCTCTCCAAGAGATTTGTATCGAAACTCAAGCGAGAAATTACGCGGGAATTTCAAAATTTAGTTTTGTTGGGAAATTTTAAATAAAGCTTAAAATATTTAAATATAATTTGGTATATTTAAAAAAAATGCATTTAAAATTTTAAAATGTGCAAATTATTTTTAAATTCAAATATACACAATACCACTTACGAAAAAAATAGGACAAAATATAATTTATTTATTTAATACATGTAAAACAACTTTGTATATAAATTTAGAATACAATAGAAATATGCTTTATTGCCACTGAAAATTTTACAATTTTATGGACAAAGCTTACAAAAAGTCAGAAAAATAACAAAAATTTAAAATTTACTGAAATTACATAAATCGTCAATATCACAAAATAAAAGATAATAAAATACTTCTTCTTCTTCTTCTAATGGCGCTACAACCCTTTGTGAGTCTTGGCCTGCTTAACAATGTTCTTCCATTCTGCCCTGTCGAATACTTTCCTTCGCCACTGCCTGATGTTCATGGTTTTAAGATCCCTCTCTACGTCGTCTATCCATCTTTTACGGGGCCTTCCTCTTGTTCTGTTTCCTTGGGGCTTCCATCTCTGGGCTACTTTTACAGCTCGATTATCTGGCATTCTTTCTAGGTGACCAAGCCAGTTTAGTCTTTGTGATTTTACAAATCTGACAATATCTGCGCTCTGCATTAGTTCATCCAGCTCGTGGTTCATTTTAATTCTCCACGAACTATCGCTGCATTGGGTTGGTCCAAATATCTTCCTTAGTATTTTGCGCTCAAATATTCTCAGTTGATTTTCATCAGTGGTTGAGAGGGTCTACGTTTCACATCCATATGTGACCACTGGTCTAATTACTGTTTTGTAGATTCTCAGCTTAGACTCACGATTCACTAACTTACTTTTCATTAAGTCTTTGTATGCATAAAAGCACTTATTACCGCTAAAAATCCGTGCTTGTATTTCTTGACTGATGTTGTTGTTGTCATTTATTATGGAGCCTAGGTAGGGAAAAGTGGAGGCATATTTGTAGGTATGGTTGTCTACCTTCAGATTCTCATGTTCATTCGATTTTGTGCACTCCACATATTTTGTTTTGTTTTCATTTATATATAGACCAAACGTAGCAGCTTCTCGTTTCAATTCTATGACTTTTTCGCTCAATACCCTTTTGTTGCGGCTTATTATGGCAACATCATCCGCATATGCGCATATTTGCATATATCTTGTATTAATACAGCCGTTTACATCCAGTTTTCTAACAACAGCTTTTAAAGTTAGATTAAAAAGTGTTGTTGATAAGGCATCCCCTTGTCTAACTCCATTTTCAATATCAAAGGCCTGCGTCATATCTCCATCTATTCTCACCATAGCTTTGGAACCCTCCAGAGTCATTCGTATAAGTTTAACCAACCTATTGGGTATCCCTAACATAGATAGTTGATTTAACATCTTTTGTCGATCTACTCCATCAAACGCCTGTTTGAAATCGATATACAAGTTGTAAATAGGTATGTTATATTCAACACATTTTTCATGTATACCTCTTAACATATGTATTTGGTCTATAGTTGACCTCTTTGGTCTGAAGCCACATTGGTATTCACCAATAATCTCCTCCGAAAACGATTCCAGGCGGCTATATACAATTCCTGATAATATCTTGTAGATGACATTTAAAACTGTTATGCCCCTATAATTTTTTCAGAGTCGTTTGTCTCCCCCTTTGTACATAGAAAGTATGATTCCCACTTTCCAACCTTCTGGGATGACTTCTAGTGTCCATTTGCGGTCGATTAGTTTATGGATACGCCTCCATAGCGCATGTCCACCATTCTTTATCAGTTCTGCAGTTATTCCATCTGTGCCAGGTGCTTTGTTATTTTTTAGATGTTTTATGACGTTTATCGTTTCTTCCAATGTTGGTTGCTCAACTAGTTGTTCTGCTGTGTGGAGAATTATCACCACATAGATAATAAAATACACAATATATTTATTGCAAAATTTAAATAAATTGCAAATTGCATAGTTTAAGTTGCTGCATGTGATACTGAAATACAGTCCATCTAATTTGCAAACCGTTGCACGTCATCGGCGTCATAGCCCGTGACGTCACATGATACCAACACGAAATATTTAGGCGGTAGGTATGTTCTTTTTTAGAATCACTTTGCCGAGTACACTGGCATTACAGCCCCTAGACATATTTTATTATATACGCGTAGAAATAATATTTAAAGATTTCTATTGATGTTAACTTAAAGAAATACACAATAATATGTTTCATTTAATTTGTATAAATGCATTATAAAGCGTTTTTATGAAGAACATTTGTTCGGAACACACTGTAACTGTAATCGAACGAAGGTGAAATTTTAGCTTAAATTGGTAACACTTATTTGACAGTTGCGGTGTTGACACGTTTTGTTTTTATTATTTACTATTAATTAAACTATGTTGTTTTTTAAGCAAGCGGCTCAAATTGTTTTTAACAAGATTATTTTTTAACTCTTGTTTTGTTTCTATTTATTTACATTAAATATTAATTTATTTTGTTGTATACTGTTGTTGTACACTTTTGCAATAATTATGTGACCTATTTGATTTAAAATGGATTCAGGAATTTTTTATACATTGGCAACTATGTCAACTTCGATCTCTGACGTAGATAATGACGTGCAACGGTTTGTAAATTAGATGGACTGTATATATTTCTACAAATACTTTAATTACTTGTACATAAAGCTATTCGTTCAGAAACTCTTCTAATGAATAACATGATCTTTCATTTTGTCCTTTTTGCAAAGGGAGATGGCTGTACAATTTTTTTGCCGAATGTAATATAGATTTCTTTACTAACTCAGTGGACGGGTTCAGTAAATACAAATCAAAGGTTGAATTTCTGGTGGAGTAGTCATGATTATGTCTTGCTGGAAAAACATGTAGGTGTTTACAAATTAAGCAAACACTTTCTAAAATATATAAAGAAGGAAGGATTAAAATCCCAGCATTTTTGAGTAGCTTTTTCAATATGTTATTCTACTGAGACCAAAAAGATACTGTATTGCTCTTTTTTGAAATTTAAAAACAACATCAGATTCGGGCAGCTCTTCTAGAACCCCAAAAAAGAAGATCATATCGAAGATGAGACTCGAACAAAGAAAAATATTCGAAACAGATATTATTGCATAGCAGGCTGAGGCTTCTAAGAAATTAGAAATGAGTTCCACCAACATGTTTTTAATTTGAGGAGGTTTTGCACCACCTCTGCTACAAAATTGGTATGAAATAGAAGATTTCCACTGTTTTCTTAGACCTTTTAACATAAAAACTAGAACATGATCTGCTATATATGAATCTCTGTCATCTACCATGTCTTCAAAACCATCTATATACCTACTGTGCTCATTGCAACGAAGACTTGGCATCATCGCCATTTCATTAAATATTATAGCTATATGCTTATCAATTCCTTCCATTTTTGATATTGTTGCTTTTAGCGACTCAAATATTAACTTATTAATTCCTGGACCCCCAATATTTTGAGCCAGAAGTTTAATGATGACTTACTCGGTAAGATAAATAGATTGAAATTAATACTATATGAACGAGCACTTTGTTTTTATAAAGACAAAGTTAAACATTTCTCATTAAGGGTAAATCGTCTTAGTTTTTTTGCTTTACATCTCTGTCTGTACTGAATTTGAATTAACATAGCTGCCATTCTATTAGTGTTCTGAAGATCAACCAATTTATTTTCTTTATTAAACTGTTTAGGTTCAAACTGTCTGCGTTTAAAACACTTTTTACTATTTCTTTCCAAAGAATATTTATGGTGTAGTTATTTTAATGCTTAATATATTTTTTTCTTTTTAGGGGTAAGTGTACTTCTTGATATCTTACACTGCTGCAATATTTTCAGCGGTGTGATATTCTTAAGGAAAACACCTACAAGTAAATGTGATGTTAATTTATTTATTCAATACTTACAAGGCAAAATCTATTCATTATATTAACCTTCATGTAGTGGCATCACTGCGAGAGAGACTTAGTAGACTGTTTTTTTGTGTGAGTATTAAACAATTTATTGTAGGTACTAGAATGTTTTAGTACCCTCATATATCTTTGTTAGATTTTAGCAATAGGAGATTATGAACACAGGCAAGCTCTTATTTGTAGTTTTTAGCCCCAGCTGGTCATTAACACGGAGGCAACTAAACTTATAAAACACTCAAGTATCACTATCCGAAGGTTAAGCAAACTGTTAATTTTATAATTAATCATATAAGAGAATGTTTACAAATCTGCTGATGACAATACAAAATATAAAATTTTAGCTACACTTACTTACTTAATCAGTAGACCCATTTGTACCTTTCGGTGTTGGGCCGTTTTAAATACAATTAATTAAATTACAATACTTGACAGTATTCTGAGGTGTCCTAGCTCTTAACGAACTTACTCCATTCCTTCCTATTGGATGCCATCTGTGTTGCTTCCTGCCAAGTCTTACCCTTACTCTGCAGTATCTGCGAGATGTCACTCTTCCATTCTTTAATGGGTCTTCCTTTTCTGTTCTTCCCTATTGGTTTGGCGTCCCACACTCTTTTTACTTGTCTATTATTGTCCATCCGGGTTAGATATCCGAACCATGCCAATTTTTTCTCCTTGATTGACTCGAGTATCGGTTTGATTTTGAGTCTTTCTCTTATGTCTTCATTTCTGATTCTATGAGTTCTTTTTACTCCTATCGTTCTTCTGAGGTGTTTCATCTCTGCTGCCTGAATTCTGCTCTGATGTCTTTTGTTTAATATCCAATTTTCTGCTCCATATGTCACTGTAGGTCTATATATTGTTTTGTATATTGTCATCTTGATCTTTGTTGATATTTCGTTGTTATTAAGGAATCCTCTACTTAGTGCTTGGAATAGTTTTCCTGTGTTTTCCATTCTGTTGTTAAGATCGTTCTCGATGTCTCCTTTGTTGTTGATTACTGTTCCTAAGTATTTGTATGAATTTGTCTGTATTATTTTTTGTTGGTCTATCATTACTTTTATTTGATCTTCCGTCCATTGTTTCCTTGATATTTTCATTATCTGAGTCGTCTCTTTGTTTACGTTTAAGTTGTATTTGCTTGCTTCTAGGTTCTATTTCTCTACGTTGTATTTCAGTTTTTCTACAGTTTCCACAATTAATACTATGTCGTCTGCAAATATACACATCTCAGCATTTATCATTTGCATTCTGTTCCAGCCGATGCAGTATTTCTTAAATATTTTCTTACATTCTTTCACTATATCATCTATTACACTTTTGAATAGCACTGGGCTGAGACTTCCCCCTTGTCTAACTCCTTAAGTTGTTTCAAATGGTTCTGACTGTATATTTAACATTCTTACTGTATTTGTTGTGTTCATGTATATATTCTTTGTTGCTTCTATCAGTTCTTCACTTACTTGTTTCTTCTTTAGGCTTTCCCATATATCTTTTCTTTTGACTGAGTCGAATGCTTTTTTTATTTCTATAAAGCGTAGATATATTTCTTTATTTTTCTTTAAGGCTTGTTCTATTACTTGTTGCATGGTCTTGTGTGTTGTGTCCTTTCCTGAATCTACTTTGTACGTCCTGTAATTTATGTTCTATTTCTTTTCTAATTTTCCTTTCTATTATGGTTTCGTATACTTTTGCTGCTACACATAGTAGTGATATACCTCTATAGTTCCTACATTCTCTTGTGTTTCTTTTCTTGTATATAGGTATAATTGCTGCATTTGTCCATTCTCTGGGTATTACTTTTCTCTTCCATATTAGGTTATATATGTATAACAATTTTTCTTTTGCTTATTGCTTTTCTTATTGCTTCTTCCAGTTCTTCTTTTTCTATAGTTTCTGGATTATCCGTGTTTCTCATGGGTACTCCCTTGTTGCGGCTTTCCTTTTCCATTGTATTCGCTTGATTTCCATTCAGTATCAACTGAAAATGTTTCCTACATCTTTCCATTATTGTCTTATCGTCGTTTACTATTGTTCCTTTCTTGGTCATTATTTGTTACAGTTTCGTTTCTTTGTTGCCTCTTAGGTTTTTCAGTGTTCTGTAAAATAATTTTACGTTTTCTGTGCTGTTTTCTTCCATTTTTCCCCGATTTTTTTTTCCGATTTTAACTACAATTACCTTTTAAATTCTTACTCTCATCAGTTTGTACAATTAAAATCTCTTCATTTGGTAACTGTGCATAAATGTGTTCTGCAACTAAAAAGTTTCATAAAATAGTAACCAATTGGAAACTTATTAATTGTTATCTTTCCAATACTTATTATAATGGGGTATCTCAAATGTTTGAAACATGTGTGTAGATTGTGCATCTCTACTTGTTGAAGAACTTTCAACTAAAACAAAAAGTTAATATAATAATTTATACCATGATTCACTTGCAGTAAAATAATTTTTATTACTTACTTTCTGTTACATTTGCTTCCGCCCACAACATTGAAATACTTCTGGGATGTAGATTAGAAGAGGAATCTAAAATCAAACAGCTATTTGTTCTCGGGAATTGCATTTTGGCATTTTGGTACAAGCTGTGACTCCATGTAGAAGCAAACTTATCTTTTCTCGTTTTGTTTTAAAAACTGTAGTGAAATTTTGGAATTCATCATATCTAAATTAGGATTTTTTATAACACTAAGCCACTTTCTAAATGTATAATGTCTTTATCAGGATTGGGAAAGGCATGTCTAATTGTTGATGAATTGGTACATTGTAGGATACAACATTTATTGTGAAAAACCATATTTAAGTAATTATTATTAATCTGCAAAATACTATTTGAACGCCAGAAACATTTAAAACACAGACCAATGAGGTAGGTGATTTGTAATTTACAAACTAATTTGAGGTTAATGCTAACTATAATCCAGAGATATTAAACCAAGTTTAGTTTGATTTCTTTGCAATAATAACCATCAAATCAAACAATTTAGACGAATAATAACCATCTGAAATCTGATTATATTCGCGATTGAAAACAAAGTATCTGACCTCTGGCGGAAAAAATTTAAACTACTAAAAGTGGTGTAAACAAACCAGACAGCTGTTGATGTGAATTTAATTATTAAATTTTTTTAGTAAATTTCAGCATTATGACTACGTTAAAGTATTTTAAATCAAATTGATATTGTTCTGTTCCTCCCCTATTGAGAAATAGGAAAAGATATTTCCCTATTTCTCTTTCCTAAACTGGAAAACTTGAGGAAATCAATAAAAAGAAAATACCACTATCATTAAGTCAATAATATATTGAGAATACATAATTTATTTTCAGATATCAATAAAGAAATAACAGAAATACAAATACTTACCATGTTGGGATAGTATCAGGAGGTTTTTTCCTCATGATTTATGATGAAATCTTTTAAAGACAAATCATGTATTGTGATATTTTCTGACAGGTGATCTCAAGTTAAGGTTGATTTCATGTAATCAAAATGAACTATCTTATAATAAAGTCAAGTTCAAGTTATTTATTTATGTTAATATACAATAAAGTACTTACATAAGTGAAAAAATAGTATAAAATAAAAATTAACATATTAAAAATATAAGGCATAATATAAAATAATGCATATATTAGTAAGACATACATTACACAGAACATTATACTCTGGGTTCCCAGGTATATACAAAATAGGATTCATCAATACACAAGCCAGTTCCAAACATCAAAGTTAAAATTTAAGAAATCATCACTTGAAAACTGCTTCCCCTTTATCCAATGAATTCTTTGGTTCACCACAATACTCATTAGGCTAATTTCCATTTTTAAATGATAAAAATAACTCGTCTTAAACCAACTAAACATGCAAAAGCAATGGTAAAGATTAGACTGTTATGTTTGTTTATACCATTTATATCGGCCATGACACTGCAATCGACCTGCCCTCTACATTCAGTTTCAATCGCGAATAGACGTTAATCAATTACTGACAATTGGACATTGTTAATTATAATTTTTAGTTGGGCTCTAAATCTAAACTGCAGAGTATAGACTATAGACTGAGTATAGCGACATCTTAAGATTTGTATCGGTACTACAAATGACATTTAGTTTAGTTTGACCTTGAGCTACCTGTGTGAAACGTCTAGTAATTAGTGGTATGTGAACTATATGCTAGTCTAAAAGATAATGTAGGTGAAAACATTAAAATAATATATTACTTAATTTAATCGCTATCATTACAGTCGAGGCACAAAATCTTATTTATATGAGCTTTACAAATTAAAGTATTGCATTCACTACAGTTAACCGATTGTGTATTATCATTTTTCCTTGGACACTTTCATCATCTCCCACGGGATAGTCCAGATAGATTAGGTTAAAGCACTACTTGTTCAGATATATTTTGCTGCCGTCGAATACGCTTTCGTAAAATTTTCGCGATATATTGAGAAGACCTGCGAGTTACCTGAACATTTTTTACGAGTTTTTGTGTCAATTGCTTCAAAAATGTTATTCGTTAAGTTGGTCTTCTATTGATTGTATTATATTTATACAGTGTGTCAATTTTAACACTTACAATGGACTATATCTCACGAACAAAAGCTAATATCGAAAAATGCTTGAAACTATTTCTAGGATAGTAAAGGGGAATTAAAATGACATAAAAGAGAACTCACCCACATCAACCTCCTAGGCCTCACCCACCACAACCAAAAAATTTTAAATTGCAAACCCCTTAAATGCAAACCCCGTAAATTGTAAATGAGCACGAAATAAGAAAAGAATGGCACCTGTATATATCAGAGTTGTTTGAAGATGACAGAAATAATATTGCCGAATTCTACCAAAACTCTACTGACGGGCCAGAAATTAGGAAATGCGAGGTAAAACACGCTATAAATAATCCTAAACGTAGAAGAGCTTAGAAGAAATTAGAATAAATGCTCAGAATATCGAATAATTAGCCTAATGAGCCACACTCTTAAAATTTTCTGGGTATTTGGGTATTTATTGGGTATTTTCTAAAAAAAAACCCAATTTGGTTTTAGAAATGCTATGGGAACCAGGGAGGCACTTTTTGCGCTTAACATCCCATTGCAAAAATGTCGTGACCAAAGGAAAGATGTATTTGCATGTTTCGTGGACTTGAAAAGGCATTCAATAAAGTACAGCATGTAAAATTAATGCAAATACTGAAAAATATCGAAATAGATGACAAGGATATTCGTGTCATTAAAAATTTGTACTGGAATTAAACTGCGAACCGTAAAAATTGGAGATAACAACACCGATGAATTCTCCATACAATGAGGGGTCAGAGAAGTTTGCATTTTGTCGCCAACATTGTTTAATATTTACTCGGACCAGTTATTTAAAAAAGGCACTTAAGAGACAACCATATGGAACAAAAATCAACGGGGACCTACTTAATGTGATTAGATATGCAGACGATACAGTATTTCTGTCAGATAATATTGAAGGTCTCCAAATTCTGCTTGATCGTATTCACGAGATAGAAGAGGAAATGGGCATTAGAATAAACTCAAACAAAACCAAATTTTTAGTGTTTGTCGTGACCCACATCACGATGCAAAGCTTTAATTAAACAGAGTCCAAGTTGAGAAAGTTCACAAAATGACATATTTGGGAACTGTGATAACGGACCAACTAGATTCAGACACAGAAATAAAACGTAGAATAGTAATGACTAAAACTACTTTTATGAAAATAAAGTCATTTCTTTGCAACAATAATCTCAATTTAGAACTAAGACAAAGAGTGGTTAAGTTCTATATTTGGTCCGTACTTTTGTATGGTGCAGAAGTGTGGACGCTAAAAGTATCGATCATGAACAAAATTGAGGCATTGGAAATGTGGGTTCATAGACGACTGCTGAAGATACCTTGTACAGCAAGGAAAACTAATGAAGAAGTACTAAGGAGCGTCAATAAGGATAGAGAACTGCTAAAGACTGTTAAACATCGAAAAATGTCTTATCTCGGACATATAGTACGGGAAAGTCGATATAAAATACTACAACTGATCCTTAAAGGCAAAATATGGGACCGTAGAGGTGTAGGAAGAAAACAAGTTTTTTAGTTAAAAAACATTCGTGAATGGACTCAGATATCAAATGCAGGACAATTATTCCATATTGCAGAAGATCGACAAGCCTTCGCAATGGTGATCGCCAACGTCGGATAATTCTGATGTGGCACGTGAAGAAGACGAAGGTGCGTCTATAATGTCTAATAAGTCAGAGATAAGGACTTTCAGTAAACTCAGTAAACATTAAGAAAACAAAATATATGATGATCTCTGCAATGTTTGATACAAAAACACTTGGATGAACCAAAAACAAACCTTTATTTGAGTACATATCAAACACAACTGTTTATTCTTTTACCTGTAACCTAACTGAAATATAATGCTATAATTAGCAATACATGAGCGTCTAATTATATGGCCAATACATTACAAATTAAGAACAGCAAATTGAAAAAATCAATGTGAATGATCAATCTACCTTGGTATAAACTTCAATGAAAATTGAGATCATTCTCCAGAAATCAAATGTAGGATAGAGAAAACAAGATCTGAATTTCAAAAAATGGCTAAGCTATTCAAATGCTACGATTTATTAATACCCATAAAAATCAGGTTACTACGATATTATATGTTTCCTAAATTGTTGTACAGAGTTGAGTCGGGGACTCTCACAGAATCGACGAAAAAACTAAATAATTATTTTTGTTAATTTTCTTTAAATAATACACGTTTTTCTAAAGAAATTCCCAAAAAACAACCATACAAATGGATACTGCCCTTATAGTGATGTGCAAAACATAAAGTTATGTGTGACTTTTTATTTCCTTTAAGGAATAAAAGTACAAAAACCATCATAAAATTAGACAAACTAGATCAAAATAACATTTCTCAAGCATTTTGCATGAAAAATTCCATCCATTTTTAGTCAATTTCTTTTATTTTAAAATTTCACCCTGTATAACATATGACTTTAACATCACAGCAAATACATCAATTAAACAAAAGACAGACAATAAAACGTTTGCACTTGAAGTAGCATAAATAAAATATTTCTAAATTTATTCGAATGATGTCGTTTCAAATGTGTTCGCTTCTAACTTTGCCAATGAGAAAAGAGGTCATGTACATACCCGCACATGAATCAATTATGATTTCGCATTATCCTGAATGATGGAACACGAATGAGCTTATGATCTCATTACAGAAATGGTTCCAATCTCCGTGGGGAAAATTATTTTGACGACAACTGTTTGGATTGGGAACTAATCAACTGACAATAATTATCGATTGGTAATCGTATTTCGTAATTAGTATTTATATATGATGCAAAGCAGGTAAAACGAATTTAGAATAAATTTATAATTCTTTTATATGATCAATTAATACAAAAAAATTTTCATGATAGTCAGTTTACATGCCAAAAGGCTAAAATACGTTTAATACAGGGAAAAGTGAAAGGGATATAAATATTCCTATTTGTATATGTTTAAATTGTTGAATTAAATTGACTGGTCGCTGGTTAATCGTGGTGGTAAATAGTTGTTCGATAGGGTGAAGAAATAACTTATAAAATGAAATCTCTTTACACGTTCTTTATTGTCTGCTCTTATGGCAACATATGGAAACATACTACTCTTATAAAATTGTAACGACTTTGCCTAGGGCTGACAGGGTTGCCGGCTAGGCAAATTAAAACTTAGGGCTAAGAATTTACATATAGGTACACTTCCCGTCATATTAAACTGGTACACTTTTTTTTCCCAATGTAAACCTGGGTTCAGACTGGATACAGTGGTTCGTGAATTAATTCGCTGTTGCCATCACAGATAACGGAATTGCACTAAATCTAATTAAAAAAATAAAGTTATTATTAGATAGGTAATATTTTTATCATTAACATCAAAAACCGTATTTAATAAATTTAATAACCAGAGATAGGGTTCAGCTAATATCCAAAATATTTGAAGGATCTTTAAACCTAGATTATTGGCACAGGGAACATTGGAATGCATCTACTGTACCTAATTTTTTACTTCAGTTACCTACCGAACACGAACTGTATTTTGTATCAATAAGTTTAGTCACAGGCCAACTACCAAGATTAATTTATTATTTATTATATAAACGATAACATTAACAAAAACTAACATTATACTTTATCCTACGTAGATTATAAAGTGACAGTTACAATCCAATACCTCACTGTAATGTTTTATTATAATAATTTAAAGTTATGTCTAGATTGATTTTATCTATCACTATATTTGAATTGAAATATTTTCATAAATTATAATAAAACACAAATCAAGGTATGAGCACTTAATTGAGATAATAAAAATTACAAAATTAATATGAGAAATTTTTAGGATGCATGCACAAATTTAATGTGACTGACTGATCGAGAATACTCGATGTTTTAGTTTTTAGAATACTCAAAACTGGCGGTCTGTCACACAGCCCTGCTTTTAGCCGATTTCATATAATATGTTCGTTGAACTGGCAACAGTGCCCTAGAAATTAGAATGACACATGTGACAAGATCAACTTACACAACTTGAAAAACATGATTTTCGGTAATAAGAGTTGTACCAGTTTTTTATGACGCGAACGGTACATAGAATAGAAATATTTTAAAACAATTTTAGACAAACTCCCCCGTTGAAGGGTACCTTCAAAATAGATTATAAATGTAAATAAAGTCTTATGTATATATTAATATTCTCACTAACACTCTCTTGATGTATTGGCAACGGACACAAATGACGAACAGAGCGAATAACTGTCTTATTGTTTGTTTTTACCTCTGCCACTCTTTAAAGATTATCTTTACCGGAATGCAAGTTAATAATACGTCACAAAGGCCATCTACATGGTGGTTGATGATAACTGCGAATTAACACTAAAGTTCCAATCTTCAAATGGGACGAAGATTCTTTCCATTTGTATTGCTGTTGCAGTTGCGAAACGTATTCTTTCACATAACGATTCCAAAATTGTTGATACATATCACGAATCGTTTTGTAGTTGGAGAGCCTGCCTATCGGGATTGTGCTTAAGTCAGTATCGGGAATGGTTGTAATAGGACGGCCAATCAGGAAATGGGAAGGAGTAAGTGGCGTTAGGTCAGTTGGGTCATTACAGAGTGCAAACATAGGTCTAGAATTTAAGACTCCCTCGATCTGAATTAGCAAAGAATTAAAATCTTCGTAGATACGTTTTTTTGTCGAGTAACACCCTCTTTAAATGGTGTTTCATGCTTTTAACTGCCGCCTCCCAAAGAGCGCCAAAATTAGGCGCATACGGTGGAGTGAAATGCCAATTTATATTATGATCAATAGCGTAATTGTGAATATAAGTATTATTTTTTAAAAGAAATTGACCAAATTGTTTAAGTTCATTGCGAGCTCCAACGAAAGTGGATCCATTATCTGAATAAATGTCATTGGGGATACCTCGTCGAGCTATGAAACGCTTCAAGCAGGATAGGAAACAGTCTGTTGTGAGATTTGTAATGAGTTCAAGATGAATTGCTTTGGTACAAAAGCATACAAAAACACAAACGTAACCTTTTATTTCTTTGGCTCCCCTACCCGATTTATTGTTTAGTAAAAATGGTCCTGCAAAATGTATGCCACAGTGCTGAAATGGCAGTGATGGGGTTGTGCGAGCTTCGGGCAAACTGGCCATTGGACAACTGGCAAATATAGGTTTAAATTTAAAACAAGTAAGACAATTTCTTACTGTTTTTCTTGCAAGGTCTCTCCCCCGAATTGGCCAATAATATTGTCGAATTGATGAGGGAAGGAGTTGAGGACCTGCATGTAATAGGAATTTATGTTTATGTTCAAATAGCAACTTAGTGAAAGGATGATTAGATGAAATTAATATAGGGTGTTTAGAGTTAAAGTCTAATCCAGATAATCTAAGTCGACCCCCTACTCGTAATACATGATTTTCATCTAAAAATGGAGTAAGATTTGAAAGTTTATGTTTGATTGGTAATGGTTTATTGGAATTTAAAATAGATATTTCCTCCGCAAATGAATCCAGTTGTGCAAGTTTTATTAACCGCAATGATGCTTCTTCTACTTCGGAAAGAGTAAAGGGCCTATCGTTCTTTCTGACCTTTTTTTACACGCGTTATTACGAAATCGAAGACAATAACTAACGACATGTTTTAACGTTGAAATATTAGAAAATCGGGAGAATAGAAAGAGTGGTACCGAATGGGTAACCAATAACATCGAAAGTTTAACCTTTTGTTCAGGAAGTTCGATTTCAGACATTGCAGGAGGTGCGGGTTTGTGTATAGGACCACGTAGAAAAATTGGCCCCTTCCACCATAATTCACGGTTAGCTACATATTCTGGTAAAACTCCTCTGGAAGCCAGGTCTGAAGGATTTTCTTTAGTATTAACATAATACCAATCATCCTTGTTGGTTAACTGTTGAATTTTGGCGACGCGATTGCCTACGAATTGTTGTAACTGATTAGCATCCTTTTTTATCCAACGTACTACTATCTGAGAGTCGGACCAATAGTATATCGGTACTGACGGTGAACTGGCATTCACAACTTGGGCTGTTAGTTGTGCTCCCAGTAGGGCAGCACATAACTCTAATCTGGGAATGGTGAGTCGCTTTAATGGTGCAACTTTACTTTTGGAGCAAATTAAATGACTTTGATAATTGCCACTTGCATCTATGCTTTGGAAATATATACAGCTTGCATAAGCATCTTGAGATGCATCGCAGAAACAATGAATGTCTAGTATGGAATGATTGGATCCAAGAACATGCCTAGGAATCTCTAATTTATTGAGTTGGGATAATTGATTGTAAAATTGTGTCCATTTAATATAAATGTCATGTGGAACCTTTTCGTCCCAATTTAATTTGAAGGTCCATAATTTCTGAATTATGAGTTTAGAAAGTACAATTACTGGTGAGAGAAGACCAAGAGGATCCCAGATTTGTGAAATGATAGACAATATCTTTCTCTTAGTAATCGAATTATCATGTAGAATTGAAGATATTTTAAAATTTAGAATGTCTTTGTTACTATTAAATTGTACACCTAAGGTTTTACAGCTTTTGTGTTCACCGAAATTTAAAATTTCATTAGGAATATCGCAACATGGAATGTTCAAGAGAACACTCGGATTATTTGTAACCCATTTTCTAAGTATGAATTGTGCTGATTTTAATATGTCTGAAATATCTTTACATCGGGTTTGTAATTCTGAAAGGTCATTGGAACCCGGCTAGGCTAGGCAAATTAAAACTTAGGGCTAAGAATTTACATATAGGTACATAGAATAGAAATATTTTAAAACAATAGAATAAAAATATTTTGAAACAATTTTAAACAGTATATTCTTTCGTATTTCATACGAAAGTTAAAGTAAAAAGTTGAAAAATATTTTTAAATCCGGAAATTTTGAGATATTTTAAAGAAAATACCGAGTTCCATCTAATGTCAACAAAGTCAAGAGGACTGGTCAGCCTGTCCAATGGGATCCTTTAATCAGGCTCTGATGCAGCAGAATCTGGTTTTCTCTTATTTGAAGCACTTTTTTGTTTATGTTTTCTAAAAGTTCTATTAGTTTGACCCATGGACGTATAAACACAGATGGAGTCAGTTATTTACATAAAAATATGAAGCCAAAATTATTTGACTAGGTCACATTCTCAGCACCTTCAAATGTTGTCACATTTTTTTATTAAAATATCTTATTCACGTATCGCTGAAAATATTACTATATTTATTTTATACCCTACAGGTGCTATCAAGCCAAAATAATAATTTATTACTTATATTAATATATTTTATTGTAATTAAAACATCAAATGTGCACATAGTGTGCATATCATTTAATAATAGCGTATAACAGATATCAACCAATTATTTTATATGTAGAAGCACTGAAACCTATTTATTAATGACAACGGTGTTTACATTTCTCTGTCTTATGGCTTTACGTCAAACTTCAAATGCTGTTTCCTGTCATGTCCATGTTTGTTTACTTTTTACCCAAGATGAGGAAAAGTTGTTTTTCGATATTTTGGCTGTATTTTAAGTGATATTTGTAAATAGTGAAATAAACAAATTATAATAATGGTGCTACAGTTTTGCATTTGCAAAAAAAAAACGAAATATTTACATCCCAATGTCTCATTTAATTTGTAAGTACTGTTTGTTTACATTATTTAAGATGAGGAACTGAGGAAACCTGTGTGTTTACATTTTAAAATATGTCTTTCATAGGCGTACCTTTGGGTTTATTCATATTAATTAATGTAATGAACAAGATATTAGTTCATGAAATTAGTATAGACATTTTTAAATTGTAAGTAGACATCATCTGATTAAAAAGATCTGTTTAGTAGCTTTTTAATTTAAAATTTCTCATGAATTAACAATAAATTAGTAAAATGAATAAAACTCATTTATTTTTCTATGTAGGTTTCCAAATAATATTGATTAATGATTAAACTTACTCTAAACTTCAACAGAGAAAACAGTATAAAAAAACCTTTCAAAAGCATCCTTTTTGGTTATTTAAACTTGTAAGGAAGCTGAAAAATATTTCAGATTTTTTAAATAAAACTATAAATATCTACAACAGACTAGTTAAAAACCTTATGAATATTTTGATTAATAAAACCATACAAAATGTCCCAAAATCAATCTATGAGCATTTTGGTGACCATATGTATGATGAAGATGCAATCGATGGTCACTCTATGCAACTTTTAAAATTGTTTCTTGAGAAATATTTTAAAATTGGAATTCATCATGAAACGAGGACTACTTTAGATGCTAACACCGTGCGCATAAGAAGCGTTCTTACTAAGACTGTTTTTCGCAATCAATAAAAATTTATTTCTCTACCAACGTCTTCTATTATGTCTATTTACCATTTTTACTTTAATATTTCTGTTCGGTAAATAGCTTTCCAATAATTTTACATTTTCACGCGTACTTTTTAATAAGTAGGTATATTTGCAAATAATTTTATGTCAAATGCGAGCAAGAGCTTTGGAATAATCAATAAATAATTTTGTAGCAGAAACCCTTACTACGTGGAATCTATTGATATTGTATTAAAACAAATTTGTCACAATTTGAAAAAATATGTTTTAACACATTATCAATAAATGTAGGTATGTACTTAAATTTGACAAATGTATATTTTTTAATTGTTTTTTTTATCGTAGGATTATTTGATACCTATTAAAAAATTAACTTGAGCTCAACTATATTTTATTGTATTAATTTTAAAGCAAATAAAATTGTATTTTATTTTTTCTATAAAAACGTGTTTTTATACATTATTACTACTTCCAGTTATTAACGTCTGAATAATTATCCCCGCGAGAAAAATTCAAGCACGCTTATGCTCATTGAGGAAGTATCACAGTCTATCGATACCCGTTTTACTCCCCTTTACCCTCTTGTCCAGGAATATCGAAGCTTCAAAACAGTGTGTGTTTAAGGTATCTTATTGCTGGGTCCATCTATATTTATACGTCCATGGTTTGACCGATGTAAGTTTTTGTGCAGTCACCACATGTAAGTTCATATACATCCCTGTTTAAGTGCTTTGTCTTTTGGCTTTTGTTATTATTAATATATTCGCTTAAGTTGTTGTTTGTTATGACAGCTGGTGTTAGTCCTTCATTTTTTATGTGTTTTTGTTTCTGTTAATATCTTGTATATTTTTTTTAATCAAGCAGAACAAGAGCCAAAATAAAAACCACTTAAACGTATGTGCGTAACTATTACAAAACGTGTAACAGAATACCAAAGGGCTTTAAATAATATAAAAACAGAATTTGCGTATGCACTCTACCTTCCAAATTATAATCATTCTTTTAATGACCAATTTCAAATTCTTCATATGCAAAATAAAGGTAAAAGTATTTTGCACACTGTTGCTCTGAAAATATTTGTGGTTATTATGTTGAACAAGTACGTAGATTTTTTAGCCAGGAAATCCTTCACCTTCCTGGTCCTTGTTTTCCTTCTACCTTTAATTGTATTTAACCCATATCTTTCGCTGTTACTCATGATGTGACCGTGGTATTCGATTTTGGCTCTTTTTATTGAAATTAACAACTCTATTTCTTTTTGCATTCTTAATAAAACTTTCTGGTCAGTAACGCAGTCGGTATAGGATATCTTCAGGTTTCGACATTAGAGCCACAATTTGAAAGCCGCAATTTTCTTATAGGTAGCGTCTGTGAGAGTCCACGACTCAACTTCATACATCAGTATAGAAAAAATATAGCATCATAATAACTTAATTTTTATAGGTACTGATAAATCTTGGCATTTGAATAACTTAGCCATTTTTTAAAATACAAATCTTGCTTTATCTATCCTACATTTTATTTCTGGGGAATGGTCTTAATGTTCATTCACGCTCGTACCAATGTAGGTGTATGTTTTTAATTTTTCTATTAGTTAACCATTCACACTGATTCTTCCAATCTGCTGTTTCTTCTTAGAGATCATCATACATTTTGTTTTCTTAATGTTTAGTGAAAATCCAAATCACTTATTACTCATTATAGCGTAAAAACTTCTTCTTCTTCTTCTTTTTATATAGACATGACTCTGTCTGTTTTTCAATGTGCCTCCAGTAAGTTGTCATTCCATCGTTTGCGTGGTCTTCCTACTGATCGTCTTCCTATTGGGGAACCGTCTCTTGACGTCTTTACTACTCTATTTGTTGTCATTCGGCTTATATGATCGTTCAATTGTACTCTTCTATTTCTTACCCAGTTTTTGATGTTCTCCATCTTGCATATATGTCGTATATCTGTACTTCTAGCGCTGTCCCATAGTGTCTTACCATCAATTTTTCTATTCATCTTCAAAGTATTTTCATCTCTGCTGTTTCTAACATCCTTTTTGTTCTCTCTGTGTCAGGTCTTGTTTCTGCCGCGTATGTCGTTATTGGTCTGATGACTGTTTTGTAAATTCTGCCTTTCGTTTCTTTCCCGATATTTTTATTTCTCCATATTGTTTCGTTTAGGCAGCCTGCGGCTCTGTTTGCTCTATTCACTTGATCTTCCACTTCGGTTTCGAGCTTTCCGTAACTAGATAATGTGACGCCTAGATATTTAAACTCCATCACTGGTTCTATTATCTGACCTTCCAGCTCCAATTTACATCTTAGTAAATTTGCTGTTATAACCATGCATTTTGTCTTTGTTGGGGAAATTATCATGTTAAATTTTCTGGCGGTTATATTAAATTGGTGCAGCATACGTTGTAAATCATCTTCACTTTGAGAGCGTAGTATTGCGTCGTCTGCATAGCAGATTATTTTAAGTTGTTTTTCTTTCATTTGGTATCCTTTTTTAGTTCTTACTTTTTTTATTATTTCGTCCATAATCAGGTTAAACAATAGAGGACTCAGGGAATCTCCCTGTCTTATCCCATTGCCAGCTTCAATAGGGTCGCTTCGGTTTTGATTATTCCTAGAGGTATCTCTCTTGCATTCAGTAAGTGGATAACGTCTTTTAATTTAACCCGGTCAAATGCCTTTTTAAGGTCCACGAAACATAGATATGCCGGTTTGTTGTATTCTAGTAACTTCTCTTGCACTTGCCTTATTATAAATATAACGTCGGTGCATGATCTTCCCGACCTAAAACCTTGTTGTTTTTCTGCTCGTGTTATAATTTCATTCAAGCGTAATAACGAAGACTAAAATCAAGTAAGAACAATTACTTTGCATATGCTCCGCAATTAAAACTTCTTCAATTTAATTTCAAGATTAGTTT
This sequence comes from Diabrotica undecimpunctata, assembly GCF_040954645.1. Taxonomy (NCBI): domain Eukaryota; kingdom Metazoa; phylum Arthropoda; class Insecta; order Coleoptera; family Chrysomelidae; genus Diabrotica; species Diabrotica undecimpunctata. The sequence continues at coordinate 41,403,225 of NC_092811.1, read as the reverse complement.
TGAATATTCTGCAGAATGCTTAATATCTGAAATAAATTAGGTTATTGGTTATCTGCGGATGTAGCTTCTTCATTTTTTTGAAATCGTATTTTTTTAAATTTTGGGCTATATCAGGTAACGCTTTTCGCTGCTTCATATAGCATTTTGTGGTGTTGTAATCGGACAGCATGGACAACAATTTGTTTCAGAAAATTGATAGGTGTCTATGGGTACGCTAAATGCAATAGTCTTTTAACACTTTGACTGCGCATGGCTCTCATGTGAGCCGCATCGTTCCTTTGTCAGACGCGCATGGCTCGCTATGAGCCATAAACTCGTTCAAAATAAACACGTTAGTATTTCAACAGAATTAGAGGTACGTGTTTGTGAATCTGTAAGCGTGTTGTTTAGTACATAACCTACCTAAAACTATTAGCCGTTTTAAGTTCTTCTTTTTTTTTAACTAATATGAATAATGATGTGGAAGGTCAATCAAAACCAAAAAAAACGTAATATACCTTTAACAGAAGAAGAACTTTTAAACATATTGCAGAATTCCGATGATGATGATGATTATTCAGATTTTGATATGTGGTCAGGACTGCGGTTGGGGAAATCGAATTCGGAATAGATCTTCTTCTTCAAGTGCCCTGTCCGTTGCGAACGTTGGTTATTAACATGGCAATTCTGATCTTGTTTGCGGCGCTTCTGAATAGTTCGACCGATGTGACCCCGAACCACTTCCTCAGATTTTGGAGCCACGAGTGTCTTCTCCTGCCTGGCCCTCGCTTACTGTCTATTTTTCCCTGGACAATCAATTGCAGTAGACGGTACTTATCGTGTCTCAATATGTGGCCTAGATATTCAAGCTTTCTTTGTTTAATTGTATTCACGATTTCTTTCTCCTTTCCGATTCTTTGGATTACCTCTATGTTGGTGACATGTTCGGTCCAGGATATACGAAGAATGCGTCGGTACACCCACATTTCGAATGCTTCTAGTTTTCTCGTAAGCGTCTCCGTCAGCGTTCAGGCCTCCACACCATACAGTAAGATCGGAAAAATGTAGCATTTAACTAGACGTAGTTTTAGGGGAAGAGACAAATCCTTGCTTATGAGGAGCTTTTTCATATTGCTAAATGCTGATCTAGCTCGTTCTGTTCTCGCCTGTTCCCATTTTGCATTTACGTTGGTGCCAAGGTACACATAAGATTCTACATGGTCAATTAGTATGTTACTTATCCGTAACTGTCGAGCAGGCTGTTGCTTCCTGCTTATCAGCATCCACTTTGTCTTCTTGAAGTTGAGGCTCAGGCCGTATTTCTCACTAACTGAATAAACTCTTTCCATTACCTGCTGTAATTCGTCTATGGTACTGGCAAGGATTACCGTGTCGTCGGCATATCTTATATTGTTCGTTAACTCGCCGTTAACTTTTATGCCCTCATTTGCATTTTCCATACATTTGTTAAATATTTCTTCGGAATAAATATTTAATAGGAGTGGGGATAATATACAACCCTGACGGACTCCTCTTTTGATCTGCACACTTTTAGTTAGTGAGTTCGTTGCCAATTTTTGCTCTTGTTGTTTGACCCCAGTATAGGTTTGCCACAATTCGAATGTCCTTGTCGTCAATACCTGTCTTTCGCAGAATATCTGTCAATTGTTCATGATTGACATTGTCAAATGCTTTTCTAAAATCCACAAAGCACAAATACACGTCCTTATCAACGTCTCTACACCGCTGTATAAGCACCTGGAGAGCGAAAATTGCTTCTCTAGTTCCAAGTGCTTTCCGAAAGCCAAACTGCGATCTATCAATATTTGACTCACATTTATCATATTATATTATTCTATGAATAATCTTAGTGAACGCTTTAGTGACATGATTGATCAAGCTTATAACCGGTAGTCATCACAGATCTGGGCATTTGGTTTCTTCGGGATTGTAATAAATGTTGACTGCAGCCAGTTCTCCGGGATTTTACCACTTTGTATAATGTATCGAAATAGATACATTATACAAATGATGTTATTGATGGTATTTTGCAGTGCTCCGATATACCGGGGGAAATGAAAAAGTTCTCATGGACTAAAAAAAGCAACTTCTATTGCAAATCCTAACAATAAGGAACCTATCGACTTTTTTTTAGATTTATTGTTGATGAACTAGTAAATTTATTTGTTGAGGAAACTAATCGTTATGCTGAAGAGCTTTTTTGTTCAGAAGGACTTACTTAGAAGTCCAGAGTTACATGATGGAAACCTGTTACATTCGAAGAAATGTTGACTTTCTTAGCACAAGTATTGCACACAGGAACAATAAAGTTAAATAGATTACAATTGTAACGAAGTATTTTGCCTATCAGATAGAATATTGCTATAAGGGGTTAAAAATTGGGACAGCAGTTACTGGGGGTGGAGACAGGGCAAGCAAAATAAACGATACTTACGATACTTATGCGAACGGCACTCAAGGTTTATTTGGAGAGCTGGGGTCGAGGATAAGTTGAATGGCAAAGGGTCGGATTGGGGCAACTACAAAAATGAAACACAAAAAGGGATACTTACATTAATCTCCTAGAAAAATGGATAACACAAAACAAACAAGAAGGACGTATAGCTATTTAAAATTGACGCCGCTTCAAGGGCACCTCCCGCTGAATGAAAGAAAGGGGCTCTTCTTTCCTAAAAACACAAAAGAGAGGTTAGGAGGGAGTTTTTCCAAAATAAATAGACAAAATGGTTTAGAGAAATAAATTAAATATTTATTACTGTCTCACCACAAACAGTTACAAATACTGATAATTCAAAAATAATTACTATATAAATCGTTACACAGATTTATACCAACATAATAAAGAAGAAAAACTTACATATTCTATCTTACAAATCAGAAAAACTTACAAAAAATTGTTACTGGGCTATAAACAGTGGCAGAAATAAATTATTACAAATAAACATTTATCTTTTAAAGTGAAAGTGTTCATAGAGGTTAACCTTTTTTTAAAAAACAAAAAAAACTAATGTCAAAAATAAAACTAAGCTAGCTGTCATATGTCAACATTAAATTTTAAATTAGCCTTCAACAGTAGGACTATTTTTACAACAAAAGAGGAAGACATGCGAAACAAAAAGGATCGAAGAAAAAGTACTTCTCCTTTGGTCCAGTAAGGAATAAGAGACCACATTAATTCATTTCAGAAGAAGAAATCGCATTACCGCCGAGATCAGAGAAACAAAGAATTTATAGATGAAAGTGTGAGCATTTCTACTATGTATCGCCTTTACGTGGAAAGCTGCACGTTAAATAATAAATAAGTTGCCAAAATTTCTATGTATTCAAAAATATTGAATACGGAGACTAACATCGCTTTTCATATTTCCAAAAAGACCAATGCAGCGTATGTACTAGTTACACAAATGGAAATAATGAACAGAAAAATGAACTGAGAAGCAAATATAAAGCGGATTTAAGTGAGAAAGATTTAAGCCGACAAGAAAAGATTCAATATTTGCAATCAGGTGAAAACGTTTAAGTGTCGTGTTTCGATCTTCAAGCCGCTCTCCCCACTCCTTGTGGTTAAATTAGTAGTTTCTATTACAAATGAAGACTGTCTAGTTACAACTTTACCGTGTTTGACATAAAATCAAAAATTGGATACTGCTTTCTCTGGCATGAAGGAATTGCCAAGAGGGGCGAATAAAATTGGTAGATGTATAGTTTGTTTCACGAAAAATGGTTGAGTGCTTAATGGTTACCTGAGTTGATCCTATTGTGTATACAAGAGTCTCTCAATAAACTACCGAAGTACACAGGGTCGCACTTCAGAAAGTTTGTTATTTAATATATTTCATTGGTAGCTGTGTAATACACGATTATAAAAATTTATTAAATTATTTCATATGGTATTTTCAGGTTGTTCAAGTGACTATACTTGATAATTGAACAATTTTTAACATGAAGAAAGTAGTTTTTTTGTTCTACGGGAATAATTGTAGTATATGGATCTAAATTCAGAAAGGTACTTTCCTTCACACTTTTTACAGGCTTAGGACTGTCAGCAAAAAACTGGCGTGTTTAAAAGTTTTTGATCTTCCTAATCGGATATGGTTAACAATGTACAGTAATAATAGTTTCAATTTACAGTATAGACATACAAACGAATACATAATGTACAAAAAATAGATGAATTGAAAAAAAAATATAGAAAAATATATACAAGTTAATATTTACAAAAAAAAATACCCAAAATAACCAAAATATATTTATGAATTCCTAAATACCTAATTCTGTTTCGCTGTCGCTATCCTCTTCAAGATTATTAACAATTGGTTTAATTATGCAATTTAAAGTAACATATGAATGTTCTACGTTTATTACATGGCGTACTGAATTTTTCCAACTTTCTGGGGAGATATCATCAACACATTTCCTTATTAATTTGACTACACTACCACTTAAAGTCGGAGAAATATTTTGTGACCTAACATTTGACTTTAGTTGGTGCCACATATGCTCTATGGGATTAAATAAACAATAGTAGGGCGGAAGCCGTAACACTGTATGTCCTCGGCCAATGCGTCACAAACATATACTTTTTTAATAGAAAATGATTTTAACACTTCTAACAGTTCATTTTTTAAATAACTTTCTTCAAAATATATATCGTTTTCTAACAGGTAGTTTTGAATTTCAATTTTCGTGTTATTTGCACTTGGAGACTTATGTAATTGACGACTGTGGTAACTTGCATTGTCCATTACTATCACACTATTTTGAGGAAGGTTAAGTATAAGACAATTCTTAAACCATTGCTCAAAAAGCTCTGCCGTTGTATCCTCAGGGTAGTCCACGTAGGAGTCTTGAGCAATGTTCTTTGCAGAAAGCCATAAGGCATTTGGGACCCAACCATTTTCTGATCCTGCATGTAAAATTATTATTCTTTTCCCTTTGTTTGATGGAGCTTTTGTTTGACACCTGTTGGAAGAATCGGACCATCCTTTGGATGGTGTTTCATGAGTGTCAAACCATGTCTCGTCCAGATAAATTATTGGTCGATCTTCTGTACGGTACTTTCTTATGGAAGTTATATATTCAGTACACCGCTTTTGTAAACGATGGGACTCCATAATCACTTGCCTTTCTTTAATTGTACGATATCTGAAGCCCATTTTAGACAAAATCCTCCAAAGACTAATGCGGCTACAGTTTATTTGTTTATCATCATTAGTAAGCCGTTGTTTTAAAGCATCTAATGTAGGTATCCGTTGCTCTTCGTACATTGTGTAAATTTTTCCCCTTATTAAGTCCTTATCACTTTCGTCAATACATTTGGTAGAACCGGCATCCTTACGCTTCCTTCTTGACTTAATGGGATTTGATGTAATTCTTTTCACTGTGGTTAGAGGTATTTTCGTTAAATCAGATTTTCTCTGGCAGCAGTATTAGCAGTAAGTTCTCTTGTAAGTAAAGAACTATACCTATATTGATTTTACGATTTCTCTGGCGTCAGCAGATAAATACTTTTTCTTTGCTGGAACACTGGAAGAAGCACCATCAATGTTTTTCCACGAACGCCATATAATGCTGTTTTATAGGTATAAATAAATATAACACTGGTAACACTTGTAACACTTTCAACTAAATGAAACAAAATGTATATTTAAAAATTTCTCATCGGTTTTATATACTTTTACAAATTATACAGAATAGAGGGAACCTGTTTAATTATTCCAGGAAATACTTAACGATCAACAAATTTATTGTGCTCCTTAAAAGATCAACCATTGATAGTGAAACTCACTGTTTAACTTTATGAAATAAAATGTATTCTAATCGTTTTTATAATTTTATACGATTTTTTAATCGTTTTTATATTACCAGGAATTTATTATAAAAACAAGATAACGACACTCCACAGTAACTTCAATTTTACCTGAATACTTACCTGCTCAACTAATGTTGACTAAGCTGGGGTACTTGCGGTCGGGTTTTATTGCAATCATTAAGCACTCAACCATTTTTCGTGAAATATATTTCGTGAAACTATATCTATAATTTTTTAAAAAGTGAAGCATGCAAAGGAGAATATGTCATTTTCTACTCTGATGACTGCGCAGGGCAAAATAAAAATAAATTTTTGGTTTGTATGCACCTGTGCTGTGTGATGCATGTCTTCAAAATCGAGACAATTACACACACATTTTTAGAGAAAGGTCACAGACAAAATGAAGGTGATAGCATGCATGTCACTATCGAAAGAGAGAAAAAGCGTGTTATTAAAAGTTGTTCAATTTACGTCCCTGCAAAATGAGCAAGTATACTCAAATCAGCAAAAAAAACTGGGATTCCCTGCAATGTTAAGTCACTAAGTAGCGAAATGGGTAAAAATTTCAGTAAAAATACAAAAAAAGAAAAAGTTATTTGGAATGACTTAAAAATTAGCAAAATAGAGCATAGTGCATAGAAAAAATGCACCCCAATATAATTTTTTATAAAACTTCTTATGCACAAGATACTTTCAAGACTATTGACATCAAACGAAATAATAAAGAAGAACTTAAGAATCAAGGACAAAATATAGAAATCCAGCTAAAACCAGCCTTCAAAAAATCCCTTCAGTCGATGAAAGTAAACAGAAACATCTACTGGATCTTTGTAACGATAATCCCATTAGACAGGTTTATCGGCCATTTTACCAACATTTGCCAGAAAAAGATGCGAGTCAAGATGGGGCCTGAGTCCAACTCTGAATATTGTGTCTTTATTTAATTTTCTTTCATATTAAAAGTTTAATTTTCTAACAAGGTAATTTTATTTCAAATCCTATAGTCACCAGACAGACCTCTATTTACAAAAAGTAGCTTATTTATGACGAAATTCAAGAAAAAAGTTTAGTTCAATATTGTAACAATGTCACTAAAGTTTAAATTTCAGTTAGATTAAATAAATATTATCTAAATATTTTCATGCACTAAAATGTTCTATAGTCCTATAAAACTAAATTGCGTATTTTGGTTCATAAAAAATAAAAATTGAAAAAAATCTATAAAATATAATACAAAATTTATTTTTCTTCATTTTCTCAAATATTCTAATTTTGGACTTGTTACGCTATTGAAGTGATGTATCGATATGTTTATATACATTTTCTAACGTTTCAAACTTTACTAGACATTTCAGGTTTTTTCGATGCCATCTTGAATATTCTAGAATTTTTCAATACCTTTTTTTTCGTCATTGGACTTTTTCTATATCGAATAAATCTCGCGGAACTGCCGTAGTAATATTTGTTTACCAAAAATTTTGTAAATAATTTTTTATTATATACAAATGAAATATTTTCCTTTACAACACTTTATCTGTTACAACTCTGGCTCTAAGTAGCTGGGTAATATCTAGAACCATCGCTCAAATAAAGACGAAACGCCAGCATCTCGGTAGATGTTCCCTTTACATTATATAGTTATCCTGCCGGCTCATTGTCGGCTCTAGAGAATTGTGATAAATATATGAAGCGAACCACGTAACTCATTATCCTAAGGGAACTAATTATCCACCCTATGTCTCTCCCCATTGAAGAGCTTTCCTTCCACCGCTGCAAGAAAAATTACTTTCATTAACTCCAGCGGGAAACAATCTGACGTGAAGGAGATTTGTTGGCCTTTAATGTTTTTAATCGGGACGATATGTACGGTTTTACATACTCTGAAAAGTTTTGTATCCTATTTATGAAAGAAACTTTGAGAAAGTTTACTTAGTGTCGGATGTTGCAGTCTAGAGTTGAAAGTTTCCTTGCTGTTTTGACATTTAAAGTTAGATACTAAACAAATAAAGCAAAATATATTAGATTTAATATAATAAAATTTTTAACTGGGACATAAACATTTATAGAATATAACACGGTGGTGCAACGATTTTGATGTCTAAGAACACAAGTGTTATTCTAAAGAATTTTTTGGAGTTGAATCCAAATGTGTTGAGTTTTTTCCTGTAACGTACAGTTTTATTATTCACATTTTGTTTAAATAGGCATAATATTTAAAAATGTGACCAAAGGTTTTATCATCTGGTAATAAAATTGTCGTGACTTGTTCAAAAATGTAAATGTAAATGAGTGTATTTATAAAGTACCTACTCGAAGGCAAGTATCCTTTATAAAAATAGGAAAAATAAAAATAAAAATAGGAAGACTAAGATGGGCAGGACATCTGGCAAGATCACAGAAGAACAACCCTCCTAGAAGAATCCTTATGTCGCAACCTGTGGGAAGTAGAAGTAGGGGTAGACCAAAACTCAGATGGAGGGATGGTAGACAAATAGGCGCAGTAAACTGGCAACAGTTGGCAATCGATAGAACTGACTGGCGTAATAGACTTGGGAAGGTCGAGGCTCTTTTATAGGGCTGTAGCACCAATGATCATGACTCGAAGGCAAAGTTTATTTCTATTCATTTGGTTTCTTCTCTTTCTTCTTCTTTTTTTTATTTAGACATGACTCTGTCTGTTTTTCAATGTGCTTCCAGTAGCTTAGGCTTATATGATATTTCTTATCCAGTGCTTGATGTTCTCCACCTTGCATTTACGTCGTATGTCTGTATTTCTAGTTCTGTTCCATTTTTCTGTGTCTTCATCTCTGCTGTTTCTAATATCCTTTTTGTCTTTTCTGTGTCAGGTTGTGTTTCTGCCGCGTATGCCATTATTGGTCTAATGACTGTTTTGTAAATTCTGCCTTTCATTTCCTTTCCGATATTTTTATTTTTCCATTTTGTTTATGCAGCCCTGTTTGCTTTATTCACTTGATCTTCCACTTTTGTTTTAAGCCCTCCGTAGCTAAATATTGTGATGCCTAAATATTTAACATTTATTATACATATGGTATAGATATATTAAGTTACACAGAAAAATCTTCTTCTTCAAGTTCCGCTCCTATCGGAGATTGGAAATCGTTCTGGCAATTATAATTTTGTTGGTTACGCGCCTGAATAGTTCAATTAAACTGCATCTAAACCATTCACTGAGATTGCGTAGCCACGAGATTTTACGTATTCCTACGCTTCTTCTGCCTTTGATTTTACCCTGCATTATATTCCTTAGTAGTTCGTATTTTTCACCTCTCATGATGTGTCCCAAGTATTCCAATTTCCTGATTTTTGTGGAATTTAAAACTTCGCATTGTGTTCCTAGTTGTTCGAGAACTTGTTCGTTTGTTCTGCGATCCATCCATTATATTGCATAATATGCACTGAACTGTTTACCGTCACTTTGCCATAAATGTTTTTCTGTTTAATATATCGCACTAATAATACAATAGTGTCGTAACTCAAAAAATATGATTTTTCAGAATCAACGAAAAACTCATTTATCATTTCCTATTACAGGTAAAAAAAATTAATGCATAATATGTTTCTAATTAATATTAAAGGAAGTTTCTTTGTACTCTTAGCTGAATAAAAATACTGACAGTGAAGTTATATAAAATTTTTGAGTTAACACTGTATTGCACTAAGCAAAATGTTCGAAATGAAATATAATTTTTAGTTATGACATTATTTATGAAAGATTTTGGACTTAATAGTTTTTGGACTTAACAACAATTTTGGAAATTAATTCTTGGTATTTGTTAACATTGGATCTAAAAAGATTGTATCACACGTTAACAATTACCTAGAACTATTGTTTTTGATATTAATAAATAAATCAAGACTGTTTATAATTAAGTTCATATTATAATCAAACAAATTCAGATACAGATAACAAAATAGAGTATTCTTGAACATTTTGTACTTAATCTATATATTTAAAAAAATAAACCTTCCAAAAAAAGAACACGAAATCTAGTCATATTTAATTAATTTGTAGTCAATTAAAAAGACATACTTAAAATAAAAAACAAATTATTTAAACTTAGTTTGAATCAGTTTGAAAATAAATTATTACTGATTACAATTAAATACAATTTTAATGTTTAATCGGTCAAAGCCTTATAGCAAGCTTCACGATAAATCCTGGGTATTACATTTTTGTCAAGTAATTCCTTTAAATTCCTTTTCTTATTATGAGTTAAAGGTATCTTGCTTGTGTACTCTCGTGTCAAACCATTACCAAATATCGAAGTCTGATTTTCAGTTCAAAACTTTTTGATAGTCTTCATCTTCGTAAGAGTTCTTATAAAAAAAAGTAAATGGATGTTCGTTTTCAACACGAAACACCTTAACGTCATGTCTTTTTATTTTGTCTTTTTCCTCATTAACATTAAAATTGTTACCCTACTCTTCTTGAAGTATTTTCGGATTCTAAAATTTTTCATTAGTCATTTCAGTCACGCTATACGGTTTGCCTGTCTTTTTAGCCGTCTGAATTAATGCCATATATTGTTGTTGGGCATACACTGGACTAGATTTTTCGAAACGCTTTACTTGCTTTTTGCAATACGAGTACGCATATGCTGTAAGGACGTACTAATTTTTTTGCTGCCCGCAACAATTACTAGAATAAAATATAAAGTCCAGTTCTCAATAAGGATTAGCCTGTATAATTTTTTCTATATATTACAGAGTACAACTCCCAATCTCATTCTCTGTTTCACTTTTTGCGTCAATTTCTTGAAGTACTTGATGACTGGAAAATGGTGAAGGTATAAGAGGTAGTTGTAGCCAAAGTCACTGGTTTCTATTTGGGCACCAGGTTCATTATTTGTACTCTTCAGTGACAATAACGACGGTGAGGAGATTTTCTGCTCGCAATCCTCAGTATTTGTTGCCATAGCAACAAGTAATCGCCCACGACTCAGGTATTAAACCTAAAAAATGGATCAAGTAATATTCTTAGATTAAGTATAAAGGTAATTGATGCAAGAATGTCACAAAGAGTGTAGTAACTCTAAATTTATAAAATAAAGTTGTTGGTAAGCTTTCTTAATAAGACTGCTACAAATTTTAAATGAGTTATTACTATCCGGTGATCGACACATAGATAATGATTAATAAATGTTTTACAAACAACAACAAAAATGATTTAAAGTGATGATTCAACAATAATAAATCATGTCAAAAATAATGAAATGAACCAATAATAGTGTCGTTAGTAAAAATATTAATTTAAAAAGTGCTGGTGTAAACCAGTAATAGTGTAATAACTAGAAAAATAACAATGTTATGGTTAGGTTAAAATCAACAAGAATGTAATAACTCGAAATAAAGCTATGAAAATTACATACCTGATTTAGCAATACCGTGGAAACTCGAAATGATGAGCAAAGCAACACGTGCGTTCCCGATCACTGTTGGTCGCAACTAAAGATGACGCGATATTTTGAGGAGGGTGACGACAGTCGGTCAGTCATGAATACCGTCTTATGGCGCCATCTCTTATTCATTTATTGCACTATTAAAACGACAGTTTTATTGACTTATAGGAAATTGAATTTTACGTGTGAATATAGTGTTATATCAATTTCGAAACATTTTGAGTTGCGACACTATTGTATTATTAGTGCGATATGTGTTCTTGTTTGTATATATTTAAGTTAAGTTTTATATTCCTTTTTTAATACTTGTATGTTTTTTTGACTTGCTACAAACAATATTTATATCTGTTATGTAGTTCAATAAATACTCTACTCTACTTTAATTTATGAAATGTCATAGTTTGGACATAACTATGGATAAAAATAGTTTAACTAAAAGACAATCTTTGATTTATTTACTTAAAGGAGGCCTCTGGCTGAGTACAAAATAAACAACTCATCGAATCCTAACATGCGACATAGCAAATAATAGGGAAGAATATAACGAATATATTATATTTAGATAGAAAAAGCAAAGAAAGAGACTAGCAAAAGGGCACTACACATCGTCTTCGTTATTAATGAACGTATAGTGACATACGACATATCACATGACACTATGGATGGTTGTAGAAATATAATATATATATATATATATATATATATATATATATATATATATATATATATATATATATATTATATAGGGTATAGTAAAAAAAAACATGATGTCAGGTTAGGCGTGCACCAGATCTTACTTCATATTTGGATTATATGCAAAAAGTTTATTATTTTAAGAATTTAATGACCAACTGTAGATGTCATTTGATTGGACCCCCCATCGCATGCAACGGGCAAAGTTACTAGTAAATTAATTGAAGCGTTTATTTTAGAAACAACATGTCCAAAATTTTGATTTTGAAGAAAATGAAAAAAACGCACTCTCGAGTTTATTACCATATTTCGAAAAACTTTTAAATTGTACAGTGACGAATATAAGTTAAATAAAGGTTCTCTGACTATTACTTCTTAGACAAAATCTCATGATATTAATAAAAAAAACAAACATCTTGGACTTATGTTGTTTTTAAAAGAAAGAAAAAATAAAATAAAAGTAATGTTATAAACTTAAGTTTTTAAGTTACAAAAAATAATAACGATCCATCACAACCACTACTGTTGTCATCTTCATCGATTTCTAAGGCATCATTGCTCTGCAGATTTTGTCGTGTAAAAATGCCTTCATAAAAACTTCGATTTTTTGCATTTCCTAAATACGGTAAGAGATCCCTTAAATTTTTCAGTTTAGCAGATGAAATTGACACAGCTTGCAAATAACTTTTGTGTGAGTTTTATTAAACTAGTTGTTGCTACTTTACTTCTGACAATAGAGGATCTCTATGGACCATTGTAGGTCATCTTCAACTTCACTACAGCAGTCTGCAGTAATTTCGAACATGCGCACTAGTTTTAGAGAAATTGGGGTTTAGCTGTTTTTAGAAAATATTGATCGGTGGCTAGCTTTATGTCAAAAAACTTTGACAGGTACAATTTGACTAGGGAAAATTTGGAGAGTTTACTTCGTGCTAACAATATCACTTTGTCCCACTCTTCAGGTGTCTCTACTCTTTCCAAATGGCGTTTCTTTTTTTTGATCAGTGCGAAGTCCTGGTCGTTTGGGAGATAGGAATGGCCCCGAACCGGAAACAGGTACTTAATTGTGCCAAAAAGTTTAGGTACATGGACAAGAATAAATAAAAAGTGCAACATAACATGATTCTTGTTTTGCCCAGGACATCCATCACTTATTAGTACAAGATTCCTGGTCGTAAAGTTATTATTGTTAATAAAATGTAACAACATGGAACACACATCGTTGGAACATTTTTTCGCTTGTCTTCAGTGTAGGTGTAAAGCCTCATCTGTACCAAGATTGTGTATACTGAATACGTGGTACCATAACTGACGTGAATAAAAAACTGGATTTGATGGAATATAGGGAAGAGGTAGATTCTGCATGACATCAAAGCTAATACAATCGATTTTTCCAGCCATAGCCTGTGTCTTGTATCGTCCTTGTAAAAAATGCATCGGCCTTTCTTAAATGAATATCCTTTTCCATTGTTATTTGGACTTTTTCTGCATCATTGATTTCTTCGGAAGTAAGTTTTTGTGGGAACGAATCACACTGAGCACATGTATCGGATCGTGGAAAGCCAAACTTTATATTATTGGATGTGAATATTTTCCAGTAGATTTTATAAGGAATATTGATCAGGTATTCAGATCGTAACATGGAATGCATGTCTATTATGATTAAACCTTCCGGCAGGTAAAAACGAAGTGGGTTTTTGCGTCGTGAGTAATGAGATTGCCTTGGTTTAAAAGACGTAATATGTTCCTTTATTAAATGAATTACGGTATCTGAATAATCAGTTGACCTTTTCTTATCTTTTCCTCTTAAATCCACTGACGCCATACCTCGTGTGACCAAATAGTTTTGTATGCGTCTAAGTCTACCAACAGTTATACCAATGAATGCCCAAGCCTCTTTACATACTTCTATTTCGTTTCCTTCATATCTTATTTTGAATGCATATCCTACAGCATGTGGTTTTTCAGTACCCACATTTCTATTTCTCGGGCGGCGTCTATTTACTGGTTTTATAGTTATTAGACCAGACAAATGAGAGTCTTGCTTATTTTTATTGTTCATATTATAAACCTGTTGGAATAAAACCACTTTTATTTCCCTACTAATATGTTCATCACACTTGATCCGTTAACATCTATAACAAAAAATATATTGTAAGAAAAATGTTCAATATTTACGTTAAAGCTATTATTTACCTGCAGTTTCTTCCAAGAGTGCGGTTTTCTACTAGTCTTCCTTTATGATTAATATGCTTCTCACCTTTTACTTTGGCTATTTTTATTAAACTGGCCTTCGGTGTTTTTTTAACATTACGCTAAGGCGCCTGCTGTACTCCACTACCACTTGCTACTGCATTCTCCATATTCATAACTTATAGTGCAAAACTGAAGAAACTACTTAAAATATAACACGAGACTAACAACACAACCGTTCCGTAATAAGACAACAACGCTACTAAATTTGATAAGTCTCTACCTGTCTACACCGTTAGAACAGACCCATGAGAATGAGAACTCACCGGCAATGCGTGCCGAAGTCGTTCGGTACTTACCAGTGAGCTGTTCTCTCGGCGTAGTTTCTTTTAAAAACAACATTAGTACATGGACCTATGTAGTTTTTAAAAGAAACGAATAGGACATATGTCGTTTTTACAGAAATACCGATATTTTAGTGCCACATATCGGGGGATATGTGATGTTTTTGGGAGAAACGAAATTTTTTAAATACAATTTTTTTGTGATATAGCCAACAATAGGAATTCAGTTTGCTTGTTGATGTATTTTAAATTATTTAAAATCGTTTTAGGGTGTAAGTACTAGCTAATCCATATAACTTACCTCCATAATCCAGAGTATAGACCTAATAAAGGCTTTGTAAAAAGTTAAATACGATTGTGGGTCTGCTCCCCACCAAGTTCCCTTTGTGGATTAAAAAAAAATGTAATTTTTAAATATTTTGATCCTATACTTATATAATCTAAATATAGTTGTATATACTTTTGATGTACAAATGGTTTCCAGTTAAGCTTCTTGTCAAGAATAATTCCAATATATTTGATACCGGATAAAAGGTACCATTTACATTTATATTATAAATATTGGACAGGTTTTGTCTTGTAAAGATGGTAAGATTAGATTTTTTAGGAGTCAAGGAAAAACCTAACTAATCCAATTTCAAAGTAGTTAGTTGTATATGTGAGCTCAGTTATGCCTGCTTCTAATTTTTTTAGTGTTATAAGCGACAAACTTACCAGCATATTGTGTAATATTATAATTATTTTTTCCATTTTGTAAACATATAAAAGCAAAAGGGCAGAGAAAACTAAGCCCTGTGGTAAACCTGCGGATAGGGTTCCCATTTAAGATTTTAAAAGTTGCCCCCTACCCCCGCTCCAGGGGGTGTGGCAGAGGGATCGTGTTTGGTGCCATTCATTAGATGTTTAAAGTTCATTCGTTTATCAAATTCCCATCAGTAAACATGAGCACGTGTTGATATTCGCCGTCTCATTCGTCAAGAGGCTTTTAAATATAATTTATTACCCATATAAATTACCATCTTTCTTGTACTCATTGCGTCGAGTAAGAACGATAAATATACGAAAATGGTTGCGTTTCGATTTAATTTGAATTTCTTACCACTCCCTAACACGTGTTTCTGGGTCTACCCGTCATCAGAGAGAGTTTGTAAGAAAACTCAAACCAAACCAAAACGCACCGACTACTCTGGCGATTATAGAAAAAATAATTACCAGAGTATGCTACTAGAGACATCTAGTGATGGAAGATGAAGTTAAATGTGTCGATAGCAATTAAAGTAAATTGTATACTCACGCTTAATCAAGCCATTAAGAGCGATGCTGGGAATATTTATATTCCACTATGCATCAACAATTTACCCATATAAATTACCATCTTTCTTGTACTCATTGCGTCGAGTAAGAACGATAAATATACGAATATATACGATAAAGAAAGATGGTAATTTATATGGGTAAATTGTTGATGCATAGTGGAATATAAATATTCCTAGCATCGCTCTTAATGGCTTGATTAAGCGTAAGTATACAATTTACTTTAATTGCTATCGACACATTTAACTTCATCTTCCATCACTAGATGTCTCTAGTAGCATACTCTGGTAATTATTTTTTCTATAATCGCCAGAGTAGTCGGTGCGTTTTGGTTTGGTTTGAGTTTTCTTACAAACTCTCTCTGATGATGGGTAGACCCAGAAACACGTGTTAGGGAGTGGTAAGAAACTCAAATTAAATCGAAACGCAACTATTTTCGTATATTTATCGTTCTTACTCGACGCAATGAGTACAAGAAAGATGGTAATTTATATGGGTAAATTGTTGATGCATAGTGGAATATAAATATTCTCAGCATCGCTCTTAATGGCTTGATTAAGCGTGAGTATACAATTTACTTTAATTGCTATCGACACATTTAACTTCATCTTCCATCACTAGATGTCTCTAGTAGCATACTCTGGTAATTATTTTTTCTATAATCGCCAGAGTAGTCGGTGCGTTTTGGTTTGGTTTGAGTTTTCTTACAAACTCTCTCTGATGACGGGTAGACCCAGAAACACGTGTTAGGGAGTGGTAAGAAACTCAAATTAAATCGAAACGCAGCCATTTTCGTATATAATTTATTACCTTAAGCGAGACAGATTCTCATGTTACAGATCCCAACTTGCCGGCATTTTAAATTCAAATATAATCGTGTTGATTTTTAAGTTAATATATTGTGTTATATTTATGTTAGAGTTATTGTTAAGTTATTTACTGGTCGTGTTATTTTTTAGAGTTTAGTTTAATTGTGATTATAATGATTAAATTTCAAGAAATTCTTACACTAACAGTTTCAAAAGAAAATATTTTTAAAAATCATATCATACATAGATCGTACATCAGTACGACCCTGTTTGGCTTACACGTGGTTCTATTGACGATTGGGAATTTGTAAAATGAATAGGGTTTAAAACATATGGAACAAGTGTTTTTCAGATTTTCGATTCGATGTTTAATTCGCGACATATTTGACCGCCCCGCTTCTTTTATCACACCCTATATATTAAGTAACATAATAAGTACTTACCTATATCTTAAATCACATATTATAAAGTGAAACAAGAAGTAGTTAACATAAGTTAGTACATTATGAACTTCTGTATTATTCATTTGATATAATTACTACTATAAGTTTTTTTTTTAATAAAATAAAGCTGTAATTCCTTACCCTTCCACGAACTTTTTTCCTTCACTCCTTTTACAAAGTCTAAATACCGACAGGCAAATAAAAACTGTGTTGATACTTGCACTTTTATCGGCTAATAATTTCTAAGATATTAAACGGACTCTCATCTGCACAAACAGTTACTCCAGAAAAGACGTTAGCAGAATGAAATTTGCCTAGGCAAATTAAGGTGCTTAATTAGCATATTGTTGAGTGCACAAATGAACAGGACATGTTAAGAAGGTTTATATGGCTCGGGGGAAATCAACACGACGCAATAAATTGTATCTGGAACTAAACACGTTAAGACTCGCACAACTTAAGGGGAGTCGCTTGAACTACGCAATAAAGATTCGTTCTGGATTTTATTGTTATTGTTGAGTATTGTTAGTATTGTTAGTAGATCTATACTATCGACATAAATAAGTAATATAAACAATCAGAACACACACACATACTTACTATATATATATGTATATATATAGTAGTATGTGTGTGTGTGTTCTGATTGTTTATATTACTTATTTATGTCGATAGTATTGTTTTGTTTTCTTTATGTATTTGTTTATAAAAAATTAACGAAACAAACATTTTTTTTGCTACAAACCAATTTTTAGAGGAAGCTTATGGATAAATAAAATTCAAAAATAAAATATAACCGTATATAAAAAAACAAACAATCTATGAAAAGAGTAAGTAAATAAATATAAAAAGCCATATAAAAAATACCGCAAGTTATTTTAAAATAGAAAGTTGCCCAGTATAGATACAATAATGACTTATGGTTGCAAGAAATAATTTAAAAATATTACAAAATTATTTATGTAAAAGTTCCCGTCAAATATACTGGAGTCTTTATGCGTCGATAAAACAGAAGTCCTTTCAACGGAGAATATTGTTAGAAAGAAATATAGAGGTATATCTGAATATCTTGGAACAATTTTTATTTACGATGTCGGATACTATTATGTGACTATTTACAACTGCTATTACTTATCACTGAATTTAATTTTAACTTTTTAAAAAATATTACTTTGTAATTATTACTTTTACGGATGCCTACAAGCCTTATGATTAGCAAAGACCAACACTTTTCTACTTTTTTTTCTTAAACACAAACTGCTCCTTTCAGCTATCAGGAATAAACTCCCTATACTGTCTCTATACTCACTGTCATTTTCTTTCATTCCAAAAACTCTCTTGGCTTAACACCCCCTTCCATCAATAACTTTTCTTTCTTTTCATTGGTCAAAACAAATATGCCTCTTTCTTCATTTCAACTTCTTCAAATTTCCCAGTCGTAGTACTTTAACATTTTCTAGGAACTCCAAATTCCCGACTTCTTTCAAACAACCTTTTTCATTAAACAATAATCTTACGTTCAAACAATAATTGTTCTTAAATGCACTTTAAAAATAAACAATTCCGCGAATATTATCGATTAGATTACAAATATGTTAACAAAGACAATTTTAAACTGGGCAAAACCAATACCTATGTTAACAATAGACAGACAAATAGGTATTTTACATTTTAAATGCAAGAAACAAATATTTTTAATAAAACTATTTTTAACGTATTACAAAATGACAAATTTTATGTATACAATAGATAGATTTTCTTCTTCTTCTTCTCTGCCTTACACTGTGTACATTTGAAAAGGAAACACGTTTACCGCTAATGTCATGAACATCAGATTTAACCCCTATCTAGTGAAGATACCTCTTAATTTTTTTAAAATAGTGTAGTCATACCTCATTTGAATGATCTAGTAAATATATATTTAACCATATAGTTTTGTATTTGATACCAAGTTTCATTGTTATTAAAAATCGTTGTTGAAAATTAGAGTTTTATATCAGGATCTATGAAACAAAATTTATTTATATTTTTTTTATTTTCAATTTGTTTCAACCGTAAAGGATTACTACCATTGTACTGTATTTACATGAAATGTTAAAGAGGAACAAAAAGTCAATATTCAATTTGGCTACTCAGTCCTATGGCACGTAAAAATTGAGAATTTTAATAGTATTATTTTTATTTAAACATTTTTTAAAGGAATTATGTAACTGTTATCGTTGTCGTTCTAGTACATTGAGAGGACAGTCTATTAATATATATTGCACTGTTAGTTCACTATCATACATATAATACATTTGAGCAGGTTCCTTCATTAATTTAATAGCATGGGTTATCTTTATATATCCAAGTCACAATCTGGATATGATCACTACTTGGTCTTTTCTTTGAGTAGAAAGTTTCCACGGCAGCACACATTGTTTGATAGTTCTTAATGTAAAATTTAAATTATTTCAATTTATTTTGCCATTATTTTGTTCCTTAAATATTTCTTTAAATCAGTATGAAACAAATAGTTATGATGTCTGTTAAGTGAGTCTCACTTGCATTTTTTGCTATTGTCAGGTTTATCATTTCCACTTATCTAGTAATGTGAAGGTACTTAGAGGAACTTAACTAATCCTTGATTTTGTTTCCATGTTAAGAGTTTGGTCTTAATTAAAAGAATGACGGGATTATTGCGGTACATTTGCTTTTGACCTGTTAATGCACTCAGGGGAACGCTAATGATTAGAGGGTATCTGATATCATGTGTGTTGACAAACGTTAATGCATGGAGAATAGCTGAGACGAACTGTTATAGTTACCTCTTGTGAAAGCTTCTTCTACTTCGTTTGCAGATCTGGATGCGTCGGTGAAAATAAGGATATAATCAATAAAACCATAATATCTCTAGGCTTTGTGCTTAAAAATCTTTGATGGTGTGTCACATGTTTTGAACGCTGAAAGGTTAGTATTACAATCTGGGAGAGCAATGGTCTATGGTAACATGTGTTGGATGAGTTCTGAAATATTTTTAGTGGGTGGAGTTATTGTGTCTAAGATTTGTAACATTGCTTTCACTGGATAATAAAACAAAGAATTCAATTTTTTTCCACAATTAAGCATCGACGGAAATCTATCTGTAAATGTATTTTTATAAACATGTAACTCTGGATTAGCTGATACTCTTGAGGCATAAATGAGGCTAAGGTATTCTCTCCTGAGTTGAAGAGATGGTTCGCCTGATTTAACATACAAACTTTAAACTGAGCTTGTATAGTGTGATCCCATTGCAATTATTATTGTACTGGATCTAGCAATTTTAACAGTGAACCTTTGGCTGAGTTGTAGGCAACAGCACACTAATCTTATTTTGAATGAATTAAGGTTTTGTACGCAGTTACAAGAGTTTGGAAGTCGGATCCGATTGTTTACGTGAGCTTCTTTTTATTCAGTTGGGGCCCTGTTGAGCTGACAGCCGTAGTGAGTGGGTGTGGTCTTGCCAAGACAGTCGATTATTCAGTTTTCCATTAAAGTTTTACTAAAGAGGATTGCCTTTGCTTGAGCGGGAAAAAAATCTAGGCCAGTAGTGTTCGACCAAGAGCTTGCTTTATGTGGGTCGTTATTTTTGATATATTTTTTCCTCGACAAAATATAACAATATCTTCAGCAAATAGACGGGCTTTGACTAATGAGCTGAGTGATTTTGATGGCAATAAGGAAACGTGCAACACTTAGAGTAGATCTTAAAGGAATGCCGTTTAATTGTATTTTGAAGTATGAAAGAACGTTGTCCATTCAAACTTTCAAATTTCGTGTATATAGGAAATTAGTTTTGTTTGTTTGGCTGTCTCTAATTCTGTTTCAGTCGTTGTTGACTGTACATTATCTTTCCACCTTTTTGCCGGCCTTCCAACGGGTCTTCTGCTATACGGCTTGTTGTTTTTACAGATGTTCGCTAATCTATCTGGTCCCATTCGGTTTACATGTTTGTTCCAGTTTTTTTTCTTATTTTTATCCACCTGTTAATATTTTGAATTTTGCATTGTTCGCGTATACTTCTGTTGGTTTGTCTGTCTCTTAATGATATGCCCGCTATTGATCTTAATACTTTCATTTCGATATTGTTGATTTGTTGTTTCGTCTTTCTTGTATTGGCCCTTCTCTCCGCTGCATATGTTATGATTGGTCTTACTGTTGTCTTGTATACTTTCATTTTGCTTTCCGTGGTCAGATATTTATTTGGCAACCACTTACTATTGCAGCTTTTGATGCTTGCCTTGTGGTCTTTGTTCTTATATCCCTATCACTAGTGATCTCTACTCCTAGGTAATTAAATTTCATTACTTCTACAATTCTACAATTTTGCCGTCTATTTCTAGTTTGCATCTGCGCGGCTCTTTACTGATCACTATACATTTAGTTTTTTCTACTGATATTCTCATATTAAGTTTGTTTGCTGTGATATTGAAGGTGTGGAGCTGCTTTTGTAGGTCATCTTCGTTATTAGCAATTAGTACTGCATCATCGGCATAGCATAGTATCGTGATATTATGCGCTCGCATGTGGTATCCGTGCCGTTTTCTTATCTTTCGTGAATTATTTGATTCATCACCAGATTGAATAACAATAGGCTGACCGAGTCTACTTGGCGGATTCCTCCTTTTAGTTCTATGCATTCTGTTTCCCCTATTGGCATTATAATTCTAGTCTTGTTGTTCTTATTAATTTCATTAATTGTCCTTATTATCTGATGGTCTATTTGTTCAGCTTGTAATAAATTTAAGATGCCATTTCGCTTCACCCTCTCACAAGCACTTTGACTCTTATTTCTGCACTATAATCGTTATTTTCTGTGATTATCGTTTCCCAGTAAGTATATCTTTTTACTCTCTCAATCTGCTGGCCGCCTACCGTTAATATTTCGTTTGTATTGTTGTTCTTGCTAATTTTAATAAATTTGGTTTTTTTGATGTTAAGAGAGAGAGAGTCCGTATTCTCCACTATATCTTAATATTTTACTCATTATTCTTTCTAAGTCTTTTAAGTTATCGGCTATTATGACTGTATCGTCGGCATGCCTAATATTGTTAATTAAACTTTTGTTCAGTTTTATGCCGACTGTCTCGTTTACCAAAGCTTCTTGTATGATTTCTTCAGAGTAAGCATTAAACAATAACGGCGACAGTATGCAACCTTGCCCGACCCCTCTCGTTATCTCCACTTCTTCTGATACTTCTCTTCCAATTTTCACATTTAATCGTTGGTTGTAGTATAAATTTAATATCAATGTTACATCCCTAACATTCAGATTCTTATTTTTGAGTACTTCTATAAGTCGGTCATGTTTTATCTTATCGAATGCATTGTTGTAGTCTATAAAGCATAAAGCATATACGACAAAATACTAGGACTTTAAATTCGTGTTTACTTACAAAAATTCTGAATAAAATGGACCATATTTTTGACACTTGAGTGACCTATAATTTTTTAAATATTGAATGTTTTTGTTAAGTTAAAAAATACAACAAAATATTTTTGTCTTATAGCGAAGCTTTTATGTATTTCTGATTTTATATATAAGTAACATACTAATTAACCATGTAGAATCTTATGTGTACCTTGGCACCAACGTAAATGCAAAATGGGAACAGGCCACACAGAAATAGAACGAAGGCGAGAATAGAACGAGCTAGAGCAGCATTTAACAATATGAAAAAGCTCCTCATAAGCAAGTATTTGTCTCTTCCCCTAAAACTACGTCTAGTTAAATGCTACAGTTTACTGATCTCACTATATGGTATGGAGGCCTGGACGCTGACAGAGACGCTCACGAGAAAACTAGAAGCATTCGAAATGTGGGTGTACCGACGCATTCTTCGTATATCCTGGACCGAACATGTCACCAACATAGAGGTACTCCGAAGAATCGGAAAGGAGAAAGAAATCGTGAGCACAATCAAACAAAGAAAGCTTGAATATCTAGGCCACGTATTGAGACACGATAAGTACCGTCTACTGCAAGTGATTGTCCAGGGGAAAGTAAACAGTAAGCGGGGGCCAGGCAGGAGAAGACACTCGTGGCTCCAAAATCTTAGGAAGTGGTTCGGGCTCACATCGGTCGAACTATTCAGAAGCGCCGCAAACAAGATTTTTTCAACAGGCACTTGAAGAAGAAGAAAAAGAAGATTCTATATCTATTAGATTTTTTTAAGTTGTGAAGTCCACTGTGCTCGTTAATTGTTATATTATTTTTTTAGGAACAAGCTTTTATTTATGATCCGTTATAATATTTTTCACATAGCGTCGGTGAGTGAAATTGGTTTATATAACTCAGGATCAGTTTCTTTTTTAGTTGGTTTCAATAAGTTGATTATTATCGCCTCTGTAGATTTTGAGAAAAATTCATGGCTGCTCCATATTTTGTTATAGAGGTTAAGTAGATATATTTTGGCATTTTATGGGAGATTTTTAAAATGTTTAAGAAAACTTATGAGCATCTGGTCCTGGTGAACAACAACTTGAATATTTTTTAGATGTCGTGGCAGTTTAACGACATTGGCTGATTCAAAAATGACAAAAAGTAAATAGTTTTTTTTTTTATTTAAACACAAAACCAACATCAACCGCGCAGGGTTATTAGTGGATAGAACAAATACATGAAATATTACATTAAATAAAATTAAATAAGTTGATGTTTTTTCCTTGAATTGAGAACAATCAAGCAGGATGTGTTTCACAGTCAGTGGGTTAGAGCAGCTGGAGCAGATAGGTACTGGTTCTTTTGTTTTTAGGTATTTCTGTGTTAAGGCAGTATGGCCAATTCTTAAACGATTAATAATGACTTGGTTTCTTCTGTTTAAAGGAGTCTCCAGGACATCAGTTATTTTTGGGCAAATTACATTTAATTTAGTACCCAATTTTTCCCAATAATTTTGCCAAGTATTAATACTGTTACGATAAATATACTGGCCTAACTTTTATGACTAATTATTCTGTTTTATTGTAGAAATTTCGGTGGAAGTCTAGAACCAAAATTATGGTGAATGAGCCGGCCAAGCTTCTCGATCTTTCGATGCTGTTCTAGTATATCAGGATTTCGTATATAAATACAACATTTTTATATGGAGGGCAGTTAATTCTGAACTCGCGCTCGCGAATTTGTAACGTACGGATATATATAAATTTGTCAGATAAGTTAATATAAATAAAGAAATAAATTAAATCCGTAAGTGTTATAAATATTGAACCTTTTAATAAATCCACAACAAATGGTGCCAGAAGTGAGATCGAACATAAATTAGACTTATAATAATAATACAAGTGAATACGTAAAATAAATTGTGAAAATGGCTACGATTTATGAGCTCACAGTGACGAATTTAAGAAGACATCTCGAAGACAGAGAATTAGCTTCTACCGGAAAAAAGGCTGAGTTAGTCCAACGACTAAAGAACGCTTTGCTAGAAGAAGGTCTAGATCCAGAGACTTATATATTTGAAGATGCTGTCATCTCGTCGATTTCGAAATTGGAGAACAAAGTTTCTGACGATATTTCGAAAGTTTCTTCTGATGTAGCCAAAGTTTCCGGTGATATCGCATCATTAGAGAACAAAGTTTCTGGCGATATTTCGAAAGTTTCCGGCGACATCGCTTCTTTAGAAAGCAAAGTTTCTAACGAGATTTCTTCCCTGGAAAGCAAAGTTTCTGCTAACATCTCTTCAGAAATCTCTAAAGTCACTTCTGAGATGTCTGCCCTGGACGATAGAATATCTTCGTTAAAAAACCAAGTTGCTGCCGATAAGTTGGCCTTCGAAGAAAAGATTAAAGAGATGGAAAGGAAGATGGAAGAAATAGGGACAGCAGAGAGAGGTAACAATCCGATTACAGTGGAGATAAAAGAAGACGAGACGAAATTTAAGTTGGAGACACGGCCGAAATTTGAAGGAAGTGGAGGTTCTATTCATGTTAAAGTCCCAACTTTCGACGGAAAATCATCATGGAACAACTACATGAAACAGTTCGAATCAGCCGCAAGAGCAAATGGATGGTCTGAAAAAGAAAAGGCTGTAAACCTGACTATCGCTCTTCGAGGAGATGCCTTAGATGTGCTTCAGACCATAGCCGTAGAGGAGACCGATGATTTCGAACAACTGAAGAAGAGGTTAAATATGCGATATGGCCACGAACATTTGGAGCATGTATATCAGTCACAGCTTAAAAATCGTAGACAGAAGAAAGATGAGGCTCTTCAAGAATATGAGGTAGATATTGCCAGATTAGTACGATATGCTTATCCAACAGCTCCCGAAGACATGATGGAAAAATTGGCCGTTCAAACGTTTATTGATGGTCTTCGTGATCATGAAATGCAGAGAACACTGCGATTAGCACGTCACAAGACGCTGGTTGATGTCCTATCCGCCGCCCTCGAATATGAGTCAGCTACGCAGGCCTCTGGCGGTTACAGTAAAGTTAGGACTGTAAAAGAGGAAGGAGATGAAGATAAACTTGACCAGCTCTTTAATTTGATGAAAAGCATGACATGCAAGAAAAAGAAGACCATAAAATCAAGAAACTCACCATCAGGAAAACCAGAACGAGTCAACCTTAGGGGGGCAGCTTCGACCCGGAACTCTTCCAAAGACCCTCTTATACTAATAGCTTCTTTGAAATGTCGTGAAGATAGTGTATATGTAGATGGAGACATAAATGGTAAAAAGCATACGTTGTTGGTGGATACCGGAGCGACCAGAACCATTATACGCCCGACAGTTATAAACAGCCGAAAGAAACTGTTACCAACGAGGTTGCGACTTCGGACCGCTACAGGTGAAAATGCCAACATTCATGGAGAAATCCAGGTACAATTGGGGATTGGAGCAGAAAAGTTTGTCCATACTGTTATAGTTGCTGACATCGAAGAGGATGTTATATTAGGAATGGACGTAATGAATATGCATGGATTCCAATTGGATTTTAAGAATAAGGTAATCAAAGTTGGCAACGAGGAAGTATTTCTCCATCCACATAATGACAACACTGTGCAAGCAGCCATTACAGAAGATACAGTCGTGCCTGCGAGAAGCGAAACGATCATAGTAGCGCGACTACAGGGAATTGTAGACGAAGGGAGACCTGTTATGATGGAGCCTTGGAACCACGACGATGAGGTTGGCCGTGGAATCATAATTGGAAAGGAATTGGTGACTTCGGCTAAAGAAATTCCTGTGAGACTTATCAATGTCAACGACTACCCAGTGACCATAAAGAAAGAGACAAAAGTAGGAACTTGTGTACCTGTGACATCCATAATTCGTCAGGCGACAACATCTGATAATTCCAACGACAAATTCGACCAAATGGTTGCAGTTGCAGGACAGTCTCTAAACCAGATGGAGAAAAGGAAATTAAGGGAATTTCTTCGGCAGTATCGTGATATTTTCGTACCGAAAGGAGGAAAGACGGGAAGAACTACCGTTGTTAAGCATAAAATTGATACTGGTAATGCTAAGCCAATTCGTCAAACAGCTCGACGATTACCACAGGCGAAAAGAGAGGAAGCTGAAACGATTGTTCAGGAAATGAAGAAAGACGGGGTGATAGAACCTTCTACGAGCCCATGGGTCTCTCCGGTGGTCCTGGTTAAGAAGAAAGACGGAACGACGAGGTTCTGTGTGGATTACCGTTTGCTGAACAACGTTACCAAGAAAGATAGTTATCCTCTGCCTCGGATCGATGACACATTGGACACATTGGCTGGAAGTAAATTGTTTTCCACTCTAGATTTGAAGTCTGGATACTGGCAGGTAGAAATGGACCCATTAGATAAAGAAAAGACAGCCTTCACCACAGGATCTGGATTGTGGCAATTCAACGTTATGCCATTTGGACTTTGTAATGCTCCTGCGACATTTGAGAGGCTTATGGAAAATGTGTTGAGAGGGTTATCTTGGAAAACATGTCTGGTTTATTTAGATGACATAATCGTCTTGGGGGAGACATTCGAAGATCATTTGAGGAATTTAGAAAACGTTTTTAATCGACTTAAAGCTGCCCAATTGATGCTAAACCCCAAGAAGTGCCAGCTATTTCAAGGTAAAGTCAATTATCTGGGTCATATAGTCAGTAAAGAAGGAGTGGCCGTGGATAAGGGAAAAATCGATTCCATTAAGGAATGGCCAAAACCAACTGACAAACATCAAGTGAGAAGTTTTCTTGGATTATGTACTTACTACCGGAGGTTTATTAAGAAGTTTGCAGATATCGCTAAGCCATTAACGCGACTTACAGAGGAAGCAAGAGAATACCGCTGGGATATAGACTGCCAAAATGCCTTTGAGACCTTGAAAAAGCATTTAATAACAGCACCAATTTTAGGGTATCCACTGCCAGAAGGAGAGTTCATCTTAGATACAGATGCAAGTAATGTGGGAATTGGAGGAGTGCTGTCTCAGATTCAAGGAGGACAGGAACGAGTCCTCGGATATTTTAGTAAAGTTCTTTCAAAACCTGAGCGGAATTATTGCGTCACGAGAAGAGAACTTCTGGCAGTAGTGAAATCAGTAGAGCACTTCTATCAATACCTCTATGGAAGAAAGTTTCTAATCCGAACCGACCATGCTGCCCTTAAGTGGTTGATGCAGTTTAAGAATCCAGAGGGTCAGATAGCCAGGTGGATCGAACGACTCCAAGAATACGATTTTAAGATTGAGCACCGGGCCGGAGTTAGCCACAGAAACGCTGATTCTCTTTCCAGAAGGCCATGCTCAGCAGAGTGTTCCCACTGCAACAAAACGGAATCCAAGGAAGCAGCAGTGCTAAGAACGACGATTGTCAACGACGACTGGACGCCTACTAAGATCAGGGAAGAACAAGAGAGAGATCCAGTTATACAGAAAATCCGAAAATGGAAAGAGGAAAACCGTCGACCACCTTGGCAGGAAATATCAAACCTATGCTCAGTAGTTAAGACGTATTGGGCCCAGTGGGACTCATTTATCATCGAAGATGGCTTGCTTAAACGAGTCCTGGAAAATGATGACGGTTCAGAGAAGAGAAGACAGTTGGTGATCCCAAAGAGCAGAATAGCCGAAGTACTTCGTCAGTTACACGACAGTCCATCGGGAGGGCATTTTGGTGTAAGGAAAACCCTTCAGCGAATTCGGGAACGGTTTTATTGGATGAACAGTTCCGACGATGTAAAAGACTGGTGTAAGAAATGTACTATTTGTGCCACGAGTAACGGGCCTTACCGAAAAAGGAGAGCTCCTATGAGACAATATAATGTTGGAAGCCCGTTTGAAAGAATAGCTTTGGACATCGCTGGGCCATTTCCAGAAAGTGAAAATGGAGGCAAGTACATGCTGGTAGTAATGGATTACTTCAGTAAGTGGGTCGAGATTTACGCACTTCCAGACCAGAAGGCCGCCACCGTTGCAGATAAGTTGATCCAAGAATATATCAGCCGATTTGGAGTGCCTTTGGAGATCCATAGTGACCAAGGCAGGAACTTCGAAAGCGATCTATTCCAAGGAATATGTGATAGACTAGGCATGAAGAAAACAAGAACTACAGCATATCATCCGCAATCTGATGGTATGGTAGAACGGATGAATAGGACAGTTGGCAAATATTTGACAAAGATGGTGTCCGATCATCAGCGAAACTGGGACCAATACCTTCCGTTCTTCACAATGGCCTACAGATCTGCTGTTAACGAATCAACAGGCCAGACACCAGCGAAAGTCCTATTCGGACGCGAAATGCGACTACCTTGTGATCTAGAGTTTGGGTGTCGACCTGGAGAAGATG
This sequence comes from Diabrotica undecimpunctata, assembly GCF_040954645.1. Classification (NCBI taxonomy): domain Eukaryota; kingdom Metazoa; phylum Arthropoda; class Insecta; order Coleoptera; family Chrysomelidae; genus Diabrotica; species Diabrotica undecimpunctata. Next base: position 41,374,401 of record NC_092811.1, on the reverse strand, counting down.
TAGCAGGTGAAGATTATGTGATCGAATTACGAAGAAGAATGGACGATGTACATGAGTTGGTCCGTTCCCACCTTCAGATCGCTAGCGACCGAATGAAGAAACGGTACGATACACAAGCCGAAAAGGGTTGCTTTAAGAAGAACGACAAAGTATGGCTGTATAATCCCAAGAAGCGAAAAGGTTGTTCTCCCAAATTACAGCAGTTTTGGGAAGGTCCATACCTCATCATGGAGAAGATCAACGATGTCATCTACCGAATAAGCAAGATTCCGAGGGGAAAGCCGATGATAGTACACCATAACCGGTTGGCATCTTTCGAAGGTGACCACGACGTAGATGAAGAAGTGGAAGTAAACCAAGTCCAAGATGTGTCTGACCTCACGTTTGAGGAATTCATGGGTGCCTATGGAGGTACCGGTAAAGCGAGACATGGTGTTACCACTGAAGAAAAGCAAGATCTACTCGCGCTCCCCGATGACTACTCGCTGGCCCTTACCATCCCGGCCAGTATCAAAGACGCACCAGGGTTGGCATCCGTCTTTCGAAGGAAGTTTGGTCGAGTTGCAGAACTTCAATGCCAAGTGCCAGCGTCCGGTAAAACCTTGAAACTCCAAGATGCATCACGTTACCTTTTCTACCTGGTAACAAAAGACACTGCCCGTGACCAACCTACCTACCGAGATGTATGGGAAGCCTTACTTCAATTGAGAGGGCACGTACTAGAGTCCGACGTGCAAAAGTTAGCCATGCCAAAGTTGGAGTGCCGCCAATTAGATTGGAGGGTTATCCGAAATATGGTGGAGGAGATCTTTAAAGACACCGAAGTCCAGGTGTTAGTCTGTTGCAATCCGCATAGTTACTGGTGCGGAGAGAAAATCGTCCCTTGTCATTTTTATACAACTGGAAGTTGTAAAAGAGGGTCCAGTTGCCGATACCAGCATACAGTTCCGGTTCCAGTCCCGACAAGGTTCCAGGAGGAACCATCTTTTAAGAGGGGGGCAATGTTACGATAAATATACTGGCCTAACTTTTATGACTAATTATTCTGTTTTATTGTAGAAATTTCGGTGGAAGTCTAGAACCAAAATTATGGTGAATGAGCCGGCCAAGCTTCTCGATCTTTCGATGCTGTTCTAGTATATCAGGATTTCGTATATAAATACAACATTTTTATATGGAGGGCAGTTAATTCTGAACTCGCGCTCGCGAATTTGTAACGTACGGATATATATAAATTTGTCAGATAAGTTAATATAAATAAAGAAATAAATTAAATCCGTAAGTGTTATAAATATTGAACCTTTTAATAAATCCACAACAATACAGTGGATTTTAACCAGGTTTTTTAGATCAGTGTACGGCTACGTCTTCAATTTTGCAGGATGTTTTGAGTTCATTTGACTTTTGTTAGCCAGTTGGTCTGCTTTTTCATTTCCGTAAATACCTGTATGTGAAGGTATCCAAATAAAAGCCGCTTCCTTTCCTAATGATCGAAATTTTTCTAGTTCGTTTTTTATACTCTGTATAATAGGGTTGTTGGTATATATTTGTTTCAGTTCCACTAATGCATTTAATGAGTCTGTTACGATAATTTAATAATAATTAAATAATTACGATAATAATATAAATATAATAATATTTATATTTATAATAATAAAGTAAATAGTTGTTAGGCACTTAAAAATTGATATTTTTTATTTTTAAACTGATATAGACGTAACATTCTTAGTACTATAAAAGGAAATTTAAAATATTACCTATTCCAAATATTGTAACAATATGATATAATTGTTCCAATATAAAGCTGTTTTACAAAATTTAAAATTACAAATAAAAAAATATAAATTTTGTTGAGTGTGGATTTCTCTCTTAAAAGTTAAGGATATTTTCTGACTCATACATCTATTTATAGTAACATGCGTTTCCTCGACTCATACATCTCTTTGTAGTAAAACTGTCAGATATCTCTAATCATGACTATTCTCTTTGTTTCAGGTAATAAGGCACTTGGTCAACTGAATGGTCGTTTTTGGGAATCTAAAATATTCTAGTACTTCGGTAAGCTTAAATATGTTTACTCTTAATGAATCAATGTGTAAAATCAATAAAGAGAATATCTACTGGCCTAATATTCTTGGTTAGAATATGGACTGGTTACAGTCTTTTTTAAAGCGAAAATGTCTGGTATTCTAATAAGCAATCTTTTCTATAAATAGCGTAAATATTTTGTATATAGTGTCTTTTTTTTATTTTGTTGATAACAGCGTCAACCACTTTGGGTTATTAGCTCTACTATAGTTCGGTACCTCGGAGGTAAAGGACACTATGTCCATTTTCTTACTTTTTCAGGAGAGCAGTTTTAACATTTTTTAAATTTGTAATCAGTAAATACTCAAATGTTTCTTATATTTAACCAAGATTAATAAATTATTATTGTGGTGTGTATAATCGTTTTTCCTTCCATGAAGTGTTATATACCTGAAGTTTACCGTTCATTATTTACAAAATTTTTAAAAATGTGGAGTTGGACATAATGTTATTTACCTCTAAAAACTTTTTGAAATAATGTGGCATTGCATGTTAAGGTCTTTACGAAATAAACAATACAAACACATTAAACAGCCTATACTATTATTTCATTAGAGGTAAATATTATAATGTTATAATAATTAAGTAAAATTATAGACGACAAGTTTTAAAATTGTTAAAGATGCTCCATATCATCTTCATCTTCTTGTGGGTAATCGTTTGTGGCTACATCGCTATGTGTTAAATTTTGATAAAACGCATGACAAACTGACGGAACAAAAGGCAGTAGTGCAATTAAGTCATTGTACTTTTATTTTGTGATTGGTAATGGGATTACTGAGACTTGATTTAATTGAGCTGGAAACGTTAATTGCTGTCTTCGATACCTCATGAAGTCCACTTCATACATATTTTGATTAATCTGTCTTATAAAAGAGCTTTCCAATCTGTTCTTGTTGGACTTGTAGGAAAACACATGTTGACAGTAGAACAGGGTCTTTATTAACATTCTTTTTTCTACTTACAAAAGGAGGATTAGGTGACAATTTCTTATCGAACAGCGCTTTGAAGTTTTTGAAATCTGCCAAGTTCCATATTGTGCACTGTGTATTTACCTGATGTCTAACTAGTTGTTGCCAGTCCTATGGTGTTAAAATGGCCAAATTGGAGAGTTTCTTTCTTTTTCTTTCGATTAAAGCACGAACACTATCTGCTTCTATATGTGTGTGCCTTTTCAGTAAAAACTTTTGAGTGATCGTCTTTATTTGAGGGTACGTACGCAGTATCCATAAATAGCACAATATAATACTTATATTTTTATTTTTTCCATAGCAGTTATCGGTCCAAAGAGTGATGTCCTCTACTTGACTACCTGGAATTGTATTGTCAGCCCATTTCAAAATTGACGAGGCAATTTCATTTGCACCTCGGGCCCCTTTTGATTCGTCCCACATCATACATTGCACAGAAGAATCACTGGCATCATATAATGTGAAATCTAATGTCCGAAGCTTCTTTTTGTAGAAACTAATACAAATGTTTGTTAGTGGTGAAGGCAAATATTTTTGCAAATCACCAGATAGTACTTTGTATTTTGGTGACTCTTTTGCCATTATAAAGTCCAATTGTTTTAAGTTATACCGAGTTTTAGATTCAATTAGGTGAGCATCATGATCAGCCTGTACACTGGTTATTTCATCTGCAGTAAGATTATTTTTCAATTGAGCGGTGAATGTACTGCATCTATCGCAAATGTCTCTTTCGGGTGGTTTAAACGACAACTTGAAGTCTTTATTAAAAATATCTGCGTACAACCACTTTTTTGCTCTGAGTTTTGGATCTTCATGTCTTTCATTGCATTCATCAATGTACAGTTGATACATCTTTTCTATTGTAAGTTCTATGCCCAGATAATTTCTCTTACTCCTTTCTCTGGAATAATGACTCTCGTACTTTGGGAATGATTTAATATGTTGATGTATACTATTTATGATTTCGGTAGGAGTTTTATTGATTGGCGTGTGTCTACCTCTTTGATCAGCTTTTATTAACATAACCTTGCACACCTTCAATAGCTGATTGTTCACTGTAAAATAGTAGTGTAGTGTATTATTTTTAGATTTGGTAGAATTTAGGTCTTTTTTCTTGATCGAAGAGTAGGTTGGATGTCGATACATGAGATGATAAATTGCTTTTTAACATACGAAAAGTTTGTCTCAGTCCAGTATGAGTTGAAAATTTTTTGTCTTTCGTATTCTGGCAATCTTTCAGAGCATTTCATGCGACACATGCAAGAAGGCTTTAACATTTTTGCAAGCATGTTTTTGCCTCTTTTACTGAGATACTCTTTCCCACCAGCTATTTTTCGTTTGCGAACATTACAGGCCCAATTTTGTTCATTTACTACACGTTTTTTACCTTTTTGTTTGATCTTAGTTATATTTTGTACCTTTCTTTTAACACATTTCTCTTCTTCTAAAATAACTTTATTATGTTCATTGAAATTGCCTGCATCACTGCTTATGGATAAATCGTCCTGAAGAAGATTTTTTGTTATTGCCCCACTAATCTTAGGAGTAATAATAGCTTTCTCTTTTACCTTTGTTTTAGCTGGTTTACTTATACGTCTCATATCATTGTCGTCCAATTCTGAGCTTTCACCACTTAGAGGCTCATAGATTTTATCAATATCCGAATTTTTATCTCCAAACTAATTATTATTTTTGTCCACTTCTTTACCATTACTTTGGAAGTTACTGTAGTGACCAGGTGGTTCTGAAACAATTAGATACCGTTTTTTGTTGTTAATGATAAAAATAATATTTATGTAAACACATTTTTGAACGTTATTTCTTTTTATTTAGATTTAGCGCAATTCCGTTATCTGTGATGGCAACAATGAATTGTTTCACGAACCATTGTGTCCAGTCTGAACCAGATATATGTAAGAGAGGCTCTCTTACATATCTCTGGTCTGAACACTGGTTTACATTGGGAAAAAAAGTGTACCATTTTTATATGACGGGAAGTGTACAAGGGTACATAACACTATGTCCGGATGGTAAATGACGGTGCACACATATAGTAGAGGTAAACAACACCAAGTCCACATGGTGTTGTTTACCTCTGACTGGAAGTGGACTTGGTGTTTATTAAAAAGTCGGTAACTTGCCGTGAAATTGTCTCTGGACATAGTATGGTTTACCTATGTGTAGAGCCAGAAAAGTTATATTCAAAAGTGCAATAATCTAAATTTCGATAAAAATGGACATAGTGTCCTTTACCTCCGGGGTACACAGTTATACATAGTAGTTTATTACAGAGCTACTTAAATCTAAAACAGTATTTTTGATTAATTACTAGGTGTACAATAAGGTTAGAATGTCATATTTTACAATTGTAATTAGGGTTTACAAAATATTAATAGTTACAATTTGTTTAAAACATTAATATCTTTTAGGTAGTTAAACATATTTGTAACAATGTGCTCCTTAGACTGCTTTTATATTGTTAGGTAGTGAGTGTTTTTGTCATTCACTGATATATTTATGATACTCTATTAATATATGTTCTACATTAATGTCGCAGTTACATAAGTCAAAAATAGGGCGATTTAATTTGGAGATTAGGTAGCTGTGTTAGTCTGCTATTACCTATACGTAAACGGGTTAGCTTAAGAAACAGCTGGCGATTTAAATTTATCTCGCACCAAGATTCGGTTGAGAGCTTTCAATATGTAGAATCGATTGAGAATGATTCCATTCGTTTTTCCAATCATTTGTCACTTTTTCTTTAAGAAACTATTTGTAATCGGAAACAGACATTAAGTTCACTAACACTGAAGAGGCACTGTGTATTGCTTCTTTGGTATGAAAATCTGCTTGTTCATTTCCTTTAATTTGTGATGGAACCCATATAAAGCGTACTTGCTGCCTCGCGTTGTTTAGCAAATGTAATTGTTCTTTTATTAAAATACCTATGGGATTACTGGTATATAACTGTTTAATCGTATGTAACGCACTGAGAGAGTCGGTAATTATGACCGAATTTGGAATTTTTTGGTCACGTATATAAATGAGGGCTTTCAGAATTGAGTATAGTTGAGGAGGTAATTTTTATAACCCCACATGTCCACATTGGCAATTTTTTTAGGAGAGTAAAAAAACCGATTTATTTATATTATTTCACCAAAACATATTTTATGTAATATAGTTTATAGTTCAGTATTAATTTATGAGCTAAGAAAACTACTTACTTGTGTAGAAAGTGGTATAACAAATTAAAAATATAATACATATGAAAGTTGTTAGATGTGGGGTTATTCATGAAACACAAGTCACATGTGGGGTTATGAACATAACAGGTTTGGATGTGTGGTGTTTAGATCATATAATTTACTATAGTTTAGCCTAAGATTATTTATTTTAGTGTAGGGTTGGACTTAAAATTGGACAAACTAGTAAGCACAGTAAAAAATATATTAAAAATAAAAATTAATGGGAAAATCCCAGTAGTTGGCTGTATACCATCGTTTAAAAAAACATACAGAAGTTAAAACACTTCACCATTGTATTTAGGTATATAAAAACATATAGTTAAAACTTTTATAAAAAGTATCACATAAAGTGTCGTCAAAATTTATACAGTAGCATAACGTTTTCGATTTAATCAGATCATCTACATAAGGCACTGAAGATACGACATACTTCGACAATGCTCACCGATTGTTAAAGGAAGATTATACGCTGATGACTTAGTTTTACTTGCCAAAGGAAAAAACTGTACATCTATTCAAAAACATTTACAACAAACAATAAATTAGTAAGATTCATTGTCTAGGACTATCGGATTACAATTTTCACCGACACAAACTAAATGTTCACACGAAAACGTAACACTCTAACTCCACATCTGAAGCTATATTATCAAACCCTCAGTTTCACAAATAATATCAGATTTTTAGGTATGGTGTTCGACCAAAAGCTTTCCTGGTAAATACATACAGAAGAAGTTAAAAAATCATGCCAATCAGGATTAAATTTTATGAAAATTGTTTCCAGCAAAAACTGGTGAGCAGATCAAAATACACTATAACATGTATATAAATCTTTAGTTAGATCCAAACTCGACTATGGTGTGATAGTTTATTCATCAAGCAAACTATCAGTATTGAAAAGCTTATAAACTGTTTAAAACATAGCTCTACGAATAGCTACAGGTGCGTTTCAAATGACACCAGTTAAAAGTTTATAATGCTTAACAGTAGAGTTTAAGTTTACGATGCAAATACCTTTCTCTTTCATGTGCTTCTAAAATAGCTAGTAATAAAGAACACCCTACTTATACCAATACTTTCACAGATCGATTTCAAGACACAATCTCTACAATAACACTAGATCCACCATTTTATGAAAGAGTTAGAAGAAACCTTCATGATCTACATCTTGAATTTCCTGAAATTCTCCTAACAAATTTCCTAAATTCTCCACCTTGGTAAATATCAATTTCCAAGATTATTACTAACCTTAGTATACAGGGATAAGTGCCTTAAGAACCCGCAAAATAACGCAAAAGATAGAAAACATAATACGTTGTGAAATAAAAAGAGATGCAAGTGGTAGAGGTGAGAAATTATCGATATAAACCTATAATTTACTTTACATTATATTAGATCTATCGAAAGTTTCCCACCTTTAGACATTAGCTTATTATGAGCTGGTTGACTTCAGTCATAGTAATACGTATCACGTAATGTAAGTAAAAACAGTTCAAGTACGAGTATGTTTTTATCCAAAATTAAAGTATTGATCAATAATTAACTCTGATTTGAGACGTCGCATACACTCTTCTCAATACAGAATTATCATAGCTTGTTATTCTGTATTCGTCAACACAGAATTAATTATCAAATTACTACAAATTAAACTGTTTACTTACATTTGCTTTATTGCCTTCAATCAGTTTTTACTTTATGCGAAATTTAAAAAATGTTAATGTTCGACGTCATACTTGTAATATTATGACTGAAGTCAACTAAAATCGTAAGCTAACGTCTAAAGGTGGGAAACTATCGATAGTCCTAATCTAATGTAAATTAGAGGTTTCTATCGATAATTTTCCACCTCTACTACTTTCATCTCTTTTTATTTCACAATGTATTATGTTTTCATCTTTTGCGTTATTTTGCCGGTTCTTAAGGCACTCATCACTGTATATAAAAAACAAGTGGAAGTTCTCTGGACATACCATAAGACAGAAAGACGACAGATGGAATAATATGATTATACACTGGAGACATATAGTTACAAACGAAAAAGAGGAAGGCCACAAATGCTATAATCAGATGACTTGAAGGAACGCACAGACCCTAAGTGGATACAAACTGCCTACAATGGAGAGACGTAGAAGAAGGAAGAGGAGGCCTATGTCCAAAATTGGACAGCAAGGGCTGTATAGATAGATGGATGGATAGATATATAAAAAAAGTGAGACTATAATAGACCTGATCAAACAATCATTTTTATAGAAATGGAAACTTATAAAGTCACTATAAGATATACACTGACGCATCCAAATCTTTAGACGGTGTAGGTACAGCCATCGCCACACCCAATACATCCTTAAAATTTAAATTCAATCCCATTACTTCGTCATACACTGCAGAGTTCTTTGCAATATTACAAGCACTTATCCATCTAAAAGAGTCGAAACAGTCCCCGTCTCTCATAATAACTGATTCACTAAGTTTACTTCACACTATCAAACGTTTATATACCAATAATTGAATTGCCTCACATATCCAATCAGAAATAGAGATTCTAAATATTAATAAGATCAGTGTTGACTTCATGTTTGTTCCATCACATTCAGGACCACAAGGAAATGAAGAAGCAGATGGACTAGCCCGGTTAGCATCCTTCAGCCAGGACTCCATTCTTATTAATGAGGTTTCTTCAGATGACTTTAAGTCAGAAATAAAATATAAAGTGTTAAGTGCGTGGCAAAATAAGTGGAGTGCATCACAAAATAAACTCAAGAAAATCAAACAATTAGTTAAACCGTGACTCCAACCCACAGAGAATAGACACGACCAACTTAGAATAACACGTTTGCGACTAGAACACAGTAACTTTACACATAAATACCTCTTTACGCGAACTGTGCCGCCAATGTGTGAAAATTGTCAAGTAACAATCTCCGTGAAGCAGATACTAACTCAGTGCAAAACATACGAAGCAGCAAGAAAGAAACACACTATCTTAAATAATATAAAGGAAGCCTTAGGAAAAAACATGAACATTAAAAACAAAATAAGTTATCTTAAAAACTCATAACTGTATCAATTGTTCTAATTTTTTCTAACTTTACCTGTATTATATTATTTAGGTCGCTAATAACCCTTGTGGTTATAGCGTAAATAAATAAATAAAAAAAAGTAAATAATTGTAACATTATCACAACTAATCTATAATCTATTTCTAATGAGTGTAGAGTAATAAAATCTCATGAAGTATTCAAAAGCGCTACAGGGTAATCCGTCAATAATCCGTCAATAAATTCCGTCCGCATTGCAAAATTCTGTCGTTTCATAAAGAGCAGGTAGGTATCACCCTGTTTTAAGGGATTAGTCCATTGTTATCGACAGATAAACACTGAGCCAGAGGCGCGCTAGTGGGTTAATTGACAAAAGAATATGCATTCTTAAAAATCATATTAAAGGAAATAAAAATGTAATACAGCAGAACAGTGTTATTAAAAAAATATAAAATGTAACAATAAAATATATACGAACCGAAATCGGGAAATACTCACAAACACACACGAATGAACTTTACATATTGAAACACTTGTGGGGAGTTTAAATCAATTTATTCACAAAAACTACAAAAACTTTACTGGATACGTTATTACAATTCTACATCACTATAGTCTTCATCCGAAGAACTGTCATCATCCCCTGGTGTTATAATTATAGGGTCAACCACCTGATCGACCAAGTTGTCCAGTTCCCACATTTTATCTTCCTCTTTTAAAACATGCTGGATTGCTTTTTGCCAGTTTTCTGATGTGATTTCCATAATGGCTTGATCAAACAATACCTTGACATCTTTCATTTTAAATGTGGTATTGTGCCTTGCAACATATCCTTTAACTTGTGCCCATATAAGTTCTATGGGATTTAATTCGCAATGATATGGCGGTAGGCGTAGCACAGTTACTTTATACTTTTCTGCTACATCTTCTACGGCATATTTTATGAAGCGAGATTTATGTTGTTTTACTACGGCTAGTAGTTCCTTCTTTATTGAATTCGTCTCAAACTGAATACCTTTATTTGACAGCCAGTTAATAATTTCTTGCTTTCTCCAAGCTGAAGTTGGTACCTTCTCTATGCGCCTTGAATGGTAGCTTGCATTATCCATAACCACGACCGAATCAGCTGGAAGAAATTTGAACATTTCCCCGAAGTAGTCTTCGAAGACATCCGAATTCATGTCATGATAATCTCCCGTCCGACACGACTCAAAGCTTAACAAACCTTCTTTTAAAAATCCTTCTTCGCTTCCAATGTGAGCAATTATAAGCCTCTTCCCTTTTCCCGAAGGCACTTTAATACCCGTCGAAAGGCCTTCTATGAAAGCTTGGCGAGCACTTGTTACATTTTTATCTTGCCACATTTTTTGGACTATATAACCTTCGTTTATCCACGTCTCATCAAGATAAAAAATTTTCTTGTGCTCTCTGCGGTACTGTTTTATAGTTCTCAAATATTTTCGTCTCCAGCAAATGATTTCATCACTTTCCAGTAATAGTGCCTTTCGATTGTGCTTTTCCCAGGAAAAATTCATACTTTTTAAAGTTTTCCATAAAAGTTTTCTGGATATCAAAGGAATATCGTTATCTTTGCTTATCTCCATTAGTATTTTGTCAAGGGTGGGTATTTCCTTTTTAAAATAAAACGAATGAACTTTTCTTCGAATGTCACGTTTGGTGTCTTCACCTAAGATTTTTATTGGTCTTCCTGATTTTCTCTTGCATGGACTTAACTGGCCTGATATCTTTCTTTCTCGCAATAATTTAAAAATCGTGGACTGTCCAATTCCAGTCATTCGGGCACATCGCTCAACACTTTCTTGCACAGACAAACTAGGGTGATCGTGTTTTATGCAATCATATACATTTAAAATTATAACTTTTTCACTAACAGATAGCGGAGAATTTTTTACACCTCTTTTCTTTGGAGTAAATGTCGCCATTTTATAACTTTTTCACTATTTCTATATCACAATATTACTGTACGTTTAATTGGTGTAGTAACAATTACTAACTCGAATGTCGAATGTCGAATGATAATAATAAAATAAAAGAGGGATTATAATGAAAGTGTAAGTAACACCTCATTACGCGTTATTAGTCTTCATGTTGATTTATTTTAGTTCTTAGTAATATTAGGAGGTGCGTCATACCCTTATCAGTTTCTTCTAATGCTTTTATTCGTTCAGTAAGGAAGTGAATTTGTTTTTATAAATAAAAATGTAATTAGCTTTAATGACCATATAATGGAATACGAGTTTGAAGAATAAGTTAATCGAAAAATTAAATAAAATTGGTTATCACAAAATATCCAAAATATGATATTTTGAGGTACATCAATTTTTGACGACGAAGTTGACATCCGTCCATTTGCCTACGCCCATGACGACACCGAAATTCAGGCAAATTTTATGACACTTCATGATTTATTACTCTACACTCATTTGAAACCAATTATAGAGACTTCAAACCTACATGTAGAAACTAACTCCAATCTCAGTGTTATTAACCAGGAAGCTTTTTGGATAATTAATGACTGTTTTTGTCTTTATTCATTTAAGTTGTTATTACGGCGCGGCGCCGCCACAATAATGGCAATCGTTTAAAGTTTTTTTTTTCATGTAAGCACCGCTTGTACATAATGACGTCAGCATTTACGGCAAAGGTATATTTTAATTATAATTATAGCTTGTTATACACCGCGTATAATATATAAAAGGGATTTATTAAAGTCCTCTGCTGACCTGCAGTAAAAACTGACTCAGTTTTAATTGCCTTAATGACCGAGTCGTTGACTGCAGTAAACCTTCAATTATAAGTAATAGGTAGCGAGCTATTTTGTACTTCAAGTTAATCTAACTGCATATTTAAAACGCATATATAGAAAGTGATTGTGGTTTATTGTTTATAATATAAATATAGAATGGAATTTAGAAGCTTAAATAAAATTAAACTATTACCTTTGACTCAGAAGCAAATCTCTTAAATATTTTTTGAGTAGCCAAAAAAATATTTAAACAAGTATTTTTTTATTATATTATAAAGAAATACATTAAATACATAATATTGGTACAATTATTAATTATCAATTTCTTAACTATTTTATTTATTTAGCGTATGGACTTTCACAGTACGATAAATATACAAATACAATAGTATATACATATATATTAAATATATTATTTAAACACTAAAGATAGAATGAATGACACTAAATATTAATGTCCAATTTATATAGCCATTCAATTGCTTCTGGGGAACATTCCTCAAGGTCCTGGAGGTTTCCACGGTAGGCACGATTCAAACAGTCTGAAACACAATGGCTTATGGTCTGTCTAGATTGTCCGCAATCGCACTGTGGACTTTCTGCACGACCCCACCTGAACAGCGAATCAGCACATTTACCATATCCGGTACGTATACGATTAAGCCTTGCCTAAGTGGACCGGGGCAGATTTGATCCGATGAAACCCTGAGTTGGGGTGGTATCTTAATATAGTCCGATTCTACTGTTGGCATCCATCTTGTTGTCCATTGCCTATGTATATCATAGGAATTACCAATTTTTCGGGCAGATCGTATTGGAGGATTTCTAGATCTCAGTCGCTGGTGCTCTTTTAAAATGTCTGGGATATCTTGATGTATTGGTAATTGTACGTTGGCTACAATTTTCTGGTACTCTCTCACTAATGCTGCTTTACGGCATAGATCTGGTGGAGCAATATTGCTCAGAGTAGGCAGCCATCTCACTGGCGTTGGTTTTATTGTTCCAGTGATTATTCTCATGGTTTGGTTAAGTTGGACATCGATTTTGCTTGTATGAGCACTATTTAGCCATACTGGTGCACAATATTCTGCCACTGAAAAAACCAAAGCTAGAGCAGAGGTCCGAAGAGTATCTGCAGAAGCACCCCAAGTTGTTCCAGCAAGTTTTGATATTAAGTTATTTCTTGTTCTTAGTTTACCGGCTGCGTTTGTAAGATGACTTTTGAAGGTGAGTGTTCTATCAAGTATGACGCCTAGATATTTGGGGTTGTTGTTATGTTTGATAGCTGTATCATTTAGAGTTACATTGAGAGTATCGCCCGCAAGTTAATTCGACAGGTGAAAGAGACAGGTTTCAGTTTTGCTTGTGTTAAGACGTAAGCGCCAGTTTTTATAATAGTTACTTAGTGTAGTTAAGTCCTCGTTTAGAGCACGTTCTCCTGCTTCTTTACTATTATCTTGGAAGCCAATGGCCAGGTCGTCAGCATAAGCAAATTTTCTCGATTTTGTTTTAGGTATATCTGCTGTATAAAGGTTAAATAATAAAGGAGCTAGCACTGAGCCTTGAGGTAAGCCGTTGTTAAGTTTTCTAACGTTACTCTGTGCATCATTCATATATACCTGAAACAGTCTATTAGTCAGTAGATTGTTTATCAGCTGACAAGTTTTGAAGCAAGGTATGATTTTCATCAGCTTATAAATAAGGCCCTCTCTCCACTCAGTGTCATAGGCAGCCGTGAGATCTATAAATGTTATGGCAGATTTTTCACGTCTTTCAAAGCCAGCTTCAATAAATGTAGTTAAGGACAGCACTTTGTCACAGCAACTTCGTCCTCTTCTAAATCCAGCTTGTTCAATTGGTACAGCATCCTCAATGGTGTTACATATGCGGTTATATAAAAGTCGTTCTAGTAATTTATAACAGCAACAGCAAAGAATTTTTTGAGCCACTGTCGTGTTTTTGTACCAGTGTGGACTATAAACTCAGGATACATTCCATCGAAGCCTGCTGCTTTTCCTGTTTTAGTTTGGTTAAGCGCTTCGTTTATTTCATCCAATGAGAAGGCACGTGAGTATTCTGATGTTGCGGGAGTATTTGCTTTAAGTTGTTTAAGAGCTCTTTGTACGGTAGATGTATGAGTTTTCTCAGATGGCGCTCGGGAGTTCTCAATTATTCTATTGGCTATTTTATTTGGCTCAATTGTTGATTTGTTTAAGAGTTGCGCTCTGCTTGCTTCGTCCAGTTTGCGGATCAGTCCCCATACCTTTCGACTGAAACGTGAGAAATCAATATGTTTTACGGTAGACTTCCATTTATTAAGTCTTGTTGAGTCCAGTGACTTCAGTAAGTTGTCACCAATTTCGGGATCTTCTGATTTCAAAAATTCGTCATTCTTAACTATGATTCTTCTTTTAGAAAACTAAATTTCCTGGTAAAGCCTGGTTTCATAGAGGAAATTAGATAAGGTTTTGAAATTAATCTGGCGAGCTGAGAATATTTTGTAGGTTTTGACTCAAAAGATTCTTTTTTCTGTTGTTGTTGAAATAGAGACAGTCTACGAGAATATGTTTAACAGATAGAATATTACCACAGTGTGTACATGTAGGTGGATCTTGGGAAGTGATTAAATGTTTATAAGTTAGTCTTGTATGGCCTATTCTAAGTCGGCGAATTAAGATTTTGTTTTTTCGTGTCATGCAAGAAACCTTAAGCTTTTTTACGGTGAGATGAATATCACAAAGCTTGGAAGGGATTTTATTCCAGTGATCTTGCAAGACATTTGGAGAATACTTTTAAAATACGACTGTAAATCTGTATATAATTGTATGTTTTCAGTCTCCATATTAGAAGATGCCGTTTGTTTTGCAAAGAGGTCGGCTAGTTTGTTACCAGGGATTCCTACATGAAACGGAATCTAGATTATGGTTATGGATACTCCCAGTGAGATTAAACTATCAAAAGAATTTTAAATAGCTTGAACCAAAGAATGTACCGTGTACATACTTTTGAGAGATTAGATAGACGCTAAAAAGTCTGTATATATTGCTACTTTTTTATAAACTGGTGATAATAAGTTTGCAGCTTAGAGAATAAAGAATAATTTAGCAGTACGTATGCAGCAGAAGAGCGGAAGATTACAAGATATGATTAAATCTGTGTTTGAAGTTACAGCACATCCAACAGCTATATGAATCTTAGAATTATCTGTGTATAAAATTTGGTCAAACCTGTTGTTAGCAATTAATTCTTTAAAGGTTTGTCTTAGAAATTGTGGATTTGTCTGATGCATATCATAATTAGTTAACGAGAGGTTAAAATCTGCTTTCAATTTATTTCAGGGATGTTTAAGTGATATTAATATTGGAGTTGTAGCTGAAAGATCGATGTTATTCAGATGTGGTGAGAGATACTGTGGCATAGATTGAAGTTTAATAGAAGGAGAGTATAAAAGGTCATTACTAAGTAATTTTTTCTTAGGCTTGATTTTCGCTGTTAGCTGAGATTCGAGACGAATTCTTTAAAAGGAGTTGCCGGCGACGTAACCAGAGAGGAAGTTCATTAGCTTCTCTGTAAAAAATTATCTGTGAGGCTCGACCTGAAGGCTCCAAGGCAGACTCGAAGTGTAGTGTTGTGTAAAAAATTAAGAAGTTTTAAATCTGATGGGCTAACTGACATCCAAAAGTCTATTTTAGAACGAATAAGACATTTTTTAATTTGAAGTGCGGAGTCTTCGTCTGTACCGCAATGATAATTGGACAGAGTTTTTAATATGTTAAGATTTGTCATGCACTTAGTTTTAAGATATTTTAAATGGCATTTCCAAGTAAGTTTACTGTAGAATGTGAGTCTTAAATCCGTATACTCTTTACTGCTGGTAGACAAGTATGGTAATTTTAGGATTTATCGTACTGGCTGTCCTTAATCCAAACATCCAAACCATTCTCTCAGGTTCTTAAGCCATAAAATTCGTCTTCTTCCGATGCTTCTTCTGCCGTCTATCTTTCCTTGCATTATGAGTCGCAGAATGTCATACTTCTCGCCCCGCATCACATGTCCGAGATACTGTAGCTTTCTTTATTTAATTGTAAGTTCAACTTCCTTTTCTTTACCTATTCTTCTCAGTACTTCATTGCTCGTAACTCCATCTACTCAGGAAACCCTCATAATTCTTCCATAGGTCCACATTTCAAATGCCTTAAGTCGTCTTATTGTGTCATCTAAGATTTAACGTCCATGATTCCACTCCATAGTATACGTAACATTTTGTTAGGCGTACTTTAAGAGCTAATGTTAAATATTTGCCACATAGAATAAAATACAATGCATCTATGTTTGACCACTGAAGAAAATAGGCCTGTGTTCTTTCAAAAATCAACTTTTTCGTTCATTTAACTGTGAATTAGTGCGCTTGTCGTACAGTGAGCACCTAAAGCCAATAACTTCAAAAGGATGTAGCTTTAGAATGATTGTTTTTTTTTTAGTGTCTATACACTTATATAGTTTGAGTTTCTAAATCTTATACTATATTAGATTAAATATAGTTATAAAGTACCTTTTAATTTTAATTATCTTCAGTGCTTGATACAAGTGAAGTATTATAGTAAAAACAAGGAAAAGACAGTTAAGATTTTATTTCACGTATAGGGAGCTTGCGCATCCGTTTATACGTATTTCAGCCCAATAGGCATCATCAGAACGGCTTTCGCAAGCGCTCTGAACGTGAAATAATTCTTCTCTGTCTTAGGAAGCAACTATAACATGGCTTCGTATAGACGCAATGTAGCGACATCTGATAATAAAATCGTAGACTAATTTTCGAAACCAAATTCAAGAATTCCGCTTTAATCTGTGCCTTCTAAGAATTGCAAGGCAAAAACAGACGTTGATAAAGGTGTTAAGAGAGACATGGGGAATCTAAAACTTGCATTCCACAACATATCTTTTCAACTAAGCAAAAATTATAGTAAAGTATATTAACCTCAGTGCAGTGTAGCAGTCATCAAGATTTACTGTAAGTTATCATAATCAATTACCTTCAATTATCTAGGCGACTAATATGGTTATCATATTATCTTCAACTATCTGGGCGAATCTGCGTTCGATTATTTCTTCTCCTGTAGTTAGGGTTAACTACTGATTTTGCTTTTAATTTAAAGAACATTTAATATTTGCTTACAAACTTTCAAGCAGATATTAAGAACTTCTAAATTACGAAAATTTAATTCTCAGTTAATCATTAAACAACAGTGCGAGATAGATAATTAACTTAACCAAGTGCGGGTTGGTTAAATTTTTATTTCTGTAATCTTTTTGTATTCTTTGAATTTAACTTTAATTAACTTTGTGTTATTTGTTATTCATTTTTTTATTTACTATACCAGTTTCTCGAAATATGCCCATTAAACAACAAAGAGAGACTTTCTTTAATCAACTTTAGTTGAATATTTTCAAATAGCATCAGACTCTCTTCGCTGATAATTTAATTTGTGTATGATTCCATTATATTGTATTTGTAAAGACATTTATCAATCATAATTTTATTTATTTTTTATATGTATATCACCATTTAATAATTGATGGTGTATTTATTACTTGAGTGTACATTCAGCCGCCTAAATCATTGTGTTGTTGAATATATTGTTTTTGTTTTATGTGTGAATTTTATTTGTTGACTCCCAACAAGTTTCCTGATAACATAATAACTCTGAATATTTGCTTATTATATTAACCTATTATTATACCTTCGACCGGAAGAAAGATCAAGCTGATTAAGTTTCGTAGGTAAGTAGGTGGACGGAGACCACCTAATATATTTATTATTTGTTTATATAGTGTGTTGACCAAATTTATTTAATAATTAACTGTTGGTATCTTTTCTTGGATTTGGTCTCAGAACCAAAATATTTTTCTTTATCTTTTTTCTTTTTTCTAAGGTTTCTGAATTATATCCTTAAACTCCAAAAAATTAAGTGGCGCTCTTTTCCTATCTTATCTTATCTTTGATAATTTTACCCATCTATCTTTTTGTTTATTTCGGTGTCTTTTCTAATACGTCTTATTCTATCATATCTTTACTTATTTCATCAGTTGGACCCATTCCCGGTTCCAAAAACTAGTTTCGAACCCACGACTCGCTCTCCACCAATCATCTGGCTGCCGTCCGCAGTGTCTCCATTGGTGACCTTTCTAGCACCATCCAAAAAAGGTTTCCGAGGTTATAGTTTATTTTTATGAACGAGAGAGTAATTAGCATAATTTTAACTGGTAGCTCCGACCACTCCATGGGGTGCTCAAGATTAATTGAAAAATTACTTTGAATAATTGTAAAACATAAATGAATTATTTCAGTGTTATAAAGTGTTATGTGTATGTAAACAAAAGTGACCTCTTTTATCACACACTATATTAGAACTGACTGGCGTACATTAAAAAGGGTTTTAAAAAATTCACATTTTTTTTAATTTTTAAAAATTACAAAAGAGAAAAAGAGTTTTTAAAACCGTCTAAGGTATGTTAAATAGATGAATAAAAATATTAATATAAAACTTACAGCTACTTGTTACAAATCCAAATCAGATTCAGAAGATGAACTTTCAGAACCAAGATTTATAATAACTGGCTCGATCATTTTATCAGTAATATTGTCCAGCTTCCACATATTTTCCTCTTCTTTAATAGTGTGATTTACTGCCTTTTCCCAGTTTTCAGGTTTTACATTATTTACGGCCTCCAAAAACAACTGTTTAACATCATGAATTTTAAAAGTGGTATTTTTTCTTGAAACTTCAATCTTTATCTGTGCCCATACCAGTTCAATCGGGTTTAATTCACAATGATATGGTGGGGATCTAAGTACTGTCATTCCACGATTTTTGGCAATTTCATCAATTTCGTATTTTTTAAATTTTTCTTTATGAAGGGCACACAACGAATAAAGTTCCTTTCTTATAGATCCGGGATGGTACGTAATATTTTTTGAACTCAGCCAATTCTGCAAGTCTTTTTTTACCCACTTGGTTGTGGGCAGTCCTTCTATAAGTCTGGAGTGATAACTTGCATTATCCATTACTATTACACAGTTCTTAGGAAGAAGATCTATCATTTGTTCGAACCATTCTTGAAAGACATCAGCGTTCATGTCTTCATGGTAGTGACCGGTACGAGTTGATTCAAAAGTTAATAAACCACCTTCAACAAAACCGTCTGAACTGCCAATGTGTACTATTATCAGCCTGCGTCCCTTTCCTGATGGTGGGTTTAAACCAGTAGATAAGTTATTTACAAAAGCGTGCCTTTGACTTGTAACAGTTTCATCCTGCCACAATTTATTTGGTGTATGACCCTCGTTGATCCATGTTTCATCAAGATAAAATATTTTTCTTTTTTGGTTTCTCATTTCCTTTATGGTTCTTAGAAAATGTCTTTTCCATATGACAATATCGCTTCTTTCTAATAAAATATACTTTCTGGGATTCTTTTTCCAGCGGAAGCCTATTTCTTTTAAAAGTTTCCATAACGTACTTCGACTCATTTCTGGGTAATCCTTATCATCTCGAACTGAGACAAGAACTTTATCCAATGTTGGAAATTCTTGTCTAAAGAAGAATTCATGCACTTTCCGTCGAAGTCCTTCTTTAAAATGATATTCTATTTGAAATTTTGGTTTCCCTGGAGCATTACGTGGCATTTGAAAACTACCACATTTCTCTTCTTTAATAACTCTGTAAATCGTAGATTTTCCAACACCAAGTGTACTGCTAACTAACTCAACGGTCTCATCAACACTTTCACATAAACGTTTGTCTGTAAATGATTTAAAACAATTAAATATTAATGTTTTTTCATTAACTGTTAGAGGACCAATTTTTCGGCGTTTACACGGCACTTCCAAATTTTCCATAACACTAGTATACACAATAAACTGCACCTTGCAACTGAAGTACCTACTTTTAGTGAACTGTTAAGAATTTTGAATACGCCACTTGGACCTTTCTATATACAAAATGGAAAAACCCACTATCACATTTTCTGTGGAATAAGTTTAGAAGGTAATTATCTAGTCAATTACTGTCGTAGATTCCTGGAATTAAAGAATTAAATGTTTGATTGTTGAAACCCTTACTTCGTGGAATGCACTCATTTCAGATAAAATAAAACGTTTTATTTTATCTAAAGAATTAAACTTTATTTTGCAAATAGGTAGGTACTTATTAAACTTTTATTGGTTATATATAACCAATAAAATAAACATCTTACATTTCTTGCAAATTCATTAGTACCTGTTAACCTCCATCACTCCGACACTGGCAACCTTATTTAGGGATTAGTAACCCTCACAACTATTGTATTCTATTCTGCTCCAACCTTTATACCTGGTGGTCATACTCAATTTAAAATTGTTTTCCTATATACTTCTGTAAACTTGTTGACAAATATCTGTTTTTCATTGAGTCACCCGTATCAACAGTTTAGGGATTTGCATACATAATTTATTGTTTTATTACTCTCTCATACATAAAAATACACTATAGAATGGGTCATTTTGTTAGTATTAAAACCACATATCGCAGTAAAAAAAGCACCTTAAGATTTATTTTTAAATTGGGCGGTTATTTTTCGTGCAACTCATGTTTTCTCAGCCTTATAAATTTCGTTATTGTGTGTTTCGCTGCATACCGTAAAGAGTGTATTCTAAAAAATAACAATGGTGCCCAATTATTTTTAATATATGTCATACTATCTTAATACTTGTAATCCCATGTTAGACACCTTCACGATAAACAAGTACTAGTTGTTCATGTTAATATTCCTTTTATGGACATTATAATAATTTATAATAATCATTTTTCTTATATTAAAGTACAACCATTCATTCTAAGCGTGTATTAACATTCTCCTCATTTACGTTACGGAATGTGTCCTTGCTAGTTTACTATTTGTAAAAACCTAATAGAGAAAATAGTTCTTGGTAAAGGTAGTAGTAGTAGGCGACGCTGCAGTGATAATACAGTGTGATCTGAGCAAGCTGATGAAAGTTATTAGTTGAAAATACTTAAAAGAAATATTATGGTTTCAGAGAATGTTCGATACATTATAAATTATTCTTTTATGAGAGCCATATATTAATTTGTTGCTGCTTTGAATGTTGTCATATATTTTTAAAAATGGTCCAACAAGTTAATTGGTAAAAAGTAAAGTAAAGTACCTTAAAGTACCTTATTATAAGCTTTACATAAAACTTAAAATTTGCTAACAGGTTGACTGCCGATCTATATTTTAAGATCACGGCTGACACCAAACATTTTATTTGCTATATTTGTAACGAATTTATTTTGCCTACCACATGGGGTATTACTATTAGGGGTAGAAAATTGGGGACAGAAACTATGGGGGCGAAGATAGGACAAGTGAAATAAACGCTACTTGTGCGAACGGCACTCAGGGTTTGTTAGGAGAGCTGGGGTCGTGGATAAGTAAATGACAAAGGGTCAAATTGGGGGCAACTACAAAAATATGAAACAAAAAGGTCATTAATCTCTTGGGATAAACAAAACAAAAAGAAACAGGAAACACTTCTAATAATTTATAAAGAGCGCCACTTCGAGGTGCCTAATTATAACTATAACAACAACTAGTTGTAACTAGGGAAATAATTATCAGAAATGCAAAACATATCTTTTTCAAATGAAACTCAAAAAAAGGTTAGTTAGAAAAATAAACAAAATGTTAAGAAACAAATTTAACATTTATTGTTGTGTCACCACAAACAGTTATAAAATGGACAATGCAAAAGCGTTACAACAATAGTCGCAAAATACAAAAATATGAAAAAAACTTACATGTGTCATCTGTTTCCAAAATCCAGGAGTTGGAGCTACTACATAAACTTACAAATGTTACCGCACAGAGATTAACCTTTTTTTTTAATAAACAAAACAAATAAATATCGAAAAGAATAAAGCTAGCTGTCATATGTTAACATTAAATTTAAAAAAAACTGAACAAATAAATTGACAGCTAAAGTCAAACCCTAAAATTTTACTATTTTAAAAATTACAATTTTTAAATTTTAACGAAAGCAATTATTACTTTTTTTTTTTAAATGTCTGTGTTTACTTTAAAATCTAAACAAAGTTACCTGGATTTCATAAAAAACACAAGTTTTAATTTATTATTCAAATTCAAATAATAAAGCTAGCTGTCATATGTTAACATTAAATTTAAAAAAAACTGAACAAATAAATTGACAGCTAAAGTCAAACCCTAAAATTTTACTATTTTAAAAATTACAATTTTTAAATTTTAACGAAAGCAATTATTACTTTTTTTTTTAAATGTCTGTGTTTACTTTAAAATCTAAACAAAGTTACCTGGATTTCACAAAAAACACAAGTTTTAATTTATTATTCAAATTATTAATTTGAAAACGCAATATCGGGCGGTTTGAACAAAGAAATATCGAATAATTTGCACCTTTGATATAAACAAACAATAAAATGATTTATTATCGACTTGGCTACACAAACAGAACGAAATATTATTTGGGTCTTAAATTGAAAGATACGAACTAAGAAACATTGAAAAAATTCTTCGTTATTATAATGCATATATAAGGGGATTTCAATTTATCACATATACTTTTCCAATATATTTCAATTGCTACATATTTACAATTTGTTTTGCAAAATGTAAAATAAAAAGTAGCTCATAAAAGATTTAAGAGTTGATTTTTTGTACAAAACGTAAGAAAAAAACTCACTCCATTCGGAGTAGCGTACTAAAATCTTTATTAAGTGCCGAATACTCCGATCGGAGTGTACATGTATATTGTGTTAAAAACTTAACAAAAGACATGTTGCATTTTAAAAACAAATTTAATATAAATATTTATACAGTTCTGTGATATTCATAAAAACACTGGAGGCAAAAACCAGGTTTTTCAGGACATATTTTACATTCATGGACCGATTGCTTTCGGATTTTCCTCAATCTGCATGCTTTGCATTCTTTTCTTTTCACCCTTTTAGATTATTTAGTTCCCTTAGTCTCTTTTGTCGTTTCTTCTATTTTGCTAATAGTATGAGCAATAGTCGCTGTATGAGTAGAAACTGTAGGTAAATGTGCAATATCGCGCCCGGCTAGCAAACTCTAATTATATGTAACCAAAAATCGCACAAACGTAAATTATCAGACTGAGAATACTTATTGAATAAGAAATGTGCATTTATAAGGCTCATTTGCAGCACATGTACAAATATTTTTTTGTACCAACGGATAGTTTTACGATGACATGGATAATAAACCATCATTTGGTCTTGCCTGTCTTCTCCGGACATAAACGCATTGTACCCAATTATTGAATCGGGTTTTTCTGATTCCTGTCCTCGTTTGTTTCTAAAAACACCCATTTCACTGCCAAACTCTGTACTAATGTATGGCACATTACGTTTGTCACGCCATTTTCCAACATGTACTCCATCAGAAAATGCAAATATATTCTCTCCCCGTTTTAAGTTTGCTGTGATGCCCTCTTTTGGATTGTCTTTTCTATCTATTCTTAAAGTTCCAGTACAGTATGTATTTTTCTGTAGTAACTTAGACGCCAACTCAACACTATTATAAAAATTATCTAGATATACGGCATGTCCTTTACTTATATTGTCACCTCGGGGGAACAAATAAGGGTCTATACACCTTCTGTTATCTCCGGGTGCTCTGTAGAGGGCTTCGAATATCGCAGTCGAGAGCACCTCTACCCAAGTCCATTTACTTTGTATGGACTTGTAAATATTTATCTTCTGATGGCTTGTCAGGAAGTACGGGATGCAATAAAACACCTAAAAAATAATAAATCTCCAGGAAGTGATGGTATACCCGCGGAACTTATTAAATGTGGAGGTGCTACTCTGACTAATCATATAAATAAAATCATACTGAGAGCCTGGAATGAGGAACAAATCCCAGAAGAGTGGTGTATTGGGATCGTTTGCCCGCTACACAAAAAGGGCGATGAATTAGAATGTAGAAACTATAGGGGAATAACCCTCCTTAATACAGCATACAAAATATTTTCGAGTATTTTATATGGTCGCCTGAGTGAATATTCAGAGGAGCTTCTTGGCGAATATCAAAGTGGTTTTAGGCCTGATCGATCAACAACAGACCAGATCTTTGTGCTAAGGCAAATACTGGAAAAAACCAATGAATTTAATATCGACACATACCATCTTTTCGTAGATTTTAAATCGGCCTATGATAGTGTCCTGAGAAATAAATTGTATGAAGCCATGGATGAATTCCACATCCCCGATAAACTGATAAGATTGGTTAAGGCTACAATGCGTAAAGTTGTTTGCAAAGTCCAAATACAGGGCGAACAATCACAGGCATTTGAAACGCATGTTGGGCTGCGACAGGGAGATGCGCTGGCGTGTCTCTTTTTCAACATAGCTTTGGAAAAGGTGGTCAGGGATGCCCAAATAGACAGCAGAGGAAACATTTTTAATAAATCATCCCAAATTTTGGCATATGCAGATGATGTTAATCTAGTTGCACGCACAACACGCAAGCTAGAAGAAATGTATACCACCTTGTCAAACGCCGCAAAAAATATGGGCCTGCAAGTAAATGAAAATAAAACTAAGATAATGGCATCAACACCCAACAATAGAGCCAGAAACATCGGCCACCAATTCACGGTTGATAATTCTACCTTTGAAGTGGTGGACAAATTCACATACTTAGGCTCCTTGATCACCAAGGAGAACGTCATGACGGAAGAAATCAAGCGAAGAATAATCCTAGCAAACAAATGCTATTTTGGACTGAGTAGACATATGAGAAGCAGAAACTTAAGCCAAAAAACAAAAATAACCATATACAAAACCCTTATACAACCAGTGTTGACATATGGGTCGGAGACATGGACCATTTCCAAGGCAGATGAAAATCTCCTGCTTATATTTGAACGAAGGATCCTGAGAAGAATATTTGGTGGCATCTGTGAAAATGGTGTTTGGAGAAGGAGGTACAACTACGAGATATACCACAGATATAAACATATATTTGGAGGTAAAGACGTAGTATTCTTTATAAAAATAGGAAGACTAAGATGAGCAGGACATCTGGCAAGATTACAGCAGAACAACCCTCCTAGAAGAATCCTTATGTCACAACCTGTGGGAAGTAGAAATAGGGGTAGACCAAAACTCAGATGGAGGGATGGTGTAGATGAGGATGGTAGACAAATAGGCGCAGCAAACTTGCAACAGTTATCAATGGATAGAACTGACTGGCGTAATAGACTTGGGAAGGTCGAGGCTCTTTTATAGGGCTGTAGCACCAATGATGATGATGATGATGGCTTGTCTTGAAAAAGACAAGATATTTCTTACATGACAAAGGTACACCAAGTCGAAATAAAGCATCAGGTCGTGGTCTTCTGAAGGCTTGTCTTGAAAAAGACAAGATATTTCTTACATGGCAAAAATATAGGTCGAAATAAAACATCAGATTGTAGTTGAATAATATCTCAGCTACAGAGTATAATTGGAACAGCAGGAAGCAGCGCCCCAAGAGCACTAAGCTCTCGGAGGGCCCGTGAGGGACTGACCTGAAAATCGTCAAAAAATAAAAATGTGCCGTTCGAGTGATAAATAGGGATTTCCAGGTCAAGAGCCAATGGGAAAATTCGAGGCGGGGCGATGCGCATCGAAATGCGCGCTAGTCCACAGACTATGGCATTCGATGACAATATTAGGCCATTTGGTTCTGTAAGCATGTATATTAAATAATTTAACGCCATAGTTATGGCGCTTGTTTTGAATATACTGCTTAAATTGTAGACGGCCCCTCCACAGTACCATACCTTCATCTAATGATAGCTCTCTTCCAGGGTAATTAATCTCATTAATTTTTTTATTGAAAAAATCTACTACAGATTTATCTTTCCAAGACGATGAGTTGTAGGTGTTTGTGAAGTCATAAAATTAATCTATTTTGTGCCATATATTTTCTAAAAACTGGTATGTCAAATAAAAATCAGTTTTTCAGTAGTCGTTTAGACGACTTAAATGAATTGTTCCCGTGTGGAGAAACAGACCCAAAAATATTTTTAATTCGTCGAAAAACTAAGTCTTATCTCGGACGCCTGGGACTGGAATGCGGCTATAAACCAACGCCAATGAAATAATTTACTCCGATCGGAGTGGCCGGCGTCATCGAAGATGACTACTAGCATTTTGAGATAAAGATTTTCTCTTAGGTAAAACTTTATCAACGTCAAGGACTGTATTATAACGCTTTGTAAGATGATTTCTGGAGAACATTTCTTCCACGGTTTCATTACTATTTTCTAAAAATAGTATGTTTTGATAAACAATATTGATTGTTATAATTTATAGCTTACCCAAACGTTACATTCTTTATTTCCTTTAATCACACAACATTTAAACCTTTCGAAATTTGCCTCTTTCTCTATCTAATCGAGTATTCTGAAGGCGCGTACACATCTGGCGAACGCATGTGACCGAATTCGTTGGATGTTTTCGATGTTCGATGGAAAATTTGGTCTTTCGTACACATTACAGCAAAGGAATTCGTTTGCAGTCATTCGATCAGTTTTGCGGGTATTTTTAGCGATTCTTGACGCGGCAGTTATTTATTTGATGTAAATTGTAAAATAAGATCGGATGAGGATATAATTATTGCAAGTGCGATGTATAGGTATTATTAGTGAGGCGGAGGCCGAAGCAGTGAAAGACGTCCCAACATCATTGTTCAAAAGCAGAAGTCGGTGTAGAGGGATAGACTTATTTAATGATCTAAAAGCTGATACGGGCTTTTTCAAAAAGTTTGTAGAATGAAGTCTACTGATTTTGAATGGATATTAAATAAAATTGGTCTAAAAATCACGAAAGAAGATACAAAGTTTGAAGAAGCGATAACAGAAAGGTTATTGTTAACCCTACGATGTTTAGCTACTGGTGACTCCTATACAAGTTTGATGTATACTTTCAAAATAACTCATTTTAAGTATAATACCAGAAGTTTTAAAAGAGTTATCTTGTTTTTGTCTCTTACGCGTCGGAATGACAATAATAAAGATTCCATTTTCTTTTTGAGCTCTTCTGTATCGCCTTCCATAATTTTGCTGATGTCGTTCCAGGCTTTCTTTTTTTTTGTAATATTTATGCACTGAATTCAATAAAACTTTCCGCTTTCGAGATATAAACCAATAAGTTCTTAGCAAGAAGAATTAGTCCACTCCATTAGTGCAAATTGAAAAATCAAAACAAAATCTCGACGACGTTCGACACTTTAACTCGCTAGCGTATACACTTCTTCTTCTTGCAGTACCGTCTCCTATCGGAGGTTGGCTACCATCACAGCAATCTTTACTTTGTTGGCTGCAGCTCTGAACAACTGTATTGAACTGCACCCATACCATTCCCTTTATTTTCGCAACCAGGAAATCCTCCTACGTCCCACATTTCTTTTTCCCGAGATTTTTCCTTGGATTATGAGTCTAAGCAGAGAGTACTTTTCTCCTCTCATTAAGTGGCCCAGATATTCCAGTTTTTTCGTTTGTATGGTTTTTATGACTTCGCATTCCTTTCCCATCTTGAGCAGAACATCTTGATTTGTTACTCTTTCTGTCCTTGGTATTTTCCACATTCTCCTGTAACACCACATCTCGAATGCCTCAATGTTTTTGATGTTTATCTTTTTCAGTGTCCAGGCTTCCATGCCGTACAGCAGAACGGAGAAAACATAGCACCTTAACATTCTCGTTCTTAAGTTTATATTTATGTCCCGGTTGCATAGGAACTTTTTCATTTTGACAAACGATTGTCTCGCTATCTCTATTCGCCTCTTGATTTCTCTTGTCTGGTCATTAGTATTAGTGAAGCAAACCCCTAAATATTTGTAGGACGTAACTCTTTCAACTGGCTAATAATTTAGGGTTAAATTCACATCAGTGTATAGCTTCTTTGTTACAATCATGAATTTAGTCCTTTTGATGTTCAGTTTTAGACCATACATTTTGGTATGGGTGTTTATGTTTTTCATCAAAAACTGTAAATTTGCTAGGTTATCTGTTACTATTAGCGTGTCATCAGCGTATCGTATATTGTTAATTAACTCTCCGTTAATGTTCACACCAATGTTTTGCTCTAGGAGCGCTTCCTGACATATTGTTTCGCTATATATATATTGAATAATAGCGTATACACTAAACACAGTCAAACGAATTCGTTCTTCAATTTTCTTTTGATATACCGCCCAGTGAGCGAACTCTAGCGAAGGCAAACACACGCGTTTGCTATCGTTTGTTGAGGCGTAGACATTTACCGAAAGCGTTTGGTCACAAGGCTTGGGCCACATGCGTTCGCTAGATGTGTGCGCACTTTTAGACGAACAGCATCATCAGCAGATAGAACTCTACCTGCTGTTTTAACTCCAATAAATGGTGTGGTTCTGACACCCGTACCATAACCAAATTTTTTAATGTGTTTTTTGTGGAGTCCAGTGTACAGTCTTTTTTTATTAATAAAGAAAAATAAACTAAATAAAACCAGCTATTTCTGTAAATGATCTCTCCCAATAGTGATACTTAAATATTTGACCATAGCTCTGAAGATGGCTTTGTAAGCCGAAAGCTCTCAACTAGATAATAAATGTTTACACACTTCAAAAATACTTCCTTTTTTCATCTTTTGATTCGTCATAATCACCATTATCATCACCCAGCGCTTTGCGTTCACTGCTGTACATAGGCCTCCCTTATTTTTGTCCATTGTGCCTTATCTTGAGCACTTTTCATTCAATTTCTTGACATTTTCCTGAGATCGTCAGTCCAACGAGTAGGGGGTCTTCCTCTTCTTCTTTTTTATAACCTTCGCCTCTACTAAAGCAATTTCTTCGTTCACCTTCCATCGCTGTAATAAACGTTTTCCATTGGCTGCCCAATAAACCTAGGTTTATTCTTCTCCGTAGTTCGCATGTTTGGTTGTCTCTTGTGATCTTTATTTGGTGTCGAAGTTATATTTATTTTTCCACCAGCTCTGCTTCGTTGTCTTCAATATTAATATTTCCGCTAGGTACTAGGTTTGTCATGAATTTTGTTTTGGAGATGTTTATTTTAAGACCCACACTGGCACACACAAACTGAAGTTCATGTAGCATTATACATTTATCTCCTTAAGGTTGTTTGAGAACAAAACTATGTCGTCTGCGAATTTTAAATTTGTTAATCTTTTACCGTCAATATTCAGGCATTTTTATTTCCAGTTAAGTTTTTTACAAGCGTATTCTAGTACTGTGGTAAACAGTTTAGGTGATAAGGTATCACCCTGTCGGATTCCTTTGCCGACTGGGATATAATCCTTGTTTTTATGCAGTTTCACCGACATAGTTGCGTTCTTGTATGTATTGTAAATTAACCTTGTATATCGGTAGTCAATGCGGCATGCTTGTAGTGCTTCCAGGATTTTGTCAAATACTACCGTGTCCAAGGCTTTATGAAAATCTACAAAAGCCAGAGCGAATATTCAATTGTATTCGATAGTCTTTTCTATTATCGTTTTAATGCTATGTAGGTGATCATTTGTTCCAAATCCAATATAAAATCCCGTTTGCTCTATTGGCTGGTAGAAATTAAGTTTTTCCTTTAACACAATCCGTTACTATTCTTGTAAGGAGTTTGTATAGGTGACTAAGAAGACTTATAGGTCCTTAGTTTTCTAATTTATGGGGATCTCCTTTTTAGTTTTCTATTTTCTTAAGTAGGCAAGTGCCTCTGATTTTGATTGCATCAGTTTTTGCAAATTTTTTATTCTTAGCTTTTCTTAGGGCTAGTTTTATTTCATCTATTGTGATTTCCGGTAATAGTTCTGATCCTTGGTTGACAATGCCCTTTTTTCGTGTTAATATTTCTGGTACTTGATCCTCTCTGCTATTTGCTTTGTGTTGGCTTGTGTAAAGCAATTTGTAAAAGTTTTCAACTATTTTAACGGTTTTTTCTCTGTTGGTTGTAAGATGATCATTTCTATCTTTAATCTTTAATATCTGCCTTGTCCCCGTTCTTAGTCTTTTTCTCAATACTTTCATACTTCTATTGTTCTCAATGGTACGTTCGATTTGTTCTTGGTTATATTTTCGAGTGTCTTTTCTCTAACAGCTTTGGATATTTCTTTATTTAATTTTTGTAGTTCTTCGGCTTTAATTTCTGTCTCACTTCTCATTTTTTTTCTTTTATGCATTAGTTGCCTTGTATTTTGGCTAATTTTTACTTCTTTTTAAGTTCTACGATAGAATTTGTTTTGACTTTTCAGTAAGGCATTTGTTAATTTCGTTATTTAAGTCGTTTATATTATTTTCTGTTTCAGAACTACTAAGTATGTCGAAAATACATTGCTGAAAACTATCTACATCTGATGGTTTCATTCATGATTGTCATTTGTTCTTCTTTCAAACTATCTTATACCTACCCTTCTTTAAGCTTATTTCTATTTCACCTCGTACCATTCTATGATCGCTACTGGTAACAAATCTGTGTAGAACCGTGATGTATTTAACGGTGTGTTTTTTGTCCGTGATAAAAACCTATTTCGTTTTGAGTTTTTCCATTGCCATGTTCATCTTCTCTGTGGTTAAAAAAAAACTGGTTATTTGAAAGCCTTTATGTTGCAGCATGAACCTAACAGTAACCCACCATGTTCAGATCTACCATCCAAGCCAAAGTTTCCCTGTGGTGTTTCTGTAGGGTTGGATTTCATTCCTATTTTGCGTTAAAATCACCACATATGCAAGTAAAATATCCTTGATGGTCTTTAAGAGAAGCTTCGATATCATCATAGAATAGATACACTTCTTCTTGATCATGGTCTATTATTGGTGCATAAACCTGTATTATTTTCATATTATACCTTGTATTCAATTTAAGAGTAAGACAAATCACTCTTGTGGAAATTTTCTTGTGTCATAAGTGTGTACAAAAACATATCAGTCTTTTCATTTGTTAAATCTATTATTATCAGGGTAAATTCAAAATATAACGAAATATTCACAAATATGTAGCTTTATCCCTATGCCTGGATAATTCTAACTCTCTCCGAGTAATTATATTATTATCCCATATTTGCGTTTTAACTATGTACTAATATGTAATAAGGCAGACAGCTCTTTTAATATTTTGCGGATCCACTCTGTATACTCATTATTGATATAAATGGCTGAGATTGATCTTAGACTTCTATGAATTAAGCTTAAGAGAGAAATGGTGGGCGACTGTAATTTAATGATAGTGGAATATATCACTTGTGCTGTCAATAACAAAAAAAATTAATCAGTTGAGTTCATAAAACTTTGTCTCGTAGAACGTGGGAAGTAATTGTAATTTAAGTAGATCAGTACAAAGTAAGACAATAAATAAAATTATAAATAATAAGAGTGAATAAAAAAACGTACGTAAAGGTATATATATATATATATATATATATATATATATATATATATATATATATATATATATATGTATGTATATATATGTATGTATATGTATATATATATAGGGGGTTGAGGTTAATTGGATATACAGCTAATTGAAAGCCAAGTGTACTCTGTTCAACAGTTCATTATATTTCGCCAATTTTCATTGGCATCATCAGATGAGAGCTACAATTATTTAAAATATGGTAAAATGCAATTTAGTAGTTGTTTCTTATTATATCTTATATTATATATTATATTTATATCTTACTTCATTGAGGTTAACGGCAATATGATTTTTTAATAACATCAAGTAATGGTTTATGGGTACAATGTGTGTTGCAGCTATATTCCACATGTAACATTTAGTTGTATAATTTACTTTATCAATTAAAATACAAGTACAAATACAATTCAATTAAAAACAAAATAAACACAAAAACATTTAGTTGAGTGACTGTCATTAAGGTTAAGTACCAGAAATACCAAATATCGAATGTTGCTGATTGACTTATGCCAGAAGATAATTAGTTTCATGTCGTTGATGTAGTAGTTGTTTATATAAATTTTTATATAATTGTATTTTATATAAATTATTTGAATGCCGTGTTGCCATTCTAATAACTATAAATCTGGGTCTTCCCCTTTTCCGTCGACCTATCGGTTGCCATTCTATTACTTTTTTTGGGGAGTCTTGATGCTGGCATCCGTTGAACATGCCCATACCACCTTAATTGTTTCTTCTCTATATCTTGAGTTATATTTCCTTCTATTCCCATACGTTGTTTTATTACATCATTTCTGATTCGGTCTCGTCTGGAAATACCTAAAGATCTTCTCATTGCATCCATCTCTACTGCTTCTATTCGCTTTTTGTTCTTTTCACTAATTCTCCATGTTTCAGCGCCATAAAGAAGAGTAGTTTTAATCATGGTCTCATATATATTAAATTTCCTTCCTTTCGTTATCTCTTTACTCCACAGTATACCATTGAGACATCCTAAGACTTTCTTTGCTTGAGTGATTCGTTTTTCTATTTCCCGTGTATCAGTTCCTGTATTGTCAAAGGCAACACCCAAGTAGTCATAGCTCTGACAGCAGGAAATATGTTGTCCGTTTTCGAGGTCTATGTTATCTGACTCGTTTCCAATACAAAGATATTTGGTTTTGTTGTATTGACATTCATTCCCCAGTCGTGATATTCTTCTATCAGTTTTCTTAGCATGTACTGCATGTCTTCCCTGTCGGTCGCTAGCACTACCTGGTCATCAGCAAACTGGAGTGTATATATACATTAATTGCTAAGCTCTATACCCATCCTATGTACCTTTCTTTTCCATCTTTCCAATGCCGCTGCAACATATATCTTGAATAAGGTTGGTGAGATACAGCATCCCTGTCGCAAGCCTTTTGTAACCAGGAATTCTTCCGTTAGATATTTTCCTGTTTTTATCTGTGCCTTTGAGTCTCTATATAGTTCTTGTACAGCATTTATCAATGTGTGGTTGATGTTAGATCTTTTCAACGTTGTCCACAGTTTTGTTAAGGGGATGTTGTCATATGCTTTTTGCAGGTCTACAAAAGTAATATGAGTTTCTAGATTCTTAGCCGATCTTTTTTCTATTATTTGTTTAAGACAAAATACGTTATCGGTGCACGATCTTCCTGCACGGAACCCGCTTTGTTCTTCCTCTTCATTGTGCTTATATTCTTCCTCGATCATATTTCTCAAAATTCGTCCATACAGTCTGCTCAGGGTGCTGGTTACCGATATGCCTCTATAATTATTACAATTCCTTTTGTGTCCCCCTTTTTGTGTATTGAGGACATGTATGCCGTTCTCCATTTTTCTGGTACTGGGTGTCCATTTAGACACTGATTGATCACATAAGTTAATATTTCAAATAGTTTATGAGTTCCATTCTTAAGCATTTCAGCATAGATTCCCTCAGGTCCAGCGGATTTACCATTCTTTAGGGTCATTACAGCCTTCCTTACTGTTTCGATGTCTACCCTCGCTTCCTCTCCTTGTATATGTACTGACTGTGTTGGGGAGTTCGCTAGGTATTCTTGTCTTGTCTCTGTCAGCAAGCTTTCATAGTGATCTTTCCATTGTCTTGGTTTTATGGTGTGTATGTCGTTATATATATATATATATATATATATATATATATATATATATATATATATATATATATATATATATAATATATATATATATATATACCTCCCGATAAACTGTATGCCCAGCATGATTCAACTCGTAAAACGATGAAACTTGCTCTTATAACCCGGATTTAAATGATGCTGTATATAAGTGGTTTACTCAAAAAAGATTCCAGAAAGAACCTATCTCTGATCTGATTCTGTGAAAAAACAGTTCAATTTAATGAAAAACCCAGAGAGCTGTCAAATTTTCAAGCTGTCAAGCTTTAACACAGGCTGTTAAAAACGATTTAAGTCGAGACATGGCATTCATGATCTTTATGGAGTTACTGAAGAAAGAAAATTACGTCCTCCAAAAAGTTTACAATGTAGACGAAACTGGGCTTAATTGAAAAACTTTGACACGAAAAACTCTTGCCTTATGTCGTGAACTTGATAGTCACATGTTGATTATATCTTCAATAGTCTTAATATTTAGGGCTTGGTGAATTTACCTATTTTTAACGTACCAATGGACACCTACACTACTTCTTACTAATTTGTTCTAAAAGTGTTGTATCTCTACAATATTGTTCTTGCTAGCACAACCCCAGAGCTCAGCATTGTATGACCACACCGGTATGAGTATTGATTTATAGATCAAAATTTATTTATCATTTATTATTTATAAAGAGCTCTGAGTTTCTTCCAATCAACGAGTACAATTTACCTTACTACCGTACGACCGTCTAACAAAGTCTCGCATCAAGATACATACCCAGGTACTTCGCAATATCTGCTACAGAAATCTGGGTGTCATTTATATTAATTTACACATATTTCCTTTTCTTATTAGTGATAATAACATGCACTGATTTGGTCTTATTCAATTTTATCCTCCATTTTTGGTTCAATCATAGATCTCGTTTACTCAAGATTGTAGATTTCTTACAGCTTCTTCATAAATATTTTTCACTGCCAAAACAGCTTTTTTATCCGTAAATGTTGCGATTGTTCCATTTTCGAGTTCAGGGATATCGCTAGTGTATAACAAGTAGAGAACTGGTCTGAGTACAGTTTTCTGCTGCACTCCCGCCTTGATTTTCTTTAACTCTGTGTAGGTATCCTCCTACTATATTCTGAAGTGTCTTTCAGACACTTTTTAAGTGCGACTCTAATTGTGAATACTGCCTCGGTAAAGCTCTATTTAATTTATGGAAATGCTTTCATATCATACCTTATCGAAGGCTTGGGCCACATCCGGGAAGACAGCTGAACAGATTTGTTTTCCTTTCTAGGGCCTTTTCAATGAATTTGGTGATTCTATGTACCTGATCTATCGTTAAATGACTTCCTCTAATGCTAAACTGACTAGGTGGGATTAAGCTCTTTTCTTCGATGATGATCTTTAGCTACATATTATCTATCTGAGTATGGAAACTGTGACCGAAGTAATCAAGAGAACAGCAGCAAGTCACGAGCAGAGGCTACATAGTCATATTATGAACGTCGAGTCAATCCAGCTTCTTGACAACACTTAATTAAAAAGAAGACTCATAATGACAAAATCATTTGAGTTGGGGTAAATGTGTAACAGTTAATTGTAAAAAGCAAAGTGTAGTGCTGTGATTTTATTTCATGTTAGTTGTAGTACCATAGTTAATAGATAAAATAAGAGTTAGCCATAGGGAAAGCCCTTAGATTTAAGTCTTTGCTGTTTATTAACCCTCAACCACTGACTTGCGGTATGGTATACCGCGCCGAAAATATATTTTGTTGTAAAACGTGTTTTAGAAAAGATTCCTAGAAAACCATCTGTGTACCTTCAAGTGGTGTGTAATTATAGGTGCTACCAACTACTGCAGTTTTAGTATGGGTTTAGTCTTTGAGCTACGTTGACGTAAAGTTTTCTTGCGGTATCACGTACCGCATGTCAGTGTTTACGTTTCTATAGTTAAGAGTAGTCCAGTGTATTCTTTCGCTATAAGTATGGCAGCAAGTTCATTAAGTTGTTCCAAATTTACTTGCAAATCTGTAAAACCTTTAGATTATGATTTTGAGGCTGCTTTAGCTCAATGGGCGACGACTCTGGATGGCCTGCAGCTAAGTACCTTTCTAAAAATAGTTCATAAACCAAGCGCTTTTGTTTGATTAGTTTACATTTAGCCGGTTGCGAGAACAGATGTTATTGGAGTCAACGAGACTCAACGTCACCGTTACTTACTTTATATCGAGAGTTTTATATTTCTTCGTATAAACTATAATGGATCATCGACCAAGTACGTCACGATCGGTTAGTGTTACAGATCCGATATTTGAAATTTGAATAGAAAGTGTTACATTGGTTTAATGATTTGGACTGTAAATATAGTGATATTGATGATATTGACAGTGATGCGGTAATACAAAGCAGTCATGAGTCGGCATCTGAGCAGTCTGATAGTAAATCTGATCCAGAAGACAATATTCCAGAAACTTTAAACCAAGACTTTAATGGTAAAAACAGATTTAAGTGGTCAGCTAGTGCACCAAAAATATTCGTACTCAAAGCATAATATTATTGTACATTTACCGGGGCTGCAAGGAAAGGCTCGGTCTCTTGGTCTTTCGGCACCTCCAGGAAATTTGGAACTGTTTATTTACAAATCAAATGTTAAATGTTGTAGTCGAATGGACAAATAATGT
Source organism: Diabrotica undecimpunctata (assembly GCF_040954645.1). Classification (NCBI taxonomy): domain Eukaryota; kingdom Metazoa; phylum Arthropoda; class Insecta; order Coleoptera; family Chrysomelidae; genus Diabrotica; species Diabrotica undecimpunctata. The sequence continues at coordinate 41,337,971 of NC_092811.1, read as the reverse complement.
AAAATTGGCGAGTGTTAGGGTCAAATACAAAAATGAAAATGGGCCGGAATTAAAAAATGTCGATCAGGTCGAAATGGAAGCATTTTTAGGCTTGTTTACGTTTTGATGACCCTTCCACAAGAGAACAACAAAGAGCGGTAAATCCACTAGCACCAATTCAAGAACTATTTGAATCTTTTATTCAAAAATTGTCAAACGAAGTTTTCTGTTGGTGAATATGTACGCATTGATAAAATGTTATTTGTTTTCCGGGGTAGATCACGCTTTAAAATGTATATTCCAAACAAACCACGAATATATGGACTTAAAATTATGATATTAACAGATGCAAGAAACAACTATGTGTACAATGCGTATGTATACACAGGCCAAGATTCCGACGGAATGAACCTTTCAGTAACTGAGAAAAAGCTTGCTAAACCTACTCAATCTGTGTCACGGCTTTCTAAGCCATTATTTGGCAGTAATCGTAATGTGACAGCTGACATTTGGTTCACGTCTATAGAACTAGTTCAGTTGTTGAAATATTATGAAATAACATATGTGGGAACTATCAAAAAGGTTAAAGGACAAATCCCTCTTGAGTTTCTTCCTCAAAGGCATAGAGAGATTGGTTTCTTAAACCGTTAGATACGGTTTTACAGAAGATATTACCCTTCTTTCGTACGTTCCTAAAAAAAAACAAAGCCGTCATACTAGTATCCTCCATATATCATAGTAAAGCCGTAGATAAAAAAACACAAAACCCAGAAATAATTAGTCTGTATAATATGAGGAAAGGTGGCGTTGATGCTTTGGATGAAAAATGTACGGTTTACAGTTCGTCCAGAAGAACGCAACGTTGGCCAATGGCTATATTTGATAAAATACTGGATATGAGTACAGTTAACGCTTTCGTTATGTATCAGTGTTTTAGACAATCCAAACCCTTAGACAGAAAAGATTTTATGAAGGTACTGGCTAAAAGCTTAGTTGAAGCACACGTGAAACAAGGAACGTATAACAGCAGAATCCCGACAGAAATAAAAGAAAACATAAAGCGAATACTATGCATGATTGAACTTCCTTCTATTCAAGAAGATCGGTTAGCAGTTCAAAAATATTGCTACATTTGCCCATCAAAACTTCATAGGAAGACAACTTATTTATGCATCTGTTGTAAAAAAACCCATTTGCTTAACTTGTTCTCATAAAATATGCAAAAACTGTAACGTTGAAAAATAATAAAAAAAAATAATCCCCTTTACCATAGATTATTTAATATTTGTTATACCTAATATTAAAACCATTTGTACATACTAAATCTAGAAATATTAAAAAAAAATTAAGTTTTGCCACGTAACACCGTACTTTATTTATCTGCAACTTTTGACAAAAATGTTAATACTAAGAATAGTTAGTAACAGAAAGAACTAAAAAGGCAATAGGATATTGCAAAAATGCCTAAAAAATAGATTATTAGAAACAATATGATAAAATAATTATTTAAATTTGAATGAGACCAGCATATTTATGATGAGTCCCGGAGACTCCACGTCACCGGTTATGTTCCTAAAATCGGACGTCGCCGGTTACGGGTTAAGAAAACATAGTAGCCCTGCGCTAGTCGACAGTTTCACTTTTTTTTTAATTTTTTGGAGTTCCTTGGCTCCTTATCTATATAATCCACTATAATATTTAGACTATTATATTTTTAGATATTTTTATTTGCCACTCGTATACAAACGTTTTCTTTTTTTCTTTTAATGTGTAAGCGTAAACTCCTATATAATATTTCTAGAATATGCGAGTTCAATAAATCTTGCAGTCGCGGCCCAAGTGACTAGACTTTTCCACTCCGGTAGCAGACAATCATTATTTTTATAACATTTTAATAATTCAGCACGTGCTAGACAAAATCCACTAGTAGTAGTCATAAAAAAACCAGCATAAGTTTCTGGCGACTAATATGCGGCACCGGCTTGATATTTGAGGTAACGACTTTCATTAACTGTAAAATTCAAGTACGTTGCTTGATTTTTATGACAGCTATAATTAAAAGGTAAAATTAGTATTACCTGAAGATTAGCATCTTCACTTACTTTAACCGAGAATATATAAATTTGTTGCATTGAACAATTGTAACATCATTTAAAAGCTGTTACTTAGAAGTAGAATACAAAAAAGTTTTTTTTGCAATATACGATTTCTTGGAGTAGTTTACTGAAAAACTACCACAAGAAGAAGCTAGTTGATCGGGTGAAATCCGTACCGCCTTAGAATTAAATAGCATGTCTAAATATTAATAGATAAAACCAAAAAAAAAACAATCACAAAAACACATTATGCATAAAAATTTGAATCAAAAGTCGGACCAGGGGAAGTATTATTGAAGTGTATAAAATATTTTAATTCTTGGCTGAGTGCTTCGGCTTATAAAGCCATATTTATAAAGTATCCTGCCTACTAGGATAGATCATGTGTTAAGATAAAAATAAAAAGAGTGAAAAAAAACACACACAAAGGACTGTACACTTGGACTCCTCAAAAAAAAAGTTTTCTTCTTCTTCATCTTCTTTCTCCTTGTCTTAGGCTTTTGTTCTTCCAGATTGTATCATTAAGAGATCCCGTCGCTTTACTTGCTTTTAAGCTTTGTTGTCGTACTTCTTCTTTAACAACTCCGTAACTAGTTATGTCTATTCCCAGATATCTAATCCTTGCTTCCTGCTTTAATATTTTTTATCAGTTTTGATTTTACATCGCAGTAGGTATTTAGATGTTGTCATACATTTGGTTTTTTCTGCTCATATTATCATATTGTATTTCTTGGCTGTTGTATTGAAGATGTGTTTTAATCTTTGGAGCTCGTTTTCTGTCTCGGCGATTAATGCGACGTCGTCTGCATAATATAATATTTGATTTCTTTGTTCCACATTCTGTAACCATGACCTTTACATACTGATTGCATTCTTTCATCCATTATTATATTAAAGAAAAATGGACTTAACATGTCAACCTATATGACTCCGCTTTGTACTGGTATACACTGTGTTAGTTTTTCATTTATCTTTGACTGTATTCGATTATATAGTCCATCTAGAAAGTATCCGGAATTTTATATTTTTCCTAATTTTAATAGATTTCATTTTTGTAACATTTAAAGACAAAAGTAATGCATCAAGTAGGTTGTGCCGATAGTAGGTTATGGACAATATCACATGACAACACCGTCTGTCAAATATTGTTGTTTGTAAACAGACGTAAGATTTGTGAAATAACGTCACAAGTAGAAAAAAGGAAAGTGGTGGAATATTTGTATAGAAAGGGTGTCCGAAACGTTAAAAAATTAGTGCAATTGACTGAACTCGCAATAAGGGTAGTGAATGAGACAATAAAGAGGATAAAAATGTCATAATAGATATGAGACATAGACCAGTTTCGGGTAGACCGCGTAAGATTCGCGGAAACACTTTAAATGCTTTCCTACAATGACCCCTCTGCAAAGGAAACGAAGAAAAGATTTTTGTCAACGTTTTCAAGAAGATAATTTTAATAATGTCTTTATATCTGATGAAACTTGTTTGCAGCTTGGTGCAAAGCATCTAAAAGTCCTATCAAGAGAAAATGCAACCGTTCAAATTTCTAAATTTCCCACTAAAATAATGGTTTGGGGAGAAATATCTCAGCGTGGTCCTAGACCTCTCTGCATAGTTAATGGTACTGTTGATAGTGCGAAATATTGTGACTTCCCAAATGGTTTTTTTTTTAAAAGTCTTATGTTTTATATCCAGAGGGATGGCGTTTTTAGTAAGATAAGGCAAGATGCCATACTTCTGTTTATACTCAAGCCTGGATGCAAGAACACGAATTGGCAACAATTCCTTGGCCAGCAGCATCTCCAGATCTTAGCCTCATTGAAAACATATGGGGACAAATGAAGATTGAAGTGGAAGGAGCAGCGCCACGAGATAAAGAAGGTTTGATTCGGTCAGTTTTACAGGCCTGGAACACCATTACCGAAAATTATGGCCTTGACCTAGTTTCGGGTGTACCTGGACGTTTAGTTAAGTGTTTAGATTTAAATGGAGATTGTATAAGTAAATGAGATGAATTATTTGTTGAAATTTTATATGTTAAATGATAGAAATAAATACCGTAAAATTATAATTCTGCTTTCTTTTTTCCGGATACTTTCTAGACGGACTATAGAAGTAGATGTTTTCGATGGTTTATATTTATATAATATGGATTGGTATGTTTCTTTTATACAGTAGGTATAAGACGTCTTCGACTTGGATCGAAAGCTTTTGTCAGGTCTATAAAACATAGATATGCTTGTTTATTGTACTCGATGGCCTTTTCTGTGATTTGTCTTAGTACAAATACGACGTCTACGCAGGATCTTCTGAATCTGAATCCTTGTTCTTCATCTGATTAAGTTGTTATTTGATTGATTTTGTTATTTGGGACTTTTGTGGTAAAATTAAGTGGGGTGTTCAGTAGATTTATACCTCTATAATTGTTGGGGTCTTCTTTATCTCCTTTCTTGAACATTGGTATCAATATTGTTATTTGAAGTCATTTGAAGTGATCAGTGATCAGTTGAAGTATCACTGGGGGAAATGAAGAAGTTCCAATTGACTAAAAAAAGCAACTTCTACAAACAATTCCAGGCAATAAGGAACCTATCGATTTTTTTAGATATAATGATGATGAATTAGTAAATTTATTTGTTGAGAAAACTAATCGTTATGCTAAAGAGCTTTTTTGTTCGAAAGGAATTACTAAGAAGTCAAGAGTTACACGATGGAAACCTGTAATATTCGAACAAATGTTGACTTTCTTAGCACTAGTGTTGCACACAGGAACAATAAAGTTAAATATATTGCAAGATTGCTAGAAAGGTTTCTGTTTAATAAATAAATCTGCTTAATATAAAATGCTTTACTGAGCACATGAGTCGTGACAGATTGCTATTAATCATGAGATGTCTACATTTTATCAATAATGACATACAAAACTCTACAGATTGTCTGATAAAAATTAAACTAATCATCAATTTTTTCAACAGAAAGATAGGAGTCATTTATTATCCCAGAAAATTTTTTTCTCTGGATGAATCATTGGTACTATTGTCCTCCGGAGGCGTGTCAGCCGGGAGCTGACAGCCGTGCCGGACGCATCAAGGAATTTGGATATCGGTCAAAATACTTGGGAATTCCAAGTTTGGCCAAATCCAAATTTCTAATTGATTCGATGCAGGGAAATTCCACTTTTGCTACGTAAAACAAAGGATTTGTTTTACATAAAAGCAGGTAGATTTTCTCTCATCGATCAGTCGAGCTTGCCTCTTCTACTGTAGACCTAGTCGGTGCTATTATTGTACCTACTAAGTTATTGTTTTATTTCTGATTTCCTATATACCATTTTTATTTGAGCATTATTGTATATTCAGACCTTTTCAGGTTAGAATATTACATTGATCTATATTTATTCATGTACTGATTGTTTGATATTTTATTTGATTATTTTGATTGTTTATTTTTCTTGTATTTTGTGTAAGTTGTTCTTCCGTAAGTTAGAAACACTTAGAAATATTTATCTTGCTTTTTCTATTTTATATTTTGATTTGTACTTTGTCTAAGTAGTTCTTTCCGGTAAGTCAAAGAACTCTTAGAAATATTTCTCTGAATATTTGACTTGTTATTTTAATTGTGCGTCTAAGCCGTTCTTTTCCGGTAAGTCAAAAGAACACTTAGAAATATTTTCATAATCATTGTTGCATTATTATTTCCGATATTTTATCTAAGATATTTTCTTCCTTAAGTTAAGAAAATACTTAATACATTTGTCCCTTTCATTTTCTATTATATGCTAAGTTGTTTCTTCCATAAGTCAAGAAACACTTGCAATATTTCCACATCTTTTCTATATTTGATTTTTCTTATTTTCTATTATAACTCGTTTCTTCCGTAAGTCAAAAAACACTTAGCAATATTTTCACATCTTTTCTATATTTGATTTTTCTTATTTTCTATTATAAGTCGTTTCTTCCGTAAGTCAAGAAACACTTATAAATATTTGTGCATTTATTTTACTATATTTGATTCTCTTGTTTATTTTCTGTTGTAAGTTGTTTCTTCCGTAAGTCAAGAAACACTTAGACATATTTCTATAATTAGTTTCATTTTTGCATTTCTCGTTTTATATTTTGAGTATTTTATTTTTCCACTCTAAGTCGTTTCTTCCGTAAGTCAAGAAACACTTAGAAATATTTCCATAGTTTACTCTCACATTTACATATTTCATTTATCTATATTTCTGTCCTAAGTTGTTTCTTCCGTAAGTCAAGGAACACTTAGAAACATTTTTCTTTGCATTATATTTTTATACCATTTAATTTACTTGTTTACTAAGTTATTCCTTCCGTAAGTCAAGGAATACTTAGATCATTTTTACCTATCTGTTTTCCATTTTTGCTCTGTTACTTTGTAACTGTTCCTTGGAACCGTTACCTATAACAGATATTTGTCACTGGAACTGTTATTTATAACAGCGGTGGTATTTAACCTTTCTACCAGCGACAAACCAAAGATGGTGAATACATGATCCAATTCCGGGGATAGGAAGAAGCCCGAAGAGCCGGCGATGGGTCCTACAGGCCCAAATGCCCCCTCTCGGCAACACTATGGTGTGTATAATTTGGTGTACAGTGTAGCAGCCGACAATATGGGAGGGAAAGGTCATAGGTATAGGTAAAGTGGTTCAGTATCTATTGGAGGCCTATCTAGATTCTGGACATAGGGTCTACATGGACAACTTTTTTAATTCAAATGAGTTAGCTCACTATTTAACCACACGAAGTACACACTGCACTGGCATACCCAATGTCAAACGAAAAGCAAATCCTAGATTAGTAATAGCACAAAAATTAAAAAAAGATGAAAGAGTTGCGGCCTACTGTAATAACATATTGGTAGGAAAGTGGAAAGACGTTGAGGTGGTATAAAAAATTACGAATACATTTCCTTCAAACAATGCTAATAAATTCCCATTTGTTATACAATGAGTACTCAAGTCATAAAATGTCGCTCTATGATTTTCGATTATCGATTGTTACCTTACATTTACCAAATCAACAAAATAAAATTATTACAAACAATAAAGCACCACATATTATTACTAAAATTTCTGCAGTAAGTCAAGCCGGCAAAAGAGAAAGAAAACGTTTTAGGCAATGTTCAAAAAATAACTTACGAAAACAAACAATATATCAGTGTGAAAACTTTCCGGAAAAATCTGGACTTTGTGTTGGCAAGTGCTTTACTGATTTTCATGCTTAGAGTCGAGTTATATATGGACTTTTATTTATTTGTTGACAAAAATAGACATCAAATTAGTATTAAGACTCACATGAGCGCCAGTCAGCACATAGCAAGAGAATCTTACCAGGGTGCGGATGACGCATATGTGAGTCGGAAGTCAAAAATTAGTTAACACCCTGATATATCATTTTAAATATTAACATTGTCCTCTTAACAACAAATACATAAGCATTTTTACAAAAATCCTCTTCTGCACCAGGCATACATTATCACTAAGAAGTGCGCAGTCAACGTGTTAAACAAACTCAAAACAAAGAAGATTGCCTTTCTCCCAACAAATTTCCTAACTTCTCCATCTTGGTTAATACCAATTCCCAAGATTAATACTAACCTTAGTATATATAAGAAACGTGAGACTATAACAGACCTGATCAAACAATCATTCTTAATAGAAATGGAAACTTATAAAAATCACTATAAGATATACATTGACACATCCAAATCTTTAGACGGTGTTGGTGCAGCCATTCTCACACCCAATACATCTTTCAAATTTAATTTCAATCCCATTACTTCGTCATCACTTCGAACAATTAAGAGTAACTCAACGGGCCATGAAGAGGACCATGTTTACTATAAGCCTCAGAGACAAAATTCCTAACACCGAAATACGTAGAAGAACTAAAGTAACCGACATCATGGAAAAAATAGCGACATTGAGATGGCAATGGGTAGCACATGTAGCAAGACAAGACACCAACAGATGGTCTCATAAAGTGACATTCTGGAGATCACGAGAAACAAAAAGAAGCGTGGGAAGACCTACAAAGAGATGGATATACGATATAATAGCTGTAGCTGGATGAGAATTGCAAAAGATAGAAAAGCGTGGAAGCAATTGGAGGAGGCCTATGTCCAACAATGGATAAATGAAGGCTGAAGAAGAAGAAGAAGACTTCGTCATACACTGCAAAGTTGTTTGCAATATTACAATACTTATCCACATAAAAGAGTCGAAACAGTCCCCGTCTCTCATAATAACCGTTTGATTCACTAAGCTCACTTCACACTCTCAAACGTTTATATACCAATAATCCAATTGCCTCACATATCAAATCAGAAATAGAGATTCTAAATAATAATAAGATTAATGTTGACTTCATGTTTGTTCCATCACATTCAGATATACAAGGAAATGAAGAAGCAGATGAACTAGCCCGCTTAGCACCCTTCAGCCAGGACTCCATTCTTATTAATGAGGTTTTTTCAGATGACTTCAAGTCAGAAATGAAATATAAAGTGTTAAGTGCGTGGCAAAATAAGTGGAGTTTATCACAAAATAAACTCAAGAAAATCAAACAATTAGTGAAACCGTGGCTCCAACCCACAGCGAATAAATACGACCAAGTGAGAATAACACGTTTGCGACTGGGACACAGTAACTTTACATATAAACACCTCTTTACGCGAACTGTGCCGCCAATGTGTGAAAATTGTCAAGTAACACTCTACGTGAAGCATATACTAACTCACTGCAAAACATATGAAGCAGCAAGAAAGAAGCACACTATCCCAAATAATATAAAGCAAGCCTTTGGAAAAAAACACGAACATTAAAAACACAGTAAGTTATCTTAAAGACTCAGGACTGTATCAATTATTGTAATTTTTTCTAACTTTACCTGTATTATATTTTTTAGGTCTCTAATAAACCTTGTGGTTACAGCCTAAATAAATAAAAAAAAATAAGATTGTCAGAATTTTGACGTTCGAATGTACATAGGTATATAAATTTATTTTTGGATTAATTTGAACTTGAAGAAAACTGAAATTTACACCTAAAGTGGATTTCTAGCTTATTTATTGTTATGATATCGGGCGTTATCAAACAGACGATTCTATATCGTCACACTTTTGAAGAGTTCGTGGATAAGGCAACATACTATAGATAAAGTCACGTTGAGATGGCAGTGTACGGATATAGGATAACAGCGTTGCCAATTCTACTGCCATTGTAAGTTTTGCTACTTTTGTAAAATAAGCAGGGCCAAACTCACGGTAAACTAAGATATATATTTAGGTAAGCTAAAGTTGTTAATAGAAAATTCGTGAATGAAATAAATGGTAATAATTCCTAAAATGCTTTTATACATAATACCGCAGTTAATAGGGAAAAAAATATGAAAAATATTCTACAGGTTTTTTAATGTTCTAAACGGTAGATAAGGGATAACTGATGATAATTCCTTGAAGAATTACAGCCAATTTTGCTTTGTTTATTTTTTAAAGAAAGATGAAGTTTGGAAAAAATCATTTTTTTGCCTATTTTGTTCCTCGTGCATTTTAGGGAAAAATGTTTCAAATAAATGTTGCAGATCTTAAACAGTTTTTTAATTTTTTAGTTTGTAAATTAAAATACATAAACAAATGACTGAGATAATTGCAAAAAACCCCTAATTGAGGCCCCTAGAACACAAGGGTGTAAGTGCAGTTGCTTATCACTTAGCAACTGATATCTAACAACAGGCACGTACTTTTGGCTTCAAACTTTCTACATTAACAACAATAACACCATCAAAAATTACATGTCATTGAAAACATGCTGAAAACTGAAAAAGTGCTACCTAGGTTTTTAAATTTATATCGAACTTTGAACAAAGATTTTTCAAAACTTTGTTTTTGGCACTTACACCCCTTGTGTTCTAGGGGCCTCAATTGTGCACTAATTTATTAAATGTTCATAACTTTATTTTTTGCATAATGACGTCTAATATACCTACTTGAAATTATGTCGAATAATGAGTTATTTAAGTGTGCTACATTTCAACCAGATCAACTAAATATTTTATTACCTTTACTGAGAAAAGAATACCCCCGAAAAACAATTTTCAATCATCTTCATTTTCATAATCTAGTTCATCTTCAGAGTCATCGTTTAATGAAATTCTAATAGGTTCAATGTCATCTTGAATGTTGTCTACTGTCCAAAAATTATTCTCCAATTTTATAACATGGTTGACGTAATTTTTCCAATGTCCATTGTTCTGTACTTTATCATAACCTTCATAAATCAATGTTTTAACGTCGTTTTGTTTGAAACTTGAATTCTTAGAGGACACGTACCGTTTCACTTCACTCCACACCATTTCTATTGGGTTCAGTTCACAGTGATAAGGCGGAAGTCTTAAGATATGTACATCTACGCGGCATTGTTCGTCACTGTGATTCCTGTATTTTTCACCAATACAATCAATTTTGTATTTGTCATAAATATTTTTAAATACATTAGCAGTTTCCAGAAGTTCATTTTTTAAGTAATCTTCTTCAAAATAAATGTCCTTTTCATAGAGCCACTCCTTAATTTGACGTTTCACCCAATATTGTTTGGGAAAATTTAATTTCCTAGAGTGATAAGATGCATTGTCCAAGATAATGACATTCTTTTTATTTTTTGGGAGATTCGGTATTAACATCTCTTCAAACCATTTTTCAAATAGATCTCCGTCCATCTCTTCATGGTAATCTTCAGCACCTTTTTGGCAAGAAAAGTGATGTCAGCACCTTCAACAAATCCGTCTTTGTTTCCTGCATGGACTAAAACAAATCTTGGTCCTTTTCCGGTCGGAGTTTTTAAACCTGTGGTATGTCCATTTACGAAAGCCTGTCGGCTATTTTTTATTGTTGTATCTTGCCATACTTGCCCATTGGTTATTCCAGTATTAACCCATGATTCGTCCATATAAATGATATTGGCTCCTTCGTTCCTCCGTTTCTTTATTTCCCGGAGATAGTGACGCCTCCAAGCGACTATTTCTTGTTTTTCTATTAATATTGAATTTCTACCTTGTTTGCCATATATAAAACCCATGTCGTGCAATAGTCTTCTCAACGTACTCTTGGAAAAATTCGGAAGATGCTCCATTTGCTTAATTTTTTCTAGTACTACGTCAAGGGTTGGAGGAATATTGTCCATAAAAAAACCGTGCACTACTTGTCTTATTCTAGACCGAGTTGCTTCATCATATCTATTCTCACGACTATTCAAATAACCGGTTCTTTTTTTTCTTATAGGAGTTACGAGTGGACCATTTTTACTTTCACTTCTATATCGGAATATCGTTCGCTCAGAGACTCCAGTCATAGCAGAAACTTCCCGCACTATTGTTGATACACTTTTATCATTATTACTGTTTGATAAATAGTTAAAAACATTTAACACTATTTTTTTTGCATTCACTATTTAACAAATTACCGTTTTTGAATTTTATTACACTCGCGGCCATTTTGACACTGACACGACACAAACGTCTGATATCAACTGAAAATTCTTTTAATGACTCTCAAGTATTTACCTGAATTTATAATTGCTGGCATTAGACAATAATTTTGAATTTATAAATAGGTATATTTTTTTAATTCTAAATTATTTTTTAATGTCTGTAACTGTAAATGCAGGTAGAGAAAGTGTGTCATTAAAAGGACATTAAGATCAAAAACGGATTATACAAATAATTATTTCATTTCCACGAATTGTAAACAATTTTGAACAGAAGATATAATTCCGAAAAGACCAGATTTCCAAAATATAACTTTCTATTTTTAAAATACCAACAGAAAAATTATATAATTAAAAAAATGTAGTATTTTTCCGTTTCACATTCATAAATATTTCCGAAATTATAATTCTTTTATAGGAGCCGGCCCATAACGTACGATTGTAGGTACGATTAAAAACTGACAACAATGTAGTTATTTCTGGCATATAGAAAGTACAGGCCTATCTCTGGAACGCTGCCATCTGAATGTGAATTTATCTATAGTAAAAGTTTTTTTGACATATGCGTAAGCTATGGCAAACAGAAATTAAGCGTAAAAGCAAAGCTTTTTAATTCAGATAGATAAAGTTTTAGTTCTCTTAGATTTAAGCAGCTGTTTAAAGATAGTTTTTGCTGAAGCATGCATCGTATCCTAATAAAATTAAACGCAATAATCTAAACTTGATCGACAAACTACAAACAATATAAAATAATAGACTCCTTATAAATAAATAGATATGAATAGATCACTAATATAAAGTATCAATAATTTTGCTTACAGAAAGTTTCAGGTACTGAGTCAGTCAGTACCAAGGTCAGAACTATGGGAGGAAATGTACAAATTAGAAATACAGACGAAACTTATAGAAGCTACAAAAGCTCCGTATAAAGAAAATAAAGTGTTTATTAAAATGGGAACAAGAATCATTGGAGACTTTACCACAACAAAAAAACTCCTGAAGGGTTGTTCCACATCTTCAACCCTATGCAAAATATACTTAGAGAAAGTCTTGGCTACATCAAAACAAAGACATGGGAGGCAAGGAAAAGAAAATACAAAGGCATGGGAGTACCGGTACGAAACAAATAACTATATACGTTAAGCTTTGCAGACGTTCAAGTAGTGATTGCACAAGAACAAGAAGACCTCAGTTATATGATGAAGAACCTGCAAGAAGAATATACCAAGGCTGGCCTAGATATTAACCTCGCGAAAACAGAGTACCCATCGACAAGTGAAAAAGACATAGATCTACATATTGACGATAACGTAACAATCAAAGAAAAGGATAAATTCAAATACTTGGGATTTATAATCAGAAAAAAGGCAACAACAGGAAGAAATTAAGCAAAGATTAGGAAAAACAAGAACAGTAATCCGACAACTTAACTCAGTATGGCGGGATAGACACCTAAATATTAACATAAAAACACAGATTTATAAAACATTAGTGCGAAGTATTATGACATATGGGGCTGAAAATTCGATTATAATCAAGAAAAACAGCAGTAAGATAGTAGCAACAGAGATGGAATGCCTACGAAGATTTGGCAGAGTAACAAGAATGGATAGGAGAAGTAATGAAGAAATAAAGCAAAGAATATCAATAGAAACAAACTAACATATTATAGAACAAAAAAGACTAAAGTGGTGTGGACATGTAAGAAGAACTAGCGATAGCAGATGGATAAAGAGAATAACCGAATGGAGCCCAATAGAAGGAGGAAGAGAGGACGACCCCAAAGATCCTGGAGGAACGAAGTAGACGACGCCATGAGTAAGAGAGACCTAAACGATGGAGAATGGGACAACAAAGAGAGATGGAAACGGTTGAGCAAGGGAAGGCAGTGAATACTGTAGAATCTCTGAATATATATAAAGTTTCAGGGAGAAGTCTTCATCGATCATCTCCTCTTTTTAAAATATTCTAGTAAAGATTTTAAAGCAAAGCCTTCTATTTTGTTGTAGCATCATTTTGATGTGTTTCTTTTTCTTTTAAAATAATTTGTTTACTACCACTTTATATTTTATCAGAAGATAATTTATTGGCTTTCTTAAGGGAGGTTCTAAGATAGTTTTCTCTGAAATTTCTACTGGAGTCTTTATGGTAGTAGATTTATTAGTTGTTATATTTATATTTTCACTTTTAGAGCCTGTTCTTTTGTCTAAGACAGTTTCTTTTTTGCTAAAAATTTTTGTAGTTTTAACTTTCCTAATTAAACCATTTGGAAAATCGAAAATGCTGAGTACAGAATATTTTTTAAGTTGTTGTTTTGAACTGCAACCGCTAGTAATAAATGAATCCGCTATGAAATGCTTGAAGCAAATTTTAATGCTCTTTGTTGGTTTAAAACTTTCACTTTGGAAGGGAAAAGTAGATTATTAGCTACTAAATTTCTGGTAGGTTTTATGAATTTATTTACCCATGAAATGATGTATCTGTTCCGTGTTTATAGCTGACTATAATTAAATGCACTGTAATAATGTAAAAATTAATAAAAAATTAATGTATTGAAAAAGTTTTAAATTGAAACCTAACACTAATAAAAAGTTTGCAAACGCCCGTAAACACAAGTTTCCAAAGTTTTCTACCGTAAACTGACGTCACGCAGCAGCAGCAGCAGCAATTTGACCTGAGAGACTTCATCCCTTTGAACGGTATTGGGGTGTTACAATTCGTTGGAGCGAGGTGTATTAATTCTTGAAACTAGATCTACCACAGAAAATAATAAGTCTTAAAATGACCAATTGACAGAAAAGAAAAATAAAAGTGTTTAAGGAAAAGAACAAAAGTCGATATTCAAATATACAAATTTCCTTATATTGTTCATTTATATAAATATGATAGTAACAATACATTTTCCAATTTGTAAAGTATATATCATTGTACATAAGTTTATGACTCAATGTTATACAATTTATGAGACCATTACTGCAGGAATTTAAACATATAGAAGGCAATAAATTCTCCTTAAATGAATATAATCTAGCAATCTTATGCTTGAGTAATGTTTAACTAACAACAATTAATTTTTATTCTTTTGCATAAAGGAACGAAAAGTTCACGGACAATAACACGACAAAAGATAACTGTATTTATATGGGAAATAGTTACGTAAGTGATTTGTCTAATATTATTCCAATTAAAATTTCTATATATAGCTTTATACTTAATTTTAAATAATATTTGAAATAAAAAAGGTCGTAGAACACAATTACTTGGAATTCTCTTATTGTGTGTGTGTCATTAAGTGCTACTTGCACCAATCTTTGTCTTTTATATTTATTTATTTGTAAGGTCAGACCAGCATCATACTTTAGTCAATTTTGTTTTGTTTTTTATAGTAGTAGAAGTATCTAGTTCCGATCTTAAGGGAGTTATGATCAAACTACGGTTAGTTCGATTTTTTTTCAGCGTTTGAAAACGTGAAAATTATCATCATAATTAAATATCGTCTATATAGAGGTAAAACTCACTAAGTGGCATTTTAGTCCAAAACCATGTTTGTATCAGTAAGTAACATTTAACATCTAAACTCTTGCGTGCACTAGGTGCTACATCTAATAATAAAGCAGTTATAGAATGGTAAAAAACATTCAGTGCACTGTTCTGAGGTATGCAATATCATTACTTTAAAGTAAAGTAATTTAAAATTACTTTAAAACAATTAAAATTTTATTTCAGAGATTTCCAAATCGTATTACACGAATGTTTGCCTGTTCCATAACTACTAGGATGGTCGAAAGTGTGTTACATAAAGAAAATGAAGAACCCATGACACTAACAAAAAATGTAAATATTTGCTTCATACTTAAAACGTTTTTAAATAAGATGTGTATGTAGTTACTGAATTTTGTATTTAATTTCCAGAATGAACAAGGAATAAAAAATTATTTATTGTTTACTGAAATTAATTCCGGAAGCGTACAAACCAAGATCAATGAGTTATTTGGTCACATTGAGGCTGAGACTGTTACAGATTAGGTAAAGAAACACATATTACTTATTATATTTGTTATCTAAGTAATTCATAATCATCACAATAATCCAGCCCGATGTTGCGTCCACTGCTGGACATAGGCCTCCATAAAATTACTCCATTCGGTTATCATTATTAACCATTAATAAGGGAGATTGTGAGCATGCATCTTGCTACTGCTGGAATGAAGTTAATGGAAAGCGTGGCAGCAACGAAATTGGATCTATTCTGTTAAAGTATATTACAGACTTACCCTCCACAGTTCTGAAAATATCGTTGTTTGCAGACACTTGTGGAGGTTAAAATAGAAACCAGCAAATGGCTGCTACACTTCTTTTTGCAGTGTATACTACGCACTTGGAATGCATAGAACATAAATTTTTGGAGTCAGGATATAGTCATATGGAGTGCGACTCTATGCGTTCGGCGATAGAGCATTCAAAAAAAAAACCAAACAGATTTTATCATAAACGATTGGCTGAAAATATTAAGTTAGCACGGCAGACAAGATTACATAATGAGCCGAATGCAGTGCGAGAACTTAAATATATAGATTCTTATGATCTAAATAATTTGGCACGAACAATAATAAAAAATGGAAAGAAAGATGAAGACGGCTGCACAGTATCCTGGCTAAAAATTAAATGCTTCAAATTTGTAAAAGAACATACTGATGTGATTTTTTAGATATGACCATTCATCGCCGTATAAAAAAATAATTATTTCTTGTGGTCCAGGAAGAAGGAGTATTCGGGATATTTCAGAAATAAGGTTAAAATCTTTCTATAACGATTTACTTCCGATTTCAACTTTGAAAAAACGAGATCTAGTCAAACTTTGCAACGAAAATCCCATACCAGATGAAGTTCATCATTATTATAAAAATCTACCAACAAGTACCTCTACAAATGACAACCTGCCAGAACCAAATTTTGATGAGAAATCAGAAAATTTAACATCAATTCATCCTTAAAATAAGTTTTTTGTTATATTTTATTACTTTGTATTGTTATTATTATAATTTATAATAGTAAACGAAATAATAACATTTTTCATCACTTCCTATTTTATCCTTTTAAACTTTTAGTAAAATTACAAGAACCCTCTTCTCACTTCAAACGTACTTTGGTTTTCACAACTAAATTTTTTTACATTGTATGAAATATTATTTTATGAATATTTAAAATTAAATTTTTTTTAAGCATGACAAAAAAGGTTTTGTGAGTTTTTCTCAACAAAATTTTGGCGTTTGACAAATTAAAAACTTAATATAAATATACAGGGAGTTCGTAAAATACTTGAAAAGCTAAGGAACAGAAAATCAGCAGGTAAAGACGGGATACCAAACGAATTACTAAAATGATATCGAGCGGCAATGACAGAACAATTCTTCTTTTTCTTTTAATGGCGCTACAACCTGTAGCTTTGTGAGTCTTGGCCTGCTTAACAATGTTCTTCCTTTCTGCCCTGTCGGATACTTTTCTTCGCCACTGCCTGATGTTCATGGTTTTAAGATCCCTCTCTACGTCGTCTATCCATCTTTTACGGGGCCTTTCTCTTGTTCTGTTTCCTTGGGGCTTCTATCTCTGGACTACTTTTACAGCTCGATTATCTGGCATTCTTTCTAGGTGACCAAGCCAATTTAGTCTTTGTGACTTTACAAATCTGACAATATCTGCGCTCTGCATTAGTTCATGCAGCTCGTGGTTCATTTTAATTCTCCAAGAACCATCGCTGCATTGGGTGGGTCCAAATATCTTCCTTAGTATTTTGCGCTCAAATATTTTCAGTTGATTTTCATCAGTGGTTGAGAGGGTCCACGTTTCACATTCATATGTGACCACTGGTCTAATTACTGTTTTGTAGATTCTCAGCTTAGACTCACGATTCAGTAACTTACTTTTCATTAAATCTTTGTATGCATAAAAGCACTTATTACCGCTAAAAATCCGTGCTTGTATTTCTTGACTGATGTTGTTGTTGTCATTTATTATTGAGCCTAGGTAGGGAAAAGTGGAGGCATATTTGTAGGTATGGTTGTCTACGTTCAGATTCTCATGTGCTTCATTCGATTTTGTGCACTCCATATGTTTTGTTTTGCTTTCATTTTATATAGACCAAACGTAGCAGCTTCTCGTTTCAGTTCTATAACTTTTTCGCTTAATACCCTTTTGTTGCGACTTATTATGGCAATATCATCCGCATATGCGCATATTTGCATTGATCTTGTATTAATACAGCCGTTTATATCCAGTTTGACAGAACAATTAACAACATAAAAAAATAAAATTATAAAACAGAATAAAACACCGGAAGATTGGGGTACGACCAAACTAATTCTACTATTAAAATAAGAAGATAAAAAACAGCCAGAAAACTATAGAGGTATAAACTTGTTAAATACTTTCCTAAAACTTATAACATAAAATATAACAAGAACTAATGAATCAGAGGATAAATTTAACAGATTAACAACAGGGTTTTCGTAGTGGAAGATCATGTACAGATGCAATATTTGTCATAAAGCAAATTACTAAGAAATCACTTAGTGTAAGAGTATAATAGACGAGCATTTATCTGTCTGATTGACTTAAAGAAAGAGTAAGACTCAAAGATGTAATCCATCTTCAGCATAATAGAGAAGTGCCCCTAAATATTATGGAAGCCATTGAAAATATCTACCATAACAACAAAATGGAAGTCAGTATAGATGGACAACTTATAACAGGGGGGACCAGACAGGGGAGTCATTGATAGCTATGCTCTTCAATTTAATCATGGATGAAATCATCAAAAGCGTTAACAAAAGAAGAAGATACAGAATGGGAAACAAAAGTGAAAATACTCTGTTACACAGAAAACGCAATATTAATAGCCCAAGATAAAGATAGTCTATAAAGACTGGTCCGCAGATTTAACACAAGAGCAAAAGACAAAGAGCGAAACAATCTTATCTCAGAAAACTAAAACAATAGTATTCGGCAAATAACCGACCAGATGTAAAATATAAATTGATGGCATCAGTATTAAACAGGTAATGGAAATAAAGTACCTTGGAATTATACTGTCTAGCTATGGATACCTGAACAAAGAAGTCAGAGATCAAGTACAAAAACAAATAGACTGACAGGGTGGCTTAATAAGACTATATGATAAAACAGATACATTAACATTGAGATGAAGTCAAGAATTTTTAAAGTCAGTGTAAGACTAATAATGACATATACATCAGAAACAAGACCCCACACAGCTACAACATAAAGGCTACTTGAAACAGCAGAGATGATAGTACTGAGAAGAATTACAGGAAATACGCTGGGAGATCAAAAGAGAAGTGAAGACATTAGAAGAAAATGCAACGTACAGTATATAAACGAATGGAAACTTAACAGAAAAAAGAATGGAATAACCACATAAAAAAATGGGGAAGACCCGTGTCGTCAAAAAAGCAAGAGATAAGTCACCAATCGACAGAAGAAGTATCGGACGACCGCGTAAAAGATGGAGTGACAACCTTCCATAGAGGTATTAATCCGCCAATGAATAAGCAGAATTGCTGATAAGAAGTAAGAAGAGAAAGTAGAAGAAGAAGAAGAAGATGCAACTTTTAATGAGCTATTTTTTCGCTTATATTGGAGCTACAGCACCCATCAGTAAACCCGCCATTGTTTTTATTTTATCAAGCTACATTTTTTAAAAGAATTATTTTTTTGGTAAAATACATACTTTTTGGGTAATTCGTAAAAAAGCCGTTTAAAAACGTGTTTTTGTTTTGTTAAAAAATTTTTACTTGCAACAAAATTTGCTTAAAATTAGTTAGTTTATTCATTTTCAGTCCTATTTTTAATAAGAATCCCCCAAGATTGGGTCCCCCGTAGGAAAAGTAAACCTTACGGCACAGGGTCAACTTTGAAGTAAAGAGTAAGTAAATTCTATAGCCAAATTTTGATGCCGTTCGGTGCAGGCTCAAAAAATTATACAGTTACGCTGTATTTTACCTTCAATAATTGGACTATCGACCTCGTCTTCTTTGCCAAGAAGTCTTATAGTTTACATCCTGACAAAATTTAATTTATATAAATATATACACCGGTATTTTAGGCGGTACGCCCTTCCGGTAGGGATCTATAAAGGAGTATCACCGAGCTGCAAGCCCTTATCTCTTGCCGTACTGCTCCACCACAGGACGTTCCGTACACCGAGCTGGGGATCGAACTCACATCCACTGAACCACTCGCAGTGAAGCGAATGAGAACCGGCAGAATAGCCCGCTTGGCTCTCTGACCGACCAAAATTTAATTTAATATTACCTAAGTATAGGTTTTCTAATGTCGTGAAGGCAATACATGTAACAGTTGAGCGCGACCAGTGGAGAAATATCAGTAATCAAACTATTCGAGCTGCTGAAGTTCAATGATGCACAACACATCTGCTAAGGTCTAACGACTTAAAGGCTTTTGTTATTTATCGTTAGTTGTATTGTAGTATTTGTCGAAACCATCTCTTTCAGGGCACACTGCATAGTTATTTATCTTAAATTTAACTTTGCTTGCTAGATCGTGACAATTAGAGTCGTGTAATTCTTTTTCTTCTTCTTTGGGAGTTTGGCGACGATTTCTGGAAAGTTATCTTTATTTTGAGCTCATCTTATTAATGGTTCATGATGCAGTCCTTTCCATTTCTTGATATGACGCAGTTATGTTATTTTTTGTCTGCCAGGACCGCATTTTTCTTCTAACTTTACTCAACATCTAACTTAACATTTTCATTTCAGTTACCTTCATCTTCTTTTCCTAAATCTTCTTTACAGGCCACGCTTTACCACTGTACACTAACGCAGGTCTCAACATACTCTTGTACACCTTTTCTTTCAGACCTTTTCCGATTTTTTGATCACAAAGTACTCCGCTTCATTCGCAACCAGCCTGTATCCTATGGGCACATTCTTGATTTAGTGTCCCATGGGACACTAGATCAAGAATGTGCCCATTTTCGGTTATATAGGAGAGAAGGTATTTAAATTTAAGTTACTCGTCCTAGTTTTTTTCCAAGCATCATTCTATGTCCCCAATCATTCCTTTTCCTCCCAATCACATATACTCCGCTTACGACCTGCTAACCGTAAGTTCTCCCTCTTCATTAGCCCTTATTCAACTTCTCCTTCAACATTTCTTTACACTCGTCTACTAAAACGATATCATCAGCAACGACCATTGACTAAGGAGCCCCCTTCCTTACTTTCTCTCTCAGTACATCCATAACTACATTTAACAGGTAAGGACTCAGTAAAAAGTCTTGATGCAAACCAACCGTCACTGGAAAGCTTTAGGTCAATCCGACAACAGTCCTTACTTTGGTGTACGCTCCCTCAAACATATCCTTTCCGAGCCTTAAGTACTTCTCAGGAACCCATTTCTCCCTCATACATCTCCATAGCTCTTGTCTAGGAATTGTGTCGTAACTTCTCGCTGTATTTCTTTATCAACTGTCTCAAAGCAAACAAGACATTCATTGTCCTCCTTTCTGGCATAAACCCAAACTGTTCTCCTATCAATGTCTCTCTCCCTAACCTTCGCTCTACAATTCTCTCCCAAATTGTTATTGTGTGGGACATTAACTTTATCCTTCTATAGTTCTTACAGTCCTCAATGTCCTCTTTGTCTTTATACAATGATACCATCACACTATCTTTGCATGCATTGTGTGTGCGTTCTTCTTCGTAATATATATGACTCATTATTTGCCACAAAATATTAACCCCTTTCTTTACTAGAGCCTTCCAAACCTTCACAGGTATCAGGTCCTCCTGCTTTACTATTTTTCATCTTATTTAACGCCTTTACAACTTCATCTCTCGCTATTCCCAGTATTACATTCTCATTTGGAATCCCGCATCCTCTGTTTCTCCTCTAGTGCCTAAGCAAGCCCTATCTATTATCTGCTGACCACAAACCAGGATCACAAACATTTCGGTCAGAAAGACTCATGCATGGATGCCGAGAGCCTGGCTAGATTAAACTCCGATTAAACTACCATACATTCTGCATAACACACTGCAGTGCAAGCTCTCGTTGCAGTGCATTTACTCATCTCGGTCAGGAAATTGAAAAAAGCAGGATGAAAACTCAAACTGGGGGCCATGCTGTTCTGTAGAATAGAAAGCATAGGACAACAATCTTGTCTCCAAATGTCACAATAAGCTATCTGCCCATTCATTCCCAACCATTATCTAGAGCAGGTAAAACGATAGTTGTCGTTTCGTTGGAAAAAGGTGTCGAATCGCCATTGTGTCCTCGCACGCTCTGTAGAGGGCTTCGACCGTCGCAGGTCAATAATCTTCTGCTAAATTCATTTTGGCCATGGATTATTCTCAAATTTTTTGGTGTAGCTTGCCTTAAAAAATACAAGCTATTTCTTACAAAATAAATTAAATAATAACACGAATTATTGTTGTAAAAGAAATCAGCCTCAGAGTCGGTAATTAGAAGAAGTAAAGCCACTAGAGTGCAGGTAACTATAGGAGAGTCCATGAGGGACTGACTTGCCTGACTTAAAAATCGTTTACTTTTATACACACATATTCTAGCGATTCTAGGGATTTCCAGCTGAATTGGAAAATTGGAAAGATTAGAGGCAGATCGATGCATATCCTAGTGTGCACTAATCCACACACTAAAGCACTCGATGACATAGTCTGTCATCATTCTGACATTACACAAACCTCTACACAGTTCCACTGGATTAATAGAAATATTTCTACTGATTAGTATAATGACTTTTGAGATTGAGATGATTGAGATACGTCAGAGATATAAATGCTAGATACACTGTCGGCTTCATCATGTTCCAGACTTTTTTTTTAACTCCATTAAGTACAAAAATCTGCCCATTGGGCATTAAGCATTTGGTATTGTAAAAAATGCAGACATGTAGAGAGTTACTCCAGTGAGTAACCTCTTTAACAATTCTAAAATTAAAATTTTATTAGTTTGAATACATTTATTATGTTCAGTTGGACAAGTTGGACGGAAATTGCCGTTTTAGTCTACGCACTTCAAAGACGTTCCTCACATTTAGTTGTCGAGCAAACGCATTGGTTGCACTAGCACTCGTATTTAGTATTTAGCACTAAAACGTTGTATAGCTTGTTTCACGGATTCTAGGCGGATGTCGTGTTGAATCACCACGTTGGATACATAGTATGGCGCATTGACTATGGCACGCAGCACCTTGTTTTGGAATATCTGTAAGATGTTTGTATTGGAGACGCTAGCAGTGCCCCATAGCTGAATCCCATAAGTCCATATGGGCTTGAGGATGGACTTGTAGAGTAAAATTTTGTTATCCAAAGATAGTTTTGAATTGCGTCCTTTGCGTACTTTGTTTAAGATTTTTTCGAAGATTGGTATTATAAACGGTGAGTGGTCTGATGATAAATCGAAGCATGATTCAGCTTTACATTTTTTGGTATCAATGCCTTTTGTGATGCAGAAATCAACGGCATTAGATATTTTGTTTAAGTCAGACGGCTAATAAGTTGGTTCGCCAGTAGAGATTTGTTGCAGGTTATTTTCTAACATTGCTTTAGCTAATTCTCTGCCTCTTGGTGTTGTTAGTCTAGAGCTCCACATCGGATGTTTTGAATTATAATCTCCACCTGCAATGAATTTGTTCCCTAAAGTCTTGAAATATTCTGGAAATGTTCTTTTTTAACAGCATGTTTAGGTGGGCAGTACAAGGCAAATATTGTTACTGGGCCGTGTGCTTCCTCAATTGTTAAGCTGGTTGCTTGCAGGTAGTCTTTGTTATATTTTTCCCTTTCGGACTGTTTAATAGAATCACGTATAATCATGGCGCTTCCACTGTGAGATCTACCGTCTGGGTGTCTTGTATGTTACAACTTGTAGCTGGGAATCCACATGTAGTGTTTGTCTGTAAAGTGAGTCTCGGAAATTAAAATTATATCAATATTTTGATTAAGTATAAATGTTTTGAGTTCTTTAGCTCGTTGACAAAGGGCATTTGCGTTTTAGACTACTATTTTATATTTTGGTTGTGAAGCCATTAAGCTATCTTATTAATGACAGTAGTAAGCAAATTGAGCATTGCCCATTTGCTCCATGAGTTTTTTCATCGTTTCTTCCAGCTTGGCTAAGTTGTTATTAGGTTCGTTAGGTTTTGGTATTGCTTGGTTATTATAACTACACTGTGGTTGATTTTTGTTGACTATTTGAGCATAGGTTAAATCAGGTTGTATTTGTTGAGAATTATTTGTTTGAATAGGTAGTTGCATGATTCTTTTCTCTCTTAGTGTAGGGTATAGCTTCTGCTGTAGTTGAATGTGAACTTGCCATCCTCTATAGTTAGCCATGTGACCACCGTTCATGTGACCACCCGGCTAACTATAGAGGATGCGTTCAATTAAACTCCATGTTCCAGATGGAGTTTAATTTTTTTATTTATGCGTGTTATACTATATTTTCTAATTGACCTTTCTTGGAGAGATGGTACAGAAATTGCAAATTTAAGAGAAGAGATTTAATATCATTCATGAATTTTAATGTTTCTGTATAAGGATTGTTATTTCCAAAAGGTGTTATCAAGAAAAGATATTAAGTTGTCTTGTGGAAGTATGAATGCATCTGGTGTTTGATTGGAGGCCTCTTTTATATCCTTTTTAGTTTGTTCATTCCCGATTTCTATTAACGGATTTGTTCTTTATTTCTTCTTTTTTCTTCTTTACGTTTATCATGCTGTTATATGACTGGCAGGTGAAATGGGTGGACGCATGTTAACAGTATTATCTAGTGAGCTATCTTCGTTTGTTTCCGTCGATACTTCCAAACAACCCCGTTTAGGCTGGTTTTAGTACAGTAATTGTGTCATTTTAAACGGTTTCCGTAATAGGGGCCAAGCTGGAAGTGTTTGTAGACTTTGTGTTATCTAGTAGAAAGGTTAAAGATGTCATCTATGTGTTTACAGATAAAATACTCCATTTTATATGTTGATAAAAAAATTCTATTTTTATTACCTTCAAAAGATATTACAATTAAAGTTTGTAATGTAAAATTGTCTTCCGTGGGAAAAACATAAACTTGGCGTCGAAAACTAAGAAAATAAGAATACTCATCTCCTGGTATACACGCTCTTAAAAAGGAAATCGGGAAGGCTAATTGAAGCCCAAGATTTTTTATGACTTGATTTGAGTTTGTGAGATAAATACATATCCTAGTATTGGACATCCTAGAAGCAAAAGTTATTTTTTTTGGAATAAATAGCATCGCTTATAGCTTTAACATATTCCTGTAATTTAACGCTTTGACTGCGTATGGCTCTCATGTGAGTCAAATCGTTCTTTTGTCAGATGTGCATGGCTCGCTGGTGAGCCATTAGCTCATTCAAAATAAACACGTTAGTATTTCAACAGCATTAGTGGTACGTGTTTGTGAATCTATGAGCATATATGATAATGATGTGGCAGGTTCATTAAATCCAAAAAAAAACGTAAAATATTGGTAACAGGAGAAGAACTTTTAAAAATATCGCAGAATTTCGATGATGATGATTATTCAGATTTTGGTAAAAGTAATCGGGACTGCAGTTAAAGTGAATTGAATTCGGAAGAGCATACAGATGATGAGGAAGGTAATATAGGTAATAAATTTTTATAATTTGATACTTGGTTACAAAAAAAAATGTTATAGGTGCAATTGATGATATATCCATTCAACAGTCGGAGGTTACAAATGATGGTATTGATGGTATTTTGCAGTGGTCCGATATACCGTTGGAAATTAAAAAGTTCCAGCTGACTAAAAAAATCAGCTTCTACAAACAATTCCAGGCAATAAGAAACCTATCGATTTTTTAAATTTATCGTTGATGATGAATTGTAAAATTTATTTGTTGAGGAAACTAATAATTATCAGTTCTGAATGACTAGCTGAAGAGCTTTTTTGTTCGCAAGGAATTACTGAGAAGTCCAGAGTTATGTGACAGATTTCTATTAATCATGAGATGTTTACATTTTATTAATAGTAACCAACAAAATTCTACAGAAAAATATTTTTGTTAAAATCCTTTATAAAAGGTATATAAAATTAAAAAACCCAAACGGGCTATGTCATAAAGACAAAACGTTTTCGGAATCCATATTCCATCATCAGTGTCTAGGTGTACATGGTTTGAGCCACTAAATATCTGGGTAAAAACCCGTTAAAAGTTATATGTTACAATTTGGTTTACATTATTTAGTCTTATATATTAGGATGTTAAAGTTACCAGTGGATATGATAACATGGCAACGTATGACTCCACATGAAGTTGCTGGTCCTGAGAGAAGTGTCTACAAGGACTTGATTGAGGATATATTGTGATACATGGTATACAGCCAGCTACAGAAACTTAGTTTCCTTGTAAAAATTGTACAGATCGTCTAATAAAAGTTAAACCAATTATTAATTTTTTCTCAACCAAAAGATGCGAGTCATTTATTATCCCAGGAAAAGTTTGTCTCTATATCGTGGGCGTCTGATTTTTCGCCAGTACATTAAAAAAAACGCCATAAATACGGAATAAATGTATACATGTTAACTGAGGCAAATGGTTTAATTGTAAAAACGTTGGTGTATACTGGAGCAGCTCACAATATGGAAGGGAAAGGTCATACAAGTAAAGTGGTTCAATATCTATTGAAGGGCTATCTAGAGTCTGGACATTGTGTCTATATGGACAACGTTTATTATTAATTAGAGTTAGCTCACTATTTAACCACACGAAGTACACACTGTACTAACACCATCACTGTCAAACGAAAACAAAATCCTAGAAGA
This sequence comes from Diabrotica undecimpunctata, assembly GCF_040954645.1. NCBI lineage: Eukaryota > Metazoa > Arthropoda > Insecta > Coleoptera > Chrysomelidae > Diabrotica > Diabrotica undecimpunctata. Next base: position 41,311,538 of record NC_092811.1, on the reverse strand, counting down.
GTAATAGCACAAAAATTAAAGAAAGGTGAAACAGTTGCGGATTATTGTAATAACATTTTGGTAGGGAAATGGAAAAACGAAACGGACGTTTTGTATATATCCAATGAATTTGGCAACCACATGATTAAATGTATAGACAAAAGACAACAAACCTGCTCCCATATTTCATTACAATAAGCATATGGGAGGAGTTGACCGACAGTAGAAACTAAGTTTCTACTACCCCTGTGGCAGAAAGACGTTAAGATGGTATAAAAAATTAGGAATACATTTTCTTCAACTACTGCTATCAAATTTACACTTGGTATACAATGAGTACTCAGGTCATAAAATGTCACTCTATGATTTTCGATTATCGATTCTTACCTGGCTTTTACGAAATCAACAAAATACAATTAATATAAACAACAAAACATCATCATCATCATCATCATCATCCAGCCCCATTTTCACAACCATTGTTGGATATAGGCCTCCTTCAAACATCTCCAGTTCTCTCTATCTCTAGCTGCTGCAATCCAGTTTGTTTCTATTCTCCTTAGGTCGTCGGTCCATCGGGTGGGTGGTCTGCCTCGACTTCGCTTGTCGGCTCTTGGTCTCCACTCCAATAATCCCTTCGTCCATCTTCCGTCTTCCATTCTAGCAACATGTCTAGCCCACCTCCACTTTTGTTTATTGATTCGCAGTATAATATCGTCTACGCCAGTTCGTCGGCGTATCTCCTCATTTCTAACGCGATCTTTCAAGGTCAGGTCCAGCATTGATCTCTCCATTCGCCTTTGTGTTACCCTCAGTTTTTTGGCAGTAGCTTTCGTTAAAGTTAGGGTCTCTGTTCCGTAGGTCAAGACTGGTAAGATGCATTGGTTAAATGCCTTCCTTTTCAGGTGAATTGGGGTATTTGTTTTAAAAATGTCTCTCATCCTTCCATATGCCGCCCATCCCAACGTGGTTCGTCTATTTAGCTCGCAGGTTTGGTTGTCTCTGGTTATTCTAATTTCATGACTCAAGCATGTGTATTTATCGATTAATTCTACCTTGTTTTTATTGACCTGTATCTCTTCGCTGGGAACCATATTGGTCATCATTTTGGTTTTCTCGAAATTTATCTCCAGCCCAGTTTCTTGTAGTATGTCATTCAGTTCTTGGAGCATGTCTTTGATCTCTCTACAAAACACCACATATTATTACTAAAATTTCTGCAGTAAGTCAAGCCGGCAAAACACAAAGAAAACGTTGTAGGCAATGTTTAAAAAATAACTTAACGAAAACAAACAATATATCAGTGTGAAAACTGTCCGGAGAAACCTGGACCTTGTGTTGGTAAGTGATTTACTGATTTTCTTGCTTAGAGTCAAGTTTTTTATCTTTTTGTTATGCAATTGTTATAATTTAGTTCGTTTGACGTTTAGATTTTGACTGAAAAACAGTAATATTTTTTGTACAATATATAGATATCCTTATTATGTTGACAAAAATTGAAACCAAATTAATAAGACTCACATGAACGCCAGTCACCACATAGCAAGAAAATCTTACCAGGGTGTGCATGGCGCACATGTGAGTCGCAAGTCAAAAAATTTTTAACACCCTGTATATATTATTTTAAATATTAACACTGTCCTTCTAACAACACAGACATAAGCAATTTTACAAAAATATTCTTCTGTACCATGCTTACATTATCCCTAAAAAATGGGCAGTCAAATTGTTAAAGAGTTTCATCAGCAAGTACTACTACCACTTAATCTTTCTTAGGCAATGACGGCTTGGAATAGATTTAACTATTGATATATACGAAGTTGTTTGTCTAGAAGGTAGATTATCTGTAGTGGAGTAATTATTTTGCACATTGCTTGCCCATGTAGTTAAAAGCAGAAATAATATTTTGAAACATAATTATTTTTACAGAATATAATATGTTTTACAGCCATTAAACACAGCAGTGAACGATGTTCACTGGTAGAGGCAATAGAGACAAATATCAATAAAATAATTTAAAAAAAACTAAACTTACTTATTACTTATAAAATAAATTGTAAAAGGACAGTGACTAAAAGAAATTGCGGTTTTTTTAACTCTGATTACCAATTAGTATTTAAATGGGAATAAGCCACAACTAAAGGTTAAAGTACGTTTATTGAGTTTCAATTTCCACTTCGGAAATCGTTCTCAAAATACTTCTTCTTTTTTCCATCATTTTCCATCCACTCCTGAATGTAGGTCTCTCCCAATTGCTTCCATCTTTCTCTATCTTGCGCCAATCTAATCCACTGTTTGCCTGTCACTGTTCTTATGTCATCTACCCATCTTTTTTGAGGTCTTCCCATGCTCCTTGTTGTCGTCCTTGGTCTCCATTCTAGAATTCTCCGTGTCCACCTGTTGTCATTATATCGGGCTACGTGACCTGCCCAGCGCCACTTCATTTTTGTAATTTCTTCCACAATATCCCTAATCTTCGTTCTACGTCTTATCTCGGTGTTTCTAATCTTGTCTCTTAGTGATATTCCAAGCATGATTCGTTCCATTGCTCTTTGCGTTGTTTTTAATTTTTTAGCAGATTTTTTGGTAAGGGCTACTGTCTCCAAGCCGTAAGTACAAACTCGTAGTATGCATGTGTTATACACCTTTTTCTTTAAGTTTACAGGAATGGAGGTGTTTTTCAAGATATATGCTAATTTGCCGAAAGCGCCCCATGCCAGTTGTGTTCTTCTTTTAATTTCAGCATCTTGATTTGGTTTTCCTAGTTTGATAACATGACCTAGATATACATAATGTTCAACATTTTGTATGGTATGATTTTGTATTGTTATATTTGTCTGGCCTCGGCTCAGTATTTTTGTTTTGCTGTAGTTCATTTTTAAGCCTACCGCTCCTGAAACTGCATTTAATTGTTGTAAAATATCATTTAGTTCTTGGATATTAGCGGCTATTAAAACTATGTCATCTGCTAATCGCAAGTGGTTTAAGTATGATCCGTCGACGTTGATACCCTTATTGTTTCATTCTAGTTTCTTAAAAATGTATTCTAGAGCAAGGGTAAATAGTTTGGGAGAGATGGTGTCTCCTTGTCTTACTCCCCGGTATAGTCTTATGGGATTAGTTTTTGTGCTTTCGTCCAGCTTTATCTGCATGGTGGCATTTTCATATATGTTTTTAATTATGTTAGTGTATCTTGAATCTATACGTGCATTTTCTAGAGATTCAAGCACTGCCCATAATTCGATGGAATCGAATGCTTTATGGAAATCGACGAACGCCATATGAATTGGAACATTATACTCGGTGCATTTTTCTATCAGTGTTCTTACGGTGTGCAAGTGGTCTATGGTACTAAAATGTTTTTTGAATCCAGCCTGCTCGATAGGTTGATAGAAATCGAGCTTATGTGTTAGGCGGTTGGTTATGATTTTAGTTAGTAATTTATACAGATGTGAGAGCAAGGATATTGGTAGGTAATTCTCGATGTTTGCTTTGTCTCCTTTCTTGAATAGTAAAATGACTTCGGAGTTGTACCATTCTTGAGGAATCTTTCCTTCATCAATTACTTTATTAAATAAAATATTTAATACCTGTTCTATTTTTCTTCCACCGATTTTCAACATTTCGACTGTAATTTTATCCTCTCCCGGACATTTATTCGTTTTTAGTTGATTTAGGGCCATTCTTATTTCATAGTCGGTTATGTCCGGTATTTCTTCTGAGCCGGTATTAATTATTGTTCGTTCAGTACGTCGTGGTTGTGGTTGTGTATTTGCCGAGTATAATTTAGTGTAGAATTTTTCAATGGCCTCGCTTATTTCCTTTATGTCTCCGACGGTGACGTTTTTCTCATTTTTTATTTCTATTATTTTTCTTGTGCCGTTTGAGTTTTTTGCTTTGAGTACTTTCATATTGCAGTTATCTTGTATTATATTTTTTATTAGATTGTTAGTATAGTTTCTATGATCGTTCCTAATTTCTTTCTTCACGTTTTTGTTTAAACTTTTGAAGCTGTCCGAAGTTCGATCTGTTCTATTTCGTCTTTCTTGGAGTAGTTTAATTGTATTAGGTTGAAGTTTAGATGTTTTGGCTGTTTTCGTGTTTGAGCATATTTTCTTAACCGATGTTGTTACCGTTACTTTTATTTTATTGGCTAGTCCGTTTATATCCATTTGTCTCAGTGTCTCTACTGATTTTAGTCTTGTGCTTAGCTCTTTTTGGTATTCCGTTTGTTTTTGAAATAGGACATCGGTGGTTGGGTATCGTTCTCGTTTAATAAGTTTGTTTCGTTCTACTCTCGTCTGTATTTTAATATTCGCTTTAACCAATCTATGGTCACTTCCGGTATAGAATTTGTTTAGTACTGTCACGTCGGTGCATATGTTTTTGTTATTGGAGAGTGTATAGTCTATGTCGTTCTTAGTTTTCTTGTCTGGGCTGATCCATGTCCATTTACGTTGTTTAGATTTTTTAAAGAAAGTGTTAAGACAAAATAAATTTTCGTTGTTTAAGTAGTTGTACAACATCTCACCCCTTTCGTTCCTGTTGTTCAGCCCAAAGCGACCGATATATTGTGTGTCGCCCTCTTCTTTTGTTCCAGTTTTGCATTAAAATCTCCTGTGATTATTACGAAGTGTGATTTTTCTTGGTTCCTTGCTGTTGTCAGATCCTCGTAAAATGATTCAGCTTCCTCATCTGTTGAGTTTCCTGTCGGTGCATATCCATCTATTATCTGTAAGCTGTATCTGCTGTTCAAAGCGATGACAAGATATATGACTGTTTGATACTGCACAGAACTTCGTTACTTTATAGGGAGCTCGTTTGTTTATCAGGAACGCTACACCGCCTATGTGATGATTTTCTACGGAGTTTTTCTAGTATAGGTGGTGATCAGATTTTAAGATGGTACATACTTCTCCTGGTAAGCGAGTTTCACACAGTCCAATTATATCCCATTTGATATTTGAGAGCTCTTGTTCTAGTTTGTCAAGGTGTTCTTAACAAACATTCTTTTTTTGTTACTTAGTGAAAAATTCTTCTAGTAACTTAATTTTATCTGACTCATCTATATTGACAATTATTGATTACATGAAATCAACTTTAACTTGAGAATATCCGTCAGAAAAGATCATAGCATGTAATTCGTCTTTAAAAAGACAAATACATGCCATGATGACAGTAAAATTCTCCTGTTAGTGATTCCATAGTAAATTATGAGGGAAAAACCAGGACCTGACATGATAAGTATTTGGTCGTGCATTTAGTTTACCTTCAATAAACACCAAATTCTGATTATATATATATATATATATATATATATATATATATATATATATATATATATATATATATATTTAGGGATTCTACAGTATTCACTGCCTTCCTTCGCTCAACCGTTTCCATCTCTCTCTGTTGTTCCATTCTGATTTTATATGTTTGTTATTTAAAGAACAAATTATGTATCAAATGTAAATTACAAATAAACATGTAACAAATGAAATATGTATATAAATAAAGATGTATATAACTTTAAAATGTATAATGTATGTCTGAATTGTCAATATAGATGAGTCAGATAAAATTAAATTATTAGAAGAATTTTTCACTAAGTAACAAAAAAACAAAATTTGTTTGATTTACTAATGTTTGTATTTTGAGAACGATTTCCGAAGTGGAAATTGAAACGTCAATAAACGTACTTTAACCTTTAGTTGTGGCTTATTCCCATTTAAATAGTAATTACTTTAAAATGCCACAAGAAAATAGCTTCAGAACAATATTAAGAAAACTGATTACCAAATAACTGGTTTTCTGACATTGGCACTTGAATCCACAGAGTTGATAGCTCTTATATTTCAAATACGACGCGATATTACGTTGGCTGCTTAAACAATCGAAGTTCTCTGTTTGTAGAAAATCAATTACGTAAGCCTAAATCGCCTCATTTAAATTTCTATAATACCTACCCTCCTGTGTAGGAAAGAAACTACCACCGACCTAACCTAAAACTTAAATTTACGTTCCTCCAAACAAGAGAACTAATTTACATACGCTATCTTATCTCGCATATCTAACTTATTTTAGCATATAGATTGAATAGTTCATTGCTTGCTATATAAAGGATGGTGAATTAATATTCTTGTCGATTTCGCATTTTGATATTAATAGAAAGTAGTATAAATATCGATGAATGTAAGGTGTCTGATTATCATGCAAAAATTTTGGTATTATCATAGAAGAATACAAAATATATTTATGAAAATACTGAAGACGTTAGAAACGGGAATATCGATTTTAGAAATGAACGTGAAATTGTTAAAGAAATGCATAAATTAGTTATCAATATTATAATTTGTTATTCTGTCTGTCTTTCCGTAATAAAAACCCCAGCGCCACCTATCCTCAAAAACTAGTACTAATTTTAATAGTATATATTATACGTTATATGTCACTGGTTTATTATAAAAAAATATTTATGAAATAAATATTTTTGATTTAATAAATAAAGAAACCTATAAAGAAATAAAGACTTTGGAAAATTAATAAAATAATTTCTTAATTTTTTAATAAGTAGACTTTCTTTGGTATTTTTTATCTTAATTTAGGTGTTCATATTCACTTTATTTTTATTTTTATTACTAACCTTACCATGCTGGTTTACAAAAAACTGTACTTACTAAAAAAATGACTGACCAAGGGACAAAGTTTTGCAGTAGAATTGTTAAAATTGTTTCTATATAAAATTAAATAAATAATAAGTATTTGAAATAATACTGTGAGGGGCAGACGAGAGACTATAGCTTATTTGTAGTGTGCCGTTTTTATTATCATCATCATCATCATCAGCCTGTATGCGTCCACTGCTGGACATAGGTCTTTCACAGCTCTTTCCATCTGTCTCTGTCTTGTGCGGCTTGCATTAAGTGATTGCTAACACGCTTCATGTCGTCAGTTTATCTGGTTGGTGGACGTCCTCTGCTTCGTATTGCCTTTTGCCTTGGTCTTCACTCTAAAATACGTTATGTCCATCAGTTGTCTGATAATCTGGCGACAAGTCCTGCCCAACGCTTAGGTAACGGCTTTGACAATAATATCAACATTGTATTTTGTTATGACAACGCTTGTCTTTTAAGATTCTTGTGTTTTTGCTTAGTTTTTCGTTTTTCAATTCCAGAAAATGGAAATCAGCAGTAAAAGTGAAGCCAAAATGATTCCAGATAAGATTGGGAAAACTGTTGAAGCAACTATTTATGAATTATTGCCGGTAAAGTCAAGAAAGGGGTATGAATTGGTATACGATTTATTTTAAAAATGGAGCAATGGAAAAAATATACATACTATAAATGAAGAAGTCATTATTGCATATCTAATGAAAAATTCTAATATCTTGAAGCCATCAAGCCTTTGGAGCAATTACTCGATGCTTAAGTAAACACTGAACATTAAATTAGATATAAGCCGCTATCCAAAAGTTAGTGATTTTCTTGAAAGAAAATCCATCGGCTACAAACCAAAAAAATCGAAAGTATTGAATAAAGAAGAAATTGATAAATTTTTACCAGAAGCCAAAAATAAGATCTACTTAATGACAAGAGTTATATAATTAAATATAATTTCTCTTTTTTTTATTATTTTTTTTTTGTAAATTTTATGTTGCATTAATAGTTGGTTTGGCAGGCGCCTGTCGTCGTGAGGAGCTTTGCAAAATAAAATCCACAAGGAAAATAATTCCTGTAGCTGGCTGTATACCACGTATAACAAAAGAGGTTAGTCTTTGTATGTGGGTATATTTTATTTTATAAAATAAAATATACCCACATACAAAGACTAACCTCCTTTGCAAAATAAGTTTACCGCATCCCAAAGAATACACCGGGCACTGTCTACGAAGGAGCTCAGCCACTTTACTGGCTGATAGTGGTGGTACTATAACCAACTTGAAAAGACAAGTAATTAAATTCACATAGCTTTACAGATTGAAAATGGCTGCAACCATGTTAACCCATTAGCGCCCAAGTTTTTTTTTTAAATCTTTACTTTTAGGGTTAATTAGATGAAAATATTAATAATTTAATCCAAAAAAATAAGTTTTTCGGTTTCATGTCTTTTTTTAAAAAAATTACATGATGTTACCATATGGTAACGCTGGGCGCTTAAGGAATTTTTAGGATCGTTGAAATAAAAATTTTTAATTTTTTTTTAAATATTTATTTGAGAATATTTTTATCGTCTGGTGTGGTATCCTATAAAACAATTAACACACAAACCAAAGTTGCATTTTTGGCACATTGTTCGTCCAGATGTTGTACATCCTTCACCAGCACATCGCCTTCTACTGCTTGGTGTAACGAAATGATCGATGCGATCAAAACGAAGATCTGGCAAGTTCTGTCTATGTAGAGTAGGTCTTCCTGTATATAAGGGAGGACTTCCATATCTTGCGAGAAGAACTTGGGCCAATTCTCTCCTAAACGATAGCAAGGATATATCTTTTTTATTTTTTTTATATAAATGCCATGAATTATGGACTGCAACATCCAACAACCATGTTACAATTGGCCAGTATCATTTTTTACTGCTAATTGCTACTCGGTAGGTTGAAACACCTTGATCCATCAAGTCGGTACCCCCCATATTTTTATTGTATTCAGCAATACAGTGAGGCCGACTTACTTGAATATGGCGTTTTTCTTCATGAGAAAATCTTTTTACCGTGCCCAATGCTGAACCACCACAACTCGTAGATGCCATTGTGACAACAGAGTTATCTTTCCATCGCACCAGTAAGATACCGCTGTTTTATTCTATTGTATGTTGTGAATAGCCACGATTTCTTTTAGAAAACTCCTTCTTTTTTTCCAAGGGACAGCTAGATGGAATTCTGTTTTCTCTAATTGTTCCAATTGTGCCGTACCCCAAAAATCGTAGGTAACTAAATAAATTAAATCCTGAAAATAGGTTGTCAACGTGTAAATTGTAGTGTAAATCTGAGTGATTTATCTCTTCAAGCATTCGCACCAAAGGGGATGAACACTTGCCAAAAAGTTTATCGTATTGTTCATTTGAACGTGGATTTCTTCCTTGGTATAGGTCAAAGTTTACTAGATATCCAGTAGAAGTATTTAGCGACCACATTTTATAACCAAAGCGGATTGGTTTATTTCGTATAAATTGTTTACATTGATGGCGGCCATAATACTTTATCATAGACTCGTCATATGATAGATTTTTTGTTGGAACAAAATTTTCAAGACATTTTGTTTTTACTTTGTCAATCAATGGTCGAATTTTCCATGCTTTGTCACTAATATTAGGCTTTGTATTATCTGCGAAATGCAAAAACCTTTGAATTTGCAGAAATCTATTTCGTCTCATTGAATTAGAAACTAAAGTGTTCTTTACATCATCATGAGTATCCCAATACATTCTCTTCGATGGTAATGGAATGTACCCCGATAGCAGGAGAATACCTATAAAACAACGTATTTCTCCAGATGTAATGCATGGGTCAGTTTGGTTTACAAATTGTGCATATCGTTGGGATTCTTCCGCTAAGTAGTTTACTGTCTCATCATCAAAAAATATACTGAACATATCAAGACATGATAGATTTTCATACCTAGAATAATCTTCTTCTGGAAACGAAAAACTTGCAGACTGTAAGTCTCCTTGAACCCAAGCACAGTTTTTCATTAATATATCTTTTCTTTCATTTTGCCATAGTTGAAACGATGCTCTAGTTTCTCTTTCGGATGTCTCCACTACTGCTGGTAACTGTAATAGAAATAAATTTTAAACCTAAGCAAATTAAAAAATTACTGGTTATACTTACATCTGTCTGCACTTCTTCATTGTCAGTACCGATCCTTTCGTTGCTAGAAAGTTGTATTTCTGCTTGCGCTCGTAGCTGCCTACCTGTAAAAATAAACAATTATAATATGTACGTATATCATTATTTGTACAACTAAGCACCTGTTAGGTTATTTATGAATCCACCTTCATCTTCATTCGCAGAATCCTCGTCTGTATCAGCACCATTTACATCTGGCGGTGTTATAAAAATATTATCGACTTGCTCAGCTAATTTTTCGTCACTGTAAACCATATCTAGCGCTTCTGCTAACGAAAATCCACGACTGAAAAAAAAATTAAATTATGACTCCGTAAGCGCCCACCGCAACCATATGGTAACGGCGTACTTTGACTATTCCTACCAAATTCTCTACATTTAATTGTTGATAAAATACAACAATTTATAATAAGTTGGAGTATAATAAACTTAGTTTTTTTTAAATATGCAAATATAGTTACTAGAAGACTGTCAAAAATTACTTACGCAAAACGGACGTCCATCTTTTTCTATAAACTCAAACCACACTGTCATATGATTATCTCTCGACGGTTGAGAGAAGACTAAAATACGAATCCGTTACGTTTTATGGGTGCCTAAAGTATTCCTAGAAACGATAGTTTTCAAAATATGTCGCTGACTAGTTCCATGGGCGTACCGCAGAATTTTTAAAAATCATGTGTTGTACGTTACCATATAGTAACGGTGGGCGCTAATGGGTTAATATCTCAAAAAATAGTAAAAGTACTGACACATCTAACACTAATTTCAATACTGTCACTTCTGTTAATATTCCTAACAATATCAATGTAAATAATTGTTATAATTTTGTTATTAATATTCATAAGTAGATTTTTCTAATATCGAATTCACGAGAGTAACTTTAAAGTGTTTAATAAAAGTTCATAAGTAAAGTTTATTCATATTTTCTTTTTAACATACAAAACGGCTGCAGAAAAAATATTGTACGTAACACGATACAAAGAAATTTTACGATACTCACAGGATTCCAGGACTCGCCTACGGCTCGCCCTGGAAACTTCCTACTCGTCTCGTAAAATATCACTTTCTAAACTTGTTAGTTTATTGTGCGCTACTGGCTTTATCCCTCTTTGATCTGTAATAGGTGCCTCGCCTCTAAACTTTTTAAGAGCAGTCTTTATCCTAAAAGATGTAATACCAAAGGTTTTTACATACATCTTCCATTCATGATAAATTACAGTTCTATTTCAATATTAGTTGTCCTATTAGAAAAACCAAACATTACCAAAACCAAATAAAAAAAACATGGGTCAGACAAGCAGTAAAATCTTCTTCAGATAGTCTGAAGGATTTGTTTATTTTGAGTTAGGCATACCCTGAGCTAAAAACTCTATATAGACAAAAAAATATCAGCACAAAGTTCTTGTTGAGGCCACAAAGGGTCAGTTTTATTTTAACAACATCTCTGAATCCTCTAACAAAAACAAAACCACATGGGCTGTTATAAATGAACTTAATGGAAAACAAAAAAATAACAAAAATATCTGTCTAAAAATAGATGAAACTAGGATTACAGATTCAGATATAATATATAAAAATTTAATGATTACTTTATAAATGCACCAATAGATATAATTAGTAAAATAATTAAATCAGATTTAAATTTTCAGCATTCCAACGATTTTGTTCAAAATAGTTTGTTCCTATCTTATGCAACAGAGGAAGATATCTTAGACATAATAAAATATAAAATTAAAAACAAAGCATCGTGTGGTTTTGATGAAAGCTCAGGTATAGTAATTAAGAAAATTGCGTCTCAAATTTTGACACCACTTACTCACATTATAAATGCTTCTTTTAATTCTGGTGTTTTTCTCAGTTTGCTGAAAACTTCTATCATTTCACCGGTATTAAAATAAGGTGATCCTGAATTAATGTCAAATTTTCGACCATTGTCTGTTCCATCTGTGATATCTAAGATTATTGAATATGCAATGCTAAAACAAATTTTATTATTTTTAGATATCAACTAAATTATCACAAAGCATCAACATGGATTTCGAAATTAATTTTCTACTTCCACAGCCATTAACAGTTTCTATGAGGAAGTCTTAACCTCTATTGAAAACAGTGAAAATCCAACTGCCATTTTTTGTGACCTCAGTCGTGCTTTTGATTGTGTGCAACACGATGTACCCCTCGATAGATTGTACAGATATGGTGTTAGGGGAGTTGCCCATAGTTGGTTTGGTTCCTATCTGAAAGACCGGCACCAAATAGTTAGAGTGAAAAATAACTTCAAGATTTCAATGTCTGATCCGATTGTTAATAAGAATGGAGTACCACAAGGCCCGATATTATTTATTTTGTATATTAATGAACTACCACATGTTATGTCTGATGCATTTGTATCAGTTTATGCTGATGACTTAACAATACTATATCGCGATAAAGACATAAATTTTTTACAAGATAAAATAACAAACTCACTGAAGACCTTCTCTGATTAGTCCAGTAATCAGTCGCTCCTGTTCAACGTTCACAAAACTAAATTTTTATCATTTACATCCTGTTTAAATTCTACTAAACCTGATTTAAGTATTTCCATCAATGGTGAGAGTATTTTGAGTTGTAGTGATGTGAAGTTTTTAGGAGTGACTTTTATTTTTTAAGACTCATTGTTAGAATGTATGTAAAAAACTCAATTCTAAATGTTATCAATTGAGAAATTTGGGTAGAATACTTAGTCTCCAACACCTTCATCTTTTTTATTTTGCTGAGGTACAATCGACAATCAGTTACGGTATAACTGTCTGGGGTGGCTCTTCTAGTATAAAGGACATTTTCAAGGCCCAAAAGCGTATTGTCAGATGTATTGCAGGTGTTCCGTATGGTTGGTCTTGTAAAAACCTATTTAGAGATTTGAATATATTAACAGTGTATGGAATTTACATTTTGGAATTATTGATACTAATTCATAAAAATAAAAGAACTTTTTTATGTAACAGTGTTATTCACTCACACAACACAAGAAATAAGAGACAGTTTGTAGTACCCTATCGACATTAAGAAATAAGTAGGAAGTCATCTACTGTCTGTGGTTTACTATTGTATAATCAACTTCCTCAAAAATTTAAAAACATTCATTTAACTACAGCTTTTAAAAACCAAGTCAAAGAGTACCTAGTGACTATGTGTCCTTATACATAAGGTGAATATTACCAGAGTTTATCTGTAAATGCCCACGCTGTAACATATCCAAATTTAATGTTATTTTAATTATATTATGATGTCCATATTGTACGTTTTATATGTATTTTAATGTTTTAAATATTTTTAATGTATTGTTTTTATTTTGTTGTAATGATTAATATTTATAATTTTAGTTTGACTTGCTGTAAACCTTATTGTAAATTACAGTCAAGTAAACTATCTATCTATCTATCTATCTATCTACAAACAACTACATCGTGTATTTTATATTTTCTGCTAAATTCCCTTTTTTTTAAATCTCTTCCATATGTGCGTTTTTTGGGAATTATTGAACTCCTGCTGCAATGAAGTTAAATTGACAATTATACGATTTTAAAGAATAAAATCTCTCAAATTCACTTTTGTGTATATCAGTAGAGATCTTGTCATTACATTTTAAAGTACATTGGCAGTTATAGTACCTAAACTCTTTCGGTTCAATTTTTTTCCCCTTGGAATTATAATACGACTGATTACTATTCTTTCTTATTTTCCTATCTGTCCTATTTTAAGATTCATACTTTCTTTTCCTTCCTTTTTGTGTCCTTCCTTTACCCTCATTTTTTTCCTCGTCATTTTCAACAATACTCTCGCAATCATCTGCTACAATATGACGATGGCCCGGAACTATATTTTCTTCCGACATAGAAGACACGTTTTTAACTACTTCATAATCAGGATCGCGAATCTCATCATCTTAATCTTCTAAATCCAAAAATGAAACTTGATTTTGATGTAATAAAAGGTCAGGAGAAACCACTCTGCTGGTACTTGGAATTGCATCTCTTATAGTTTCTATTAGCCCTTCTCTTTTGGATTAATACTATCTGATTCTACTACTTCTTTAACATTAGGTGGTAACCCTGGGCTTGTTTGGTCTTCAAAATGCATCACTAAAATAATACAAAAAATAAGTGTTAATACTCTAGTCCTTCTAATAAATTAGTATTTATTTATCATGTTAACTTTTCTTCTTCTCCTCGTGATTCTTCTTTTCTACCTTCATATCGTTCTTGTAGCCATTCTATCTTTATGTCTTCTGCAGAATCCTCAAACTGAGATATTTGGTAAACATAATCTTCTCCATGGTGTTCTTCTGCATTTGCAGCCGCTCCCGAATATATTATCATTAGCTAAAAGAAGTAAAATTTTTACAAAAAAAGAAGTTGGAACCTAACTAGGACAGCTGATAGCTAAAACAAGTCAATTAATCTATAATGTTTTAATAGGAGTATACCAGACTTACCTTATGCATTATTCTCATCATTTTTCGCCATAGCGATAATCTTGCACGTTCTGCTTTTCATTATCTGTCTGTTGAAATTGTTGATTTTAGTAGTTTACACAAGACTAATTGGTTTTTAACACCAAAAGATACAATGATGTGATTATTTTATCTAATTAAAACTTTATTAAGTAAACGAATCACTCCGGAGATGATACACCTGCCGCTTTGTAAACGCAAACAAACACAGATAAATATTTTCATAACCTCTATGTGGTAGTTTCTGATTTTGCAGAATCCTTCTTCTTCTTTAGGTGCCGTCTTCTTAGCGAAGATAGCTGATGACCTCTGCAAAGTCCCCTATTTTGGGCTTTCCTTATTAAACTTTGAAAGTCTAATCCTGTCCAATCTTTGATGTTGCACAGCCAGCTCATTTGTCGTCTACCCGGGCCTCTTCTACCTTCTATTTTCCCTTCTATAATAATCTGAAGGAAGTTATGCCTGTCGTGTCTAAATATGTGTCCAAGATAAGACGTTTTACGCTTCTTGACAATTTCTGTGAGTTCACGTTCTCTATTCAGACGCCTTAAAACTTCTTCATTTCTAAGGCGGTCGGTCCATGGAATTTTCAGCATACGACGAAACACCCACGTCTCAAAGCTCTCTTAACGTCGTAACGAGCTGACTGTTAACGTCCAAGTTTCCACACCGTGTAATAGTACACTATATACATAACACTTTATCATGCGGTATCGTAGGGACAATTCAAGATTACGGGTAGTGAGTAACTGTCGCATCTTTAAGAAGGTGTTTCTTGCCTGTTTTATTCTACATTTAACCTCTTGTTCTTGGTCTAAGGTGTCATGTATCCAACAGCCTAGATACTTAAACTTTTTCACTTGTTCAACTAGATTGTTGTTGACTAGTGTGTTTATAACTGGTGTGTGTTTTTTTTAAATTACCATTGTTTTGGTTTTTTTTACATTCACCTTAAGGCCGTATAGTTCTTCTTCTCGCACTACTTTGGTTAACAGAACTTGTAGTTCTTCTTCACTGCCAGCAATCAGTACTGTATCACCGGCATACCTGATATTGTTCACGATTTTTCCATTGACTTTTATTCCTTCTTATGCTTCATCTAGAGCATGTGCAAAAATATCCTCTGAGTACAAGTTGAATAATAATGGTAATAGTATACAACCTTATCTAACTCCTCTTTGGATGTTTATGGTTTCAGTATCACCCAATTCAGTTCTGACAGAGGCGTTTTGGTTCCAGTAGAGTTCACGTATTGTATTATTGTCGTTTGGATCCAGATTGTTTTTTTGCAAGCATTCTATTAGCTGATCCTGTATGACTTTGTCAAAAGCCTTTTCATAATCTATAAAGCACAAGTAAACATATTTTTGATGATCCCGACACTTTTGCATGAGAACAATGAAACTGAACAAAGCGTCTCGAGTTTTCATACCGTTTCGAAAGCCAAATTGTTCCGGACCCTTCTTCTTCGCATTTTTTGTAAATTCTGGTATGGATAATTTTTAGAAATAGCTTCAGAATATGGGGCATGAGACTTATTAATCGAAACTCGTTACATTTTTTTGCGTAGTTTGATTTGGGTATAGGCACAAACGTAGACGTTAACCAATCTTGTGGAATTGTACCAGTCTTGTATATACTGTTGAAGAGTCTTGATAATAGTTCTAAATTGTCTTCTTCCAAAAGTTGTATAATTTCACGATGAACGTAGTCAGGTCCAGAGGCTTTTCCAGTTTTCATATTTTTTAAGGCGTATTTTTTTCTGATGGGCAAGTCGTTATTTTCGATGTTTGTTTGTCTATCAATATTTATTGTTCTATCGTCTAAGAATAGATTTTGTATGTATGTTTGTTCGCCATCCAACGCTTATTTCTTCTATTGTGGTCAGGACTCTATCATCCGTGCTTGCTATTGTGCCACACTGCCTAACGTTTCTGATCCCACACATTTCTTTAATTTTTTTATGGAGAAGTCTATCATCATGTTTATTCGCTATGTCTTCTATCTCTTCGCAAGTTTCTACAAGCCACTGTGCTTTTGCTTCCACTGCAGAATCCTACCAACCTTTAAAAAATGCTTACAATCTTTAAAACAAATCATTGCAGAAAGCTACCCACCCTCTTGGTTGGTCTAAAAACTCTGTGATTTACCAACCAAGTGGGCTGGTAGCCTTTTGCAAAATGGACATATAAACATATTTGAATGTGCAAGGTAAATAAGAGGGTTGATAGGTATTTGCAGAATATAAATTGTCATCACTTGGTAGTTTAGGGATTATATGAGTGTGCTACTTAAAAAAAAATTGAGAAAATCGTAATTTTGTTTTGTAGTTCACTCTGTATACAAATTTCAGTCAATTATTTTAATTAAACTTAATTTAAAAACTACAGTTGTTTATCTTATTATATAAAATAAATAATTGTTTATGCATTACTTCTTTATACACATGGTGTTGATTTTATAGGAATTTCGAAATAAAAATGGTCATAACTGGTTAAACACTTTGCACAGTAATGCAAAGCCCAATATTATGAGAATAAGAATTATTAGCGGAATATAAATATGAAAAAATATACAGGGTGTCCCATTTAAAAATTGTTTATTTGCTATAAAACGTAGTTATTAATCACTCTATAGAATTCCACATATATTCCAAGTATGGAGAATATCATTGCCTACATTTTTTCTAAATAAGTTTTTTGGATATCTTGTACCATAATGGAACTATTGACCAATGTCGCACTAAAAACTCATCCTGTATGCTGTAAGTAACGTAAGGTGCCTTTTTTTTTTTTTTTTTTTTTCTGTTCACTTTTTACCTGGTCCCAGTCATCCCCCTCGACGGCCCTGCTTACAGGTAATCTGAAGGTACTAATTAAAAAATAAATATTATTTGGTACAAAATCTTTATTTAAAATAACGCTAATTTTTTATAATTTACCATGTACAATCATTTGGTTTTTTGCTGCGTGGACAAAGTATTAGTTACTAAATACATGTATTCCATTATCTGTTAGTACTTCAGAGTCACTTGCGGTCTCTATTGTATTCTACTTAATTATATTTCCCGCCTGTAAATATTATTAATCGCTATTTGACTTTTAAGAGCAGATCTTAGATATGAGACAACGTTTAATGGTGTCTCCTTTGTCTCTTTTAAGAAACAATGATTCACACAATATTCTTTGGTCATTAATCTTAATAACGACGTACGGTACCTATAATTAAAAGATAATAAGGAAATGAAAGGAAATATATTGCCTCTTGTGGGTGAATGCCATTTTTGTTTGCAATAAAACCGATGTTACAAAGAAGAGAAATGTATTTGTCTTAAAATTAGCAATTTTTTTAATAAGGGCGTTGCAAATAATAATTACTTATTCAAATTTTTGAGTTTTTACCAAATAAGTATATTTTTTGTAATTTATTAACAAAATATTGACAAAGGCATGACATTAAGAAGAAAATTAAAGATGTTGATATTAAATTATCTGAACTTAGCAATAAATTAAATCAACTTAATTCTATTACAACAACAGAATTTACCGCTAGCATGCTGACCGCATATCCCGTTCCAAAATTTTTTTGGTTAGAGGCATCCCTGAACCTACAGTAAATAAATTTAGCCCTAGAAGTCACTGGATGTCAAAAAAGGCCTGTTACATTTTATAGATTCGTTAAACCAAATCAATACAAACGTTATCCCCACATGATAAAAGTGATAATAAGTTCTGAACACCACACTGGAAAAATTCTTTGTAACAAAAACAAACTTTTGGAAAACGAATCTACCGAAACTTATTCTGTCATTGATGACAAGATACCAATGCAGCAACTTCGTTTAAAAATTTCGTACTGAGCTTGAAAGTCGTAAAAATATTGGAGAAAATGACTTTACGATCAAATATGTGAATGGCTGTCTAAAAATAATGAAATCTCGTTCATAATTTTTTTGCACCAACATTTATGGATTGGCTTCTTATGCATACGAATCTAAACTCTCTTATGGCCAAATTTAATGAATTTATAAGTACTGTTTAACTTTTATAACCTAATATGGTTCTCCAAACAGAAACGTGGCTTAACTTTTCTATCCCCGATGCTATTCTAAACATTGATAATTTTACTATATTTCGTAGAGACAAAGGTACTCGTCGAGGGGGAGGAGAATGGATCCATTTAGCAAATAAAATTAAAAATATTTTTTCCATCAGTAATAAAATAATAGACGCACCCAGTCTAGACATTATCCACTTTCATATTCTTTAATATAGTTTACATATACCGACCTCCGGATACAGTACTTACTCAGGATAATATGCTTATTAAACTTGAGGAATTATCCTTAAAAATTTCATTGTTGTTAGAGATTTCAATTTTGCAGAGATTAGCTGGCTCATTATTTCCAAAACTGATACTATCAATTCCTAAAATTTCATTAAAAACTTTATTATGAACTCAAATTAATTACAACTTACAACTGAA
This sequence comes from Diabrotica undecimpunctata, assembly GCF_040954645.1. Lineage (NCBI taxonomy): Eukaryota > Metazoa > Arthropoda > Insecta > Coleoptera > Chrysomelidae > Diabrotica > Diabrotica undecimpunctata. The sequence continues at coordinate 41,292,726 of NC_092811.1, read as the reverse complement.
CCTACAAGGTTTAGAGCCAACAATAATCCTTGAATTGTGGACTTACTTTTCACAAATGACGATCCATTATTTTTCTACACTGGAATTCTCCTCTCCTGTGGGTCTTTCTGACCACTCGCTTATTACTGGTCACATTCAATTTAGTTTAACACCGCTTTGCAAAAAAAATTCGTAACGTATGCCACTACTGATTTCATTAATGTAAATTTCCAGTTAAACTGGCAGTCTATTTTCCTTAATCACTCTTATCTATCATCAATATGTGACTCTTTTCTTCATACTGCTATTACAACAATTTCTGATCATACAAGCGAACGGCAGCTATACAGAAATCAACTAAAACCTTGGATTAACCTCTCAACTGCTCATTTAATTCGAAATGAGAGAAAGCTTTGGCGAACATATAAACTTAGTGGTTCCCTTCAGGATTTTCTCGCCCACTATAATTTTTCTAACCGAGTCAACCAATGGTTGCTAAAATTAAGAACAGAATTTGAAGAATCTATCATTGCAAGTGGTAATAGTAAAAAAGTTTATCGGTGTATTCGCACCTCTTTATCTTCTAAACTCTCAATACTTGATTGCAATAGTTATTGTCCAGTCAGCCTGGTTCCTATTTTCGGCAAGGAGATGGAATCGATTATTTCGGAAGCTATATCTGAGTTTCTTCTTTATGAAAATATTATCAATTTATCAATATTAATAGTCATTACTAATTTTTAGGTTAGAGCAGTTATTTTTTGAGACCAAAAAATAGTAACAAGATGAAACCCATTAAAGAAAACAGAAAATATAACAAAGATAAAAAAATATTTTACAAGCATCTGTGGTGGGGAATTGAAAAGGGGTGAGTTTTTAAAGTGAGAAAACGGTTTATCACGATATTCAACAAAACTGCAAGTCGTGTGTAAAAAATTTAAATAGCAAAGTTGAAGTATTTACGCTGTTTTCACGGAACCTCTAAATGTATACACAAAAAATTCAAACAAACGAATTTTTGGTTATTTATTTTTATCTTTCAAAAAAACAATTTTCATCACGAAATTTGGGAAAAACACCAGTTTATACGTTCAAAACAAACTGTAATTTTTAACTGTATTTGTATTCAAATATTTATTTTTTCTTCCCATTTTGATTTAATAGGTATTGAAAAAGCACCCTAATTTTTAATCGAAAACTCTGACATCAAAATATCTGTCTTTTTTAAACTCTTAGCTTTTTTAAAATCTGTGCTTTTTTGTTCGCCAAAGTCTGTACTTCCTGACGGTGTAAATATACATTCCTATAACGTATTTTTCCAGAAAAAGCAAAAAAAAATAAAAACTTTGAATTCAAATTTATAAGGGTAAAAATGTTTTAGTATTTTAAATGCCTTTTAAATCAAAGATGAATATACGAAGGCAACGTAAAAATATATTTTATTATCTCATATCGCACTGTTATAAAATACAATTTCTTTTTAGTGGTATTGTCACAATAGAATAAGGCCGATCTAATTTGAGGTGGATGTGAGAGGTGGCATTCGGATTTTTTCAGAAATAGTTAAGTGATAACTTCAGTAATTATAATTTTTATTATCTTATCTTCCCTCTCAAAAATAAAAATTAAAATATTTAAAAATTACTAAAAATAACGATTTTTTTTACTTTCCTTTCTTATAACTATAAAACAATTTATTTTGAAGCAAATAATTCATTTTAAATGGAAACTAAAACAAAAATAATTTTTAGTAACAAAAATTTAGTACACACTAAAGTAGAATTTTACTATTTGGGAGAGTGATTCATCGTTTAAACGCTCAATATCCTCAAATTTAAATGTACACAGCGGCCCTCGAAAACTACCCGTTTTCTCAATTGCAATTTGCGTTTTCTCATAAGAAATTACACAATATATAAGTAGTATAGTTATTGGTGCTTCTTTATGGAAAAACTGACCAGGAGTTGTCGTACAGTGTAGCCAATTCTTGTTCACAAGTAGTAATTATGGTCATACAAAACCTATATTCTTCCACGCAGCGATTATTACCGTCATAAAAATACCAAAAAACATGATTTTTTCAATAGTAAAAATTAAGCACAAAATTGTAATTAAATAAATTTTATTTATATGTTCCGTTTCGTTACATTTTTAAATTAATAAAATAAAAATCGATATTTCAAAACAATATTTTTCAATCGTTTGGCAACTTTGGAATTAGCGACGGAACTCTGTTTCAATTCCGACCCACAGAAAGTAGTAAAACTAGTTTTTGTCGATTAAGTGCCCATCAACATTAGTTCATTTACATTGGCGTTTCTGAGGGTAGGGCATGTGTTGCATTTTGTGAATATTTTTTATGCGATAAGTTTGTGTTATTGATAAAACATGTTATTGATAATACGAGTCTTATAGTTTGTCGTTTTATAGTAAATTTTTAGTTATATTCTGTGATTATTTGGTTTGACTTTTATTGGAGTTGGACAAAAAACCAAGTTGTTTCAAGAGAAGACAGCAAAATTCTAATGTTGATTCCAAAAATGAAAAGCCGCAAAACAGACGGAAAATGTTAACGTCCGAAGAGAAGGTAATGATACAAAACGTTTATGAAGGAATTGTCAGCAAAAAAATGGCATTAAATGTTATCCAAGCCATCGACATTTGTAGCAGTTTAACAAAAGTAACCGTTAGCTATATTTATCGTGTACTTAAAAATACATCGGAAAATAAAAAGCAAGAAAAAGGTAAAACTAGAGGTAGGAAAAGCATTGTTTTGGATGACGAGACAAGGAATATTATACGTTGAAAAATTCATTCATTTTATTTTCGGAGTGAAAGTCAAACACTGAAAAATATTTCTCAAGAGCTCGAAAACGATGACTCCTTACCCAAGATATCTCGTAGAGTCTTAATCAGAACCATGCGCGAAATGAACTTTCGATATGTAAAACTCAACAGAAAAAGTATGCTATTAGAAAAAAATAAAACCATTGTGTGGAGAAGAAAATATTTAGAAGAAATACGCAAAATTCGCAGCACTGGACGCAAAATATGTTATTTGGATGAAACCTGGATTAACGAAGGTCATACAGTTGGAAAAGTTTGGCAAGATTTAAATGTCAAAAGTAAACGCGAAGCATTTATAGAAGGCTGATCTACAGGATTAAAAGCTCCATCAGGAAAGGGACGGCGTTTAATCATCACCCATATAGGAAGTGATACAGGGTGGTTTCTTGATGATGGTTTTCTTCAATTTGAGTCGAAAAAAACAGATGATTATAAAAGAAATTGAAAGGGAGGATTCAAGAATGGCTTACAGAAAAGGGGATTGCATACAAAGAATCAATGCTCAAAATTTAGCTACTTGACATTGCACGGTTAAGGAAAAGTGAATATCTTAAATATGCTGTAGATGAAACTTCAAAAGATTATGGTGTCAAAGTTCTGCGTCTACCACCTTATCATTGCGAACTTAATCCCATTGAACTTATCTGGGCGCAAGTAAAAGGAGAGGTAGCACGCAATAACAAAACGTTCAAATTAAACGAAATTAAGAAACTTTTGATTTAAACAATCCTCCATGTAACTCCAGAGAAATGGGCTAAATGTCTAGGCCACATAATTAAAGAAAAACATCGTATGTGGGAACTTGACACTCATATCGAAGTTTTACTAGAGCCAATTATAATTACACCAGGTGGTGAAGATAATGACAGCGATAGCAGCACTGCATCTTCAGATTTAGACAGCGAATAATATTTTCTAATAGTTTAATAAGAACATCAGCATAAAAAAACCAAAAACAAAATTAGCTACTTGGCATTGCACGGTTAAGGAAAAGTGAATATCTTAAATATGCTGTAGATGAAACTGCAATTGATTATGGTGTCAAAGTTTTGCGTCTACCACCTTATCATTGCGAACTTAATCCCATTGAACTTATCTGGGCGCAAGTGAAAGGAGAAGTAACACGCAATAACAAAACGTTCAAATTAAACGAAATTAAGAAACTTTTGATTCAAGCAATCCTCCATGTAACTCCAGAGAAATGGGCTAAATTTATAGGCCACATAATTAAAAAAAAAACATCGTATTTGGGAACTTGTCACACATATCGAAGTTTTACTAGAGCCAATTATAATTACACCAGGTGGTGAAGATAATGACAGCCATAGCAGCACTGCATCTTCAGATTTAGAGAGCGAATAATATTTTCTAATAGTTTAAAAAAACCAAAAACAAAAAAAAAAAAAAAAAGAGAAGGACATAGTGTGTATAGTGTTTGTGTTTAAAGAGAATAGTACAATGTTTTGTTACATCAAACATTATTTTTATTTTGTTTTTATGGAATTTTATTTTGTTTTATAGGATTTTATTTTGTTTTGTGTTATACTGTTTAAGTGTTTTGTTCATTTTATTTAATAAGACAATATGGCTCTTGGCGAACACCCATTTAAAAAAGGTAACGCGCCACAAGACATACCTCTGGGGTGGTGTGGAAACTGTCTTAAAATTTGTTTTAAAAAAATTTCATTGTGTAACTCTTTAAGGACGGGTCACGTCAAAAGACGTTTTAGCGTAACTTCCGCGACAGCCGGTTGGTATCAGTAAACTTTCTGCAAAATTACTTGTTTTTTATAGCTTTTTGTTTGTGGCATTCTGTATTTTGAGGAGAATGTAGGGAATGAGCCACAAATTATTTATTCAAATGTTTAATTTACGGACGTTTCGATCTTTATAAAGAGACCGTTTTCAAACATACAAGTGACAGATATATTTATTTTTCTATAGCTTCTTGTTTGTGGCATTCTATATTTTTAGGGAGAAGGTTGGAAATAAGCCACAATATATCTATTTACATGTTTAATGCACTGACGTTTCGATCTCTATTCCTTTTTTAAAGATAGAAAAAAAAAAGAAAATAAACAATATAAGATTATAAAAATGTATAATAATAAACAAATAAAATAAATATAATTATCATTTATATCTTTGAAATCGGTCTTTGGATATAGAGATCGAAACGTCAGTAAAAACTTGTAAATAAATATATTGTGGCCTATTTCGAACATTAATATTTGAAAAATAAAATATAATTAACGTTAAAATAAAAGTGAGTGTACGTCACTGGATTTTCATACGTCTTTCCGCATTTCTGCGCCTTTAAACGATGAATCACTCTCTCAAATAGTGAAATTATACCATAGTACCCAATTGGTGTCCTTTGGAGATGTACTGAAGTACTAAATTCATTACTACTTACTGAAGTAATAAAATCTCTAAACCGTTTGCACCGAAATGTCTAGTTATAATGAAATAATCCATGATACATGATATTTAAGCAATGCCAGCAACTTGTAACTTACAGCAAAGTTAAATACTAGGATTCACATTTTCGAGACGGAAATTGCCAGTAAATTAACCCTATAAAGCCCGATTTTTATTAAAGTAAAAAAAAAAACAGGATTTGTAAGAAATTAATTTATTTTGGTATATTTAAAACAAATTTAGTCAAAATAAACAATGCTGATCCTGAAGTATATCCTGTAGGATCTGGTATTCTCAAGATACTAGCAGCAACATAGCATAACAAAAAATTAAATAAGAAATAAAAATCAGGTAGCACTTCTTTCTTCCTATCCTTCCTATTGTTTTGCATGGAACGTTGCAAAACAATTTTTGTCGTGTTTGAGACAAAGTCTGACATTGCAAGATGAACATTTCCACTGTGTTCTGCTAACATTTGCTGTCGCGCTGCTGTTGGCACATCTAAAAGATGTAGTTCTTTGGAAAATATGAGAAGACTTTGAATGGCGTAGTTTCTAGTAAATATGCCTTTTGAATTTACCCACTGGTTTTTCTGCTGATGGTCTTTCACTTTTTAATTGTTCTGGAACTCCAATAAGGCCTCTAATCACAGAGAGCCGAAATTATTTCATAGACAAACTTTTGGATTGGCTTCTAGGTTGAAATAGAATAAATGCATTTACGACGCAAGCATCCACAAAATAAAAAGATTTTCGGAATCCATATTCCATCATCAGTGTCCTAAAAAGTATATAACCACTTTAGTTAAAAAGAAGCTGAAATTTAAATTTTGACCAAGATTCATACAAAGTGTGATTAATACTTACTAGGTATACATGTTTAAAGCCACTAAATATCTGGGAAAAACCCGTTAAAAGTTGTAGGTTAAAGTTAGGTTTACGTTAATTGATCTTATGTATTAAGATGTTAAAGTTACCAGTGGATTTAATAACATGGCAACGTATGACTCTACATGAAGTTGCTGGTCCTGAGACAAAGTGTCTACGAGGACTTGATGATAGCAACTGATTGAAATGACAATATTGACATGTTAGGACAGAAGTCCGAACAAAGCAGTCAGTGTAACTTAATGTATTTGTCTAAATATGACAGAAGCCAGCAATATTTAAAAATTTAAAAAAACAAATAGCAATCAATAACGGATATGATCACAACATCATCAGTAAACTCATCCATAGAAGACGCCTTAAAACCCTGCAGGAGACTGCGTTCCCCAGAGACCTTACCACCAAACCCAATTACGTTTCACTCCCATACCATCACGAGAGTCTTTCTGGAGATATTCGAAATCTCATCAAACGTTCGGTTGAAAATATCCACGTTTCTTTTAAAGTACTCAATAATTTGGCTGAGCATATATCTAACTCCAAAGATCCCATCAATTATATGAACCGTAGTGGTGTTTATATACTAAAATGTTCAGATTGTGATGCCACCTACATAGGAAGAACATGTATATCACTGTCTTCACGTTCTCTAGAGCACACAAATATAGAAAACACTTCCACTTTCTCTCAACATCTAAAAGAACATAACCACACCCTCAATATCCCAGAAGACGTATCACTTATTCACAACATCCCCCAAAAAAACTTTCTCAAACCAGACCTATACGAAGACCTTGAAATTATTAAAGAAAAACAAAAAGCCCAAATTGTGTTAATCGTCATGTCTCATTCAATCGAGACTTCCTCCCACTCCATCGCCAATTATTCTCATAACCCACATCCTTAATTTGCTTTATATACCCACCTCAACCTCATGAACTTATAACTTATCCGTTTTATATTTCTAATGTACCTATTCTTCTTTCACAAAATGTTGAGAGCACGAAATATGCCTCAAACTCATAAAACGGTCGTAAATCATAGGCGTTCCTAAGGTGCTTATTCATTAAATAATAATATAATGTTTTAATACTGTTAATATTGATAATATTTTAATACTAATATATTTACCAAAAAAAACAATTAAAACTTTCACGACTAATGTTGGTTATTATATTATATTAATAAAAATAAGAATTTAACCATTAACAATTTTGTAAATAAGAATACCTTATCTCTTTGGATATTTCAATACTAATCTTCGCGTTTAATCACTTTACTAGAAAACCTGGAATTCATATCCGAAGGTACTATTCGTTGCAAGATAATTAAGATGGAATTCCCCAGATTTTTAATAATATAATTATATTCGAAACTTAACTTGAAAGGGTGAAATTATTACGAACGAAAACAATTTTTTGTTTAGTACTTTTGTGATCGCATGTAATTTACGGCTTGTCGGTGTTTCCGCGTCTACGGCAGTAATTAGCGTCTCGAATATTTCTTTTGCGAATTATATGCAGTGCGTGAGTGATTTTTAATTCCATATACCTACGAACATATACGTACCTTTCGCTCGTGCTCGTTTTGTTGGATTGTTTGTGATGGCTTCATCATTAAGTTTTACAGCGGTACTGTTGCATACAATCAGTAAGTCCGTCTATTCACCAAGAGAGAAGACTATTGTCCTAAATGTTCACGATGCTCTGGTTTCTCAGAATCCCACAAATACTGTTCGCAACATAGTCGAAAGTTGTGTCAACATGACTGGCGTAGGAGAGTCAACTTTATATAGGTTCCTATCAGAAAGAAAAAACACGGTATAGCTAACCTAAACACAAACGAACACTTAAAGAGAGGGAAAAAGCTTATTGAAATTGATGAATTTGCCAAAAATGGTATTCGAAGGAAAATTCATGAATTTTTTTTTAAAAAAGAAATACCAAACCTAAACAAAATTTTACAAGAAGTCAGAGACGACCCGGATTTGCCTCATATCGGTCGAACTAAATTGTGGCAAGTTTTAAAAGAATTAAATATCCGGTGGGAGAAATCAGACCGAAAATCACTTTTGATTGACCGGGAGGAGAAGATGATGTTGGAGAAGAAATTATCTAAGATTCATACGAAAATTCCGGGCTGAAGAAAGGCCCATCTTCTACCAGGATGAAACGTGGGTAAACTCAGGTCATACTCTAAAAAAAATTTGGTCAGATAAAAAAATATTAAGCTCCAGGCAAGCCTTTATGGAAGGTTGGTCTACTGGTATCTCCCCACCTTCTGGTAAAAGCAGTAGATTAATAATTTCTCACATTGGCAGTGAAAAAGGATTTGTTAAGCATGGTTTGTTGAAATTTCATTCCAAAAGCACAAAAGACTATCACAAGGAGATGACAGCTGATGTTTTCGAAGAGTATTTTGAGCAGATGATTGAACACATACCACCAAATTCAATTATAGTATTAGATAATGCACCTTATCATTCACGACTAGCAGAAAGACTTCTAACGAATGCGTGGAAAAAACAGGATATTCTTGAGTGGCTGCGGAATAAGTATCTGCCTTACGAAGATGGAATGGTAAAAGCAGAACTTTTAAAAATTGCCCGGCAACACAAATCTAAGTTCAAGAAATACGTAGTTGACAAAATGGCGGAAAGGCGAAACATCACAGGCTTTAGACTTCCACTCTACCACTGCGAAATAAATCCAATTGAACTCATTTGAGCACAAATGAAAAGTTATGTGGCTAGAAAAAATACGTCATATAAAATACAAGTTGTACGTGAATTGTTATACGAGTCTTTATAACATATTACAAAACAAAACTGGAAAGATGCAGTAAGACATGTAATAGAAGAAGAACAAAAAATGTGGGATCTTGATAACATAATTGGTGCGACCGTAGAGATTATTAACCCTCAAGACGACTCGGATTCCGAAGTTGATCCTATTTATTTTGAATTTGAATAGTTTTCTAATCGTAATTATATAAGGTAAGTAATAGTAGTTGTAATCCTAAGGTATTAAAGGGGAAAGGCGCAAAATGTCGCCTGTCAAAATGTTCAATGTGTTTTAAATATATCCATTTTTTTTTCAAATCCTGAGAAAACTAAAAAGCATTTTTGAAAAATTTAAAAGCAGAATGAAATATTTTTTAGAATAAATAAAAAGTTACTTTTGCATGCAATATTTTCAATTAAAAATTATACTATATTTTCTCTTTTATTTTCACCTCTGTTACATATCATATTAAAATAAACACTGTAAAAGTTTTCAGGGACTCTCTGCCCTGAGTAATAATGTAATCTTTCATTCTGCATTTAAATTTTTCAAAAATATTTATTAGTTTTCTCCGGATTCGAAAATAATGGATACATTTAAAACACATTGGAAATTTTGCCAGGCGACATTTGGCGCCTTTTTCCTTAATTAAATAAATGTATCTTTTACAAATAGCAAGAAACTTTTTATTGTTGAATAAAATAAAGAAATTTTATTAAAAAATACAATTTACATAAGTACAATTTAAAAAATGTATTTATTTAGTTCAAATAAATGTTTCAATCATATACTCTACGACACTGGTCGTTCATATCTAACCATTCAAAATACCCCCGTAATAGGATTATAAGGTATTGTATTCCTTTAGATATAAGGTGGGTTAGTCGAAAACGTCTTAAACCGTCAGTTTTAGGTTGGTTTTTACTATTATATCGTATTACCTATCCTCTCTGTATTTCAGTTTTCTAATTAGGGTTAAACTTGTAGTGAGCTATCAACAAATTGTGAACCGACTGTAGTCTTGGTTTATAACAGATAGGGCCTTTTCTCCTTAAGTTATAAGTTGAGTAATGTATGATCAACATATTACAATACCACCCACATATCTGTTTAAACTAGATTCTCACCTTTTCATTTTTTTTTCATCCCACATCTTAATCCATATAGCTCCTTCAGGGTTTGGTTTCGGATCTCTGCAGACCTCAGCTTCCTGTAGAGTCTTTTCTTACTTAAATCTAACATAGCCAACTACAACCATTCTACTTTTGCAGTTCTTACAAATCTTGTCAATATACAACAATAGTTTATTAACTTTATCTTCCCACCTTAAGCTCATGAACTTATAACTTACCCTCTTTTTATATTTCTTATGTACCTAGTGTTGCTTTATAACAGATAGGGCCTTTTCATCTTAAGTTATAAGTTGAGTAATGTATAATGTATGTATAATACTTGGGACACATTACAAGAGGTGAAAGATATGAACTGCTTCGAATAATTATGCAAGGGAAAATAGCAGGAAAAAGGTCCATAGGAAGAAGACGAAACTCCTGGCTAAAGAATCTACTGGAATGGTATAGCTGTAGCAACAACGAACTGTTTCGGTCAGCTGTTTCGAAAATACGTATAGCCCTGATGATCGCCAACCTTCGGAACAAAGATGGCACTTGAAGAAGAAGAATGTATAATCAACATATTACAAAACCACGTTTCAACCATTAATTTTCTGTTCGTCTCATATAGTTGTTAACACACAATAACAACTAACCAACTTTATCCATTAACACATAATCAGTTATTTATGTTCATGAACTTGTAACTTAAAAATTTTTATATTTACCAGGTACCAAATGTTGTTTCTTAACATACAGGGCCTTCTATGTTTAAGTTAAGTTAAATACTACATGAACATGACATTACAAAAGTATCTTATTTTGTTTTATTTACTTAATAGCACTTTCAAATATATTATTCCCTATTTTACCCATCAACAGTAAAGTTTCAAGAATCTAACTTCCCTATAAGTCTATTTTGCATTTTCCAGGTACCAAATGTTGCAAAACATAAAGGGCCTTTTATTAGAATCTTTATTTTATACCACTTTCTTCAGTCTTTGTATAGTTGGTTGCCTATCAGTACCCACACAATCTTTCATCACATTTCATTCCACAAAAATTAATCAATAAAACAATTCTCTCCATATTCTTAACATAAATTCAGGACAAATCTACAATTTAAAACTACAACATTGATGGTTGCTACTGGTGATATTATTTTAATTTTAATTTTAACTTATTCAATTTTTAAATTTTTAAATATTGCTGGCTTCTGTCATATTTAGACAAATACATTAAGTTACAATGACTGCTTTGTTCGGACTTCCGTCTCAACATGTCAATATTGTCATCTCAATCAGTTGCTATCATCAAGTCCTCGTAGACACTTTGTCTCAGGACCAGCAACTTCATGTAGAGTCATACGTTGCCATGTTATTAAATCCACTGACAACTTTAACATCTTAATACATAAGATCAAATAACGTAAACCTAACATTAACCTACAACTTTTAACGGGTTTTTACCCAGATATTTAGTGGCTTTAAACATGTATACCTAGTAAGTATTAACCACATTTTGTATTTATCTTGGTCAAAATTTAAATTTCACGTTCTTTTTAACTAAAGTGGTTATATGCTTTTTAGGACACTGATGATGGAATATGGATTCCAAAAACGTTCTGTCTTTACGACATAGCCCTATTGAGTTTTTGATTATATACCTTTTATAAAGGGTTTTATTAATTTTTTGTGATATATGGTATACAGCCAGCTACAGGAATTTAGTTTCCTTGTGAAAAAAAAAAAAAAATTATACCACCACTTTTGTGATTTACGATTCACCTCATAAAGACTTTTCAGCATGTCAAATTTGTCAACATATCCCATATGTAGGTTGTAGAGCACTACCATTTGTAGATATGAAACCTCATTCAGAGTAGCGTCTTTTTGTATGCTCTTTACAACTTCATTTGTTGTTTGCTAAAAGAATCACACTTCTGCGATCCATCCATTTTAACGCAGATAGTCCATCTGTTGAAATACGGTAATCTAAATCGCCTTGATTTATTGGTTTTACAGTTTTGCACTCTAGTAAATCCTTTCTGTTTTTTCTAAACGGTTCCACTTGCGTCAATTCCGTCCAACAATAAGGACACTCCAACCCGTCTCCAAGACCGTCCAACACTCGGTGGTATTTATTTACTAAGACCCTTGTTAGATTCTGTACGACTTGTTGTCCTAACTTTTTTTTGGTGGAATTTCCCACTTTACCGGTATATATCTGAAACTCGCACATGAATCCGCTAGAATCTGCTCTAACCCATACTTTGTACCCAAGTTTTATAGGTTCATTAGGCATCTACTGTCGGATACTGCTTCGACCTTTGAATCGTATCATAGACTCATCAATCGCTTGACACTCATGTAGATTCAGTACAGCAAGAAACATTTCCGTGAGTTTGGCCAGTATAAGTCGTACTTTGTACTGTTTTTCAAATCCGGGATTAGTTATTTTTGGCTGCACTGTATTATCACCAGATGTAAATTGCCTAGAAAACAAGCGAAAGGGTCTCGTAATTCATCACGTGACGACCAATAATTTGGTATGTACATGTAAGAAGAGCAGATGAATTGATGTAGGTAAATCTCGGAATAGCCCAAGAAAAAGAAGAAAAATGTAAAGATATTTAAAAATGTCCTACTTAACCTCTATTATCCGCTTAATACCTCAACTTGAAAACTCGAAAATAAACGATTAGTTAAGTTGTTCTAGAAAGGCAAGTCGCATTCAATAATGCTGGAGAAAATATGTAAGTTCTGCAATATACTACATCGTAAGAGATTACAATAACTAGTTGTAGTTTGAATCCAATGACTAAAAAATTGTAATATATGCTGATTGTGCGCCTTGACATATTAATGCCTATTGTTTTATGCTTATCGTTTGGTTGGATTGTTTGTGATGGCTTCATCATCAACATCATTAAGTTTTACACCGGTACTGTTGCGTACAGTCCGGTAAGTCTGTCTATTCACCAAGAGAGAAGACTATTTTCCTGAATGTTCACGATGCTCTGGTTTCTCAGAATCCCACAAACACTGTTTGCAACATAGTCGAAAGTTGTACGTAGGAGAGTCAACTATATATAGGTTCCTATCAGAAAGAAAAAAACACGGTATAGCTAACCCAAACACAAACGAACACTTAAAGAGAGGGAAAAAGCCTATTGAAATTGATGAATTTGCCAAAAATTGTATTCGAAGGAAAATTCATGGATTTTGTTTTTCAAAACAGAATTACCAAACCTTAACAAAATTTTACAAGAAGTTAGAGACGACGAAGTTTTAAAAGAATTAAATTTCCGGTGGGAGAAATCAGACCGAAAATCACTTTTGATTGACCGGGAGGAGATAATATGTTGGAGAAGAAATTATGTAAGATCCATACAAAAATTCTGGGCTGAAGGAAGGCCCATCTTCTACCAGGATGAAACGTGGGTAAACTCAGGTCATACTCTAAAAAAAATTTATTCACATAAAAATATATTAAGTTCCAGGCAAGCCTTTATGGAAGGTTGGTCTACCGGTATCTCCCCAACTTCTGGTAAAGGCAGTAGATTAATAATTTCTCACGTTGGCAGTGAAAAAGGATTTGTTAAGCATGGTTTGTTGGAATTTCAGTCCAAAAGCACAAAAGACTATTATGAGGAGATGACAGCTGATGTTTTCGAAGAGTATTTTGAGCAGATGATTGAACACATACCACCAAATTCAATTATAATATTAGATAATGCACCTTATCAATCACGACTAGTAGAAAGACTTCCAATGACTGCGTGGAAGAAACAGGACATTCTTGACTGGCTGCGGAATAAGTATCTTCCTTACGAAGATGGAATGGTAAAAGCAGAACTTTTAAAAATTGCCTGGCAACACAAATCTAAGTTCAAGAAATACGTAGTTGACAAAATGGCGGAAAGGCGAAACATCACAGTCCTTAGACTTTCACCCTACCACTGCGAAATAAATCCAATTGAACTCATTTGGGCACAAATGAAAAGTTATGTTGCTAGAAAAAATAGGTCATATAAAATACAAGCTGTACGTGAATTGTTATACGAGTCTTTACAACATATTACAGAATAAAAGTGGAAAGATGCCGTAAGATATGTAATAGAAGAAGAACAAAAAATGTGGGATCTTGATAACATAATTGATGCAACCGTAGAGACACAACCGCTAATTATTAACCCTCAAGACGACTCGGATTCCGAAGTTGATCCTATTTATTTTGATTTTAAATAGTTTTCTAATCGTAATTATATAAGGTAAGTAATAGTAGTTGTAATCGTAAGGTATTAAAGGGGAAAGGCGCAAAATGTCACCTGTCAAAATGTTCAATGTGTTTTAAATGTATCCATTTTTTTTTCAAATCCTGAGAAAACTAAAAAGCATTTTTGAAAAATTTAAAGGCAGAATGAAATATTTATTAGAATAAATAAAAAGTTTCTTTTGCATGCAATATTTTCAATTAAAAATTTTACCTACTATATTTTCTCTTCTATTTTCACCCTCACTACATAACCTATTAAAATAAACATCGTAGAAGTTTTCAGGGACTTTCTGCCCTCAGTAATAATGAATTCTTTCATTCTGCGTTTAAATTTTAAAAAAATATTTATTAGTTTTCTCCGGATTCGAAAATAATGGATACATTTAAAACACATTGGAAATTATGCCAGGCGACATTTGGCGCCTTTCCCCTTAATTAAATAAATGTATCTTTTACAAATGGCAAGACACTTTTTATTTTTGAATAAAACAAATAAATTTTATTAAAAAATACAATTTACATAAGTACAATTTAAAAAATATATTTATTTAGTTTAAATAAATGTTTCAATCATATACTCTACAACACTGGTCGGTCATCTGTAACCATTCAAAATACCCTCGTAATAGGATTATAAGGTATTGTATGCCTTCAGATACAAGGTGGGTTAATCGAAAACATCTTAAACCGTCAGTTTCAAGTTGGTTTTTACTATTATATCGTATTACCTATCCTCTCTGTATTTCAGTTCTCTAATTAGGGTTAAACTTGTAGTGAGCTATCGACAAATTGTGAACCAATTATAGTTCGAATATTTGATAATTAAAAAGATCGCGAATATTATATAAAGTCTTTTTAAAATTGGTTATTTTAATATTTTGTTAATTTTAAATTCAATTATTAGTATTATTGTTTTATAAAGTTTATCATTGCATAACACAAGAAAATTTTGAGTTTTATTTAAATTACGTTTAATGATATTTTTGTATTAGTCTATTTTTCACAATATATTAGTATAATAAATATTGACAATATTGTCTTTTGATATACTTCAATTATTGTAGTTTATGAAATATCCCCTTGATTTAATATTTCAGAAGAAAAAACATTTAAAATATTTCTTAGATTCGCAGAAATATTTTATTTGTTTTATCTGCGCCTGACATTTACAAAACATAAATATAAAAAAAGCTTTAAAGGGTAAGAAATTTGAAAACGTTTACGCCAAAAAGCGTGGTTGTTTTTTCTATGAAATTCATTACAAAAAACAAAGAAACGTCGGAATAAAGTAGACGGCGCGGCGTGAAACAGAGAAACTCATTTCGCTTTTCTTTCAAGACCGAATATTAAGAAATTTGAGCGTGAGTTGTTTTTCTAGCTTGACTTTTTTTACTTGAAAATTGTTAGAGAACAGTCTCTGTTTTATTAAATATGTATATATATATATATATATATATATATATATATATATATATATATATATATATATAGACATAGCTTGCAACAAAGAAAAAAACTGGGGTAATTACAGGGTGGATTGAGTAGCTCTGCGGTTATCACAGCCGGTCCCATGCCCAGATAAAATGTGAAAGGTTGGAGGGTGATTGGCAAAGCAACCTATCAATCGTAAAACGAATATTACTCAAAAAAACAAGTAAGTACAGCCCCATAGCAGAATTGATACTATGAAAATGACCACGGCAAGAAATAAGGACAAGCGAAAAATTACCAAAACTCAGATAAAAATAACTACATGAACTATCAGGTGGCTAAACTCAAGGGACCAAGAAATAGCCCATGTGCTGAAAGAGAAACAATTAGACATTTGCGCTCTACAGAAAACAAAAAAGAAAGAAAAAGGACAATTAAAATTTAAGTAAATATATACATTATTAGAGAGACATTAGCAAATTACGTAGGCACCGAAAAAATGTTTTGCTGAACTTGTTCTATAAAAACAAATACAAAGAAAGTGGACATGGCGTAGCCCTGACGGCCAGGTTAAGAATGAAATAGATTGATAGATAGATAGATAGATAGAAATAGATAGATAGAAATTTTGTGGCCTGTCTCAATATGATGTTGGGCTAGGGCTGAATTTATTTTTGGAATGACTGCCTTGAAAATTACAATTTAGTTAGCAAATTATAAAGTTATTCGTTGGATCTTAATACAATTTATTAAAAACAAAACGTTAATTGTATTTTGATAGTTATGGCGATATTGCATTGTGAAGAAAGTCATGTATAAAACGATACCTAGGAGATACGGCGGCAACATAATAAAAAAATCAACTAGTTCTTACAAAAAATATTTTTATTATTATTACAAGTATGTACAAACATTTTTTTAATTACTATTAACCAAGTCCTTATAAAAATTGTGATGAACAGGTATTATTAAGTTTTTATTGCACAGTTCCAAAAGGTGTTGCTTGGTTTTTGCGGATATCGATGGTGGCTTTATGTACGCCTTTTTTAAATCGATTACTGCTTCCACAGTTGCTGAGCGCCCCCTTGTCGATGCTTTAAAATGGACCGCTTCGAACTCATCGGCATTATAATCTGTTTTATATAAGAAAGATCCAGAATTGCTTTTGACAACTTTAATAACTTGGATATCATTCCAGACTACCTTTTCACTTTTTGTATTTTTTGTAAAATTTTCTCCAATTTTTGAATTGAGATCTTTAAAGTCATAAAAGTCTTCTGTTGACATTTCCTTTACATTGTAAGGATTTTCCTCTTTTTTGCAGACCTTATGATGACAGGCCATTGTGCAGGAACATAAATGGGGCCTGTTTAAGTATTTTCTTCTTTTGCCTCTCAATAGTTGCGTGCATGGCGTCACCTTCATTTTGGGTATGTCCCACTGTTAAAAATTTATGTGTGATTGATTTAATATTAATTTTTGCAATTGCAAAGAGATACATGGTAACTATAAATTTATTTTTATTTTGCCCAACACAATTGTCGCTATAAAATATAAAGGCTTTATCATTACAATGAGTTGAAAGATAATCAAACAGACACGTAGCTATTTCGTTTGAGCCGCGATTAGCGATAGCCTCGTGCCAAAAGTAACAGTAACTATTCTTTTGTACCATCTGAAAAATTGTAAAATTGAAGCAGTTCAGGCGGCATTTATAGTAGAAGCTTGAAACATCTCCACAAGGTGTAGGAAGGATGCAAATTAAAACAAGCTACCAATACTTGAGAATCATCTTTTGCTCTTGCTACATCTTGTGCTTTTTCTTCTCTGCTTCTAATTTTATTATGGATATGTTTATTATAAGTTTGATCAAGAGTAGGTTGCTGCTCAGCAGAAGAATTTCTATATGATTCACAAACCGCGCACTGATCTTTTTTCGGCTGAAAGAAAGTTACTGACGTTTTAATTTCCACTTCGGAAATCGTTGAAAGAAAGTTATGTTAAATTCAGTTTTGAAAATATGCTCGTGCCTTCTTTCACTCTCTTCCTGTAGTTTGTAGTAGCGACACATTTGTGCTAAAGTAAGTGAATCATCTATGTATTCCTTTGTAGTTTGTGCTCTGAGATAATGTGATTCTACCCTTTGGAAAGAATTTATGTGCTCTTTTATTTTATTTTTCACCTGTCCAGAAACGTTTCTCGTTTCATAAAATTTCCTCTCTTATCCTTTTTCACAGATCCTTCACCATCTGATTTTCTTCAAGTTGTTCTAATAAATTTGTCGCAAATGTCCAAGGTATTCATGAAAAACTTATTGCAGACTTTAACTTTTACACCGTGTATTGTTAAAAAATGTGCTAAATTCATACTGCGGTTACTGCCTTTAACCGTTCTTCTGTATTTAGTAACCAACTTTTCCAAATGGGAAGCAACAAATTGCCTTTGAAGGGCGTTGTCTTTCAAATTCCAGAAATGTGAATGTATATCATTTCTATGAGCATTGCTGAATTTTTGGCTGCATTTTGTACGACATTTTTCTCCACATGTAGGTTAAAGTCTTCCCACGTTTTTCTTTGTTGCCTTCTGTAATATAAGGTAGTCCAGAGTTAAGTCTCAGTTTCTTAATATTTCTTTTTCATTCACTTGGTTTCTGCAATTTTTTTCGAGAATTATGAATTTCAGTTACCGTACCTGTTATCTCAATGCGTACATTCCTGTCAACAACTTCATTATCTTCCGTTATTTCGGTATCAGAATCTGCTACGTTATTTTCATTTTCATTTGTATTTTCACTATCAGTGCTTAAAGAAGTATCAGGTGAGTAGTTACTGTCTGCCACAGAGTCATCGGAATTGAAATTTCCCTCTTGAATTTGACACTAAAACAAAAAGTTATGGTTAATTTGAAAAGTTGCCGTTGGATGTTAACATTATTTATAATTACAGACAGAGCGATATTTTTATCCAACATTTAAAATAAAACATCCTGTTTCTATTGGTCTCTCATTTCTAATCAATTGAAAAGAAAATCTGCGGTGCTTTTTGCCATACATACCTAATGCATACATACGTACATTAATATTTAATGCAGTTCTGTAATTATATTTTAAGCAATGTTAAAAACAGTACTGTTTTGATATTAGTTCACAAACTTCAACAAAAAATACAATTTTGAAAAGTGTATTATTAGAAAATATACCTGCTCCATGTAATCATCTTGGCGAGGGTCTGTATGTAGCTTTTCTTGATGTTCTAATGTATTTGCCGTATGATTTGATTGCACGGGTGACGCAACCGGAGTAAGCTAAAAAATTGAATACATTAAGTAAAACCCCACTGTGATTTTTGTTGAAATACAAACCTCCGTCAACACAAAGGGTATGTCATTCATAATCTCAAAAACGTCTGAATTGTCTCTCAGATTCTCATCATCTTTAATTTGCAAAGCTAGTCCAAGTATTTTTCTTGCTCTTGACATCGTGTTTGATAATAAAGTTAATAATAATAATATCACTATATACTGTGTTCAGACTTTAAATCAAATAGTTTTACACTAAAAACGTGGATACCTCGTCGGTTGTACTGTAGCGGAGTGTATTATCGCCACACCTCCTAGTTATGGCCATATTGCATTTCAAAACCCTATAGTGTAATACCGAAGTATCTTACTTTATACTTATCCAAGACAATATTTCAGTTAAGGCTGTATTGCATTAGATGGGGTATTATATAGGCAACCTTTTTAAAGCCCTAACTCAAAATTAGAATTTTGACGTGACAACGTCTTAAATTAGGTTGTGGCTCGGAGTCATTCATGAAAAAGTGTAACGCCCGCTCACGTCTGTTACGATGAGTCACCGAACGAGAGAGAGGCCCGCTGGACCGGCGAATGCCTTGCGTCTCTCTCCCACTCAAACATGATCGATCCGCTGCGTGCGCAGCACTAGAGAATTAGGCGCGTTGAATCGGTGCGTGCTTGTGTCTCTGTCTTTCTCGAGCGTTCTTGGCGTTCAAGAATCATTACAGCAGAAACACTTCCTTTCATTTCATATTTCTCCTATCATCGTCATATCCTCAACAAAATCACTCAAATAGAAATTAGTTAAGTTTAAGTTTACATGTACAATGTTTTAGTAAACAAAATATATTTCTATAGTTAAAATTTGTGCAATTCTTATTTTCATTCAATTCCTTGTTCCTATTGTGCAATTTAATAATATTCATATCAATAAATATTCTACCGAGAAAAAGACGTTGTCACGTAAAATCTTCGCCCGTAAAACCGACTTTACAGGCAACCGATTTTTTTTTGCAGTTGTGCCACTATTGAACTACATGTACGATATATATATATATATATATATATATATATATATATATATATATATATATATATATATATATATATATATATATATATATATATATATATATATATTTATATTTATATTTATATATTTTTATATATTTATACAAGTTTAATAAAAAAATGTTTCATTAGGTTAGCCGATGGGTGAAGATCGATCTAGATTCGGATCTAAGACTTAATGTGTTGCTACGTTTAGGGCTCGGTTTACATATACATACCCTAAGCGTATTTGAAAAATAAACACACTGTATAATATCATTAGCGAAAATAAAATGCTTTAGTTCTCATTACCTCCAAGAAAAAAAGCCTTTTGGGTCTTTTAGTTTATAATGGTAGGTAATAAAGTCTATAAAATTATTTTTATATCATTTTATATCATAGGATACGATTTAGAATAGCGAAAAATCACCTCACGTCCTTCCGTGACCGTTATTTTTGATCGTAACTATGAAAAATATATTTTGGTATGTTTTATGGAAAGACTACGCTGTTCTAAGAGAGATGTGTAAAAAAGAAAATGACTTATTTTACTTCCATAATAAAGTTTTTACGGTATTTTTTTAAATTTGTCACATAGCCAATTTATCTGCCAGTTGGGAATTACCCAAAGTAGTAAACTTGTCTGAAACTAACGGAAAAGTTGTTTTCGTTTATTGTGTTACGTTACGAGTTTTATTACACAATAGAACTGGGTAAAAGCGCAATGTAATAACTGAAAATTACTAATATAATAAGGGTGTGATAAATACGACAATTGAATATAACGTATATACATTATTTACAATTATTCATCAATTGCAATGTGACCTTATACACTACCGAGCATAAAATTAGGGTCATTCCGTAATTTGAATTTATTTTAGAAATTATTATTCTGTTTTAATTATTTTCGGTTGTAACATAGTTTACTAATGGATTTCTTGAAAAAAAAATTGTTGTCGTTCTTGTTTCGACAAGCGTTTGAGATAAAAAGGGCCCCTTAGCCTGATTCCTAAAAGCCGTTATCAGCACAGTTTTTGTTTCTATGGTTTTAACGTCAATTGTAAATTGTTTGTGTAAAATTCTGTTGTGGCGGCAAGAATTGTGGTGGCGTTAGAAGATGGCCACGGTCAGCGCGAAACTGCGAGAAATATTGGTGTAAGTCTCTCGAGTGTGCAACGAGTATGGCAACGGTACGAAGAGACCGGTCTGCTTACTCGAAGACCTGGTTCAGGTCAAGGCAGGATTAAAACAACTAGAGATGACCGCTTTGTCGTTTCTAGTGCTTTGAGAAACCGGACCGTCACGGCAGTTTCTCTTCGAAATCATCACCAAGAAGTGAGAAATGTAAACATAAGTGAATGGATAGTTAGAAGACGACTTCATGCTGCTGGTTTATCTTCTCGATCTAGACTAACTGGACCGCCGCTTTCTTGTGAACACCGAATTGCCAGATTGAATTTTGCACGAGAACACTTGGCTTGGACAATGCAGGATTGGAGTCGTGTATTGTTTTCCGATGAATCGAGATTCTGTCTTACGGGCTTAGACAAACGGGTAAGAGTGTAACGACGTCCAGGCGAGAGATATGCTCAAGCATGTGTTGTCGAGCGTCTTCCATTTGATGGAGGGTCAGTTATGGCAGGGGGAGGCATATCGTTTGATGCTTGCACGGAGTTAGTCTTTATCGAGAATGGGACATTGACAGCGCATAGGTACCTGACACAGATTCTGGAAGACCATGTTTTACCGTTTATGGTTATTCTTGGAGACGACACAACATTTATCCATGATAATGCACTGTCCCACACTGCTAGGATAGTTACTGAGTACCTTGACGAGGTTCAAATCACACGATTTGTTTGACCTGCTTGCAGTCCAGATATCAATCTCATCGAACATGTTTGGAATGAGTTAAAGAGACTTTTACGGAGTCATGTGCCGGCCCCCAGAAATTCGAGAGAGCTTCGCGACATATTGGTGCAAGAATGGAATAATCTTCCGCAGAATGTGATCCAAAATCTAATCCAAATCATGCCTCGTCATTTGCAAGCTGTTATCACTGCCAGAGGAGGGAATACTCGCTACTGAAGTTCTTAAAATTTTTTTTTTTTCAACAAAAAGCACATCAAATTAAAATTGTCCCTTTTCACCTTTTCAATATTTAGTATATCAAAGGAAAATTCTTCATTTCCATTATTTTTAATAAACTTTAAACGACAAAAACGTTGTTTTCTTTAAGCAATCCGTTAGTAAACTATGTTACAACCGAAAATAGTTAAAACAGAATAATAATTTCTAAAATAAATTCAAATTACGGGGTGACCCTAATTTTATGCTCGGTAGTGTATTTAAACTAAGACTATTAAAATAATCATGCATATAGAAAACCTATTAAACGTAAGCGATCAAGATTGATATGTATTTTTATACACTTTTAATTAAAATAATATTACCCTAAAAATTTATGGATTATTTAGAATCCACAAATATCATAAAAAATCCTGAAATACTCCTGAAGTGACGTCATTCTTCTTTTTTTTAAGAACACATGTAGGATGTAGTACGTTTTTTAGAAGGTTGACTAAAGTCAGCAACTTCCAAAGAAATTTGAACTAAATCGCTAATCAGAAGCTTCACCGAGCGTTGCAAAGTTGGCATCGTATAACGCTTTTTAAGCCATAATCTTATGATCTCTCTATGTAGATTTAACATAAAAACCTTTCAAGTAATTGGTTTCTAATTATTTTTTGATAAATTATGATTGTATATAACCCAAGAGTTTATACAATTTTGGAATTATTTCTGTAATAAACATTATATAGTAAATAATTTGTTTAAAACACTTTGATGCAAAATTAGCAATAAAATGTATGCTGTTGCTAGGGCGGCGGTATTTTATTTTGGTCCTCACAGACCACACCCGACCGAAAGTGTTTCAGAATGCTCACCCGATGAACGGAGGGTTAAATATGTAAAGATGCTTTATGGCATAATTAATTCTACAGACTTGTGTCCTTAGCTACTTGAGCAGGTTAATCTGCATTTACCTATTCGTAGAACACGGTTAAACCAAACTTTCTATGTTCCTCTTCACAGAACCAACTATGCATTTAATCATTTTTTATCTTGAGCACTAATGGAATAAGTAATCATCATTTTGATATGTAAAACTAAATTACGTAATTAAATTTGTGATATTTAAATTTTAGTTTGTTTTATTGTATACAGTGTGGCGCACCGAAAACGAAACAGAGGCATTTACTGGCAGATGATTCCTTTTTTGAAAAAACGCTCGGACCCGTCGATTTTGTTTTCGAGGGGGACACAAAATTGGCATAAAATCACTTTAACATTTGCAGCCCCTTAAGCGGGGGTGGCATCATCCCTAAAATCTTAAATGAAAAGGGGGGTCGAATGATCCATTATTTGAAAGGTCTTTCAACTCCCTTTATAATGATGTAAAATTCATGTATTTAATTCAGTAGTTTTGGAGATTTATTGATTTAAAGTTTAAAGTAGACTTTAATAGGTACATCAAATTAGTTTGTACTTCTTTCAGAAGAAATTTGAGTAAAAGCATTTTCTTGATAAGTAAATGCTTTTATTTACTACGCCCATGGTTTATTAATAATAAAAATAGCAATTGAAGTGTCCTTTGTGACAAAAAAAGTTGTTTCTTGAAGAAAGATAAGTAGAGAATGCCACGTACTTATTTTAAATAGGAAATAGTACATTAGTTTGCGATTGATTTGACCAATCTTTGTTGTTAAAATATCATTTATTGCTTTATACATAAATTAACCATGGTATATTCACGGCAGAAAGGGTTGAAATTATTGAAATATTTTTCGGAAATAATCAGTGCGCTAATAAAACAGCACAAATTTTTAATGAGCTACATGAGAACAATAATGTGCACCGAAAATATGTTCTAGAACTTGTAGCTAAATTTCGGGAAACTGGATCAGTCGCCAATAAAAAACGTAATATTGAAAATCCTATAAGGAACGAAGCAACAGAAGTGGGGGTTTTAGGGCAAGTTATTGTAGATCCTACATTAAGTACCCGCAAATTGCAAACTTCGTGTGGTGTTAGTCGACGTACTATCCAACGGATTCTAAAGGCCCATAATTTTCATCCGTATAAAATTCACCTTGTACAAGAACTTAATGAAGACGATTTTGATAAGCGATTAGAATTTTGTGAAGTTATGAGTGAACGAATTACAAACGATGAACAATTTTTATTTAACATTTGCTTTTCCGACGAATGTTCCTTTTTTTTTTAAATGGCGAAGTAAATCGTCATAATTCGTCATAATCATAATCGTCATAATCGTCGATATTGGTCGGATTCTAATCCCAGAATTTACCATGAGGTACAGACACAGCAGCCACAAAAATTAAATGTTTGGGCTGGCATTTTTGGCGATCATTTGGTTGGTCCTTTTTTCTTACCTAGAAATTTGAGTGGTGAAATGTATTTGGAATTACTGCAAAATGCCATAGATCCTGCGCTAACAGATATAGTTGAAAATCAGAATGATGGTCGATACGTTGAGAATATGTTGATGTTCCAACAGGATGGTGCCCCACCACATTACGCATTAAGAGTTCGGCATTATTTAGATCAGACCTTTCCAGGTCAATGGATTGGTAGAAGAGGTGCCGTTAAATGGCCCCCAAGATCGCCAGATTTATCACCTTTGGATTTCTTTTTGTAGGGTTACTTAAAAAGCAAAATCTATGCTACTCAGCCAACATCCTTAGAAGATTTACGACAAAGAATTGTGAATGAGTGCCATCAAATTACTCCTCAAATATTGCAAAATGTCCGGCAACGTTTTCAGCAAAATCTTAATTATTGCATGGAAAGTAATGGTGGTCATTTTCAACATTTACTCGGCTGACAGGTCAGTTCATTCTTTATTTTTTAACAACTTTGCTGCTATGTATTGATCTCCTCTTACGATGATGTATTTAAACTTTAAATCAATAAATCTCCAAAACTACTGAATTGAAGTACATGAATTTTACATCATTGTAAAAAGAGTTGAAAGACCTTTTAAATGATGGATCATTCGACCCCCCTTTCCATTTAAGATTTTAGGGATGGTGCCACCCCCGCTTAGGGGGCTGCAAATGTTAATGTGATTTTATGCCAATTTTGTTTCCCCCTCGATAACAAAATCGACGGTTCCAAGCGTTTTTTTTTATAAAGGAATCATCTGCCAGTAAATGCATCTGTTTCGTTTTCGGTGCGCCACCCTGTATATTGTAAACATTGTTACTCTTATTGGGCAACAGGCCGTTGAAAATAAATAAATTATTACCTAAATAAATAAATGTAAATAATTCGGTCATATATGATTTTTTTTACTTTCAGTTTGTGTAATACTTCATTGAAAACTTCAATTTACTTAATTATTTAATAAATTACCCAACCCCTATAATTAATTCGATATTTAGATTTTGATTTGAATCACCCCGAATCCTCGTGGTTGATTACATAACTCTTCAGTGTATACCAATGTTCCCTGTGACCTAAAACAAAGAAAAAGCGACCAGGTGCGTTCATTAAAACTGTTGGAGATGATGCGGAGCAAGTTGGGTGTACGCAGCTGTCGACAATGATCCTTCGAAAGAAAAGACATAAAAAAGAACATGTGATGAAATTTTAGAGACAACAGATTTGTTTTATTGATTTTGGTATTAGGCGTTTTATACATTTTCCGGCGACACGTATCAATCAGCAGCCCTACACAAAAGCTGGTGTATTTTCCGGAAAAAGATTTGCCGAAATACGGAAAAACATAAAGAGCTATGTAATTACAGGGAGGTTTTCAATATTATGGATATGAGAAATATCTATGCATTGTAGATGTTTAAGAAAAATATCTTCTTATTAAAAAAAAATAGCATCAACATCATATTTATTGCTCTAAGTAGAGATTGACTACATGATAAAAATAAATTTCAGACAGCAGGTTTAAATTTTGATATAACAATAAATTAGAATATTATTAAATCTAAATGGTTCGTTTGTATACTTCTTTTAGCTAAAGGAAGTCGATAAAACATTTTTGTGTTGATATAAATAATTAGAAAAAATAATAAAAAGAAATCAGTGGGAAATATTTTTCCGTAATTTCTTGACCCTAAGCAAGTGGCGTGACTAGGGATGACTTATTTAGTGGCGTGGGGGACAAATGAACCAAAATTTGGCCAACGGCATAAGGATTTAGAAGGTAAGGGGAAGCCACTAAATTAAAGATCCACATGGATATCCCTGGAATAATTATCTTATATGTCGGACAAAAGTGAACCAAAGGCCCTCAGTTCCGGGCAGAACTTAGATGGTCCGAGGGTGCTAAGAATCCCCCGGGTTCGACTTAAAGATGTTATTCGTAAAGTAGCGACATGGAAGATAATGGAAGATAATGGGTGTAAGTGAATCGAGGTGGTCTGGCTCAGGTATTTCCCATAAAGACAACTTTACAATGTACTATTCCGGTAGCGACACCAGAGATAACTACCACAGACACGGAGTTGCAATAGTACTTGATAGTGGAATTGCGATGTCTGTTATAGATTACATACCTATTTCAAACAGAGTAATAATAGTGAAGTTAGCAGACCAACCTATTAATATCAACCTAATCCATGTTTACGCGCCCACAGCTGATAAACCTGAAACTGAAATTTTAGCTTTTTATAAAGACATATATAAAGCATTAAAGGTCACAAAGAAAAACGACATTAATATCATAATGGGCGATTTCAACGCCAAAGTTGGTAAGGGTAGATGTGGCGATGCGGTAGGTAATTTCGGTCTGGGTAATAAAAATGAGCAGGGAGACTTATTAATTGAATTTTGCGAAGAACATGATTTTGTTATATCCAATACATGGTATCAGCTCCCACCAAGAAGATTGTATACATGGCGAGCACCTGGAGACAGGCCAGGTCATATTATACGAAATCAAATTGATTACATCTTGATAAACAAAAGATTCCGCAACTATATAAATAGAGTGGCTGCTTACCCTGGTGCAGACATTTCATCTGACCACAACCCCCTAATCGCAAATGTAAGGCTTCGACTGGCGAAGGTTAAAAAACCATCAAACAAAAAGTATATAAACATGAGAGAACTAATGACAGATGAAGAGCTTAGAACTACATACGGCAACCACATCAACGAGAACCTGAGAAATATACAAGTAAATTGCATAGAGGAAACCTGCGAGAAAATAAAAATGGCTGTAGCCAATGCGGATGAATCAATCGCAAGTAAAATAAAAAGAAATCACAAAAACGAGTGGATGACGGAAGAGATACTTGAGCTAATGGAGCAGCGCCGACAGTACAAAATACATCAGAACCAACGTAAATACAATGAAACTCAACGTACGATAAGAGCAAAAATTAAAACTGCAAAGGAAATCTGGATGAAAGAGCGTTGTGAAGAATTAGAATCACTACAAGAAAAGGGGGACAGCTTTGGACTACACAAAAAGGTTAAAGAAATTTCGAATATATACAAGAAACACCACGAGACAAACCTGAAAAATGATCAAGGCGACTACGTACATACCCAGGAAGAACTAGCCAAAATCTGGACAGATTAGGCTTCGTCCCTCTTTGCAGACAACAGACAGAATCTGCCAACTACTAACCTATCTACAGAAACTTTGTCCGGTCCTCCGATTATTTGCGCCGAGGTGGAGTACGCTATAAAAATAGCAAAACTGGGAAAGGCCCCTGGACCGGATGGCATTACTACGGAAGCCCTAAAACTGTTGGATGATGACAACATCGACACTCTGGTAACAATCTTCAATGCCATATATGACACCGGCCACATTCCAACGGATTGGCTTTGTTCAACCTTCATAATGATCCCTAAATCACAAAGAGCGACAAGGTGCAAGGACCACAGACTGATTAGCTTTATGAGTCATTTACTTAAAATATTTCTTCGCATACTCCACACAAGAATGTTCAGAAAACTAGAAGAGCTGAGCGGCGAGACACAATTTGGTTTCAAGAAGCGACTCGGGACGCGCGAAGCATCATTCTGCTTGAATACCCTGGTACAAAACTGTATGGACCAACGAAAAGATATATCAGATAGATCACATTCCTCGACTACGAAAAAGCTTTTGACACCGTAAAACACGATGAAATAATAAAAATGCTACACAATGCTGATATTGATGAGAAAGATATAAGAGTTATCCAGAATCTCGATTGGAATCAAAAGGCACGTGTGAGGCTGAACAAATCAACAAACACAGAGGAATTCGAAATTTTACGAGGGGTGCGAAAGGGGTGTATTTTGTCTCCTATGCTGTTCAACCTCTATGTGGAGAATGTTTTTGCAGAGGCACTTGAAGGCACTGATTGTGGTATAAAGGTCAACGGGTACCCGATAAATAACATTCGTTACGCTGACGACACCGCAATAATCACAGATAACGAACATGATATGCAGTTGATACTAAATAAAATAAACACCACAGGAAAAACATATGGAATGATAATAAATGCTGGAAAAACAAAATGCATGACAATAAGAAAGGGCGCATTTTTCAGAGTACAACTGCACGTAGATAATGCTCCAATCGAGCAAGTGAAAACATTCAAATACTTGGGAATGATGGTGAATGACCAATGGGATCCTCAACAAGAAATAAAATGCCGTACCGAACAAGCAAGACAAGCTTTTCTTAAATTTAAACCGCTACTTTGTAACCGCAATCTTTCCTTCAATCTCCGTTACAGAATGGTTAAGTGCTATGTATGGTCCATATTGTTATACGGCATGGAGACATGGACGTTGAAAATATCTTCCATTAACAAGTTGGAAGCCTTCGAAATGTGGACCTTGCGAAGAATGTTCCGCATACCATGGACAGATAGGGTGAGAAACGAGGAAGTCCTAAGAAGAGCAAATACTGAGAGAGAATTGCTCAGCTTGATTAAGACACGAAAGATTGGATACCTGGGCCACATCCTGAGAGGGGAAAAATACGCAATCCCTCAACTAATTATCCAAGGAAAGATTGAGGGCAAGAGAGGAGTAGGTCGCAAACAAATGTCGTGGCTGCGAAATATAAAGAACTGGACAGGCGTAACTAACACTGGCGAACTTTTGCATGCCGCAAAAGACAGACGTCTGACCTTAAGATAATTCGCCAATGCACTATAGGTGCACGGCGCCATAAGAAGAAGGGGGACAAATGTCACCCATCTTTTATTTGCATTATTTTTGGACTCCAAGTTTATTTTCTATAGAAATATAGTCAGTATAGAGTATTTATCAAGATAAAAAAATATTACAACAAAACTTAATTTTCAAGTGAACGATAATACATTTACATAACCTCATTTTGATGATAGTTTATACAGATTTCTTTGAAATTGTCACTACAAACCCATTTTCCACATTTTTAACAGAATTTTCTGGTGGTTTTATCCTGAACCCTTCCACATACATAACATCTTCCTCGGAATCCGGTTCTAGCTTCGGCTGGCTGCCCATCTTCCTCAATAACAAGCAGAAGTTTTGCACGTTATCGTAGCTACGCTGAAATGTTTAAATTTTAAGGCCTTCGTTCTATTTAAGTTCTAATCAACTTCCAACTCAGTTTTTGTAAGAACAGAACACGTGATATCTTTTAATATATGATGGTGATATTTGTAAATGCAAAGAGCATTTATTGCGGAAATGTTTACTAGATTTTAGAACAGTACTATCGGCCAACGTTCAGTGTTGGGCGCAACATTATTCCGTTGACAAAGCTGGTCGACTACGTCGACGTCAACTTTGATCATCTTATAAAAAGTCACGACTTCAGGTTTATTTTTATCTCCAGTGGACTTATCCATATCAAAGGTGAAATGGAATATGCATACAACTGGTACATCCTTGTTCTTTTTCAAACATTCGAATACCAAAGCGCAGCATACGTGAAAGCCGAATACAGAGAAGTGCTTCACTCTAATTGGTATTGAAAGGAATTCCTTTGGTATTTCCTGTTTATCTTTTCTCATCGTTTCTACCTAAGTTAGTTTTTTTTTCTGTAAAAAGCCTTTTGGCCAAAGAAATACTGGTGAAACAGTTTTCGCCTGTGCTACTTCTATTAGATCCAGATACTGGTTCAATTACACGCAGCACAAATTCTTCTCCCGAGTTGCTTACTTGGTAAGAACTTTCTGGCTCCCTGCCTGCATAGGCTTTCAAATTCAACGTGTAAGCTGCCTTAGTGTCAGTTAATTCAAATACTTTCAGGCTGTATTTAGCCGGCTTACTCGGTATAAACGGCTTAAAGTTGCTTCTTCTTCTTCTTCTTCTTCTTTAGATGCAAATCCACTAATGGATGTTAGCGATCACATTTTCCATTAATTCTCTATTTCTTGCAATATGTATCAGAGATTGTATGTCGTTAATCCCTGTCCATTGCCTTATGTTTCGGAGCCAGGACATTTTCTTGCGTCCCATTCCTCTCTTGCCTTCAATTTTACCCTCGATTATAAGTTGGAGGAACTGGTATTTTTCATTTCGCATGATGTGACCTAGATACGCCGTTTTCCTTTTCTTGATGGTTTCGAAAAGTTGGCGTTCTTGGTTTATTCTTTTAAGGACATCTATATTTGTGATTTTCGCTGTCCATGGTATTTTTAGGATACGGCGATAGAGCCACATTTCGAAAGCTTCTAATCTGTTTATATCCCTCGTTTTGAGTGTCCAGCCCTCTACGCCATATAGCAGCACTGACCACACGTAGCACTTAGTAAACCTTAGTCTCAGTTGAAGATCGAACTCTGAACAAGTCAGTACCTTCTTGAATTTTACGAAAGCTTGTCGAGCTTGCTCAATGCGACAGTTACATCTAAAGTTAAAGTTGCATCTACCCTTAAATGCTAGAAGTTGTTAGTCGATTGTGAGGTACCCATTTGGTGAAAAGTAAGCTTGAAAATTTTTTAAATGCATCTTTATTCACATCTCTTATTGGTGCCAATTTGCCAATGGCTTTTCGTTTGCCCCTCTCAATACTACTGTCAAACCGTAAGCATCGTTTCAAGAAGCAAAATCTGTATTCACTTATAAATAAGTAGCAAGATTCCAGACCAACTCTGTAAGTTTTTCTAGGATAATCGCAAAACCTATGAGAAAAAATAAACCAATGAATGCTTGAATTTCCGTTGAATTTGTATGCATATAAATGCATAAATATTAGTGTAATAAACTATTGTGTTTATCACTATCTCATCGAAAAAGAGACTCTAGATGTCAATTTTAGTTTTTTTTTCTCGATCAATACCTTTTGATTCTAGCAAATGGCATTTTATTATGTTATGTGCACGAGTTCGTACTTTTTTACAGTGCCTCTTTTCCTCCATTTTGTTCCATCGTTTCCTGTGTAATACTTTTCCGCTTCACCTCCGCTAGTATCATTTCTGTTATTTTTATCTGCTTCTTGTTCGGAAGCCATATTATATTCACTTTTAGTCACGTGGTCTTCTCCAAAATCACTTTCGTCGTCAGTATTAGGTCCATCCTCATGATCACTTAACTCCTTGAACCATTTCAACCAAACGTCAGGATCGTTACTTTTTTCAACTTTACGCTTCTTAGAATTCTCCATTTTGTTCTAAAAAAAAGTAAGATCCGGTAAAAATCACGAGTTAATATTATAAATCAGGATTCGTAAGTACTCTCAATGTGCTAAAAAAAAATAGTATAGTTAGTAGATCAAAATCGAAAACTTACTTTGGCAAACTTAAGAACACCGTTAGTGGCGTAAACTTTCGCGAGTTAATATTATTATGAATCAGAATTCGTAAGTACTATTAATATGTGCTAAAAAATTAGTATATTTAATAGACCAAAATCGAAAACTTACTTTCACAAACTTAAGAACACAATTAGTGGCGTGGGAGACAGTCGTCAACCACAACCACTTTCTACATTCACTCACACACTGCTTGGAAAGTCTAAGTAGCGCTGACACGTATCGATTAAAATCTGTGAGTGGCTGACGTATGTCACCCTCGTCACTAACAGAGGGTTAAAGAATATTCGTAAATGGAAAACTTTTACCGTTTTACAATTTGTGGGACAAAATTTATTTCATTAAAAGTTGTTAAAGATTTATATAGTTGCTTGGATCATTCCATAATCGATTTTGATCAAAAATTAATTGAACTTAATTTCAAGACTGTAACATCTCTAACTCTATGACAGGATGTTGAGGCTATAGAAGTTGCCGAAGAGAAGCACTTCTGTAGCTTATGATGATGATCTCGCACTAGATGCAAAGGCAAGTCAGAAAACGGACATGTCTAATGCGGCTAATTTAGCGCTGCGTCGTGTTAGTAGATGGATCAGAGAAAACGATCTATAGCTAGCGCCTTACAGAAAACTGAGGTGGTAGTTCTTAAAGGGAGCCGGGACAAATACTCTGTTTGCTTTATAATGAAAGAGATGGAGGTTGCAACGGTCAGGCTCGGAGTACACGTCCAAAAGATAGTGAAAAAGGAGAACCGAAGTCTGAAGGCACTGGTACGGCTAATACCGAATATTGGAGACCCATGTTTAACGTAGAGTGCCGGACTCTGCAAAAAACGCCAAACTGTTAAAGACTTCGTAAAGAAAAATGCTCCTCAGAAAAGGCAAGGTGGCACGAATGAGGTAATTTCCGATCTGATGCCTTGGTTGGAATGTAAGTTCAGGAAACTCGACTACTAGTTTCTGATCGGGCATGTTAGTTTTGGCACCTACACAAATAGGATAGGCAAATCTGTCTCGGCAAACTGTGCTCTTTGTGAGGTGCAGAACCCTTATGCCCACCTTTTTAACTGCTAGAGGTGGGCAAAAGAAAGGGTAGACTTCGAAAGACGAATGAATTTCAGAAAGGATGGGAGGAGAAAGAAAATGTAGGCAGGTAGACTATCTGATCTCTTTTTATTCTTCTAGTGCCGTCTCCACTAATGAATGTTGGCTATAACCATTGCAAATTCGTCTCTATCTGCTGCTTTTGTTAAGAGCGTTTGTGTGTTTAACCTTGTCCAGTCGCGAATGTTTTCAAGCCAGGATATTTGTCGTCTACCAGGGCCCCTTTTTCCTTCGATTTTACTCTTCATAATCAGCTGCAATAACTCGTACCTATCATTTTTAAGTATGTGCCACAAATATGCTGTATTTCGCCTTTTAATGGTGGTCAGAAGTTCTCTGTCTCTTCCCATTCTGTGCTACACCATTTCGATCGTAATATAATCGTTCCATGGTATCTTCAAAATTCTTCTAAAAAGCCACATCTCAAAAGCTTTCAGTTTTCTTATTAAGTCAACATTAACAGTTCAGGCTTCGACACCATAAAGAAGAACATAGTGGATATAACATTTTACCATCCGATATCGGACTTGCAGATTGAGTCTTTGGTTACTCAGAAATTTCCTCACTTTCAAAAAGGCTGCTCTTGATTGCTCTATTCTTGAGCGATTTCGGATTTAGATCTTCCGTAATCCAGACTCCTAAGTATTTCATTTTGTCCACTTGCTCAATATCTTCATTTTTTATCTGGATTTTTGTAATGACTTTGCCTCTCTTACTGATAGCCATGGTTTTCGTTTTCTTTATGTTTATTGTTAAACCAAACTGTTCTTCAGTATCACAAATTATGTTTAGTAACGTCTGCAGGTCTGTCTTACTTTCAGCGATAATGACTGTATCGTCAGCATAACGGATGTTATTTATATTTTTACCATTTATCTTGGTCCCTTTTGTACAGTTTTCAAGTGCTTGCGTAAATACCTTCTGGACATCTGATCTCTGGACCGATAAAAAAAAAGGGCAGGAGGACACAGGAGGAACTTTAACCGGGAATATTATAATCCTCTTCTTTTTTTTTTCGAGATCTAGGGATCGGTGAGTATCAATAGTAGGTTATAGCCTAACGGAAATATTTTCTCTCTTTTGTTTTCTTTTGATAATAGGCATTTCTTGAACTAATTTTATCTGATTCATGGTGATAGGTATTGCTAACGTGTAAGTTTTCCTTAATATAATATAGTTATAATTTTAACGTGATATTTAATGCATGGATTTTTAATTTCATAACGTGATAAGTCAACTACTCTGGAACGACGGTTAAGGTTTTAGACGGAATATGCTTATTGTTGTAAAAATGGAGCAAATAATACCCACAATTAATAACACTAGCTGTAAAAAAATAAAAAGATATAACGGTGCACTACTTCAGGAGGGAGAAGTTAAGAAAAAATTCAGGCAGCAAATTGAAGAGAAACTGAAAAGCCAGACAACAGTAAATGATATAGAAAGCAGATGGGTACAACTAGAAGAAAAAATTCAAGAAGCAGCCGACTCAATATTAACAGGAAACAGACAATGTAAACAAACGGATTGGTATGATGAGGACTGTAAGAAAGCCATTAATGACCGAAATAAAGCTAGAATAAATAGTATAATAAGAAATAATGAAGAGAGTAAAAAAGCTTATGCCGCAAAAAGACGGGAAGTAAAGAAGATTTGTAGAAGGAAGAAGCGGTCAAGTTTAGAGCAGAAACTAGTTCGTATTGAAGAAGATTTTTTACATAAACAAGTCAGGAATTTCTACCAAGAAATAAAACGAGACCGAACCCAATACAAAACCACATCAAGATATTATAAAGATGAAGAGGGGAATCTGTTAGGTGGAACAAATGAAAAATTAAGAAGCTGGGCCAATTATTTCGAGAACATATTATGTACGGACGACCAAGATGAAAGAGAACAAACGCAACTACAACATGAAGAAGTTGTCGTCTCACCAGAATTAGGTCTTCTAAAATTAGCTAATCCGCTGTACGCTCTGCACTAGGATATTCGTGTATAGCGTACGAAATACCCTAGGCACTTATCCAATTGTAGAGCTTGGACGTTGGTTTAATTATTACTAAGTCTTGAAAAAGACTTAGTATAATTTTCTTACATGAAAAACTATTTATGTTGGTAGAAATAAAACACAGTTTTGTAGAGAATAAGAAGACAACCTCAGAGTCTTAGGTAGAGAGAAATAGGGCAGAGCCCCGTTGCTCGGCTCCCTAGAGTTTTGGGCTCTAGGAGAGACCGAGGTAAAAAGTGAACTGTCTTTGGCTTGGAATTTAACTAATATTTATACATAATATTTTACAAGATTCCAAGCCAAAAGACCAATGAGAAAATTGAAATTGGTAAGGGAGGCGGGGCGATGCGCGCCAAGGATGCTCAGTGGTCACTCTGACCGAGCACTTGGCGACAAAGTAAGGGACCCAGATGTAAATGAAGAAGTACCTACCGAGGAAAAAATTATAGAGATCATAAAAAACTTAAAAAATAACAAAGCACCTGGTGAAAATGGTATCATTGCTGAGTTTCTAAAAGAAGGTGGCGAAATGGTGCAAAAAGAAATCGCTTAGTTAATACGCGAAGTGTGGATTAGAGAAAAAATACCCAATCAGTGAAAAGAAGCAATCTTATGTCCAGTGCATAAAAAAGGAGACGTTACAGAATGTAAAAATTACAGGGGAATAGCTCTACAAGATACAGTGTATAAGATTCTGGCCATATCAATTAGAAATAAAATTAAAACAAAAGTTGAAAATTGTCTAGGTGAATATCAAGCAGGTTTCAGAGCAAACAGATCGGTAATAGACCAAATTTTTACAATGAAACAAATTTTAGCTAGCTCATATGAATTCAACCTAACATTACACATGCTGTTTATTGATTTTAGACAGGCATATGATACTATAAAAAGAAATAGAGTATTCGAAGCACTGGAATATTTTAAATTTCCACCAAAAATAGTAAGACTGACTAAATGCATACTCAATGATACTAAAAGTAAAGTCATGTTAGAAGGACGGGTTTCGGATAGCTTTATCACTAATAGAGGTCTGCGACAAGGTGACCCGTTATCAACAGATTTTTTCAATTTGATCTTAGAGAAAATTTTGCGAGAGTGTAACATCTACACTAGAGGCACAATATATCATCACAGGCATCAATGCGTAGCATATGCAGATGATGTTACCTTAATAACAAGGAGACCTGCAGAATTAAGAGAAATCTTTACTAGAATAGAGAGAATGGCCAGGGAATATGGTTTAGAAATAAACGAAGAAAAAACAAAATATATGGTGATGAGGGGAAACGAAAATCATCAAGGACAGTTCTTTAAGATACAAAGCCCAAGTAAAGAATATAACTTTGAAGTTGTTAGCCAATTCGATTACTTGGGAGTGACACTAACAAATAGGAATGAAGAGAACCAAGAAATCATAAAAAGAATGGCCAAAGGTAGTAAGAGTGCTGGGAGCCTGACTAAGATACTGAGGTCGAATATAATATCCAGAACAGCAAAAAAACGAATATATACAACAGTTATCCGACCTACAGTACTCTATGCTAGCGAGACCTGGACACTAAATAAAGATATGGAAGTAAAATTAGATAGATGGGAACGAAAAATTCTTAGAAGGATATACGGAGGTGTAAAAGAGGGGAACATCTGGCGAAGAAGAACGAATGAAGAAATAATGCAAATATATGGGCAACCAAAAATAACAAGACTTGCTAAAATTCAAAGATTAAGATGGCTGGGACATATAGCAAGAATGAAGGAAGGAAGAGTTCCCAATGAATTAATAAACACGGAGGCTGGTACAAAAAGAAAAAGAGGCCGCCCCCGAAGAAAATGGCTGGAGTCGGCAAAAGAAGATCAAAAATCGCTGCGGGTACAAGATTGGAAAAACTTAGCACAAGATAGAAAAAAATGGAAGAAAACCGTTGAAGCCTTGGGCCTTTGAGGCCTGTTGAGCTGAACTATATATGCTTATTGTTGTACTACCCTGGCGTCTCCTGGCCTGGTTTCATGCTCGGCCAGAAGAGGCCAGAGTGTCTTGCTTCGTGAAAGGTTCCTTAAAGTTCATCTGCCACGGATCTTCTTACAGAAAAACCTATTTATGAGTTTTCCAACATGAAATTTAAGAGTATTTCGCCTCTTTGGTTTTTACCCAGTGTGACAAATTTTTTAAGTGCATTTCCAGCTGCATTAGTTTTTATCCCTATTTTGACATTAAAATCTCCACATATCATCGTAAAATGTTCGTGATCTCCTATAACAGCCATGTACAAGTCATCATAAAACTGTTTTATTTTTTCCTCGGTGAGACCCGATGTGATGTTGGCGCATAAACTTAAAATAATCTTTATGGACTAACGGATGTTTAGTTGTAATTTTGCAAGTATAACCTTTGTAAACACTGCTTTTATTAGTTTAATATTCTTGGCTATTTTTTAGTAATGAACAATTGAACAACCATCCAATACCTTCATTTTCATAGTTCTCTCCGACATGATAAAAAATGTAACCGAATTTGAAAGGGGTTATGGTTTCTTCTTCCCTTGAATACCACTGCGACTTCAATGTTGTCCCAACTGATTTTCTTTAGTTAAATTTCTATTTTGATAGCAGCTAGGTATTAGATGAAAGCAATGAAGGATTATAGAAAAGCATGGTGTTGGAATGAGACGAATGTCTTGGCTAGGTAATCTCATACAAATCATCAAAAAACAGAATAAAAATAGTCATGATGATCACAACCTTGCAAACATTTTTTTTAAAATGAGTTTTTCCTTAGTGATTATTTCTCTAAAAATGTATTTTCCATGTATATCAATAAAGTTCACGTAAGTATAACAAACAAAAATTTCTCTGTTTACTTTACTTACACCTTCTATCATCCTCGAAATTGTTCTATTAAGTAGAAATACTAATCTACTACAATAACAATAATCTACTCTAAAATTGTATTATTTTTATATTTTGGTGAATATTTTTGGCATATTTAATTTTAATCTTACAATGAATTCTATGGCACTGTAAATCATAAATTAATATCGGCAAACCTGAATACTCTACGGTCTATATAATAAAACAAACAAAGCTACCGCAAATTTTCAATTTAGGAGAGTAGCTAATGGTTAAAGAGAAATCAATACAGCGTTTTGCAAAGGTACTTACGCAGATTAAAGAGTTAATGGTCAATTGATATAAAATTGAAAATTTAATTTCTAATTAACACACTGAGCGGTAAACATAACGATGTTTATTCATAATATGTCTTTCTCTGGAAAATATGAAAAAGGATTTAATAGCAGTGGCTACTGTTTAATTATTGACTAGACAAAGTCGGCTTACTTTTAATCAAATAATAAGGTATCTCTGGCAGTGGCATAATCATACCACGTTTTAAACCAATCTATAAGCGGTTAACCAATACTATGATATATTTTTATAAGCCCTTCTCTCTATTCGGATTGCCGAATATAGGCCTCTCCTAAATCTCGCCATTCATCTCTGTTGTTTGTAAGTCGTTTCCACATTGGTCCTGCAGTTCTTTTAATATCGTCGCTCCAGTGCATTTGCGGTCTTCCTCGTGGCCTTTTGGATTCATATGGCCGCCAATTCCCGATTTCTTTATTCCATCGGCCATCCTTAAGATGTTCATTATGTCCAGCCCATTTCCATTTCAGTTTTACTGCCTTAATTGGTTTTATGGTCTTTAAGTGAGATATCCAGCATCTGTCGTTCTATAGCTCTCTGAGTTTTTCTGATCTTCATGTTTATTTTAGTGAATGTCCAGGTTTGAGCTCCATATGTAAGTACAGGTAGTATACTGCAATTAAACACTTTGGTTCGTAGTCTTTGAGGTATATTTTTATTTTTAAGTGCGTATGAGAGTCTCCCGAATGCTGCCCATCCCATTTTACACGTCTGCTTATTTCGGTGGTCTGATTTTCATTGCTTACTTGACATTTTGACCGATATATGTATATTCATCTACGTGTTATATCTCTGTCCCTTGGATGTTTTTCATAGGTTTGTCATCTTTGTTTGTCATTAGTCTAGTTTTGCTGAAAATTATTTTCAGTCCTTTTTTTAGGGATTCAGTGTATAGCTCCTCAATCATCCTATTCAGTGCATTCCATGTGTCGGCTATTAGTACTACATCATCTGCGTATCTAAGATAGTTTAAGTATCTTTCGTTGATAGAGATTCCCCTATTTTCCCAGTATCTTGACTTAAAGATATCTTCTAGGGCAGCTGTAAATAATTTTGGAGATATTTTGTCTCCTTGTTTACGCCTCGGTTTATTTTTACTGATCTTGTTTTGATTCCAATACCCAACATCACTATCATTTCAGCTTGTTCGTAAATATTATGTATTAATATTCTGTACCTGGAGTCGATCCGGTTGTTGACTAATGTTTCTTCTATTGCTCACAGTTCACAGTTTCATATTCTATAAAAGCCAGACATAATGGGAGATTGTATTCATTATTCTTTTCTAATAGAATTTTCAAAGTATATAGATTGTCACAAGGGGCTGTACCCTTTTCTAAATCCGGCTTGTTCTACTGGTTGATATCCGTCAACTTTAATTGTTAATCTGTTCGTAATAATATTTGTAAAGGTTTTGTAAAGTGGTGAAAGAAGTAAAATTGGTCGATAATTTTTCAGGTCTGTGGTGTCTCCCTTTTTATGTAATAGTATTATTTTAGCAGTATTGTTCGGGTATGTTGCCTTCGAATAGACATTTATTAAATAGTATTTTTAGATATGGGATGGCTTCTTCCCCGCCTTCCTTCAGCATTTCTGCTAGGATTCCATCGCTTCCAGGAGCTTTATTCCTTTTTATATCTTTTACTGCTCTTTCTATTTCTTCGTAGCTTATTACGGGCATCACTTCTGAGTTGACATTTGTTATCTGCCTTTTCAAGTTCTGCTTTGAGGAGTTAGGGGGATCGTTTCTGGAACAATACAGATCGGCGTAGAACTTTTCAATTGAGTTTTCTATGTCAGATTTACTTTTTTTTAGTTGTCCTTGTTCATTTTCAATGGTTAATATGTTTTTCTTTCCTAGTTTCGGTTTGGGGCATTTGAGACTTTGGTTCTTCTCTATGACTTGTTTTATACGGTCTTGATGATGTTTTTAATGTCCTCTTTTATGTGTTTTCTTATTACTCGATGAAGTTCATTAAATTCTGCAGTGTCTCATTGACTTCCTTTATCCTTTTCTTAAGTTTTCTTCCTTTTCTTCTTTGTCCTTGCTTCGTTGCCAAATTCATTTCCACTGTTTGTTCTTTTTCCGAATTATCAATTTTCTTTTTCCCATGTTCATTTTCCTGTTCTCCTTCTTTTTCTTCTGTTAGTTTCATCGTATTATTTTTGAAATCTATGACTACATGTTTTTCTGTCAGTTCGTCCACTCCTACAATCATGTCATGCGACATGTTTGGCATTATTACACATTGTAGTGCATATATTTTCTCATCCAATCGTACCCTCACTCGTATTCCTTCATTTATCGTTGCCAATGTCCGTTTATTTGCACCCACCAAATTTACCCTTGGTATTTTGTAAATTAAATTTGTCAAACTCACTCCTTCTATTAATTTTCTGTTTACCAATGTTATTTCTGAACCGGTGTCTATCAAAATTTTTATTGGTCTATTTTTTATGAAACCATCTACAAATTTTAAATTAACTCCTCTTCTTTCCTTATTATTTCCTGCTAATTTAATGAACTCCTTCGGGTGACAAAAAATTCCTGCCTGGTTTTTTGGTTTTAGTGGGTGCTTTCGTGAAAACCCGTCTGTTGTTCTTCCGTATTTCTTCTTTCATCGCTGTGTCTTTCATTCTCATTTTCCTTTATTTGTGTATGATTTACCTCTCTTCTGTTTTCTTTTGGTCTGTCATATCCGTTCCGGTTTCCACGATATTTCTGTTCATTTAGTCTATTGTAATTTCTGTTTTCGGGATATGCGCGTGTGTTATTTCTGTTGTGATTTTCTCGATATCTGTCCTCATTCCATAGCCGATTTCTGAAATCATCATTTAATCTTCTGTTTTCCCTATTTTCGTTTTCCCTCCTGGGAATAGATTCTCGTCTAGTGTAATCCCTCCTAAAATTTTGTCCTCTCTCTCTGTATTCCTGAGTTTCTCGGTGTCTGTAATTTTCTTGCGACCTTCTTGCTCTTTTTCCTGTATCCGTGATGCCCTTATTTGTAGGAATTGGCATAAACTATCGATGTCTTTGTAGTTTTGTAGATTGATTTGATCTTCAATTGTGTCATCAAAGTGTCTTGCAATTAACTCTACTAATTGCTCGGATGAATAATTGTATTGCAGACGTTTTGCGTTATTGTACATTTGCAATGCGTATGTTCTTTCTGATATACCCATCCTCTCATGGTATTTCCCATTTTGCAATTCCTTGTTTATCTGTAATTGCTCTGTCTTTCTCCAGAAAAAACTCAGAAATTTATTTTCAAATTCTTGCCAATTTTCAAATTCCTCCACTTTGCTGTCGAACCATAGACACGCCTCATCTTTGAGATGATTTCTAATCATTTCCTTAGCTGTCTCAAAATTTCCCATGTATTGTATCTACTTCTTTAGATTATTTATGAACGGTACGGGGTGAAGTTTTCTTACATCCCCGCCAAACTGTAATTTTACCTCGCTTGTTCCATGGACGATAACTTCTTTTCTCTCTGCTCCTCTTAGTTCAATTTCTGCAATATGTTTTTCATTTTGCTTTAATCTCCTTTCTACTTCTTTGCTGTCTTCTTGTAGCGCCATTTCAAATTTTTCTTCTAACTGATCTAATTCCTTTTTCTGGCCAATCTTGATTTCCTTCATCATATTTTCTACTTTCTTTTCTTGTTCTCCCATTTTATTTTTAATTTCACGAATCTCTTCTATTTGTTGTATCAGTTCTTTCTTTATCCCCTCAACACATCCTTTAATTTCCTGTTCATAGTTTTCCAAACGCTGCTCTATATTGCTCATTGTTTGTTTTGTTTCTTGTTGATTTCTATCCATTTTTTGTGACGATTCTTGTATTTGTTGTGTCTGTATTTGCATCATAGCTAATAATTTTTCTAACATCCCTGTTTCTTTTCTTTCCTCCATTATTGTAGCATTTCCTTCATTATACGATCCTTCATCTATAATTGTTTCCTCTTCTATCGCGTCCTCTTTCCTTTCTTGCGTTTTGCTTGCCTTGTAGTCGACATGTTCGTTAGATTATTTATCCCCGCCAAATATGAAGCTTTGAAATGTGTGCAATAATATCCCCGCCAAATACGAAGCTTTGAAATTTGTGCAATAATATCCCTGCCAAATATGAAATTTGAGTAATGTTGCAAAGACGAAAACTTTTCCTCTTATCCCAAATGCAATAAATTCAAATAAATGCAATAAAATTTTAAAACTTTTGTTATTTGTAAAAATCAATCAAATATCATAAATTATATCATGTAAAAATTTGTACCTGGAGAAATTTGAAATGTAATGTAATAAAAGCAAATATTATAAACTTTAACCATCGGCAAATAAATTTTCAATCAATCTGCTTTCTTTCTCTATCCGTTTAAATTTTAACTAGAAATACTTTCTACGCCTTACACGTTGGGAGTCATTTGTTATGATTGTTTATTTTGACTTTAATCTTAGTTTATTGAGCCAATAAAAAATTTGTTATCAAAAGTACAATAAACTCCTTATATTACCTGTGTTCGATGGATTCAAAGATTTTCTAGTTGTCTTTTATCGGGATAGAGAAGAAGGATAAGAATAAAAAAATTATTATATTACAAAAATTTACGTTTCTTTATTTTTGTATGAACGAATAAAACAATTATCAAATTCTGTCGTTATCTTGCCAATCAGCATACAAGAAAATAAATCAAATTTTTATAATAATAAGATTTTAAATCTACATACATTTATATTAAGTGAAAACCAATTTTACTTAAATTTTTCTTTACTTGAAACAAAAAAAAACAACAAAACT
Organism: Diabrotica undecimpunctata; assembly: GCF_040954645.1. Taxonomy (NCBI): domain Eukaryota; kingdom Metazoa; phylum Arthropoda; class Insecta; order Coleoptera; family Chrysomelidae; genus Diabrotica; species Diabrotica undecimpunctata. Next base: position 41,249,725 of record NC_092811.1, on the reverse strand, counting down.
TTAAACTTTTGATTAGCCTAACAAAACCTCAGTTCTTAAAGGTGAATGCTAATGACCATGATGTCAAACCGATCCTTCACAGATATAAAATTTAATTGTACAACACTTACAGCTTATTTTCTTATTGAGTTGTATGTTGGAACATACCCAGAAAAGCCCAGTCTCCCCAACGATGTTATCTCTCCTCTTTGGCACCTCGGCTCCTTCCTAACGTCTCTGCAAACCTCCTGCAGACTACACAAAAACACCTGATTCACTTCTCCAAACTCAGCTACTTACTTATGACACAAGGACCTCCTTTTGTCAACTTGATGCCGTAAAACTATTTTCACATATACTTCACAAAATGCCCACGGTAGATACAAGGACCTCTTTTAATCTACTTGTTATCTCCTTCTGCAAAACTATTCACTTCTTTTCGTTACGCCGGTACCCAAACTCACGAACCACACCCTATCTTGAGACAAACGAACTGTTTCCTTTCGATGACCAAAATATAACTAACTCCTCTGGTCTCCTGATCGGCTCACAAATTCCCATTTAAAAACGACCGTCCAATCAAAAGCTCAAATTGTGTTTACCATGATTTTGGAAAAGCCTAATTTCGGTTTCAGAGAAAAACTAAATAGCTTACTTTAAAATTGGTTTTGTCAATACACAATTTATACATATTTCAAAAAGATTAGAATATGGTCATTTAATACTCGACTATACAAACAATGAAAAGATTAACTTACAGGTAAAATGTCTTCTAATTCTAAACAAAGGTTTTTTGATAATTTTGTTTGAAACGGAAAAAGGTCGTTTGCCAAACAAATTTCTATTCTTATCTACACTAAATCTTATCTTAAATTACTATATACAATTTGTTTATATTGATATCTTGAAATTTTATTTCGATGGATTTTTTTATTTATTTTTCTTTGGTTGGGAAAGAAGAAACATAACAATATATATATATATATATATATATATATATATATATATATATATATATATATATATGTATATATATTATAGCAAAAAAGACGACCGTTGATTAAGTTTAAATTATATTCAATGGTTGAATAGCAGAGGTTTAATCGGTCAATAATTGGCAAATAAAAGTCTTTAACTTCTTTATTGATTTATTCGAATACGTTTCGGTTTTTTTTTAAAGGCATCATCAGTTCACTACAAATAAAAAAGATTTTAGAATATAAGTAAACAACCAACAGATAACTTAAAACTAAAGATTAAAAACTAAACGAGAGAAACGAAACAAAAAAAACGGGTGTGGCAGTCCAGTGGGACTGCCGGTAGAAGTTATACTTATATGCACGAGTTCGCCGTTAAAAATTTATATAGCAGTCAATATGCACAATCATTACATATATAATGCTATAGGTAAGAGAGAGCAGAAAGAGAAAAAGAATTAGTTATATAGGTATCGTTTGCTGTATATAAACATTTGACCTGTATATATACAGTATAGTATATAGATATTAGTATAGTAAATGAAGGATTGTATCAATATTTTAATGAAAATATATATTTTTATTTTTATATATCTATAAAAGGAGTTGAATGCAAAAAAAATTACACATACTCTGCAGTAAAATTCATTGTTTATTTTGTTTTTGATTAATATAAAAATTACAATACAATAAATACACTGCAACATAATTCAATATAATAATACAATATAAATTAAAATGTAATATTCATAAGTATTTAAAACTGCCAATATACATTTATAACTTACTTTACGAAGATAAAAATAAAAAACCAACAACTCGGATTATGTTGTAAATTTTCATTTTATTTTAAAATTTATGTTTTTTGCGTATATTACATATATTTAATAAGATTAACGTGAGGTTTTTAAATACTTCAAAAATAAAAAAGGAAATTCATAATTGGGATTCGAACTCACAACCACCAGCGTATGAACCAAACACGTAAAGGATTTGCCAATTAGACACGACACTAACGGATTTCAAAATTGACCGTTCTCGGTAAAACAGTGATTATTTTGAAAATACAAAAGCCTAAAATAATTATAAACGTTTAATTTTAAATAATACAAAACATATCACATAAATAATAATATTAATACATAAGTATTATATTATATATAATATTATATATACAATATTATATAATATATTATAATAATAAATATATATATATATACAAAAGGAACATTTTTATTCTCGAGAGAGGAACAGAGAGAAAATATATGTTCTGTCTCTCTCTTACTCATTATCTTACATATGTAATGGTTTCACAGATTCACTGTCATGCAAATTTTCAACGTCGACCGTGCGTATAGAAGTATAACTTCAAAAATACAAGAAAAACTGTAAGAACACTAGTTCATTTGATTTTAACCGATGGCTTCATTTGAACGTTGGTTTAAGCTCTTTCGAGGGTCAAACCATACTAATCTTTTCGATTTTTTCTATCAGCTCTAGGATGTCATAATTGTCACATGTGGCTTATTTTCGTACATGTATTTTTCTGGAATGTAGCAAGCAGGCACGATTCTTGAGGGAATTAGCGGGCGGAACAGGGACAGACCTTTTTTAAAAAAGGATTCATTTATTCCTTTTTCTTTAAAAAAACCAAACAAAAAAAAATGGAAAGAAGAATGGGAATGAAGTTACTGTCTTGTAAGGGGTTTTTTTAATTGTTTTGTATGATGAGAGAGTGATATATCTGGCTCAAGTTGTCGATGTCGGTTCTCTTATTTAGGGACCATGGATGTTTTAGAATTTGACACATTTCAAGGATGGATCGCTTATGATAATTTTTTTGTTTGCACAGTATTTTGGTATTTGTGAAGTCGATACTGTGTTTGGTTGAAATGGCATGCTATGCAAGGGCACAAGATGGTTTAGAAATCCTAATGTCGCTTTTGTGGGACGTTAGTCGACCTTGAGGAGAGCGGCTGGTCTGGCCAATGTAGCAGGAGTTGCACTCTGCACAGGGTACATGATAGACGACATTAGTTTGTTCTAGAGGGGCCAATGGAGTTTTTGTCTTAGAAAATAACTTACCTAAGGTTCTGGTATTTTTTAAGGCTATTTTGACAGGTAAGTTTTTGAAAAGTTTGTTCAGCTTGTTAGTGATTTGTGAGAAGTATGGGAGCGAAGCATATTTTGTGGTTTGTTCAGGAGTGAGTGGGGACTTATTCATCTGTACTTTATTAGATATGGACGCTAATGTTAGTCCGTTGGGTGTTTCCGTAATGGACTGTCCATAGCTTTTGGAATATAGAAATTTATTGATGAAGGATGCCGGATAGGAGTTATCTATGAGAATGGACTTCAGTAGATTGAGAGATTCTTCTTTGTAAAGCGGGTGTGTCAACATGTCTACTCTAAGGCTGAGGGCTTGTACCAGGTTAAGTTTATATCTGATTGGGTGTGTCGAATGATAATTTAAGAAACAGTTGTTAGCCATTTCTTTTCTGTACCCGGTAGTGACTAATCTGTTATCCGGTGTGCGAATGATTCGTATATCTAAAAACGGGATACTGTTGACTGATGACCTACACTTAGATAATAATTTTGACACTGATATAGAGGAAAGTGATAATGATAATGACACGGATTTCGATTTACTATTTCCAAATACATTTAAAAACAATTTTAAAAGAAATGGTGATGAAAAAAAAAGTGAATATTTTACAAGATATTAGACTGTCTCCGATCATTTCAAGTAAAGAGAATGATAACGATAATGCCACAGGGTTTAATTCTTTATATCCAAATATATTTGAAAATTAATTTGATGGTAATAATGATGAGAAACAGGATATTGGTTTACAAGATATTGGACTCTCTCCAACAATTTCAAGCAAATCAGTCACTATCACTGCTGCATCGGTGGAAGCGTGTACTTTAAAAAAACCTTTGAGCAAAACACTAATACTATAAACAAAAAGCTGCGTTTATCAAAAGTTAAAGCAGAAGAGTCTGCTAATAATGAAAATCAAGAACAACCTGCTCGTAGATGGCAGAACTGTAGTGTTAAAACCAAAATATCCGATTATCCAAAACCGGAAGGTGTGGTCGAGGAATTGTTTGATAAACTCTGAAACTCCTACCAGCGTTTTCTTAAAAGTTCTTGGCGCCATCATAGGCGATATCACTTACCAAAATAATTCGTACGCTATCCAGAGAAATATACAATTGGATCTTACGGAAAAAGCGCTCCTCAGTTTAATTGGTATCAATTTATTTATGGCCTATCACCAACTGCCGAACTGAAAACATTACTGGAATGGAAGTCCTGATTTAGGCGTTTCTCTAGTTCTCTACTTACTAACGCAATGTAACGTAATCGCTTTGAGAAAATTTAGGCAAATATTTATTGCAACAATAACTTAGAAATTCCAAAAATCAACAGCTAGACAAGCTATACAAATTACGCCCAGTTATGGAAAAACTCAAACAAAATTTTCAAACTCTCTACAAAACAAGAAAGGTCGCCGTTTATGAAAGTATAATACTTTTCAAGGGTAGGTCGACTCTAAAGCAATATAATCCCCAGAAGCCTATAAAACGAGGATATAAAATCTGGTGTTTAGCTGATCAAAAAGCCTTAACATCATTCTTATCTTTTTCTGTGACGGCCTACTGATCTTCTACCGTCTAGTTTCTCAAAACACTGTCTTTGGCTCACTTTCTTTGATCTTACCACGAAGGCAACGAAACATTTGACAGAGTAAACCTGACAAATTAATGACTCTAATGCAAGAAATTGGAATTTACAACAAAGATCTTAGAATTATCAGAAACATTTACTACAATCAAACGGCCAAAATCAAAATAGAAGACCAGTTAACTGATAAAATTTCAATAGAACGTGGAGTACGACAGGGCTGTATTTTGTCTCCATTGTTGTTCAATATTTATTCTGAATGGGTATATAAGGAAGCTTTAGACGGTTGTGCGAAAGGAATACTAATAAACAGTGAATGGTTAAATAACATTAGATATGCAGATGACACTATAGTTTTTGCCCATAATCTGAATGACTTAATCTGAAAGTCAGCAGCAGATACGGACTAGCTCTTAACATAAAGAAAACCAAATTTATGACAATTAGTAAAAAACCAATACTAAACGCTCAACTTACAATCAACCAACAGAATATCGAAAGAGTCGAGCAATATACAAATCTAGGCACCAATTTAAATAGCCAATGGGACCACTCAACAGAAATTAAACAGCGAATAATAAAAGCAAAAGCAGCATTCGTTAGAATGAGAACCATTTTCAACAGTCGAGACATATCATTAAAAACAAAATGCCGTCTATTGAACTGTTACATATTCACAGTTATGCTCTACGGAATGGAAGCATGAACACTTACTGTTGCATCTATAAATCGGCTCGAAGCTTTAGAAATGTGGTGTTATAGGCGCATCTTACGTATATCCTGGGTTGACAGAGTCACTAATGTGAAGGTCCTGCGTAGAATGGGGAAACAATGTGAAATTCTCATGACCGTCAAAACTAAAAAGTTGGAATATCTAGGACATGTAATGAGAAATCAAGAACGTTACGGCCGTCTCCAGCTGATTCTCCAAGGGCAGGTAAATGGTAAGAGAGGACCGGGAAGAAGACGCATTTCCTGGCTTCAAAATTTACGAAAGTGGTATAACACGACTACCACTGAACTGTTTCGCGCTGCAATAAACAAAGTAAAGATAGCCATGATGATCGCCAACATCCGGAACGGATAGGCACTTTAAGAAGAAGAAGATGTTTTCAGTACAATACAGAGTCATATTATACCACACACAGTACCATATCGGACATATACAAAAGTTTACGAACAACAAATATCAAAAGAAATACAAAATGTCAAGCAGAAGGCAAGAGAAAACGAGATAGACTAAGAACAAGTTGGAGAGAAGAAATAGACAAAAAGGTGGAATGAAGAAACGTAAAGGAAAATCAAACTAATGAGAAGTCAGTATTTATTTTTATTTAATTTAATTTTTCTAGACATTTTCTCTTTGTATTATTACACTCATTAATCAAATTTTTTACACCAGGTCTCCTTTTAGTTATAATCTTAATTTCTGTCAATATTGACTGGTGTACACAGTTACCGCAAATTTTCAATTTAGAGAAATCGATACACCGTTTCAAAAAGCTGCTTCATCAGATTAAACAAACGATGGTCGATTGATATCAAATAGAAAATTTAATTTCTAATTACCACTCTTGGCGGTGAAAATATTGATCTGTTTTCATCGTGTGGCTTTCGATGGCTTGCTGATGTTGTCGTCGAATAACGCTGGATAATTAGGTGGATTTTAACTGAACTGCGGTGACTCGAATCTGCTCATGTCAGTTAATATTTTTGCATTCACTTCCAGGACTCCATTATCTCCTTGCTGCCTTATGGTAATTAATTTGAAAAGAGTTTGATTGGTATTTAACGAGAGGGCGAACGGAAGGAGAAAAAAGCTTTCGGCTCTTTAACTTGAGCCGTTCGAAAATTGTAGGAATGTGAAAATTAAGAAGAAGCCGTTGACTGTGCCAACCTTTTGTTCGAATAAAAGTTTACCAAATGGTGGAGCTTAATATTTCTCAAAAGCTGTAGACGGATTTGCTAAACAATAGTTGAAATTTAATTTAAAATAATTAATTGTGTTAACTACCGTTACGAAATAATTAATTATCAATAAACATTATCGGCATACAATATATTTGGTATTATTTAACTACTGCCTGGAATACCAGTAAGACCACAATGATAATTAAAATCGAGAATATTGTATTTTATACAATACAATACAATGATTACTTTTTATTTACTTGTTCGCTACAACAACACGGCTTATTAGCGACATAAACTGTAATACAAATAATGTTACAACAACTTTTATTAACGAGCGTCGTTTAAATAATCTATTGTATTTATTACATTCATGTTTTCTCCTTTCTTTATATTTATTGGGCTTTCTTTATATTTATTGAGATGTTACGTTTGTTCTTGTAGCTTCGTGTAGTTTACACAGACTTAATATATATTTCCCGTGAAATACGCATTTTACCAAATACAGGGTGTTTAAAAAAAAAGGTAACCCCGTCTCTAGGGTAGGTAAAAAACTGAAAAATAATTGGGGTTTGCTTAGTAAAAAATTTTTGTAACGCCATCCGTTTTCAAGATACAGGGCGTTGAAGAAAAAAAAAATTTACCCATTTTTTACGATTTTGCCGAAACTACTGGCAACATTGTAATGAAATTTTATACGAATATGTTTTGGAAACTGATACATCCCATGAATTTGTTTTTATATCTGATTCTCATAGAGGGCGCTAGTTACACGGATCGTACTAAGTATTAGTCAATATAACTTTTTTAAGAGTATAATTATTAATCAAAATTTCAAGTAAACTTAAACATTATTCAATTTTACACGAAAAAGTTACTCTTGGTAAAACTTGATACTGTGTACCGTTCTCGGAATATTTTGATTTGAAAATTATGAAGTAATAATTGATGCTGGTATAAAATAGTTAGTAATTAAACAAAACTCACAAGAAGAAAATTCAATTAATGACTAAGAACATAAAATAAAATTCAATTACAGTAAGTGTTAAAATGCCCTCCGTTTTCGCGAATACACAGGTCTATTCTTTTTCTAAAGATTCCATTAACCTTCTAAACGGTAGGGGATCAGCTATGATGTCATTAAATTGACGTTGAATTCTTTCTTCCAATTCTTGGCGTGAACTTACCTCTGTAGCATAGACATTTTACTTAATATACGACCAAACTGCGTAGTCCAAAGGGTTAAAATCGCATGACCGAGGAGGCCAATGAATCAGAACTTCTGCACTTCTACCAATCCATCGATTCGGAAAATGATTACTCAACCAATTACGACACCTTCTATCAAAGTGTGGTGGAGCTCCATCGTGCATAAAAAATAAAGATCTTCGCTCGTTTAGCGTTAAATCTTCTAATATCTCGAATAAGGAATTGTTTAAAAAAATCAAGATACATATCACCATTTAAATTTCCAGGTAGAATATGATAACCTATTAATTTGTTACCTAAAGTTGCTGCCCAAACATTAACTTTAAATGAGTGTTGGTAATGTGATACCCCTTTGACTCGTGGATTCTTCACACCAGTAGTGTCCATTATGGGAGTTAAACATACCTTGTCGCGTAAAGGTGGCCTCGTCCGTAAAAAGAATGCATTTTAAAAAATTTGGATTGTGGGCTGTCCTTTGTTGCAATGTTTCACAAAAATCCACTCTAACCGGTAGATCATCTGGCAAGAGCTCTTTTACTTGTCTGTAATGATAAGGATGTAATTTCTGTTCTTTCAGTATCCTCCAAGTACTTGAAGAAGAAGTATTTGTTTGTCTTGCTATATTCCTTACGCTAACTGTTGGATCTTGATCAAGTAAATTTAAAATATTATTTTCTTTATTAATTGTTCTTGTTGTTCTTTGTCTACCAGAATTTATTTTATTTGGTCTCCCATTCCCAGTTTCTCGACAACGTCGTTTAACGACTCTAAATGTTTTTTTACTTGGTAAGTTTCTTCTAGGAAACTTTTCTGCATAACGCGTTGATGTTTTGCATATTGTGCATATTTTATGCAAATATTTCATATTTTGGCATATTTGTATAAAAGTTTGCATAAAGTGCATAAAAGTTCAGATTTTTATACTGTATTTGAAAATTTTTAAACATACCAATTTATTTCAATTCTTGTATAAAATTTTGTAGTCATTTTAATCAAGAAATGATCTAAGTACATAATCTCTACAGGTACAAAACATTTAAAATTTCAAAGAAGATCAATTTAAGTAGCCCTCAACATTCTTAGAAAGTCTCGGTCACTGAGGCATTCAGTTATTGGATAATCGCTAAGGGTTCGCTCATTTGCATTTTATGATCTAATCCCCAAATCTATCTACAATTTATTGTATCTTAACAGCAGGTAAACGGCTAATAGTTTTGTTCCTAATTTAGGGATTTTCCAAAATCTCCCAGTTTATTGAATTAGGTACCTAAACATTTCTAATTTGATGCTCAGATTTGTAAATCATTTTTGTTTTGATATTCAAAGCGTAAACACTCGTTGTGCGTAACAAAAAGGAAGATTGTGATTTTATAATGCCTAAAACAACCAGTGCTTCAACTTGGATTAAACCTTATAAAGAGCTGTCTATGGATATGGGAAAAATCTACTGTTCAGTCTGTGGCAAAATTGTAAGTATCTAATATTTTCTATTAAATATCTAATATTTCATACATACAGGGTGTTTCCAAATGACACTTACAACGTTTGACTGTAGATACTTCTCGAAAAATTGAACAAAACGATATAGTTAATGAGGGGCCAAACTTATTTACTTTTCGAGATACAGGGTGTTAAAATTAAAAAAAATTAAATTCTTTTAGTTAATAACAACAATAACTTACCAATAAACGTATTTACTTGAAATTTAGTACTCGTAGGTTGTTTTTAAATGAAAAATAGCTTTCTTTAGTGAGAAAAAATTGTCCATGGTACAATACAATGGTGTGTATTTAGAAAAATTTTTCACCTTTACTTTTTTTTATGAAGTCAGCTATTCTAAAACACAATTATTTTTATTGTAATTGAATTAACAAAAAAAAAACTTTTGTTGAATTTTAAAATAAGTTATATGATGTACTAACGGTTAGTAACAAAAACTAATTTGTGGATTAATACTGCATTTAAAACACTTAGCGAGTGTTTTTTTTTCAAACCAGTTATTTGATTAACTAAAAACACCTTGTATATTTTTATATTTTAAAGGTTGGGTTAAAATAAAGGTTTTTATTTTTATTTATAGATAGCATGTGAGAAGAAATTTCAGATAGACCAACATGTGAGAACTGCTTCACACATTGCAAAAAAGGAAAAATAGGAGGAAAACTTCAATGGCTAAATGTTTCCAATCTACTTCAAAAAAATTAGATGAGCAAGAAACTTTTAATGAAGACTTGTGTCGCGCATTAGTGTCTGCAAACATACCGCTTTCAAAATTAGCAAATGTAAATTTTAGTTCGTTTCTAAAAAAATATTACAAACTTAATGTTCCAAGTGATCGGTCTCTAAGAAGAAATAATGTGAACGGGCTATACTCGTCGGTGTTAATTAATATTAAGGAAGAAATTGCAGATAATTATTTTTACATATCTGTAGACGAAACCACTGATTCCTCAGGAAAGTATATTGCTCATTTATTGATTGGTGTTCTTAAAGAAGATACCTTACCAAAATCTCATCTTATTTCATGCTAGCAACTTGAGAAAACAAATGCTTTAAGAATTTCGTGTTTTATACAAGAAACATTACCAACTTTTTTTCTTCCGACAACTATTCCTTCTAATAAATTACTGCTTATTTTATCGGATGCTGCTCCTTATATGGTGAAAGCAGGACAAAATTTAAAAATATTTTTCCCAGATTTAATACATGGTAGTTGTGTAGCGCATGGATTAAACAGAGTTACAGAGGAAATACGAAAAAAGTTTCCTCTTGTAAATACCATGATATCCAGTGTCAAAAAAGTATTTCTTAAATCTCCTTTAAGAATTCAACTTTATAAAGAAATGCTACCTAACATTCCTCTTCCACCACAACCTATTTTAACGCGATGGGGAACATGGTTAGAAGCAGCTAATTTTTATGCAGATCATTTTGTTAAAATAAAGAACATAATTGATACGTTAACAGATGAAAGTTCCCAATCTCTTTTGGATTCTAAACAAACTTTTCAGAGTAACTTGCTTCAACAAGAACTTTCATTTATAAAATCAAATTTTAGTTTTGTTCAAAAAACAATTACTGAGTTAGAATCACCAAAACTGTCATTGTTCGAAAGTACAGCATTAATAAAAGAATTTGCGTCATGTTGTCCGAACGTTAGAGGTAATATTGGAAAAGATATTTTAAAAAAAATTGAAGCTACTATGGAAAAAAATAAAGGTTACCATATTCTTTCTGAAGTAGTCAGTGTTCTAGCTGGAAATATTTCGGAAACAATTAATTTAGAACCAAATGTTTTGGTTAGTTTGAAAAATGCTCCCGTTACATCAGTTGATGTTGAACGAAGTTTTTCCATATATAAATATATGTACTCAGACAGAAGCCACAAGTTTTTGTTAGAAAATTTTGAACACCTCTTGGTCATTTATTGTTACCATAATTCTAAATAAGTTTATTCATACTTAAAAATGATGTAGTTACTTAAAATAAATGTAAATCTTAATGAATAGTAGGAAATATTTAGTTATGTACACTTTTTTTTTAAATAAAATTGTTACTATTTTACGATTTTTTTATTTATTTGTAAGCATTTTTTGTAAAATATTTGCATATTTTCGGGTAAACACGTGCATATTTATGCGCATATTTTCTACATTTTTATTTGCATATTTGCCGAAGTCTAGTTATCACAAAAATGTGGTTTAATAACTACTAGATTTACATGTTTGAAGCCACTAGATACATGGGTAAAAACCCTTTAAAAGAAGTTGAATTAATTTTAAACTACATTTTTGGTGTTAAAAACTAGGATGTTTAACCCTATAATGAATTAATTTTTGTTAGAGATGAAAAAATCAGGAAAGTTAGATTTTGCACTTACGAACACAAATGTACTGAGGCAAAAATTGATATTACTGCCAGGTGTACCTCTAAAAGAAAAAAACAGACATCCGCCTTGAGGCAGACTTGTGCAGTAACCATGCATTAAGGTAACAGCCACTGACAACTTTCTTCTGTTGCAAATCTGCGTCGTCGGTCGATAATTTGCAATTGGGTACTCTGTTTCTTCTCACTATTCCCAAGCTGTATATTTCTCTACTTCGGAGATAGGTAAGCACGCCCAAAGATGTATAGATATTGCCAAAGTATAAAATGTGATTTACGAAATTTGGAATGTGTTTTGATAAGCGAACCACAACATTCGAGGCACGCCCAAAATCTGGAGTGTCGTCCAAGATTATGTTGTCTCGTGCACCAGTGTAAATTTCGAATGAATACGAAAATCCAGAAGTTTCACAAAAATTTGAAGCCTCACTTATGTGGCTTGTTGGGCATATATTGTCGGAGGTCACTTCCAGTGATCTTTGTAGCGCACATTTGTTCATCTACGCACAACCTAGAAGGCATAGGGACTGATAGAAACCTGTCATTAAAATTCGGATAGCGATAAACAGACAAATATAGAAGAATGCCAACAAATTTTCGAATATCGTCGGACTGGATGCTAAATTTTGTTTGTATATTATTTTGTCAAGCGTACAAGTTTGTTTGCCCCACTAGATGATCAACCATTGTGTCGTCAAGCAAATAAAGAAAACATTCGTATAGAGTGGCTAATTTCTTCATTTTTTCTGGAAACTGCTCTGGCCTCGAAATACCACCTCATTTACATGAAGTTGAAGAAAATAATTTAGGAGAATCCATTGTATCTTCCTTTTCTAAAAAAAAAGTTATTGCAACTAAAAAGTCGTTACCGTCATATATGGATAAGTGCAAATTAAAATGTTTCCAACGTTTTCTGAAGAAAACCGTCAACAAATGTTTGATGAATATTGGTGACTAGGTAACGTAGAGAAGCAAAGACAATTTATATCGACTTGTATGACTCTCGTACACCCTAAGTACAGGTAGGTTCAAGAGAATAGTCGTAGGCGCTCCAATAATGCATTTTTCATTGAAGTAAACGGACTAAGAAGTCGTGTTTGTAAATTATTTTTTAAATCTACTCTTTCCATTACAAACAGGCCACTAAGAACTTTCCTTCAAAAAAGAGATCTGTTTACAGGAGGTATGTTTTATCTGATTTAAGAGGGAAACACGGACATCATGTTTAAGTTGACAAAAACATAAAAAATGATATCAGAGAACACATTAAATCAATACCCAGAGTGGAAAGCCACTATTCCGTTGCCAAAACTAAAAAGCAATATATTGAAGGAGGTGAAACAATTGCACAGCTACATAACAATTATACTAAAATTTTTGAAGAGACAAATCAACCGTTTGGAAACTACATGTTGTATGCTCGTATTTTTAACGAAGAATTTGTGCATCGTGTAGAAACAGATTTATCTCGTGAACAAAAGAAAAACGATAAAAGTTCTAACAACACGGTTGCAGTCTAAGATCTTCAGGCCGTTTGACCATGCCTGTCTGGAGAAGCCTTATCCTGCTATTATGTTTCCAAAGTGAACGTTTATAATCTAACTCTCTGCAACATTCAAACTAAAAATATTCAATGTTACATGTGGCATGAAGGAAAGGCTCTAAGAGGAGTAAATGAAATAGGTTCATGTATACTAAAATACCTCAATAGTTTAGAAAAGGAGAAAAATAGGAATATTATATTTTTTTTGATAAATGTGCAGGCTAACAAAAAAACCGTGTTATGATAGCTGCATTCGTATACGCCATTTTGAATATCGATGAGTTGCAGAGCATAACCCATAAGTTTTTGATTACAGGACACAGTCAGAATGAGGGAAATAGTGCTTATTCAGTTATTGAAAGCCAAATTAAAAGATCAAAAAGGTCAGCACCTGTATATATCCCTGATCAGTATGTGACGCTTTTACGCACTGCTAAAAAATCTGGAGAACCATACCAAGTTAATGAAATTTGTCATCAAGACATTTTTGATCTGAAGAAATTAGCAGCTGATATTATGAGTTTAAACTCTTTTTCCAAGAATGTTAATGGCAAACCCGTAAAAATTTCTGATATAAAAGTTTTAAAAATCACAAAAAATTTTCTGGAATATTCTTTTATAAAACCTCCAGAAAAAAAGAAGAAAAAGCTGATGTTATTTAAAAAAAATTGTATTTCCAAGTGCTGTTATATTCAAGTATTTTCGTTTTATCAAGTTAGACATAAAATGTTTATTTTCTTTTACATTTTTAATAATATTTTTTTATACTCTAATATTTCCATATTATTATTAATAAAATTTTATTTCTCAAGTTAATACTTTCATTAATGTTTAAAAAAGTGACCAACATTTTAAAAGAAAAGTGACATAATTCAAAATTTTCATCTTTTTTTCTTGTTAAATCAAATATCATATTTTTTTGGTTTTGATTCTTACACAATTAGAAACATTCACTTATTATTATTCTTCGTTTTTGATTTGAAAATTTTAACAATTACCGTTTAAAACTGACAGTTAAATTAAGATCTAAAAAATCTATTTTTGTCTCTCCTGAAAAATGATGTTTTTTGAGTTGTGACACTGTTCTTCCGGATGAGCGATATGTAAAAATTTTGTAAATTACATATATGAATAATATTTACTAAAAATAATTAAATAGCACGTCATATTTCTTAATAGTATTATTAAAAAAAAATTAAATAATAAAAAAAAACAATATAACGAAAAATTTGCTGCAAACGTTTTTGTAACTTTAGTTTTTTGTTGATCTAATATATGTAGTATATTTAACAAATAATAGAACTTAGTTTATTTAAGATTTTTTATTTCCACAGCAATACATAAACCCTTTTTAAAAATAATTGACTAGAATTTGTTTTTATTTCTTATATACATACTTAAATATTACTAAAAAAATAATAAATTGAAAAAAAAGTTTAAACTAATTGGATAGTTTATTTACCAATTTATTTATTTAAATAATGCATATCCGTAATGTACCGAAAGAGTACGTACAAATTAAAAAAAGAAACGTCCACATTCATAAACAAGAACCAGATATACAGCTCGCTCACGCGACTATTAAAGCCGGGCAGTTTTAAGTACCAAATTTTTTAGCTTTGTGGACGATTTCGTTAAAAAGCTTTTTTTTGTATTTGGTGCATTACAAACACACTTTACAATATGTGCACACTTTACTTTCAAATGACACTAATAAGATCTAATAATAATGTTATATTAAACAGGGAGAAAGGGAGAGAGAACAATCAAAGAGCGCATAATATTAGACAATCTTGTTATATTATGAGAAATATGAATATGAACAGAGAGATGGTTTGTTGCAACTCATTTTTCAGGGCAATATATTTGAAAAGAGAGGACCGGGGAGACGAAGAATATCTTGGCTTCAAAACCTGAAAACATGTTTCCATACGTCTACACCTGGACTATGCCGAATAGCTACAAGCATATTTAGGATAGCCATGTTGATCGCTAACATCCGGAACGGATGGGTATAGTGAGAAGAAGAAGAACTGTTATACACGAAGCTAAGGTCAATTTAAAACAAAAAGACTAACTTCGTTCTAAACAATTTTAGTACAACTTTTTCTTTTTTTAAATTTGCAAAAGTTTTTACAACTTTCCAAATATTAAAAACTTATTATATTAGTGGAGATACGTAGACGACGTACTGGTATGTTTCACAAGAACTAACAGGCAACTGGCCCAATTTTTAACATATATTAATGTACTTCATAGTCATATGGAATTTCCAATAGAAATAGAACAAAATCAATCAATAAATTTTTTAGATTTAAAAATTATCAGACTTAAAAACAATAACGAGTTCTCCATATTTCATAAACCTACTCATACTGACACGACTATACACAATTCCTTATCCCATCATACACAACATAAACTGGTAGCCTATAGATTAACAGAAATTCCGATGTCAAAATACAACTTTGAGATAGAATTAAACATCATTAAGCAAATACCAGTAAACAATGGATACAACGAACAAACAGTTAATAAAATTTAAAATTAAAAACTACACAAGAAAGCCCTGAAATTATTATTTCCACCACCAGAGAAAAGACCCAGTAACTTATGCTCGATTACATATACAGGCAAGATATCAACAAAAATAGCCAAACACATAAAAAAGGAATAACACCAGCTGTCAGAACAAACAACAACTTAGGCAAACATAAAAAACACTTATACACTAATAAAAAGAACTTACATAGTGGTGTATACAAACTTAAATGTAGCGACTGCCCAAAGACTTACATCAGTCAAATTGGTAAAAATTTTAAAAAACGAATGGGAGAACATAAAAAAAACATAAATTCTTCACATTCTTCACATTCTATATCATTCAGACATAATTCTGAATGACCAACTTGAGACAAACAGTTCTCCCCTCCTCAACCTATTTCGTTAAAGAATATAAAGTGTAAACGTATACCAAAAATAGATCACCTGAGAAAGGCACTCTGACGAAACAGCTGTAGTAATAAGATTTTATAATAAATTTTGTGGAAGTTTTGAAAACAAAGTTTTCAGTGTTTTACTGTTACATAAAATGAATTTCCATCAAGTAACGGTCGAATCCATCAATTATTTAAAAACTAATTTTTTATACAAAAAAAATGACATGTTTTTGTAAAAATTATTTTGCAATATTTAAAATTATTTTTCTTCATTTTGTTTTAATAATATTGATAAAGTGAACCTTATTCGTTCTTAAGCTACCCGTAGAATTACTGTAACTTTATTAGTTTTAGAGTTAATTATATTATGGCAAAAAAATTTTATTTGGGATAAATAGTCATTATTATATAAATAAACATATTTGAAGCACCAGACTTCCTAATATTTCACGTAATAAAGGTTTCAAGTTCATTTCTAAAAAAATTATTTACATTCATAAAAAACCGAAATTTCATACATATTTTGACATTTGACATTTTTAAGTGTAAAAATCGAATGCAGGAAACATGTAAGTTGCTGTTAACATATCATACTTAAAAAAGAACTGTGGTTTGGCTGACGGGGTCAGTCTCATGAAAAAAATCTTATTTCCCGGGCTATTACCAAAACGTATATTACGAATTTATTTATTTTCTTTAAAATGTCACTTTATGTGTAGCAGTTCCTCTCTAGTTCAAACACGTATATTCACTTCGTCAACGCTTAAGTCAAACATATCGTCAAATACCAACAGTAACATCTGTTCGTTTTAACTTTTCCCGAGATATAATTGCAAATCAAATACTCAGCAGAACAAAACTTCACGTACTCGCCCTCTCCATACTTAGTTTGAAGCAAACGGTCCTAATACCTTCGAGAACGTGATCGAGAAACTCCAGGAAAGGCCATGGCTGATTAATGAGGTCTATACAGGGTAGAGACGACCTCACGTACGGTCGTGTAGGACTGCCATAGGGCCGGGCTGGGCTTCCACAACGCCATGCTCCAGCGATATCGCTCCTAATTAGATTACCACTCGACCATTTCTACCACAACACTTTTGTTCGACACCTTCGTGACTTCGTAGACGTTTGTTATATTTCAGCTGACGCTGCTATGGGGAGAAAAGAAAAAAGATAAAATTAGGGAAAGTGAGTAGGTAGCTAAGAAAATAGGTCGAGCTCTTTAATTAGAATCGATTTTGTCTTGATTTTTGGTTAACTGTGATAATGTGTAACAAAAAAGAAACGCAATAAACACACAGCTCTGTTATAAGCTGTTCTTTGCAATAAATTTTATAATATCTGGAATTAATTAGTTTGCCTTATGGTGTATAATAATACCCGTATTTTTTGAAATATTTATTGGTAATCTAATTTTATTATTATAAGTACAAATATTTAGATAATATTATTATTATGTTCAGTTCGAATTCGTTAGTCAAGGTGGGTGGACGTATTCGAGTTTTGTGAATTAGCTGGTGATTGTTTCTTGTAAAATATAAGAAGTGTAATTAGTTGTTAGTTTTGGTATTGATATTTACGGAGAGCATATTAAAGTTTTTTTAAAGCGTAAGTGATGTCAGAAAAAACGGGCGGCGATAAGCCGCCCGATGAAAAAAACACTGATAGTGATAATAGCAGGTATGTTCAGCAAATAGATATGAATAACAGTTATAGACCAGGAGATAATGGTCCATTTTATGTGTTTGTGGAACATAAAAATAAAAATTTAGGGAGACTTTTTCCAATTAAAATAGGGCACTTTCTACTTAAAGATAAAATTTTAAAAAAAAGATGTAATAGACATTAAACCGGTAGGAGTTAATAGGGTAAAGGTT
This sequence comes from Diabrotica undecimpunctata, assembly GCF_040954645.1. Classification (NCBI taxonomy): domain Eukaryota; kingdom Metazoa; phylum Arthropoda; class Insecta; order Coleoptera; family Chrysomelidae; genus Diabrotica; species Diabrotica undecimpunctata. The sequence continues at coordinate 41,231,708 of NC_092811.1, read as the reverse complement.
ATTTGTAATACCTTAGAAATAGCCAATAGTTTAGTTAACCACGAAGTTATATTAAAAAATGAGTTAATAGCATTTATACCTAAATTCTACACTCACAAAAAAGGAGTTGTCAGGATGGTAGATACTTTCTTTTCTGAAGATTATTTATTAACGGCTATCAAATCAAACAAACAGGTATCAAGTGTCAATCGTATGAAAAGGAAAATTATAGACTCTGATGGAAACGTAGTTTTGGTAAATAGACAAATGATAATAGTAGAATTTTTAGGAAATGAAATTCCAAAATGTATACAAATAAATTTATGCAATTTTCATATTGAACCTTACATACAACCCGTTGTACAGTGTTTCAAATGTCTGAGATATGGCCACTCAGCTAGACAATGTAAATCAAAAAATGAGAGATGCCAAAAGTGTACAGATACAAGTCATACAAAAGAGGATTGTAAAGAAAATAATTTGTGTATTTATTGTAATAATAACGATCACCCCTCAATTTCACGTATTTGTCCTGTATATGCAAAGCAAAAGGGGATAAAACAAATTAAGTCAGTTGAAAACATTTCTTTTAAAGAAGCCGAAAATATATACAATAATCCATCATATGCGAAGGTGGCTACGAATAACCGTTTCTCTATTTTAAACAACGATAACAATTTTCCAACTTTACCGAATACTTCTGGCGACAGTCCATCATCTAATAGTACTTTTAAAAAACCAAAACCAGCTTCTAAAGTGAATACTGTTAAAACAATTAAACGAACACACCCAACCTCTCCTACACCAGATACGATGGCTGTAAAAAAATCTTTTAAACCTAGTCAAAAACCTAAACCCATTATACCTAACCCCTACAGAGAAGAATTTATGGACTATAAAGAGAAAACTATAATATTAATTACCTCCTTCATAAATAAATTTCAAAAAACATTTCAATTACCACCAAATACTCTCATGGAATCTAATATCCGGGATTTTGTAGAAAGTGCGTTTGTTCCAAGTGATCCAAATGATGCCATGGAAACATATAGTGAATCAGATTCAAGTGAAAAACTATTTTACTGATTAAACTTTAAAAATGGCTAATAAACAAACAATTAAAAACCAATTAGTAATTTTGCAGTGGAATAGTAGATCAATAACATCTAATAAAAATAATTTGTTAAATTACCTTAATAAAAACCATGTTGATATTATCATACTTTCCGAAACTTGGCTTGCGTCTAATAGTAATTTTAATATTAAGGGATATAACTTCATTAAAAGGTGTCGTGATGACGGATATGGCGGAGTTGGTATATTTATCTTACAAACAATTAACTATCAAGAAAGTGAAATAATTCAAAACTTTTTAAGGGGCATTGAAGTATGTGCAGTATTTATTCCAGATATAAATATTTCTTTCGTTTCAGTATACAAACCTTCAGACATAGCAGCCACAAAAAAGATTGGTTAAACTTATTGGTACAGTTTGATATCTCTCGTACAATTTTTTGCGGCGATTTTAATTACACCATTACAGGTGGGGCCCTATTCCGGAAGATCGCGGGGGAAAGGATTTAACAGAAGCTTTAGATTTTTTGAAACTAATTACTTTAAATGATGGATCGCCCACTAGAGTTAATCCCAATGGTAATCACTCTGCAGTTGATTTAACTCTTATCTCTCCTTTTGTGGCAGATTTGGTAAATTGGTCCGTATATCAAGACACTTTAGGTTCTGATCACTACCCTATTCAGATTCAGCTTCAAATTGCTCCCATATCTATCGAAATCAATCCGGCAACCAAGTGGAATGACGGTCGTGCCAATTGGTCAGCCTTTCAAGCATTTATTAAAAATGAAATCAGTTTAAATTTATCTCTAAATGATTCAGGTAACTGTCGAATAACAAAAAAATTATTTGAAGTTATATCTTCAGCAGCATCTGCATCCATGCCCGTTAAAAAACCTTTCATTCCTTCTGTCCCAAGGCCCTATTGGTGAAACAAAGAATGTTCTAATATAGCTGAAAGTCGCTCCCACGCACTTAAATTGTTCAGAAGACAAGGAAATATTACAAATTATCTGAATTACCAAAATATTGCAGCAAAGGCTAAATTCATTTTCAAGTTAAAACAAAAAAAATAGTTGGATAACCTTTCTTAATCAACTCAATAGATCTACACCCCTTTCAAACATTTGGAATTGTGTAAAAGCTATAAGAAACAAATATCATAAACAAAAGAAACCTCCATTGCACGAAGATTTAATTGAGGATGTTCTGAATCAGCTGGCCCCGCCTTCGGTCTCTAATGTCAATGTAGACAATCAAAAAAATTTATATTTTTGTTCTACTTCAGATACTATGTCTAAAACTTTTACCTATTCAGAGTTAATTTTGGCATTAAACCAAACCAGAAGCACGGCTCCCGGTTTGGATGGTTTCACATATAAAATTTTACACATTTTTCCAGTTTCAGCTAAACAAATAATTTTAAAAATTTTTAACAACTGGTGGGTAAAACAAGATTATGCTGAGGATTTAAAAAATATTGTTATATGTTTAATTAAAAAACCATCTAAAGATCCAAAATTACCCTCATCATATCGACCTATATCGTTAATGTCTTGTCTGACCAAGACTTTTGAACGCATGATTAACTTTCGCCTAGAACATTTTATTGAAAGCAATTCTCTCCTACCCACTACACAGTATGGATTTCGGAGAGGCCGTAGTACGATAGATGCATTGACCCATATGGTAACAGATGCACAAATATGCTTATCTGATAACAAATACATGCTATGCCTATTTGTGGACCTAAAAGGTGCTTATGATGTGGTTGATTTGAGTATTTTAAAAACAAAATTGTGTAGAATGGGTATCAGCAAACAGGTATCAAATAACTTAATAAATTTGTTTCTAAACAGAAAAATTTATATTCGTGACCACAGAAATGTACTCCACGGGCCAAGAACAGTATATAACGGTTTGCCGCAGGGATCAATATTGAGTCCACTTTTATTTAATGTATACACAGCAGAGCTGCATAGTTTGATGAATGACACTATAAAAGTTATACAGTACGCGGATGATATTTGTTTCTATACTATCCATAGTTCATATGAACGATGTATTACAGATTTAAAGTATATTTTTTGCTGCATGCGTGATTGGTTACATACTATGGGTTTTAGTGTTTCACAGCAAAAGACAGCGATTATGTGTCTTACTAGGCACAGACTTAAAACACCCGATTTGTATACCATAGGTGATTTTACTATACCCGTAGTGAAAGAATATAAATATCTTGGCATCCATATAGATAATAAACTCCTATGGACCAGCCACATAAAACACGTAAAGCAAAAATGTGAGAAAGGGCTCAATCTTCTGCGTGTAGTTTCGAAATATAAATGAGGTGCAGATGTTAAAATATCTCTTACTTTTTACAAGTCATACATCCGTTCAATAATAGATTATGGATGTACTATTTATGCCTCAACTAGCAAATCAAACTTATTAATCTTAGACAGAATTCAATATAAGGCAATTAAAATAAGTCTAGGAATTATGATGTCGTCACCGAATTGTGCAGTTCTCGCTGAAGCACAAGACCGCCTTTGTGCCTTCGAAGAGAGTACTTAGCTAATAAACAGCTAATAAAGTATAGGACGTTTAGTACATTTATGGTCAAAAAAATATCAAATATAGTGGTCCAGAATCTAACAAACAAATATTGGAGAATTAAAACGTCTCCCCCTCTTGCTGATGCTTTTATTGACACTGAGAGACATAAAGAACTAATACATAGTCAAAAAAAATATCCTATTTACGAAATCGATTTTGCAGCCTTAATATTTAAACCAACCATTATAATTCCAAACTATCCAGATAATATATTTCTATCAAAATTAATTTTCAAATCTATACTCTGTAATTTAGAAGAGAATAAAATCATCATCTATACGGATGGATCAAAAAAAAGATTTAAAACAGGCTGTGCATTTTTAGTTTCTAATATTAACCATGTTGAGCAATATCAAGTCCCTTATTATTTATCGATTTTCAGTGCAGAAGCTATAGCTATTAGGAAAGCTTTAGATTGGTGCGAGATGAATTTACCTTTATCTGTGGTAATTGTAACAGACTCTCCCTCAGTTTTGAATGACATTAAAAGCCCTCCTTTTAATCATTATAATAAAAATATTCTTCTTTCTATAAAAAATAGTCTATATAAACTGCAGGAGTATGGTGTACGAGTTACACTAGTCTGGGTTAGAGGTCATTCAGGGATAACTAGGAATGAAACAGTTAATATCGCAGCTAAAAAAGCACTTGACTCAGAATTGAAAGTAAACATGTGCAACCCATCAGATCTTATTAATTTATATAAGGCTGATGTAAGGGTTAGATGGGAAACTCAGTACAGTAAATTTTCAACTACATCAGAGAACCTCTATTTTAAACTTCAACCGATTTTACCGACGAACATTCCTTACATCAATTCGTGGGATTATCATAGATATAAGTCATCAATTATATCACGTTTAAAACTTAATCATGGTAGCACATTTGTTTAGGATTGGTATCTTAGATTCTCCGTGTTGTCCTCACTGTCCAGAAAAACCTTTAGCCGATATAAATCACGTTTTCTTAGAGTGTCAAAAATATACTGCACATACAGATATGCTGTACCAAGAACTGAAAAAGTTTGTAAGTCTACCAACTAACATTCCTACTTTATTAGCACAACAAGAGAAAGAAATATACAAACTTTTAATCAAGTTTGTTTTAGAAGCAAAAATAGACATTTAGCTCATATATGGTTAAATATGTGTATATGTATATATGTGTATATAAATATGTGTTTACAAACATTATGTAATTAGAATCCAAACCTCTGTTTTACCCCATTTGTTAATACCTCCTGCCCGTGACCTAGTCTAGTTTGTCTTAATAAAAATGTCTTGATGGGTCCCTAGACAAGAAACGAGTGGCCATGTTTTTATCCCTATCCTATCCTTAATAATAATAATAATAATAAAATATAAATATTCTGTGGCAAATAGACAAGTTCTAATGCCATCCACTATCTACACACACACACACACACACACACACACACACATTATTATTATGTTATCTAAAATTAAATAAAATAGGTAAAAGAAATAATAAGTTAGACTTACTCACAATCAATTATTTAATTTAACTAATCGGACTGATTAGTCCGATTAGTTAAATTAAATTGATTGTGAGTAAGTCTAACTTATTATTTCTTTTACCTTTTGAAATGGACTCACACAAGCAACACATTCATGATTTAAATAAAATAATTTAATAATTGATAGTAGAGTAGAGTCATATATGCAAACAGAAACAAGGTACCTGGATAATGGTAGCAGTGAGAAGAAGCTCTGAAAATGAGAAATATTATATATAGTAGAGATGAAATTACGTTAGGTATGAGTAGCAGATTAAGAAGATGGTTTTACGAGAAGAGAAACTAAAACGTAGATATGATTTAAATGATGCGAGAAATTCTAATAAAAAGTGATGACTTGATGGAGGAAATTAAAAGTTTATCCAAAAAACACACAAAGACACTGGAATATGTCCAGGAATTGAAAAAGGAAAATATACAACTATAGAAAGGACAGAAGAGAGCAAATAATACAAATAAATAATATTGCAATCAAAGGTTTAACCATATAGATTAGACAATTAACAGCGAAAAAAGCCTGAAACTGGAAAAATGGGAGATTTGACATTTTTAGCAAAAATAGAAAACATAATCTAAGAAGATGTTAGTGTTAAAGAATAAAAATAAAAAGGCACGTGGTACTTGGGGAGTGGCGAAAGAAGTGAATACTTCTTATTAGATTGTTATAATCTTATAAGAAATCTAAATAAATCATGCAGCATTGCTTCTGCATCTTCCTGCAAGCGATTTTGTACAACACGTACCCTTAGGTTGCGTATATTTCTTTAGGAAGCAAATTGTTTATGTTGCTGTTCAGATATTTCTCGTTGTGATCGTTCTTTTTGCATTTGTGCCTCTCAGACCAATCTAGCTTGATGGTTCTCATCGGTTTCCTAAGCTCAAGGAGAAGTTGACTTGTGGCGTCACGGTCTCTTCTACTGGCAGCTTCCTCTGAAGTTTCCTGACATTGGCGTGCCTGTCGAAATATTGAATCTTGGTCTAGTCGACCTTGTTTTCCAACGTCATCTTTCAATGTTCTTCGCGTCCTCTGTGATGCGGATTCTCGTTGAGCTCGTTGTTTGTCATTTTGCTGAGCTCCAACTTTCCTTCTTTGAGCAGTCCAAGCTTCCGTCATCGGTATGATATTTTTTAGGTCTCACCATATTTGCAGCTAAAACGTTAGGATCAACAAACCTTCAAAAGAATTAAAAAATAACATCCACAAGGAAAATAAATTTCTGTAGTTGGCTGTATACCATGCATCACAAAAATTTTATTTAAAAATTTCTTTTATAAAAGTTTTGTTAATAAAAACCCTATCGGGTTACATCACAGGACATTTTTGGAATTAATATTCCAATCATGACTGCTAAACTCCATTCGCTTAGCTCGGGCATATTTTGACAGATTCATTGTCGGAAACCTACAACACAACAATTCCTACTTATCAGTATTAATAGCTCAAGTATCCTACTATTGCATACTACTTTGTTTAAAAAAAAAAGAATTATTCTAAATAGTGGAAGTGTATACTAAACACATCAAATTTTGGGTAGTATATATTTATTAAAAAATATATTTTAGTTGTTATAATTTAACATAAATATTTATTATATGATGCAGATAAATAAATATTTATTGTCGGTAATTCGCAAAGTTCTATTTTATTTACTATTTAGTTTGTTTACTATTAATATTGGCTATGAGTACGTGTGCTTGGTTGTATAGTAATTTCCAGCCACTTTTATTCTGTCAAAAAGTAACTAACTTCGCAAAAAAATAATTACTAAATTCACTAGACAGTTCGGACTGGGAATAGCGAACCGAGTATATCTGGATGTACCGGGTGGTCCAATAAGCCGATCTTTCGGCTATATATCAAAACTATTCATGTTATAACTTTAGGAGAAAAAATTCCTTAGTAAAAGTGGCTAAGAGAAATCGCTCGAAATAACTTGCAAGTTTCTGGGTTAACCGCTAGGGGCCGAAACCTGTGAAGAAAAATTTGAAAACCAGTTTTTTGGGAAATATGCCCAATTATACTAAGTGTTAAATAAGTAAACTAGAAAGAGGCCTATACCATACCAAATAATACCATACGTTTCAGTTCTTTAAAGTTTGAAAAATCTTAATTTTAATTTTGAAAATTTTGTTTAATAATTGTAGTTCTTCTTCTTCTTCAGTACCTTATCCGGTCCGGATGTTGGCGATCATCAAGGCTATCATGGTTTTTAAATAAATATAAGGTTGAATTTTCGAATAAATGAATTTTGATCAGATAAAAGGCATATATCGAGCACAGTTTAATTAAATCTTGCCCAAGTACTTTCGATCCCTAGATCATCTTCAGGGGCATTTCGTCAATTGTGGCCTATCCGGCAAGAACAAGATGTCATAAACATATAAATGTACATTACACTACAATACAAATGGACAAACAAACACTTTAAAATAATTTAAGGAAGGCTACATTACTTGAAGAAGCCGGAGACAGATTCTGCCTTCTAGCCTTCCTTAAATTATTTTAAAGTGTTTGTTTGTCCATTTGTATTGTAGTGTAATGTACATTTATATGTTTATGACATCTTGTTCTTGCCGGATAGGCCACAATTGATGAAATGCCCCTGAAGATGATCTAGGGATCGAAAGTACTTGGGCAAGATTTAATTAAACTGTGCTCGATATATGCCTTTTATCTGATCAAAATATCATGGTTTTGTTGACTGCTCTGCGAAACAGCTCCGCTGAGGTCATCCCAAACCATTGTCGGAGATTTTTCAACCACGAGATACGACGGCGTCCCGGTCCTCTTCTGCCAAATACTTTACCCTGCATAACAAGTTGAAGAATTCGATATTTTTCTTCGTTCCGCATCACGTGGCCGAGGTACTCAAGCTTACGTTGTTATTGATTGTGATTGTAGTTATTTTTAAAATTTGTTAAATATAAAAAAGAATTTATTCATCATTTTCATATGTATTATTATTTTGTATTTTTGTTTAATTACTATATTTTGACTATTATTATATTTTATTAAAATGGTTTTAAAAAATTATAAAGTGATATATTATGTTGTACTTCTGAAAGAAGCATCTTATCGTCTACCTACTTGCATATAAACCAGATAAATATAAACTAACAAAGTTTTAAATTCTTTTGCAAAATATATATTGCCTTTAAATTACAGCAACCAAGATTTTTGTAAATTTTGCAAAAGAAAAAAATATAAAATATAAAAAAAAAATAAAAACTAATATAAAGCTCTAAATTATTTTGTATTAAATTCTACCTTAAAAATTGTATTCAAACTAATTATTAATTATATTAAAATGTAATTAATACAGTATTAATAATTAAACGTATCGTTTCAACAACAAAATATGATTGAAATGTCAAATTTTGGTAGTTCAGATTTCTTTTCTAGATGGCGTCATTAAATTAATAGACAAACGGTGTGACTTGTCACCATAGCCTTTTAAATAAATAGATGGGGGTTAATACAATTTTATATCTGCTTAGTACTAAATTCTTTATATCTTTTATAATAACACCACACATTTATGCTTTTTTTAATTTAAAGATTAAAATTTTTATTGTTAACGTGCTCACCCGAGTTAACTCGGGCTTAAACTACGTTTCTATACTTGCTTACCCGAGTTAACTCGTGTTTAAAATATTTGAACAGTACAGAAGGCGTTTACCATTTTTAACTCGTCTAGCGCTAAATAACGGTTTCCCTTCTTGTTTTCTCATTGTTATTTTAAACTTCTGTCTATCGACTAACGGCTGAAATGTTAAGTTGAGTTTGGTGCGTTAGTAAGGCAGATATAAGTAGCATATTTATTCGTCTCTTGAGGTGCGGACGTAAGCAAAGCTTTCGACAGAGTTTGACATACAGGACTAATTTATAAAATGAGAAGATACAGTTACAGCGGGGCAATGACGAGACTAATCTCCTTAGTATTTGAGCAATCGTAGTTTCAGAGTACGTATAGGACAAGTCTTGTCGGAACTCGGGAAACCGGAGGCTGTAGTACCACATGGAGCGGTTCTGTCACCTCTGCTACACAATATACACAGCCGACGTACGTAGAACTCCACGAACCTTATTGGCCATATGCCGATGAGACAGCGATAGCAGCAAAATATAGAAACATAGACATTGTTGTAAAAAACCTGCAAACAGCGCTAGACGATATCGAAGAATGGAGTTTAAAATGGAAAATCGCATTAAACTCCGAAAAAATTCAGGCAGTACTCTTCAACAAGTGACAGTGCAAAACAACCCCATCGAGTGTAAAAGGGAAGAAAAATATCTAGGAGTAATCATGGATAAATGCTTAACATTTAATAAATACGTATACGCCACAATACAAAAATTAAATATAGCAAAAGCGTCAATAAGAGAACTATCAGACAGAAAAAGCAAACTGCGAATAGAAACAAAAATAAAATTATTAAATAGTATAATTCTTCCCATTAAACATATGCATCTGTCGCATGAGGACACATATGCAATACAACAAAAAAGAAAATACAAGCGGCACACAACAGCAGCCTAAGAGAAGCAGCCAACGTACCGAGATACGTAGCTGAAAGATTCTTCTTTAAAAAATTACAACAAATTAGAGTGACTGAAATTATGGAAGAAAAAGCAATGACAAAGTTTGCGGAACTAGAGAACCATCCAAGTCACGTAATGCGAGAGACCGTGAGATATGACGCTTTCCACCGATAAAAGCACAAAAGACCTAATCAACAGTGGAATAAGATTAAATAAAACCAGAAAGAAAACAAACAAAATACCAAAGACAAAACAAAGAAAATACCAGAGAGGAAACCAAAATCTCCGGATGGAAAATAAAGAACAAGAACAACAACAGACAAAGCGGATAGTTCGTAGCTCCATTAAATCGTGGATAAGCGCAAGAACAGTGTAGGCAATGAATTATTTTTAAAGGTACATACTAATTATGATTTTATGTTTCAGGATATCCCACAAAAAAAAACTACAAAAAATACAAAACACGACTTCAGCCACCAAAATATTTAAAAAACTACTAACAAAAACCGGCGAAAGCCACAAAACAATATTAACAAAAACCTTAAAAGCCCGGGTAAGTAGGGCCCAACCCCATGAAAATCAAGTCTCCGAACTGAACCTAGCCCAGAGCGGAGAATTAAGGCCCAGTAAGTAAGCAATTTTAAATTCGTGGATAAATCACCTGAGGATAACAGAAATAAAGCGAATAACGCTGTCCTGAATTTGAATCCGTTAGGTAGCGCGGTGGAGTGACTCCTTTTTTTAACTTAATACACCTCGCTCCAATGAATTGTTACACCTGAACGTAATTCTTAAGGGTAAACATGTCTCACAGGCTGGGTTTAATTAAATTGCTTTTTTGCTTGCTCTTGGGATGCGTCACTTCTTTTTAAAATTTTTGTATTCTTATATCGACTACAAAATGAGTAGTGACGAGGATTTATTAGGTTCAGATGAATCTTATGCTGAAGCTAATGTAGGCGAAAGAGTTTTAACTTTGGATGATAATGGGAGTACTATTATAATACGAACATGGTGCGAATTACAGTCAAACTCTCCTGAACCCCCATGTTTTACTTTTACTGCTGTTTCGGATATAACATTTTCTGCTACCGACTGGAATACATTGCAATTTTTTTAACATTCCTTGGATGACGACCTCATAAATCACATTTCAGAAGAAAATAACATATATACGGATCAAATCAATAGAGACAGTAGTTGGTATTCGGTAACTTCTGCTGAACAGAGTTTTTTGGGTCTTTTTTTTTGCAAACTGTAATCAAGACACCTTAAATACGACAGTATTTGTATAAAAATCCACTGATGCCGATACCTTTTTTTAATGTATAATTAATAAACGGTTTCAGACAATAAACCACAATATTAGTTTCAACAATAATGAGATCCTAATCATAAGCTAAACAAAATTTGGCCAGTATACGAAAAATTATATGCCATGTTTCGTGACGCAGTGATACCTGAAAAACACGTAAACATCGATGAAAGCCTGCTACGATAAATGTCGGCTTGAATGGATCCAGTATATTCTATTGAATAGAGCCAGATTTGAAATAAAACCTATTTATTTTGTTAATTAAATTAATAATTTTACGTCACCTCTAGGAGCTAAATGTTTTATTGCGACTGTACTTTGCTTTCCATTTGGATACTGTATTAAGGTGTTATTTGAATTGGTTTCTAAAAGATCATTCTCTTTAACTAAAGCACCAAACTTACTTCTTCGTAAGTCCAGGGTCAAAAGAAACTAAACCACACACTACTTCTTCGTACAAATCTGTTTAGTAATAGTTTGTCTGAATCTTTAAGCCATGAAGAAATAGAAGTCTCGCTAGTTGATCTTCACTGATAACTAAACAAAGGTTCATGGGGTGTACAATTGGTTGCTGTACACAGTAAACTTCGTATCGAGTACAGGGCATCTCATAGAACAGTTTCGCATTTAGTGATGTCTAAATTTTTGATTTTCAATGCCAGATTCACCACTATCCATATACCTACATTGTATCTTTCGACTTAACCATTTTTTTTTTCATGGTTATGTGGTGTTGTTCTACTTAAAGATGATGTAAATAATTATTAAACTGTTGTGAAGTATGCAGAATGTATACAGTGTGTCCGTAAAGTATGGAATAAATTCGATATTTCCTAAATGAAAAGCCTTTTTAAAAAAAATTAAAACACGTCAATTTTTAAATTAAATATTCTACATTTTACGATAAAATTTTATTATATAAGGTAATACACATTACAGTGAATACGTCATCGGCTCTTTTTTTAAATGTAACACCCTTTATTTTAGGACATTTTTAGATTGATAAAAATGATCTGATTTCAAAAAAGTATAATACTGGGGGTCTAACGGATATAATGTAAAAAAAATGCGCTTAGAAAATTAATTTTTATTGATTTATAATAATAAATTATAAATATAAAAATAAATTATTATATAAATTATAATAAACAACTTGAAAGTAATCCAGTAATTAATACATAATTTAATCTTAAATGTTCGAATTGTAGCTCCTGTTGTATTTGACAGTAACCCAAATGTTATACAAATTCTTGTAGAACCTTGTTTATGCTTTCTTGAGAAATATTGTTTATTTCTTTACGAATTCTTGTTTTTAAGTCTGCAATATTTGCAGGTTTTGTTTTATAAACAACATTTTTTAAATGACCCCACATAAAATAATCTGAGGAGGATTGAGGTCTGGCGACCCCGCTGGCCATTCAATATGTCCACGTCTTCCGATCCACCTGTTCGGAAAAATTTCGTTTAGGTACCTTCGAACATCTAAAGCATAATGCGGAGGCGTACCATCATGTTGAAACCATAAACTTTTATCAAAACCTCCAAGATTAATTGTACTGGGGAATAAATTAACTAAAGTAGGTACGAGATACCCACTTAAAAACTGAAGGTATGCTGGCCCGTTTAAATTACCTTCGAAATAGTAGGGTCTAATGATTTTATTTCTTACAATGCCAGCCCATACGTTTACCTTCTGCGGGTATTATGTATGATGTTCCGGCATCCAGTTGGAGTTTTCTTTTGCCCAGTATCTACAATTCTGACGGTTGACCTCGCCATTTAATTTAAATGTAGCCTCATCAGAAAAAATAATATTTTGAACCAAGAGAGGGTTTCGGTGGCTGTTATCCATCATTATTTCGCAAAATTGAATTCTTTTATCTGGATCATCCTCGTTTAATTCCTGTACAACTGTGCATTTTACTTACTTTACTTGCTTTTACGTACTTTGTGTACCATTGTTTTGCAAACATCGAGATCACTACTAACCTTACCTACAGAAGTGAGCGCATCTTCTTCAAAAGCAAGTAGAACATCTAATGTTGTAACATAATTTACAAAGGGACGACCTGATTTGCGTGCATTTTCAACCGTACCAGTTTCTCGAAATTTCTTTTCAATCTTACTTACCGTTGATTGCGTGATGGGTATTTCTGGATATTTATCATTAAATGAATTACACACTTCTATCTGAGTTCGCAATTTGTCTCCATACCCAATCATCATGGGTATTTCAATTCTTTGCTTTACACTCAAATTCATTTCTACTTAAAATTAATTCTAAGCAATAATACAGAACATTCACGAATTAATACAATTATTGTACTACTTAATTGTTATTGAACGTTACTAAAAATAATTACAGTTTACCAAAAACTAGAAGTACATAGAAAAACTTTTTTGCAATTGATAATAAGTAAATAATTTATTTTCTAACCGCATATCTTTCAAATTATATCCATTAGACCCCCAGTATTATACTTTTTTGGAAACAGCTTATTTTTATCGATCTAAAAATGTTCTAAAATACAGGGTGTTACATTTAAAAATAGAGCCGATGACTTCATCACTGTAATGTGTATCACCTTGTATAATGAAATATTATTGTAAAATTTATAACATTAAATTTAAAAATGACGTGTTTTAGATTTTTTAAAAAGGCCTTTCATTAAGGAAATATCGAAATTATTCCATATTTTACGGACACACTGTATATGTCGGCATTCCATATAAACAAAATATTTGATTAACACATTCACTTACTGTCTGACTAGATTTATCTGAGCTTGAAAAAGCCCATGGAAATCTTTAAAATTCGTCAATGATATGCAATGCAATATAGGAATTTTTAGAAGAACTGGGTATTGGACCTTTAAAGTCAACGTTCAATTTTCTGAACGGAGCTGTTGTTTTGAGTAAATGTTTGTCGAGTTCTTTTTATAAAATCTGGGTTTAATTTTTGCACAAATTGGACAAGAGGTAATTACTTCTTTAATTTCATCTATAGAATAATCTAAATTTCGAATTTTTATAAAATGGTACATACGAGTAATCCCAGGATGCGATTTTGAATGTAATTAATCTAACTTGTTTGTATTATTTATATTGTTGCATATTCTTGTAAGTTCATCAGCTGCATCATTAGCCTTTGCTAGACGATAAATATCATATGTAAAACAAGAAAGCTCCAAAAGCCAACGCATAAATTTTTCATTTTAGATTTTACTTGTATAGTTTGTATTAAACATGAATGAAACAGACTTTTGATCTGTGATAAGTTTGAATTACCTTCCTGTTAGATAATGTCTTTATTTTTTTAATGCTTCTTTTTCAATTACAGAATATTTTAGTTCAAAATCTGTGAGGGTATTTAAAAAAAAGTAACGGGACTTGCAGATTGATTTAGCATGGCAGCAATACTAAAGTCAGATGCATCGGTTTTAACAAATGAGAATTTATTTTTCATCAATTGTCCATAGAAGTTCATTAGCTATAACAGTTTTTAACTCACCAGAAGCAAATAACAAGTTTGACCAGGTTTTGTTTAAGCAGAAGCTGAACTAGTTCTGAAGTACTGAAGTAATGAAGCTAGAAATGTTGATGACTACAAGATCCTATATTATTTAATTCTGCCTTATACGTATGAGATTGTTTTTGAGAATCTTCTGAAGATCTAGATTTAGATAATATGTCATCCAAAGACGAATAACTAAAATCAAGTAATCTTTGACGTATATTAGATTAAATGAGACCATTAATAAAAGCATTACGAATATAGTCCTTTTTATTTTAATCTGAAGAAACTGCTTTAAATTTACAATTTATAGCTTCTAGTTTATCAGCCTGTAGTTAGGTATACCTGTTAATAACTTTAAAATTCAACAGTTTTCAAGAGAAATGCATTTTACAAATCAGCTTTCCTAATTCTGATTTAACGCAAATACTTCAGGCAACGAAGGAAAAATAGACAAAAACATCAATACTTCTAAATTTTGGTATGAAATACCTTTAACAAAGTTAATAGTTAACAAAATATTAAATAAAATAAATATATCAGCAGTATAATTAATAATAGGATATGACAAAATAACAGAATAATTGGATTTTCCATCAAACATTTTACGTTTTATATAAAATTAAAGTCATAATGAAAACATTTTATTCACAAACCAAATTAATAAAAATAGTTAAATAACTAGCATTTAGTTAACTAAATAGCATTAAACTTTTTGTCAAAGTAAGTGTTCGATATGTCCACCATTTTCTTTAATTCATTTGTCAATACATTTCATAAAATATTTCATATTAAATAGTTTTTTTGGGATTGTTTATGAATTTAATAATTATATTAATATCTCACCACATGACCAAAGAATATGACTATTACCACGAACAATTCAACGTTCCGAAAAGTTGTATTTAAGTATGTTCTCACTGCCCTCTCTCTATAGTGTGGTGGTGTACCATCTTACATAAACCACATTATTTGTCGCCTTAAGTTTGATGACAATTCTTTCAAAAAATCAATACGATCGTTGTTTAAAAAAAATGTAAGTAAATCTTACCATTCAGATTTAAAAGGTAATTCACATTTTTGTAAAAAATGATTACCAATGGTTTCTTAAATCCATACGTTTATTTAAAATTATCTTAAAACGCCTTTCTTTCTTTATATGAGGATATTCAGTATCTCAGAAATGATTTTTGTTTAAATTAAAAAGATCATGGTGGGAAAATTTAGCTCCGTTCGTAAAAAATATTCTATCGACGAAGGAGTGGTCAAGATTTTACATGTTTCGGATTTCATTTGCAAATCTGCACTTTAAAGGTAAATCTGCTTACAATAGATTTTGCACACGTGTACAATGGTAAGAATAAAAATGCTTATGTTGTAGGATTTTTAAATCTGATGTTTTGCTGATTTTTAACGCCGAAGAAAAATGTCGTGTACTTGCTCGAGGATTATCGTCAAAGCGAACCATTACTTCATCTTCCTGATCAGGCGTAATGAACCACTTTCGCCTAAATTCCGAAAGAGATGTTTAAAGGTTGGGTAATTAGGTTGTAGCATGTTTGGGTATCTTTCTAAATATTCCTTTTTAGTCCCAAATTATTATGCCTCGGCATTTTCTGCTTTTCTTTAATAAACCAAAATAAATTAGATATTACAAAAATCACTGATTAATCGAAACAATACTTATTTTAAGTTATCAACAGCATTTGTGATATTAGCCTACTATGTTAAAATTTTCCATAATGCATTGGGGTTGTCTACTGGCATTAAAACTTCCTCTAAAAAAGGTGGTAGGTACAGTAGCTGGCACTGTAGACTATATATAGGCTTGGTTCATGACTTATTATTTCGAATGATTGAATCGCTAAACTATTTATACCCTTTGAAATCAAAATATTAGTGGTTTAGACATATTTTTCAATTTGTGACGGTATTATAATCAAACTATTTTCAGTCGCAACTGGAGCAATGTATTCTTTTTCAATTTGTGTCGGTATTATATTCAAATTATTTTCACTCGTAACTGGAGTAATTTCAACAATATAAACTAAGCTTGTTCAGCTATGGTAAAGGAATATAAGAACCAATTTCTGGTGTCATCCCTAATTGTTGATACCGTAACTGAACATCTTCTAAAACGTGTACTACTGTATTTGGATCACAATTTGACGTAGAACCTAGAGTTTGTGGTTTTTGACCTATAGCCCTATCTACCATTTTTTTCCCTCGAGACATCCTGAAAACAACGAAAAATTGTAAATAGTGCAATTCATATTTCGTGTTTTCAGTAAAGTAAGTTCAGTATTTCATTATAACAAAATATTGCAAAAAAGTTTGTCTGTTCGATAAGCTGAAAGAATACTGCACGGATGTTCTTATGAATTTCGCAAAAAGATAGAGTGATAATATAGAGGTTTAGGTTGCCATCAAAATATTTAGGAATGTACTAGAAATATTCATAAAATGTACTAGATTGTACCCAATGAATAAATTAATGGGAACTGGTAGGGAAAGTGGCGGGAAATTTAAAATTAAACATACACATTATATATTTTTTGTCTTTTACAAAATTAGTTTTTAAAACTTAACTTTAAAAAATTCCGCTACAAATTAACAAAATAATTAAATTCTACAATACAAAAAAACAAGTATGTTTTATTGTAAAAGCAAACTAAAAAATTTAAAAATTTAAAGTTTAAAAACAATAATTTTAATAAAAATTAAAAAATCAACGTTTATACTGCTTAAGTAGATCATTCGATGGTTCCCAATCATAGCAGGTTAGAGTTTTCGTTATTTCCTTCGTTAATAATAAATTTTGGCACGTTGAGGTACTCAGACAATTTCTATTTTTTCTTTTTATTAAATTTAACGATGAAAAAACTCTTTCTGCGGCTGCGCTGCCATGAAGTAAGCAAGATATGTTCTTGAGGCCTCTGATTGTCTTAAAGGATACCTTTCCAAGTTTATAATATGCCTTGAAATGAGCAGCCCTCAATGCTTTATACGAGAACTCGTCAATCGTATAGACTGGGGTTTGCGCGTCCTCCCCGAGGACAATTTTTCAGAACACCTCCCCTTCGATTTTTGAACAACCAGTCCTCTATCTTAAGGTCTTGATTTTGCCTCTTTAGACAGATCGTGATGATTTCTTTATCAGACTCTTTCTCATGGACGCAGGTGAGGATCATGGGGCGCTTGGGCATATTATTGGGGTCAACTATATTTAGGTTTGCTCCCACCCACGTAGTCCTCATTATTTCAGTCGTTCATTTTTTTTATACCCGTTAACACAGTTCTCCCACAGGGTCCTTTGCTAAACGATGTTTTATGGAACTGTAGAAGTTCATTATGGCCTCCGATATGAGCGTCATCAGCTGCTTGTTCCAGTTTGTTATTGATCAGATCTACTTGAGCCCGATCTAGTTGAGTATTAGGAAGGATGTGTGCTACCGCCATTCTGAATATTTTTGTCACGTTACTTTATTATCTTGTCTGTTCGTTAGAACCCCTTGGTTTTTTAGCAACTCTGTTGAGAGGGGGGCCAACAGCTATTTTTGCCTCTTTTCCCAGCTTCCTTTGTTGCGCTTCAGACAGACATTTTTTGAGACACTTATTATTTTTTTTTTATTTTAAAATCCGAAATTATACTTTATTATTTAAAATTTTCCAATCATAAAAAGAATTCTTTGTGCTAAAAAGCTATTCTAGCGTACTAACAAGATCTGGAATTGTTTTTTTAATTGAAATAACTTTTTTTTGGGCTTTCTCTCCCAGTGATTGACTTTTCATTAATTATATTTATATTTTATAAAAAGAGAGTTTTTATTATATTATTTGCAGATTTGTACATATTTAAATTAAAAATTTGAATCACAATATTTTTCCTAAAAAGAGAGTTTTTATTATATTATTTGCAGATTTGTACATATTTAAATTAAAAATTTGAATCACAATATTTTTCCTAAAAAGATTCACATATTAAAAGTTAAAATAATATTTTATTTTCTACAAAAAAATATGGTACATGAGTAGGATTTGTTCTCTAATTTGATGAAATGAAAGCATTCAATGCACACGACCAGCGACATCTACATAAGAAAATATCTAAAGTTGCATTTTTGTTGCCACACTCTTTCATATTTTAGAAGCACCTACATGACCGCCTCCTAATGGTACAGTAAGGAACTAAAATCTTGTTTAACTTCAGCCGTGACTAAAAAATGACAGTGAAATATGCATTATATCTATATATGAAATACATGAAATACACGAAAACATGAATACATGAAAAAGAAAAATTAAAGAAATAAATAATTATTTCATAAACTACAAAAATTGACATTTTTATATATCTGATTAGCCGTATAAAGTGAATAAAATAGATTGTGTAATAATTGTATTAGAAATGGGTGGATAATTTACAAAATGTACTTTTGTACTCATGTGCTAAAAATGTACTAGAAATAGTACAATTGTACTAGACCGGCAGCCTTAGTTAGGTATTTAATTTATTAAGGTTTTATGTAAATTGGTTGAACCATAACTAGAGTTCGGATTTAAAAATATAAAGAAGCGCATACAAAGCATAACGATTTTATGCAAAAAACATTTTATTATACAAAAAAAAAAAAATAAAAAAAAGCAAATAAACCGACTGGGAGTCTTTATCGTAAAAGTGCCACCTGTGGTCATTCTACTAACGTGTCTGTCCACTTAGGTACTACATAGGTACCGCTGTAAATATAATTAATTTTAATTAAAAGTATCATTAAAAAATTAATTAAAATATAAAATTGATCAACTGCTAAATCTTTTTTAAGCGGGAAATTATAATATGTGCAAGGCTTTTCTAGCCAATTAAATATTGATATCGACCTTAGTCCTTTACCATAAGGTAGGTAATCGTCTCAACTTTACGACAAGCTCGAGAAGTAAAATTGACCAAAAAATGGACTTAGTAGGTTAACGCATTAGGCCAACGAATTATCATCTTTGAGTTGTTTAAATAAGAACATTGTTAATTATGCTTATTCACAGGTATTCAGTGCTTTACCGCACAAATATCACAACTAAGAATTAATATGCAGCTGACTTATAAAATACGATTATCATGAAAATGGATGAATTTTGGAGTTATTAACAAGTTTAACTTTTCTTTGTAATAATAATGTGTCTTCAAATTTTTTTAACACAAATAGAGCAAAAAAGTTAAGCACAAATTTCTGCCACATATGTGGCATATGTGGCGCCCTCTATCAGCTTTATCAAAGTATGTATAAAAATATTATTTTTCCTACTCAAAAGCATCCAATTGCAAATTTTTGTATATAAATATTTACAAACGTGAAAGTTATAGCGAAAAATAAAATTTTAAATTTCCACTTTAACACCCTGTATCTTTCTTAATATCAATATTTTATTAAAGCAAGTAGACTTAATAGTAATATGTTTGTTTCTTTTTGTACAATTACTTAAGGACCAGCCTGTATATAATATATTAAAGTATTTATATATTTTTAATCCAATAAAACGATGGAACGGCAACTTACTGGAGGCAACTTACATTGAAAAACAGACAAAGTCATGTCTGCATAAAAAGAAGAAGAAGAAGAAGAAGAAAAAATATATTTTTAATGATCTCGATAGCCATATATTCAATACTCTAAGTATAATACTCTTTTTTTTTCATAAATAATTATTTCAATTTATGTTAAAGAATACGATAACATTCCGTGTAAAATATCTATTATATTCTGAACAATATCCCGTTATAATAAAATTTATAGCCAGATTGACTTAATTGCCAAAGAAAACTGCGGAATTGTGTACCTCCCGGCCAAACTTAAACGTTTAAAGTTTTGTAAGACTAGCCTAAGGCCATCCAAAGCCAATGAGAATTTATCGTTCTTAGGGGAAGTCGCCCATTGATTTTCGATGGAACCTGGGGTCAAAATTAATTGCCTATAATTGAATGCTGAATCCCTGAATTTACTGGGAATGATGATTTCGGAAAAGAAGGAGTTTGGGGTTGTCGAACGAGTCTTTTACATGTGGGTTCAGCGTGTATAGTTGAATTAAACTAAGCTTTACGTCACTTCGTTAATATAATCAGATTGTTTAACTTAAATTATTTGTTTTAAAAGCGTTTTAAAAAATGTATTTTAAAATTTTTTCGTCCCTATCTCTCTCTTTAACAATTTTTTATATTTTAAGAAAATATACTAGAAGCAAGAGAGTATTATTGTAAAATATTTAAATTATTATCTACGATATGCTGGGAAAGTTAACTGTGATAGCTGATACAAAAGCAGACCAAATATATTAAATATGCTTATAAAAAAAAAACTTGCAATTAAGTAAAAACTTCTTTTGTCTATAATGGTATGAAATTTTATTAATCATTTTTTTTTAATTAATCGAAATGGATTTTTCAAAACGTTTTCGATCCTCTCAGATCATACTCAGTGAAAAATCTAAAAGTATAACCACTTAAAAGTAAAACAAAAGGGGTAAAATTTTGACTGTTAAATTGAAAATGTGGTTATTACTTACGTCTATATAGTATTTGGAACTTGCCATATGATGATGTCATATAACCTTTAAATTACATAATTTAAGTAACTAACATTATAATTGAAGAGTCCAAAGCAAAAACGATGAAGGTCATTAAAAGTTAATTGTCGGTAAATTGAATTTTAAGTTTTGAAACCAAAATACACTTACAGCAGGAATATTAGGGAAAATAAGTTAGCGTGCATTTAGTGCAACATTTATTGGATTATATTTTGTGAAAACCTCATGTTTATAAGTCTTTTAATTTTTAACCTAAAGAAAAAAATAATTCCAAAATACAAAAATTACAACACAAAAACGTTGGTTGTCATGACAAACTTGTCAAAAACGATCTAATAATCTATGCTATTTTAAAGGAATTTCACAAATATGCAAAATAACAAACTTAAGCCTAGAAAAGTGTCAAATAACTGTCAAAGTGTGGTTACACATTTTAAAGTTTCTCCACATTTTAAAGTTTAATTCGAGATTCCAACCCTGCGTTTAGTTGATAAAGTGCCGATTAAAATCTGCTCTTACTAAACATCAATTAATCCAGTCTCTGGTTTTTTGGCAACTTCCACAAGTCGAACTAATTAGCCGATACAAGACCGGCTCTAGAAAAATTTTATCAAATGAAGAAAACAAAAATTAAAAATGGATAATTCTGAAAATATTAGTATACCTACTACATCATCAACATCGACATACTCCAATGCAGTAAGCAACTTCAATTTTCCTTCAAAAGAACAAGCCATTATTCTGTCAGCTATCCAAGGTATTAAAATACATGAATACATAGTAGCCATAGGGTCTCTACTCACACCAAAAAATGTTATCTTTGCATCACGAATAGCTAACAACAGAGTTTGTATTTACTTGAACAATACTAGCATAGTAGATACCTTACTAAACAACCATAAAACAGTACTCATCCAAGGCAATGAGATAGAAATTCGAAGACTTATTACGCCAGCAAGGAGACTAGTAATATCAAACATCTGCCCCAGCATTCCGAACAGTATTTTAGAAGAAGAACTGAAACAACTAGAAATAACTGCAGTATCCAAATTAACGTTTTTAAAAGTTGGCATGCCCGAGTCTGAGTATAGTCATGTCTTAAGCTTTAGGCGGCAAATATTTGTCTCTCCGATAATCACCAAACCAATTCCAAATACAATCTTAATAACCTATGACAACACTCCTTACAGAATCTTCCTATCCCTAGATGGTTTAAATTGCTCTAGATGTAATACTACTGGCCACAAAGAAGAAAACTGCACATCAACATCAACTGGTACAGAAACACTTAAAGATCCTTATACCTCAGAACTCGAACTCATGGAAATAAATCAGAATAATTCAGCAACAAATATTTCAGATGATACAACCAACTGTTTCAACCCTATTTCTACAGATATCCCAACGACAAATGATTCGCTTATAGTACACAGCATACCTTCAACTAAAGCTAACAGCAATAATAGTAAAACAACCAATCAAGCAAAAAGGCAAATTTCAACCTCTCCTGAAATCTCAGAAACTAAAAACCTAAACGAAACTTTCATAACTCCAAAAAAATCCGCACACAAAAAAAAGAAAAAGGCTTTAGATGTCGAAGCCACATTAAAACCAATTGAAAACATTTTAATGACAGCATCTCCTTCATATACGCTAAATTTCTCTGAATTATGCGACTTCGTGATAAACGCAATAGGATCAAAATTTCCTGAAGTCACAGCTAAAAACTATACAGAAGATTTTGACGGCTTATACACCTTATTAAAAATGGTTCACTCAAAATTAAATGATAGACGCATGAAAAATAATATCACAAGAATTATAAAGAAAATAAATCCAACAAATGAATCTTCCCTCACTGAAGAAAGCGACTACGATTTATCTCAATAGTCCAATTATATTCATTCTTCAATGGAACTTGAATGGCTATTATAGCCACATTGAAAACATTAAAATGCTAATCAATGAACTGTCACCACTAATAATATGTCTTCAAGAAACTCGTCTTTCCAACAATCAAGCAAAACTAAAAAATTATATGCCCTATACAAAAAATCGAGCAGTACAGCAAATATCCAGTGGTGGAGTCGGAATTTTTGTACATTCAACCATCCAATCCCAAGAAATTCCGTTAAATACAAATCTGGAAGCAGTAGCAGTTTCGGTAATACATCATTTTAAAATCAACATATGCAACGTATATTTACCACATCCTGACGAAACTACTCTATTAGAACTTCAAAATGTAATTAAACAAATTCCATCTCCAAAATTAATTTTGGGTGACACAAACTGCCACAACATCGCATGGGGATCACAAAGAACAGATAAAAATGGACGAATATTATTAGAAGCAATTAATAACATAAAACTAGTTTTATTAAACACAGGAGCACCTACTAGATTCAATGCACATAATGGCACTTTTTCCTCCATAGACTTATCTATCAGTGATTCAACTTTAGCTCCATTTTTACAGTGGAATACATTGGACCACCTATACGACAGTGATCATTTTCCGATAATAATTACTCATGACAAAGATGAAAAAACCTGTACAACACCATATGAAACTTGGAAATTAAAGTCAGCCGATTGGGAAAAATACTCGAACTTAGTAAGCATACGTATACCAAATCTCGTTATATCAGATAATATAGACACTACTCTATCATCTTTCAATGGTATAATTTTAGACGCAGCCAGAGATTCTATAGGAAAAACCAAAAATATCACAAAAGCTCCTCTTCCTTGGTGGAACACTGAAATCGCATCCGCTTTAAAGCAAACAAAACATGCTTTTAATATATACAAAAAGTTTAACACACCTAATAACTTAAACAATTTTAGATCTTTAAGGGCCAGATCTAGATTTTTAATAAAACAAGCAAAAAAAGAGAGCTGGACCAATTACGTGTCGTCAATTGACTCGTCTACGCCCATAAGGGATATATGGCAAAAAATAAGGAAAATAAAAGGTTCAAAAACATTTAACCATATTGACACAATCACTACAAATGATCTAACAACTTCAGACAAACACGAAATCTCAGAAATTTTAGTAGAACACTATCAGTTGTATTCAAGCAATCAGCAGTACCACCCAAATTTCTTAGAACACAAAGAAAGAACAGAAGCATCAAAAATTAATATAGAAGATACTGCTGATCCACTAAACACTTCCATAACACTTGATGAATTAAATGAAAGTCTTAATAACCTCAAAAATACCTCACCTGGACCTGATGACATACCACCAATTTTCATCGAAAAACTACCTATAAGCGCGAAGGTTACTTTAGTAGAGATCTTCAACAAAATTTATTCGACCCATAAATTTCCATCTCTCTGGCGCGAAGCAATTATAATACCATTTTTAAAAGACAATAAACCAAAAAACTTATCTTCTTCGTATCGACCAATATCTCTTACCTGTAGCATCTGTAAAATAATGGAAAAAATTCTAAGCAAAAGATTAAAATGGTACTTAGAAAAGAAAAATCTCCTTACATCCATTCAAAGTGGGTATCGATCAGAACGGTCTACAATAGATAACATTATAGCATTAGAATCTGAAATACACGAAGCTTTTATACATAAACAAAAATTAATAGCAATTTTCTTTGACATCACAAAAGCATTTGACACCACGTGGACATATCACATTTTAAAAACAATGAAGAGTTGGAAAATAGATGGTAAATTCCTAGCCTTCGCCAAAAACTTCCTGGAGAACAGAAGTATAAAAGTTAAAACAAACGGTGTCATGTCAACTAAGAAATCACTGGAAAATGGTATCCCTCAAGGATCTGTATTAAGCCCCCTGCTATTCTTAATAGCAATCAACAACGTATCTAACCATTTTATGCTTCCAGTAAAAGCAAACCTTTACGCCGATGATCTTGTAATATATATGAGAAGTAAAAACCTAAAATCAGCTGCATCAATATTACAAAATACACTAAATAAATTAGAAGGGTGGTCTTTAGATATAGGCTTGAGATTTTCAACCGAAAAAACTAAAGTAATAATATTTGACAAAAGAAAAACACAACACCACTTAAATTTAAAACTTAACGGAAATACTCTTATAACAACCAATGAAATCAAATTTTTGGGAATGACATTCGACTCTCAACTAAAATGGACATCGCACATAAATGAACTAATTAAATCATGCCAACAGAGAATAAATCTTCTAAAAGTTCTTTCCAATCACAAATGGGGCGCAGACACAACTATTCTTCTGCGATTATATCAAGCTCTAATTAGAAGCAAACTAGATTATGGATGTATATGCTACGAAACTGCTACTAAAACTCAAATGAACAAACTGGACATCATCCAATCCACAGCATTACGCATAGTTTTCGGAGCTTTCAGAACCACGCCAATTAGCAGCCTTCAAGTCCTAGCAGGAGAACCGCCATTAACTCTCAGAAGACAATATTTTTCAATGTGTTGTGCTACTAAATATCTCAGTGCAAAGGAAAACCCGTTTATAACAAGCCTAATAAGAAGCAACCCTCCAAATCTGTACTCAAATTATTGCCCTAGAAACTTACCTTTCAATGAACGAATAAATCGATTTGAATTCGATATACATCAATTGAGAGCCACTTCTACAAACAGATGCCAGTCTCCTCCCTGGAAAGTTCAAATACCAAAACTATCCCAAACATTCACACAATCCTTCTGAAATACAACAACAATTCCGGTCTACCATCTCCAGATACCCTGATTTCAAACTAATTTTTACTGATGCCTCTAAAAGCAGTAATGGTGTAGCTGCTGCAGCTATTTTTGAAGACAACACCTCTGTCACCCGTCTAGCCAAGGAGTGTAGCATATATACTGGAGAACTGCAGGCAATCTTCAACGCACTGAACCAATGTACCAGCATTGATACAAACTTTCTTATTATATCAGATTCTCTAAGTGCCTTAAATGGTGTCAAGCAGATGTATCCTACTCATGCCAATTTAGCATTAATAAAAGACATGCTATACAATGTCCAAACATGTGGTAAAAACATAACATTTTTATGGGTACCATCCCATGTTGGGATAAAGGGTAATGAAGCAGCTGATAAAGCAGCAACAGAAACTATCAATAACATGACAATTCCTATTATGCAAAACATACCAATTTCAGACCAAAAAACATTAATAAAAACTTACATGAACAAAATCTGGCAAGTAAAATGGAACCAAACAGAAGCAAAATTAAAAAGTATCAAACCAGATGTTACTTCTGCTTTACTACCGCTCCCAGCTAAAAGACATGACCAAGTAGTTATTAACAGACTGCGGCTAGGTCATACAAAATTTACACATGGATACATCATCTCCAAGGACCCTCAGCCGATTTGCCACATCTGTCAAATACCATTTTCAGTGCAACATATAATGATAGACTGTCCAGTGTACTCAACAGCAAGATCGACAGCAAAACTAAAACACAATTTGAAAGAAACTCTAAAAGAAGACATCAGCAATACAATAAATTTTATCAAAAATTGTAAACTGTATAACAAACTGTAACATAACATAAAATGTTTGTATTTTACAAAACTGTTATGTAAATTTTAATAATATACTAAATGTAACTTTTCTAAAATAAAGATATACCACCCGCTAATAACCCTAGGGGTTGATGCGGTACAAAAAAAAAAAAAAAAAAAAAAAAAAAAAAACTTAAGCCTAACTTATTATTATTTTTCAATCTAATAATAATAATTTTATATAGCATTGCATTACATTATATTGTGATAATTATTTTATTTATTTTTACTCTTTCCACCAGTTCTCATCTTTTTGATTGCTGCCTTTTTACCCTTGCTAACAATTTCTATCTTTTTGATTACTGCATCACTTTTTTCCATTTTTATAAAGTGATTGGTATGG
The DNA here is from genome assembly GCF_040954645.1 of Diabrotica undecimpunctata. Lineage (NCBI taxonomy): Eukaryota > Metazoa > Arthropoda > Insecta > Coleoptera > Chrysomelidae > Diabrotica > Diabrotica undecimpunctata. The sequence continues at coordinate 41,204,645 of NC_092811.1, read as the reverse complement.
ATTCTAAAAAAGAGAAACATATTGATACAAAGAGTCTTAAGACTTAATTCAGTTATTCATTACCTGTATACTTTTTATCTGGAAGAAAAAATTCGTCAGGTCCTGGCATTTCCGTTTGATTGATGAAAGCATTACGAACTATTGCAGTTTCCAAGGCCCCATTATAGGTTGAACGATATGTTATATATATATGTGATAGATATCTGGGATGTACGGATTCTGCTTGAATTTTCCGAAGTGGCTGTACTGCAAATGGACATTTTACTACGTAATATGGGGCTAAATATTTATTCCATTGACGAAAAAAGCTCTGTTCGAGATTAAAACCTTTAAATGGGGTTGGCTTAGCTCTTGCTCCTCTAATTTCATTAATCCAGTCAGCAATAGTCTCAGCTTTAGTATTCTGGTTGATAAGGCCCATATTCTTATCACATTCTAGATAAGAGTGTCCCCTTATAGGAAAGGTAATTTTGATCTTGTCAAGTCTTCGAGTAGTTACAACAACGTAATGGATATATGGAAAAATATTGAAATTGTTGTTTTGCCCCCCACATGAGTCGCAAAATATTTCAAGCTGTTTGACTTTTTTATCTAATTGAGTAAATATTCATAAAGAATGGTATCATCGATACAGCAACGCAAAGTGGAACTGTCACCCATTATAAAAAGCAAGCATGGATGACAGATGAAATAATCGAAATGATGGACGAAAGAAGACAGCTTAAAAATAGAAATAACTCAGAGTATAAACGAAAGCATAATCTGATTCGAAGAAAAATCAGGGAAGCCAAAGAGTTATGGATGCAAGCAAAATGTGAGGAACTAGAAGAATTGCAACGAAAACATGACGAATTTAACACACATAAGAAAATAAAAGAAGTTACAGTACACAAAAGAAATACACCCATAACATTAACGAATAATGAAGTTCATGCACTATCCCTAGAAGACGAAGTAATGGAGGAATGGGAAAACTACATTAAAGCATTATTTAAGGATGATCGAGGATCACTACCTAACTTAAGTGCACATACAGGACCATCAATCTTAAAAGGTGAAGTGGAAAAAGCCATACACCAAGCCAAAAACAACAAAGCCAGTGGACCAGATCAAATATACAGCGAATGGCTAAAATTACTCTCAAATGACAATATAAAAGAACTCACTGTACTTTTCAATCAAATATATGATACCAGTGAAATTCCATCGGACTGGTTAAAATCGATCTTTATTCCTCTACCTAAGAAACCAAACGTTAAGAAATGTAGCGACTGTAGACTCATTAGTTTAATGAGCCATGCTTTTAAAATACTGTTGCAAATTCTTCTAAATCGAATTAACAACAAGTGCGAAGAAATAATTAGTCAAGAGCAGTTCGGGTTCCGGAGATGCCTTGGAACTAAAGAAGCACTATTTTCTATGCAAACACTCCTTCAACGATGTTGGGAGGTAAGAAAACCCGTATATATGTGCTTCATTGATTTTGAAAAGGCATTTGATCGCGTTCAACATACCAGACTAATTACCGCCTTGCAGAGCATCCAACTAGATAAGAAAGACATCAAACTTATTGCCAAACTTTACTGGAACCAAACAGCCATTATTAATACCAACAATAGAGAATCAAAGCCAATCAGTATTGAACGAGGCGTAAGACAAGGCTGTATACTATCTCCCACCCTCTTTAACGTGTATTCTGAGAATCTATTTAGGGAAGCTTTAAAAGATCAAAAAGGAATTATCATAGGAGGAGAAATAATTAACAATATACGGTACGCCGACGATACTGTGATTCTAGCTGAAAACATCGACGATCTGCAGGAGCTAATCAATAGAGTTGACATGGAATGCACAAATTGGGGACTGTCGATAAATATTGATAAAACTAAATACATGGTGACCAGTAAAGTGGATATTGGCGCAACCCAACTGATATTAAACCAACAAGCGCTGCAGAGAGTTCAGAGATTCAAATACCTTGGATGTTGGATTACCCAAAATCTAGATCCATCCTTCGAAATTCGATGTAGAATTGAACAGGCAAGAAACTCATTTCAAAAATTCAAGTCTCTATTATCCAATAACTCATTAAATTTGGAAATCCGTGAAAAGTTTACAAGATGTTACGTGTGGTCTGTACTTTTGTATGGATGTGAAACTTGGACTTTAAACGCCGATATCATGAATAAAATCGAGGCGTTTGAGATTTGGTTGTATCGAAGGATACTAAAAATTCCATGGACTAGCAGAACCAGAAACGAAGAAGTTCTTAGAAGAATGGGACATCAACGAACTCTATTAAATATTATTAAGAGGCGTAAACTAGAATATCTTGGACATATAATCAGAGGACCAAGATATGAGTTCCTTCGGCTAATTCTCAACGGTAAAATCGAAGGAAAGAAATGGATAGGACGGAAGAAACTTTCTTGTTTGAGGAATTTGCGGCAGTGGACAGGTTTGACAGCGGACCAATTGCTACACGTAGCGCAAGACCGAGATCAGTATAAAAATATTATAAGCATGGTAGTCGCCGACGTTCCATAGGGATATGGCACTCTAAGAAGAAGAGTAAATATAAAATGGTGAAGCATTGAAATCACTTCGTCGGACTCTTTAGCAGCAATATTTTCCGAGTAGCAGTAGAAGTGTGAGTCAGCTGTAGAAAGAACATGTATATTAAATGAGTAAAATGCAAGCTGACGTTTATAATATACATCATTAGTGGTAATGTTCGGTAGTGGCAAATTTTTTTGGAAATCCATAGCAATGCTTTCGTAGTCTGTAACGTTCATGCTTCTTTTTCTTGCTGCTCTCTTTCTAGCATAAAAAACTTCAGCCTTCTTTAAGTGTAACTCATTCTGAATTTCTAAATTTTTTAATTGTTGCATTAGTTCTACTTTGCTTTCTGTTATTGGTGTATTTTCAAGTTTTCTCTGTAAGCTTAATTTCTCTGCGTTAAATTTGTCGCACTGCATGTGTAAACTGCATGTGTCGCTTCGAGGGTATCCCAATTTAATATTGAAATTATGATTAAAGATACAGATCCGATAATATTCGTACGACACAGATCCAACATCTAAATCAGTGTACATATTGTACATTTTCTTTAAATTAAGGCTCTCCGGTAGATAAACGACAGTGGATTTTTTACGGCTAAAATGTCTGCCTTTAAAAGAACTGTGATTTTTTACAGCCTCCAAGGTAGCAGGAGGTTTGGTGCAATGGGTGTGTGAGTACATTCCCCATTCCCCTTTCAGAAATTCCATGCAAGGACAGAAATGCCTTTCGACACACCGGAACCTCAATGATATTATTTCCTTTCATAGTTCTTACCTTATAAGAATATGCTTTTTCATGAAATTTGGCTATCTCGTCATTTTGTCTTGGGCAACGTTTTTTAATTGATAACACGTTTATTAATCCTATTAAATATGAACTTTGTTCATTTTTAGAAGACATTTCATTGAATTTTTTTATAATTCGTTTACGTTCAGAAAAATCTAATATTTCAAAACATTTATACCTCAAGCATTTACAGTCTTCGCCCAGCTCGTGGGAAGCTAACCTCAGTTATTTCATAACGTCTACTTCTCGCCCAAAAGATTGTCTTTTTTTAGATCCCATATTCAACTTTTCAATTGTATCCGAGTCACTGCTATTATTTTCTTCTTTTAGTCCCTGTATATTCATTTTATCACCATAAAACTACACAATTCAATGCGAAACAGGTATTCCTCTGGTATTGTTTTGCTTTATAATACACAATAATAACAAACTGACGCTTAATGCGCTTTTAACTCGTACGGGTCATACTGACCTTAACCATTTTTGCTGTGTTTACCCGTGACATTCATCGTTTTTGCGGTGTACACCATTTTTTGTTTCTGAAATAATTCGGTAACTATGAGCTTTATTGCTGTGTACACCGGTTTAGTATATACTACAGACCCTCATCTATTTTATCGAGTTTTAAAAAAAAGTGACTTTCATCGTTTTTGCTGTGTACTCTTCAATTAATAGGACACTAGGTCAATTATACAGAATAACATTTTTTAAGGGAACACAACTTACAATTTCCCAGCTCGAAAAAGGGAACTTAATGCCCTAAGAAGCAACCACCACTGTTCAAAGAAGGAATTAAAAATTGTTTTGAAATAACAAGACGTTTAAGACAATATTGTTCTGAAGCTATTTTCTTGTGGCCTTTTAAAGTCTTCTTCTTCTTCTTGATGTGCCTATCCGTTACGAATGTTGGCGATCATCATGGTAATCTTTATCTTATCTGCAGCAGCGCGGAAGAGCTGCACAGATGTTGTATTGAACCAGATTCTGAGGTTCTTTTACCAAGATATTCTTCTTCTTCCTGGACCTTGTTTTCCAAATATTTTTCCTTATGGGATGGCTTGAAGGAGAGCAGTATACGGGATCTTAAGTATTCTCCGATATAGTCACATCTCAAATGCTTCCAGTTTTCTGCACATATCTTCGTTCAAGGTCCACGATTCAACACCATAAAAAAGGACAGAGAAGACGTAGCATCGCAGCATTCTTACTTTTGTAAAGTATTTTGTAAAGATTGAAAGAGTTAACTATTCACATTTGCTCCGAACGTAAAAATAAATCTTTTCTATCTTAGGAAGCAACTTGAACATGGCTTTGTATGGACGCAAATAGCGACATCTGATATTAAAATTCGTAAACTAATTTTCGAAACCAAATTCAGATTTTTGCTTTAATCTGTGCCTTCTAAGAATTGCAAGGCAAAACAGACGTTGATAAAGATGTTATTAGAGACATGGGGAATCTAAAAATTGCATTCCACAACATATCTCCTCAACTAAGCAAAAATCCTTAGCGAATTGGTTTCTAGTTCTCGTACAGAGTATATCGAAATAAAAGGAAAAAAGACAGTTAAGATTTGATTTCACGTACTGGACGCCTGCTCATCCGCTTATACGTATTTCGGCCTAATAGACCTCATCAGAACGGCTTTCGCAGTCGCTCTGAACGTGAAAATAAATCTTTTCTGTCTTAGGAAGCAACTCGAACATGGCTTTGTATAGACGCAAATAGCGACATCTGATATTAAAATTCGTAAACTAATTTTTGAAACCAAATTCAGATTTTGGCTTTAATCTGTGCCTTGTAAGAATTGCAAGGCAAAACAGTCGTTGATAAAGATGTTATTAGAGACATGGGGAATCTAAAAATTGCATTCCACAACATATCTCCCCAACTAAGCAAAAATCCTTAGCGAATTGGTTTCTAGTTCTCGTACAGAGTATATCGAAATAAAAGGAAAAAAGACAGTTAAGATTTGATTTCACGTACAGTGCGTTTGTGTATCCGCTTATACGTATTTCGCCCTAAAAGGACCCTTCAGACACAACTATTCACATTCGCTCTGAACGTGAAAATAAATCTTTTCTGTCTTAGGAAGCAACTCTAACATGGCTTCGTATAGACGCAAATAGCGACATCTGATATTAAAATCCGTATACAAATTTTCAAAACCAAACACTACACCTTTCAACATTATTGTTGAAAATTAGTTGCATTGCTGCTATAATAATCCTTTTTCAATCGAATGTCACCTTTGTTAACTTAGCACCTACTGAACTTCTAACTTTGTCTCCTGAATCGCTAAACACCACTAAACTGATCACTAATCACTGCAATACTGCTACTAGGGATAGCGATTGATTTATACCGTTTATGCCGTATATGATGGCGTGGTTTGAAAGAGGCTGGACGCGAAAATTTCTGACATCGGAATTTTAATTGGAAGATGGAGTGAACGATAATTTCTTTATAAGGGGTATCCATGTCAGAAGTAACCAGATATCGTAAATTTTTTAATATGACAGTTTGGCCTTTCTTTAGTCTTTATGGCTTCTCGGATAACTCTTGGTTTATAAAAGTGGATGGCAGCTATGCTTCTGAAGTTTTCAAAATCAATTTTCTGACCTGTATGAAGATAATGTTGACCTAGAGCTGAAATTGAATTGGAATGTTCATAAATCCTATTTTGAAATCTACGACTTTGGCCTATATAAGATCGGGGACAGTCAACACAAGAAACTTCATAAACTCCATGTTGTTTATTTGGAACGTTGTCTTTGATTGATTGGACAAGAGATGAAAGTTTTTGTTGAAGGGTAAATATTGTCTTTCTTCTTTGATATAAGAAGTTTCTCTCAGTTTTTTATGTGGATCAGATGGATTTTTTTTGTTTTATTTTTGGGAAGAGTCAAAATTTTGCTTGAGATCACCAAACTGTCGCGAAAGAATCTGGAGAAGGGGGGAAAAATTATTTGTTTATTTTAATCTTCTTGTAGATCTTGTAGATGGAGGTTCTATGACAGAAGCAAGTTATATACAATTTTAGATGAGCATTATTGAGCTTTTGCATCATTCATAGGACTTAATTTTCTTTTTATGACCAATCGCTAGTTAATATTTAGACGGCGTCGGGATTCTCCGTATGAATTTTCCAGCTTCTAGTCCCGAGCTTAGTGCGGCTCTTCAGACAATATGGGAGAAATTAACTGGACTAACTTTATGTTCAAAATTTAACTACTACAATACCAAAACGCATGCAGGCTGTTATAAACGCCCGAGAAACAAAAACTAGGTATTAATAACAAATAACATAAGGATTCTTTAGTAATAACTAGTTTTGATCTACAAAGGTATTCTTCATTGTTTTAATTTTCGGATAATGCCGTATGTTTAAATAAATAACTTTTTCGCATACGTTGTATTTCTTATTTAAATTTAATGTTCCTCCTTTTAGAAACCTCCTACCAAAGTTGTAACAAATATTTTGCCTACCACATAGGGTATTATTATGAGGGGTTAACAACTGGAGACAGAAGTTACTGGGGGTGGAGATAGGGCAAGCAAAATAAACTAAACTTATGCGCACGGCTCTCAGGGTTTATTTAGAGTAGCTGGGTCGTGGATAAGTGAATAAACAATGGGATTTTTTTATTTTTATTTTATTTACATGAATCTTCTGGACAAATGGACAAACAAAACACAAGAAGGACCTCTAGCTATTTAAAATAAGGACGCCGCTTCGAGGTGGCAAATTAACGATAACAACAAGTAGTTGTAATTGTTAAAATAATTTGAAAAAGACAGTCAAGATTTGATTTCACGTACAAAGTGTCTATGTATCTGTGAACGCCTATGAATAGCTGCCCTGAAATACGTATAAACAGATACATAGACACTTTGTACGTGAAATCAAATCTTGACTGTCTTTTTCGTTTTATTCGGATCTACTCTGTATGAGTACAAGAAACCAATTCGCTAAGGATTTCTGCTTAGTTGAGGAGACATGTCGTGGTATGCAAATTTTAGATTCCCCATATCTCTATTAACATCTTTATCAAGGTCTGTTTTTGCCTTGCAATTTTTAAAAGGCTCAAATTAAGGCAGAAATCTGAATTGTGTTTCGAAACTATTTTACGGATTTATTATCAGATGTCGCTATTGCGTCCATATCGAAGCCATTTTAGTGTTGCTTCTTAAAGACAGAAAAGATTTATTTTTCACGTTGAGAACGCCTATGAATTGCTGTTCTGATGAGCCCTATTTGGGCGAAATACGTATAAACAGATACAGAGACACTTTGTACGTGAAATCAAATCTTGACTGCCTTTTTCATTTTATTCGGATCGACTCTGTATGAGTTTAAGAAACCAATTCGCTAAGGATTTCTGCTTAGTTGAGGAGACATGTCGTGGAATGCAAATTTTAGATTTCCCATGTCTCTATTAACATTTTTATCAACGTCTGTTTTTGTCTTGCAATTTTTAGAAGGCTCAGATTAAGGCAGAAATCTGAATTGTGTTTTGAAACTATTTTACGGATTTATTAAAATAATTATTAGAAATGCAAAATATATCTTTTTAAATGAAACTCAAAAAAGGCGTTAGAGAGTTAGTTAAGAGTAATAAACAAAATGGTTTAGAAAAAAATTAAACATTTATTGTTGTCTCACCAAAAACAGTTACAAAAATAAATGGCACAAAATACTATAGAGATAGTTACAGAGATAAATACCAAAATACCAAAGAAGCACTATGTCCTATCCATTTACAACATACGTTTACAAGTGGAAGATACTACAAAACTACAATAAATTGTTACCGGACTATAATCTGTGGCAGAAATAAAAACAAAAGAATTACAAAAAAAGAATTATCTTTTTAGATGAAACTATGTAGAGATGTAAACCTTCTTTACAAACAAAACAAACTAATGTCAAAAATAATAATACAGCTAGCTGTCATATGTCAACATTCAATTTTAATATTGTTCTGAAGCTATTTTCTTGTGGCATTTTAAATTAATTACTATTTAACTGGGAATAAGCCACAATTAAAGGTTAAAATACGTTTATTGACGTTTCAATTTCCACTTCGGAAATCGTTCTCAAAATACAAACATTTGTATTTTGAGAACGATTTATTATTATATTATATTATTATACAAATGTTTGTATTTTGAGAACGATTTCCGAAGTGGAAATTGAAACGTCAATAAACGTATTTTAACCTTTAATTGTGGCTTATTCCCAGTTAAATAGTAATTAATTAAATTTTAAAACAGAGAACAAATAAAATGACAGCAATGGCCACACACTAAAATTTACAATATTAATTATTACAATTTAAATTGTAATGAAAGCAAATTATTATTAAAAAATGTCTTTTTTCACTTTGAAAATTCAAACAAAAAGTTACCTGAGTTTCACTAAAATGCACTTGAGTTGTAACCTGGACTTCACTGGTCGTTAAAATTTCTGGGTGAACTGGACTGGGAATCTCTGACACACGAACAAAAAACTGCATCTATAGACTGGAAAGATTGAATTGAATTCTTATGAATAATAAATAATTAATAGAGGTGGTTTGATGACTATATTAAAAGAAACACTGGTTATACAAATAAAACTATTTACGTCTGTCACATTTAATGTCTAGAGATGAACTCGTCACCGCTGCGGTTTCTTCGACTCGTTCGGTTAAGGAGTCAAGAACAACACACATCAGGGACGGCTCTGCACAAATTGCTAGAACATAGTCTGGAACGACGACCCGGGACAAGCAAAAGCGAGGTTGAAGTGGCACTAAACGCAAACCTTGGACTTTTTAAAAAACAGGAAAATGGAACATGTGGATATCTTTCAAAACCTCACATAACACTACATATTTTCCATGAAAAGTTACGAAGGACAAGAAAACATTACAAATTCGACGTAAAATTTAGACAAACATTGACGCAATTGACAAGAGCAATTGACGACGTCTCAGCGAGAGTAAATAAATTCTTAAAAATCATTCTCTTAACTTGGTATAAACAAAACACTTAACGGGAACAGGAACCTTTATCCTAAAGGGGCTCTGATCACAGAATGTGCGTCTGTGAGATATAAACAAACTCTAAAAATGTGTTTATATCAACTCGGCGAAGCAAAAAGGAATTGAAAGAATTTGGTGTTTTAATGCGTACGATAGGAAATGAAATACACTAAAAATATTCTTTGGTGTTTTAGTACATATACGAGGGGATTTCAATACATACCAAGGAATTCAAAAATGCTATCAAATATAAGTGTTATCTTCAAAAATGTGTTTTCTTTTCTATAAAATATAGTTGGGTAGTTCACAATAAAGATAGTAAATTTCATTAAACTGCTACAAGAATTTTGCTTAACAGTCATATTTATTTGCTACATTATTTTGCTAACAATAGTTTTTCTTGTTGTTTCAGGTAAGTTTCAACGTACTTGAATAAAACTTTACACTGACGTATGGTATAAGGTAAGTGTTAAGTTACAATTTTCGATAAAGTGTATCTGTCTTATCTTAAATTGACAAAAAAAAAATGTTGACGAAACACAAATAGGTAATACATGACGTGTGCTTTAATAATAATAATTGAATTTAATTCCTTAATAATATTCATTAATAGATTTAAATATGTAAATGGGAAACGAAAAAATAAGCAAAAGGTTAATATCAATAATTAGGTACAGTTACTATCACTAACTACTTCTGGAATTCTCTTAGTAAGTGTTAATGGATCCGGTAAGTAGTGCTTAGCCGCATATTTTTTTGCAAAAGTTGATTTCAGTGTAATCGTCGCTAAAGTTTGTTTTTCAAATTGTGTTTTTAAACCTCTTTTAAATCACTTCTACAACTGAATTCATTTGAAATATTTTTTAAGACATCGTCGTTTTTTCTAGATGATTTACATTTTTTTCTCCCATTTATATAATTTTTCGACCTGTAAAACTTCTAATGCCTTTCTTAAGGATTTGATAACATCTTTCAAATCATTAAAATCATACACGTTCTCAACTTTATTTATTTTCTTTTTAATATTTCCATGAACCCTATCTGCTGACATATGGTTGTGTCCTTTAGTTAAATATTTTATAGTTATTTCGTTTGCTGATGAATCTGGACAGTTGAGAATCACAGTCAATGCCGAAAAAATTCTAATGTCTAATTTTTGTCTTGGTCAGTACAATTGTCTGCCCAAAAAATAAATTTTGTAACACATTCTCTATATATTATATAACCGTAAAAGTAGAATCAACGAAGTTGCATTCTTTTGAACGCAAATGAATTTTAAAAGATAATTGCTCATTCTCACTTGGGTCGCTGTAAGAGATCAAATTTGGAGACCAGGTGTGGATCCAAATTTTACATCAAATTTGAAATGTTCCTCGTTGTTTGTCTCTTTTTATAAAAAATATGTGATGTATTGTGGCAGTTAAAGTTTTAAGTGAGGATTGGAAGAATCGTCGTTTCCATCCTCGTTTTGTTTCTCCCTGGTTGTCTTCCCAGGCTTTTTGGCAGTTTGGAGATGAATCTGTTCGTGTGTTCGTTACACAGAGAGTAAAGCCCAGTTCTACCCCAGAACCACAAGTGACGTCCAGTTACAGAAAATTTAAAGTGTTTTAGTGAAAAACCCAGGTAACTTTTTGTTTCAAATTTTAAAGTAAAGGCAGACATTTTTTTAAAGTAATAATTGCTTTCATTAAAATTTAAAAATTGAAATATTTAACATTGTAAATCTTGGGACATGGTTAGCTGTCATTTTAATTGTTGTTTTAAATTTAATATTAACATAAGACAGCTCGCTTTAGTATTTTCGATATTTATTTGTTTTGTTTTTTTTAAAGGTTAATCTCTATTGCAATAATAATTTTTTGGTAAGTTTATGTAATATCTAAAACTCTTAGATTTTGTAAACGGATGACATGTAAGTTTTCTTTGTAATTTTTGTTCTCTGTAACTATTAATCTAGTAATTTGTGCCATTTATTTTTGTAACTGTTTGTGGTGAGACACAATAAATGTTTAATTTTTTGTAAACCATTTTGTTTGTTTGTCTTGACTAACTTTATAACCCCTTTTTTTACTTTCATTTGGAAAGATATATTTTTTATGTTTAATAATTATTTCAATAGTTACAACTAGTTGTTGTAATGGTTATAATTTGGCACCTCGCAGCGGTGTCCGTTTTAAATTGCTAGAGGTATTTCCTGTTTCCTTTTGTTTTGTTTGTCCCAAGAGATTCACGTTAGTACCCCTTTGTTTAATTTTTTGTAGTTGCCCCAATCCGACCACTTGCCATTTACTTATCCACGACCCCAGCTCTCCAAACAAACCCTGAGTGCCGTTCGCTTAAGTATCGATTAATTTGCTTGCCCTATCTCCGCCCCAATAATTTCTGTCCCCAATTTTCTACCCTTTATAATATTACCCCATGTGGTAGGCAAAAATATTTCGTTACAACTTGCCACCCCAAATTTCCGGTTTCAATATTTGATGTCCTGTTTTATAACTTCCTTTCTCTGTGTTACTATCTAGGTCGTTGTTAGAGAATAGTATTTCGCAATATTTTTTCCACACCTCGGCGATACCATCTGGCTTTTGTGAATTTTAAGAAAAGCTCTCTAGATTCTTGGCGGTCAGCATGTTTCTCTAGTTCTATATGCCTATATATTTTTAATATAATTATTTTTGTCCCTTCTGCATAAGTTATTTATAGTATAGTTGTATTTATTGTGCATATCTCTATTTCTTTTTGTTTTAAATTTTATGTGCCGTTTCTTAGTTTTCGTCTTTCTTCTACAATATTGAGAGTCTCTTCAGTCATCCAATGTTTTTTCGTAGCTGTTTCCCTTTGTGATTAGTATTGTTGATAGCTTCAGTGATCTATTTCTTTGTGTATTCCACGTTTTGTCAGGATCTCCGGTAGTCACTGGTAGGTCAGCTTCTGCTAATGCTTGTCTAAACTTTTCCTGCTGTTTTGGAATCAATTTTTGTCTTTTGTTTGTGATTGTTTTACTGTACAACTTAATGCGAAATTCTGCTGTTAATAATCTCCACAGGTGATGTTTAAACATTGCTTTTACTATACTAAGATCCATATCGACGGCTAATTAAAGGAGCCACTCACATCGTTGATTTTGCTCGCCTAAAACGTGCTGACCTATCCTTCCTTTCAAATGGTCATCTATTTTAGTTTTTCCTATTATTGCATTCAAATTTCCTTTTATCATCATTGGTTTTTTATAGGAATATTAGAGATAATTTCATGTATCAGATGGTATGTTTCTTCCACTACATCTTCTGGCGCTTGGCAGAATGTTGGAATATATACCTGAATAATATGCATTTTAGCTGGTTTAGCGTTTAGAGTTATTTTAATTATTGGATTATTTACTGAAAGGTATTCATGTACATATTTTGTCCGACGTTTTTGAATTAATATTGCTACTCCTTTTTGTCCTGATTTTTTAGCTCCTGACATGAAAACTTTCTAGTAAGTGGCCTTTTAATGCCTTTGGCCTTCCCAGTGTGTCTCAGATATCTCACAGATATCTATTTTCTTTTTCATTAGTTCATTTCCTAATATATACAATTTACCTGGCTGTAACAGCCCCCCAAACATTCCATGTTGCGATGCGGTATTTTTTACGTAATGTTATGTTTGATCTTCCAATATTCCATTTCGCAGATATTGCCTGGTCGTCCACAATCATCTGCCCGGTCGCCCATTTCACACATATGGCGCTAGTTGCTAGCCGGATTGCAGAGCACAGAATTTTTTTGGTTAGTCGTTATTTCATAACGCTCTCTGGGAAGATAATCAGGTGGTTTCTTGTTACCTGTCTGATGGCAGTCTCACAGCCGGTTGAACTAAGATGTAGTTGTCGCCTGTGAGTAATTTACACTGGACCTGTATGGATCATACAACCCCAGTGTAATAATGACATAGCTGCTGCCCTATGTCATGCGCTCAGTTGATCCGCGAACACTTATTTGGTTGGACCTTTTCGCACCTGTCCTGCATATCTACAGGAACGTTCCCTATCAGCCAATGGGATGCGCCGTGTCGGATTTGAGGACTTCTTCACCAAATATTTAATATCTAAATCATATATTATCTTTAGTCTAAAAAATATTTCTCTTTGAGCTATTAACAGTAGCAGTATTTTATATGCTTCCACTAAGACCTGAAATTATCTAAAATTAACAACCCTTTCATGGATGTATATTAGTATATTCACTTGGTTAAATAACAAACTACCTATCTAATCAAATTAAAATGTTATATTTTATTTAACCAGACGTGTACCAATATGACGAAATATATTTTCGTTTCAAGTTAAATTATATAAGTACTAGGCGAAGAATATTTCACCTTGCTTCAAATAGAATCAATTAAAAGACAGTATTTTTTAAATGCCATTTTCCTTATTTTGAGTAAAATATACTAGACGTAGCTTGGTAGTATTAATATTTTTAAATAGCAATTCCGAATCGTTTCTTTTAATATCATCTTACTCTGTGACAAATGTACACGTGAACGCGATAACCCATTCAATCCTCCGGGACTAGTTCATTACCGCTTTTTATTTCAACTTCATAGAAATCAGCCGGACATACCTATAGCTATAGAACCCTTATCTCAAAGGTGTCACAACTTAATGATTTATGTTCGATCTGATTTCGTTTTCCAATTTCATCAAAATTTTATTCGAGTTTGATAAAACAGTGGCTGCCCTTTCGTAATTACCAGGACCGATCTATCGGTGAGAGAGATAGAAAATAGTGTATACGGATGAAAGAGGTTCTGGGGACGAAGGTTTATATACGGCAGGGTTCTGTCAATAGATACCATCGAGCTACTCAAAGTCGTGAAAAACATATCAGAGATTAACCCAGATATTACTGAAACTTTTATTGTTAACATTTTGAATTAATTTCGAATTTTCATGGAAATTATAGCATATGGAACCAAAAAACACAATCATATATTTTTTTATGACGATACCTGTCAAGTTTTGACATGTTCTTTTAAAAGGACGGTAGTAATATACGGTACCAGATATCATATATATTTTATTAGTATCAATTTACAAAGAATGAAAGGATTTAAAACAAAATTTTGGATGTAAAGGTATTTTGCACTTTTCACACAAAAACTAGACTTTTTTGTGACAATATCCACATCGCGATAGCTTTTCTTGATAAAGAACCAAGTGGTTAATACCGTCATATCTTGAATTGGCTACCGAATTCGAATTCCGCTTAGAAGGTCCGCGTTTTGTTTCTTTTTTAAAAGTTTCCAAAATATTAGTTGCAATAGATCTTCTAAATTCAAGTTGATCCAGTTTACCGTCTTGAGTTTTGTGAATCTGCCACGCATTTTGAATAGCCATATCAACGCCATGAGCAAAAAGGGGAAAATACCATTTCTTTCCTCTTATGGACACTCGATATAAACTGATGTTCTGGTCACTGCGATCAACGCCACCCATGAAGTTATTGTATATTCTAACAATATTTGGTTGAGGAACTTGAATATGTTTTTTCTCTGCTTGTGAAAATCTCTTTACAGAGAAGCAAGGCATTACTGGTACAAAATTGGAAGCAATAGAAACGATATTATTATCATGCCAGCGGCAAACCACTATTCCTGTATTTTTATCAAGACGATACTCGTATTTACCACGTTCAGTTTTTTTCATAATAGATGAACAGGGTAAAGGGCATTTCATGGTGCGATTTTCCCTTACAGTACCTGTACCAAATATGCCTCTTTGTTTTAGCTCATGCAGTAAATGAATAGAAGTAAAATAATTATCAATAATAAAATGGAATCGCCTTTGAGGCCATACTTCATTCAATCTGTCTGCATAGGATAGAACTACTGATGCACCCAATCCAAGGACTTTATATTGTTCAGGTATTGTAGTGGAATTACCTTGGTAAGGAGAAAACCAAACTATGTATCCCAGACGAAGGGCTCCTACCCACATTTTGTACCCCCAACGGATTGGTTTTCCCCCGATGAATTGTTTTGTGGGATGGCGACCAAAATACGGAACCATTGCCTCATCTATGCTGTGATGTTGTTCTAAAGGGAAAAATTGTATAAATTTTTTGTTTATTACGTCGAACAGGGGTCGCATCTTTGCAAATCTATCAAATTTATCTAATGACAAGTTATTGCAAACATGCAAAACTTTCATTATGTGGGAAAATCTATCCCTAGATATAGCAGCTACCACCATTGCGTTGTGCGAATCGTCACGACTTTCCCAGTACATGTACCTTTTAGGCACAACCACATAACCACTTAATACAAGAACGCCTATAAAACATCGAATCTCATTTTGAGTAATGTCGTTCAAAAGATTTCTTTGTCCTGCGTAGATGTTAGTGTATTCGGTAACCAAATTGATGACTTCATCATCAAAAAACAAATTGAAAATTTCCATCGGCGACTGAGTCATTTTCGGTCCAAATTGAGTTTTCCAGTAAGTACAAACAGGGTGTTGATACAAGTCTCCTTGAATCCAGTGTGCAGATATTCTCTTCTCTAATTGATTGGGCAGCTTTTCCTTGGAAAGAAACAAAGCCAATGGTATATTGTCATCATCCGAATCTTCTTCTGGTAGGCTGGAATTCACAGAATCTTGTGGTAATTCAGTCGCGTTGTCAAAAACAAGTTCTACATCGTTTCTCAACTGACTACCCGGTAAATTATTTATTGTAGTTAGTTCTTCATCGCCGGAGTCGCAAAACATTATCATTGGCATTTTCTGGGGGAAATATGATCAAACCATCTGGAGGGACTGGGATTTCATCAGAATCAAGCTCTTCTAATAGCTCATGCATTTTGAGAGGTCTCCTGAAACAATACGCACGTTGGTAGTACTAATTACTACAGTCTTTTTAAAAGAACAAAATGAAATCCCAAGCGGCGAGCCTTTGAAACAACGTGACAACTATTCGAGCCAAGAATATACGTACCTAAGTCCCTATTATACAATAATCCACATGCCAATGCCGTGAAATAACAGTTTTTTAATTCTAGACTTACCTCAAATTATAAGCATCCATTTTGTAGTCCAAAACCTGGCAATTTACACAGATAACCTCACAATTACAGCATGTGCGCGCACTAAAATCGTTAAAACTTGTCAAATGCTGGCTCTTGAAAACACTCCATCTAGAGCCACCTATCAGTTGGTAGCTGTACTAACCTAAATTACGCATAATTTACACTGCCTTTTAAAAGGACGGTAGTAATATCTGGGTTAAGATATTTTTTATATACACGAAATCTTGAAGTAATTTAAAAGAAGTAATATAGTCGAAATTATAACGTAATACTATTTGAGTGATACCTAAAATTAATATTAAATTCACCAGTCTTCCGGGTTGAACCGCGTTGATTTCCATTTCGCCGATCTTTCGACATCCTCTCTGATGTCTTCTTCAGGGCTTCGGAGGTCTCAGTCTCCCGAGCCCCTAGACCCTACTGCACTACTGCAAAAGTGAATAGTAATCAGTGCAGTAGCATGGTACAATGAACACAAAGTATGACACATAATGTTCCAAAGTCGGTTCGCGTCGCGCATGACTTTTTCACGCAACATTTGAATGTAGTTGTATAGGAAAGACTTCTACTTTTAATTATTTTTATATAATTTGGGTAATTTAATTATAGTAATTATAAAGACATGATAAAATTATGTTATTATAATATTTAATCATAAACAAAATTTTGAAGTTAATTTAAATTTATTGATTTTTGGTACAGTTTGAGTTTGATATTTCAGATGTTTAAAAAGATACAAAAAAGTGGTAACGAAGGTACACAAAATTTGTATGTATATACTGAACTAAACACAAAATCAAAATAAGTAATGGTAAAGTCAACTTTATTTAGATCGAATGAGCTAGCTGGCCATTGAATATGAGTGTAGTAGTGAGGTCACACAAGATTGCACAAATATTTTAAATGACATCTTTTGTAATTTTCACACATAAAATTATCTTGTTATTGTTTAAAAATGATAACATTATACATTTTAATAATGATAACATGATTTAACAAAGAAAAATATGTTATTTTGGAAGATGCTAAATTGATTTCCTCCGAAACAGATCTTATTGCAAATTGCATAGCAGGCTGAGGCTAGTTTCTCACTTAACAAATCGATATGAAAAAAACCATTTAAGGTTGCTGTCTAAAAATATAACAACAATTTTACAGTAACATGTTAAAAAGCTTTAAACTGATATATTCATATGAATTCTGGGTCTTCGTTAATCTACAAAATAAAAGATATTATAATGGAGTTTTTTCTAGTTGCATAACTATGCACATCACTCAGTTTATCCAAATGTTTTTAAAAGCAACTATTTTTAACACATAACAAACATTCAAAAATAGCGATGGTTCATAAAGAATAAACATGAATTAATGCAGATCTGGATAAATTAATACAGAGCGCAGATATCGTTATATTATTGTAAAGTCACAAAGACTAAACTGGCTTGGCCACTTAAAAAGAATGCCAGATAATCAAGTTGTACAACTAATTCAGAGATTAAAACCACAAGATGGCTAATTGGCTCTGCCAAAGCCATTTTTCAATAAAAAAAAACCACAAGCAAATAGGACAAGAGGTAAGCCCAAATATAGACGAAGATCTTCAAACCATGAACATCAGGCAGTGGTGAACCAAAGTATTCAACATTTTAGTTTTTTTTTTGCTTAGACTTATCGTCATACAGCCAGACACAAAAGGACTAAGACAGTCATCATTATAATTATTTATCTAAATGCCCTATCAAAATAAAAGATTACATCGATATTAGGAGAACAGGGACACACTCTTCTCGCCTAGGGACCTATCAAGGCATTGATTTATATAAGAAACAACAACACTAGAGGAGGAAGTTATACAAATGGTTTAAAACAAAGGTAAAAAGTTAACTAAATAAGTTTTAGAGAATTATAATGACAATTTGCTGTCTTTTAAAAATTTAATTAAAGAGTTGTAAATATCTACAGAGCCAAGTGATAATAAATATAGTATATTCCAAGGAGCTGCTATTTTATATTTTAATAAATCATTTATAAGTTTGGATGAGTAGACTCTGTTTTTAGAACAACCAAAAAATATATGATCTAAATCACTTTCCTCTCCACAATGCTCACATTTGTCATCATCCAAAACCTTTATTTAAAATAAGTGCTTTGGATAACATGCGTGTCCGAAACGTATTCTAATAATGGAAGTTATGTGCCTCCTGGAAGCTCTAAAAGACTTGTACCAAGGAAATTTGGGAATATCTGGCTGAATTATCGAGTATTTATTTTGGTTCACAAGAGTATTCCTTCCACTGGTAGCTCCACTCTCGAAGCAATGTGGACTTGCATCCGGAGGTATCTCTCTTGCGTACAGTAAGTGAATAACGTCTTTTAATTTGACCCGGTCAAATGTTTTCTGAAGGTCCACTTAACATATATAATATGCCGGTTTGTTGTATTTTAATGATTTCTTTTGCACTTGCCTTATTATAAATATAGCGTCGGTGCATGATCTTCTCGACCTAAACCTTGTTGTTCTTCTGCTGGTCTTATAATTTTATTCAGTTCATTTGTTATCACTTTGGTTATTAATTTTAGTATTGTGTTTAATAAATTTAATTAATTGCTATGTAATTTTCCGGGTCCGTTTTGTCTCCCTCTTTTAAGAGAGGTATTAAGATGCTTGATCTCCATTCTTGAGGAATTCTATTTTATTCTATTAGTTTTAGGATTAGTTTTAATAGTTTTTTGGCCAGATCGGGTCCTCCGTACTTTAGTTCTTTTGGTATTCTGTTTTCTCCTGTTGTTTTCCTATTATTAATTTCCCAAATGCTTCCTTTACACTTCTTTCTCCTCAATATTTATTTTTTCGTTTGTCGTCATCTCTGGTATTGGTGGTTCATTATCGTCACCTTTAGCAAATAGGGATCGATAGTATTCTACCCATGTTTCCTTATGAATGTGTTTCGTTTTTATTAGTTTGTTCATCTCTTTTCTTTGTCCTGTGATCATTCTCCATATTTCTTTTTATATTTCGTCGTGTCCCATCTCTTTTAATAAGCTCTGCCAGTGTTCTCTTTTTATTTGTCTAACTAAAGTATTCGTTTCATTTCTGATTCGTTTATAGTGGTTGTATGCCTGTTGTGTTTGTTGTGTTCTGTATTGTAAAGAGGCTTTCTTCTTTTCTTCACATTTTTTCTTCACTTCCTCTCTAAATCATGTTGTTTTCTTTGTTGACATGTTAGTATTCGATACTTCCTGTCCAAAGCCAAACGACGAAAGCATGAGAAACTTGCACCCATTAGAAAAGTTTTCGACAAGTTTTTGAAAAATTGCTTGGCTTGCTATACAGTTGGAATGTATTGCTGCATTAAAGAGATGCTTAAAGGTTTTCAGTGAAAATGTAGCTTTCGTCAATACATACCCAGTAAACGGGCAAAATATAAGATAAAAATGTTCGCACTTGTTGATTTGCGAACAACTTTTTATACAGCAAAGTTGGAAATATATGCTGGAAAGTAGGCAGAAGGCACCTTTAAGATAGATAATAGTATTAGCAGTGTGGTTAAACGTATGATAGAACCAATTGCCCATACTGGACGCAACATTACGTGCGACAACTGGTTTACGTCCATTCCACTGGTTACTTGCTACATAATTACAATATAACTCTAGTAGGAACCCTGAAAAAGAATAAACCACAAATTCCTTCTCTTTCTATAGTTACAAAAGAAAAACCAATAAACAGCAGCATTTTTGGTTATGGTAAAGACTGTCTTTTACTATTATACGTTCCCAAGAAAAATAAAAATGTTCTGATGTTATCTACATTTCTTGATGATACCACAATTGATGAAGAAACGGGTGAAAACTTTAAGCCGCAGGTTATAATCTTCTACAAAATGAAAAAGGGAGCAGTGGATGTTGTGGACCAGATGAAAAATGTAATTACATCGATTCTCGAATAAGTTGTAGATGGTCACTTACAGTATGTTTTTATAGATGAACATTGCAGGAATAAATAGGTAATTTATTATAGCAATACTAATACTAAATTAGAACGCCGTAAATATCTAAGAAAAATTAGTACAGACCCCACCTGATAAGTCGTGCATCAATAACAACATAATATTATTACGACTTCAAATAAGACTCCAAGCAAGTCTTCATGATGAAGAAACTTCCGTAGCAACTGCAGAAACTAGAGATAGGGTCAAATGTTTTTACTGTCCTTGAAGTAAAAATAGAAAAATCAGTTCAAGGTGTGCAGATTGTACAAAACCTATTTATGGTACACATATAATTACAATATGTCAAATATGCTACAATAATTGCTATGAGAGTGAATAAAGGGTTCACATGTCTTTTATGTTATACAATTTTTTCTATATGTATTATTGCATTAATAAAAAGTACATACATTCATGTTATTTATCACTAATATAGTTTTTAAAGAACTAGTAACCGACTAAGTTTTGTTAATTGTTGAATATCCCAATGAAATATAATTTAATGAGAAGAAAATGGCGACTGAGCGCATCGCGTCATTTCCTGATATGCGAACAATGACGGGTTAAAGACGAAAAAAAGAAAAACTACCATTTACATATCAATGTCCATAAATTATATCAGTTTATTAATTACATATCTACATATTAAAAAAAAAAAAGCTTAACGACTATGCCTATGCCTTCTTGATTTTCTGTCGTAACCCATCTTAATACTAACCAGGTTGAGGAGCCGCATTGTCCGGGAAATCAGAGTTTCAGTCGAGATTTCCTAAGTTATAGCCTATAAAGTTCGAGGGAAGTGAAAACAGGGAGACGAATACCCTCTAAATATTAATGAGTTCTGCTAAGTTTGGTTACACATTATCTGGGCTGTAGTAGTGGTAGTTTTGTCAAGTTTTGTTATTGGCTGTTCATTGTCTGTCACTATTTTCAAATTAACGGTTTATTGATGGCACGGACGCATCGCTGAACACACAGGAGGATTTTGTAAATGCATAATCAGAATATGCTTTAATATTAATTGAGGCGTAACAAATATTTTAAGAGTAATGTAATTTAGAAATACATTAGGTAATGTTTTAGGTATTTCGTTAGAGTTAAAAGCTTTTATTAAAATATTATTCCCAAATAAATGGAGGGAATTTAATTATTCTGTGAAGCTTAACAATATAAAATATAAGTTGTTTGATAGACGTACAAAGAAGCTTAACTGGTTAAATGCCATAAAAGGCCAACACTGACCCTTACATAAAAGTTGTCAAGGCTCTCAGACCCAAGCGTCGTACTAGACGGTATAAAAAGAGTGGGGTTTACACTATGAACTTTGTGCTCTTGGTACCTTACTAATATTTATTATTGCATCGACCGTCGAGCCGAGAACTGTAGCCAGATTTTTATTTTTTATTGTTATAGCCTATTTGGGTTCAATAGACATGGCGCCACCACTTAAGTAACTGAAGTGACTGTTGTTTTATTTTCGTTTTTTGGAATTTATTTTACAAGTGGTGAGTAATTTTGCTGATATTATGTATTCTTTTATGTAAACATGTATTATTAATTTTATATTGTGATCAGTCAAATTTATTATTTTTAGCACAATGAGTTATGAAAAGGAGCAAAGTCCTTTACTTCAATTGCTTGAGGAAGTAGAAACTGACACAGAACAAAATTTTGATGACATTCAATCAAAGTAAGAAGTAGATAACATACAGGAACATTTTTTAGATTCAGATACTAAACAAGAGAGTGATGGCGATGATTGCGAAGTAGATGTAATACCAGCAAAAGTTTCACGGATTGCTACTTTTATAGGCAAAGATGGAGCAGTCTGGAAAAAACACTTCCCGGTGCAAACGGTAAGAACTCGAAAATTTAATAAAGTTTTTACTTACCGGTTCTAAAAGCATATGGCAAGAATGCCAAATCTATAATTGATTGTTGGAATTTGTTGACAGTACGAACAAATATGTAGATCAAATGAAAGAGATGTATAAGAGAGTTCTGCTAAAAATACTGATGTAATCGAAATAAGAACTTTACTAGGATTGCTCTATTTAGCTGGGTGTTTGAGAAGTAATTGGTTAAGAACAGAAGAGTTGTGGGAGCGAAATGGTAGCGGGATTGAAATGTTTTTGTTAACCACGTCGCAGCAACGTTTTTTATTTTTGTTAAGACATATTAGATTTGATGATTTAGAAACTCGAGATGAAAGAAAATTGTCTAATAAGCTAGCACCTATAGGACAACTGTTTACAAGTTTTGTAAAATTTGCAAAAATGCCTTCACAATTAGCGAGTATGGCACTATAGATGAAAAACTTAAGGCATTTCGGGAAAGATGCGGTTTTAAACAGTATATTCCTTTCAAACCGAACAAAAATGGATTAAAAATCTTTGCCATAGTTGATGCAAAAACTAGAATTACATTAAATCTAGAACCATATGTTGGTTTACAACCAGAGGTACCCTTTCATTTAAAAAATGATCCAGTTAGTATTGCTGAAAGATTAATTGCTCCAATATCGGGTACTGGAATAAACCTTACGTGTGATATTGATTTACTAGCTTTAAGCTTATTACAAAACTTCGTCGTGATTACAATCTGATATACGTCGGTAGAGTGAGAAAAAACAATAGACAATTACCTTTGGAGTTTATAAACAGCAAACATCGACCTGATTATTCAAGTATGTTTGGATTCCAAGAAAATACTACAATAGTATCCTATGTACCCAAGAAGGGAAAAATGTCATACTGGCCTCAAGTATGCACAATAATGATCAAATAGACGAATCAACAGATGATCAACAAATTATATATCTGGCCAATAATTAAGAGGATAATTTGCTTCGTAGCAGAGCTAATCGACCAGCATCTAAAGCGTCGCTCCGTGGTGGAAAATATCTCTCCAGCTATTCGCAACCGACGCCAAGAAGTTGATGGAACTCCAAGTGAACTTTGCAAATGTGCAAAAAATTTATTTTTTTAACACATGCCCAGTTTCAGTGCCCTGATCGTACATTGCACCCACAAAATGTTTAAAAGTACAACGCATAGGATCAAGTTTGACAAATAAATCTTATATTTCAATGTTTTGTACCCTTAATAAAATAAAAGTTAATTTGCATGAACCCTTGTTTTATTTTTCACGATTCACGAACATCTATCAATTATTTTAGAAGGTTATATTATTTATTTAACCCAAATTACATTTTATTGTTTAAATGATGCTCATAAAGAAGTAAAGGTAGATAATACACCAGTATTGTTTTGATTTTCTAATTTTGGGTCAGTCAGACTTGGCGCCACTACTGGTGTTCCGATATGGCGCGCCACCAGTGTAGGGTTAAAATTTCACGGGGACATTTCGAGCCTGGCCAGATGATCTAGAATACATACTTGGCCTGTGCTTCTGAAATGTCAACGAGGACTCACATGGCCCATATTATTTATAAGTAATAAGTAAATATATATTTTTTTGTTATATATTCATAGCAAGAACACATTTTAGGCAAAATCAACAATAATTTCATAAAACAAAACGTAATAACATTAATATTGTTCTGAAGCTATTTTCTTGTGGCATTTTAAAGTAATTAATATTTAAATAGGAATAAGCCACAATTAAAGGTTAAAGTACGTTTATTGACGTTTCAATTTCCACTTCGGAAATCGTTCTCAAAATACAAACATTAGTTATATTATACAACCTAATCTTATATACTAAAACGCTAAGCCCTTTTCTTGTCCACCACTTTACTCAAGAACCATATTAGATAATTAAAATATTTTTTCGGAATATTATTAGTATTACGTATGAGATTGTCAAGATATACTTTTGGTACAAAAATTCACTTCCGGTTTTGAGATGACCGGAAGTTAAAATTTACTTTAAGTTTTAGACCCCACAATGTATATATGGATCGAAATGTCTCGTCGAGACGAATCTAAATATGTACTTCCGGTTGCGATCCGACACCGGAAGTGACCCGAAACGCGCATAAAACGTCAAGATAGAGCAAATCTGACACCGGATTCGTGATCAGCATGCAAAATTAACTGCTTAATGATATCCATGTCGACATTTGATGAACTAAAAATTGCATTCCGGTTTTGAGGTCGACTTCCGGTTTCGTTTTTATTAGTCAAATCAATGGAGAATTCAACGTAGAGTTCAAAAATGTAAGTTCACGAAATTATCATTTATAGTTTTTGAGTTATTGATAAAAATATTTTTACTTCCGGTCATTGTATATATTGTATATTTTTCTCGCAAAATAAAAATTTCATTTAAAAAACTCGATGTCGAGTTGGTCCGCTAGTTGTATCTAAAGTACTAATTTAATTTTTTGTCACGGAATGTATGACAAAAAGGCAATAGAATTTTTTATAGCCATCACATGTTAATAAGGTGTTGGTTGCTTTCGTATGTGCTACTTGCCTTCCTTTCTCTTCTACCATGTTTGCGTATAACGTTGTACATCATCTTCTGCCTGCACGACGAACATCGCTGTGTTTGTGACTATCTTCCATATTGACTGGTGTGACAAATCTTCTAATTGGCCCCGAATTACCTCTTCCTTGAATTTGGTAATCGTCATGCATTCATTGGAAATGCTTAGATGCGAGACGTAGGCATTTATAATTGCTGTGCCAGTCATGAGCTCTATCAATAATTTTCTGTACCATTGTATTCCTTTACGTAATGGCGAATTATAGCTTTTCATTTGATCTGATATATCAATAAAGCTTTTATATTTATCAAAGTCGATGTTATTCTTTGGCTTTACAACATAACCGCATACCTTCTGCATTGTCACCATTTCGTTAGCAAATTTAGGACTTATCATCAGAATATCTCGCTTGTCCCTACACTTCTGAACAACGATGCCCAAATTATTTTGTTCAGCTACATGTTCAGCTACAAAATCATACAGCTCATATAAACAGGATTATGCATCGGAACAGGAATGATTTCATTACGAAGACTAACGCGAGAAAGAGGACAACGAATTTAGGGAAAATGAAAGATATACTTCGCATCGGTATTTGGAACGTAAAGTCTCTAAACACAAGAGAGCAGGAAATTACAAAAGAGCTTGTAGAAAAAAATATAGACATATGTGCAGTAAAAGAGACGAAGAAAAAAGGAAAGGGTCAAATTATGCTAGATGACTATCTGATGATTTACAGCGGTGTTGCGAAAGAAACCTGAGCTAATGAAGGAGTCGTTCTGTAAGTACACAGAAAATTGTTACACCAAGTACAAGAATGTAAATATACTTCTGAAAGAATTGTTAGTGTAAAAGTTAAACTGGATGTCAAACCTCTGAATGTGATAGCAATCTATGCATCAGAGAACAGCAGAGATACCAGCACAAGGGAAAACTTCTACAAACAACTTCAGACAATAATATAAAAGGAAGAGAATAGATAATGGAAAACAAAGAACTCACAATACTCTGTTACCAAAACGACGCAATATTGATAGCCCAAGATGAAGATAGTCGGCAAAGATTTGTCCACAGATTTAACATAAGAGCAAAAGAATTTATTATAACAATCCAATGTCAGAAAACTAAAACAATAGTAATCTGCAAGAACCAATTAGACGTAAAATAGAAATTAACGGCATCAGTATTGAACAAGTAATGGAAATAAAATACCCAAGAATTACACTGTCTATCTATGGAGACCTGGACAAAGAAGTGAGAGATCAAGTACAAGAAGCATATAGACTGGCAGTATGCCTTAATAACACTATATGGCGGATCAGACACATTAACACTGAGACGAAGTCAAGAATTTATAAAGCCATTGTAAGACCAATAATGACATATACCTCAGACACAAGACCCGACACAATCACAACGCAAATGCTACTGGAAACTGAAGAGATGAGAGTACTTAGAAAAATTACAGAAAATACGAAAGAGAAGTCAAGACATTCGAAGAAAATGTAACCTACAGTATATAAAGGAATGGACACAAAATAAAAAAAAAAGAATTAAATACCCACATAAAACCAGAATGGAGGGAGACCCGTATCATCAAAATAGAAAGAGATAAGTCACCAATCGGCAGAAGAAGTATCGGACGACCACGCAAAAGATGAAGTGACAACCATCCACAGAGGTATTCATCCGACAATGAACAAGCAGAATTGCTTATAAAGTGAAAGAAGAAGAAGAAGAAGAATAAGAAAAAGAAGAAAAAGAAAAAAAAAAGAAGAAGAAAAAGAAGAAAAATAAGAAAAAGAAGAAGAAGAAGAAGCTACATGCTCACTTACTTTTCATTTTTTGGAAATGGCGTTTTTGGGATTATATTATCCGTTTTTACTTAGCGTAGCATAAAAATATAAGTGTAGGAGTTCATATGCAAGTGTGACAGAACTGTAGTAGTTATCAATCGCAAGTGTTCGACCTTTGTCAGGCAGTCCATTCCTAAGTTTTACCATTTGTTGATACATGTTCTTTTTCACTGTATATGTTAAAATTATAGGTATAACCACATTCCAGACAAAGTTTCAATAATTTTATCCCAAATTTGTGCCTCTTGTTGGCAATGTACTACTAATTGAATTTTAGTCTCCCTTGAAACGGTACTAAAGTTTTGTCAATCCACACGTTTTCCTTTGGAACGATGGTATCCTTAAATTAATTCGTCAGTCTGCTAAACAGAGAGATGATCTTCTACAAACGGTCATCTGTTGTTACTTAATTATCGTTGAAATGCAGTGTTTTTCTCAATAACTGGAAGCAATTCCTTGACATAACTTTTTTGATATTATTTACATAAAGATCATTCCACACACACCAGTACGAATGAAAATATAGAAAATGACCTAATCCCATCCACATAACTATATCCAGAAATTGTTTTATTTTGGCGACATCAGTGTTGCGCCACGTGGTAATACGTGCGCTATTTTTCTGATTTCTTTCCTGACAATGTAGGGTATAACGATTTGTTTCTTTAACATAAAAATTAAAAAAAAATCGAAATCACTTGAACAAAATAAATTAAATATTTACCATCATCGATAAAAGACCGTCGTCTTCAATCTGTTCGTAGAATTGAAAGGGCGATTTGTTGTAAAAATTTTTGTATTATTGTGTATGAAAACCTGCAGAATTATAGTCCTCAAATGTAAATTTCTTTAAATTTTCTCAGTTGATCGGTCTCCAGAAAGTAACTTAATTCATTGCATTAAATATTACTGGTTCTTCTAAAATTTCCTGTTCAGAGACTTCAGAATATTAGACAATGACAGATTCTATAGCAGTATCAACACTTTCTCCAAAATTCGTATATTATTCTTTTTCTTTTCTTGTAGACGCCGACACATCTTGACCCAACGGTTTGGTATTTCCGGCCACACGTTATCTTTTTTTATTCTGTTCTGGTGTACTCGATTCATTTTCACTGTCACTAGAATCAGTTGGTTGGTACTCGTCCGAAAGATACGTGTCGCCAAATTCATTCGATTCTTCATGTGACAGAATTTCTTGCCAATATTTTTTAAGATTTTGTTGCTCTTTCTCGTACGTTGCATTATACCGGTCTAATCTAAGTACTGACAAGAAAAACGCAAGCCACGGCGACAGCGCCTAAGGGTGCGTTCATAACGGAGACCATCGCACCGTCTCCTCGCCTAGAGCGTAGCACTGACGGCGAACGCTCGCATTTAAGGTAATGCATTAATTTTATCGAAAATCGATTAAATGATACCATCCCATGGACCGAGCGAGGGTCGGTGCCTCGTTATGAACGCACGCTTAGACACAATAGACAAGTCAAGGCCTGATACCACGTTTTACTCTCATAGGCATTTTGTGATAAAAATCCTGCTGGTGGCCGCGAAACTCCAACGTGGACTCACATTTTAAAAAATTAAATTTTAACCAAAATTCGCATTTTAGAGGGTTAGATTTTGATTTAAAAGTGGTTAAAGAAAGTAATAGAAATACTCAAAAAAATGTGATTGACCAATGAAGGTATTAAAATTTTTAATATAGTGGCAATTAACCTATTAATAACTTATATATTCTTATACTATAACGAGTTCGGCATGACAGAAAGCTTATGAATACAATTAAAATAAGAAAAACATCGTATTTGGGCCACATGATCTTTGAAACAATAAATACCAACTTCTGCACGTCATCATGCAAGCAATAGTAGTGGGAAAAAAGTCGCAAAATAGAAGAAATCTTTCCTGAGGAATATCAGAGATTGATCACTAACCTCAGTGTGGAACAGATATTTCACGTTGCAAAAGATAGGGAAGCGTTTAAAGAAGTAATTGCCTACCTTTGTTAGAAGACGGTACAATGAGAATAAAGCCACTCTTCAGTCACCCTAAAGATGACAAAATAAAGTGTCAATGATTAGAACGAACCAGACATCTCTGCGAACATATACCATTTTGTAATACTTTCAGCCATGTGAATCTTAGCTACTGATATATACCTGTTTTTGTTGTGTATTTCTTTATTAAGTATATCGAAATCATATTCCATCACATACTCCCCCCTTTTTACAATCTCCCACTAATTGTTCCATCTCCGTTAGTGGTAGTGGCTGAGATCCATATGGAAGATATAGCGATCCCAAAATTATCTTCTTCATACCTTTGGTTCACCGTCGTTAAATTCACCAATAGCAGGATTTTAATATGTTGTTTGACTATTTTAAAAGTCCTTGATGCTTTGGCATACCTGCTGTGTAAAGGTTTCCAAAAAAGGCCACTACACCTCTTTTTGAGCCCTGGCAAATACTAGACTCTCATACTAAAGCTACATCGCACCTTGTAATAGTGACAGTAAGTTATATTAAATCTGCCTTACTTTGTTGGAAATTTTGCATGCTGATTTTTTAGATGTAAGCTTTATTATCACACGATACGTCTTTTATTTAGCCCTAATGTATTTACGGTCTTTTACCAAGATGACATCGAACCTTTTCATAGAACAGTAAGTCCTACTAAACCTAAACTACTATGATGAAATCTCACCTCGTCTCTCTACTCGTTGCCTTAATATTTATATTTTTAGATTCCTTACTTCTGCTTTTCTGCCATATATATTTTTTGTCTTTATGTCTATTTTATTACCAAGTGTTGGGACGAAATACTACCAGGAACAGCAATGTGATCATATCTAAAAAGACTATAATTCAATATAGTTCGCCAGCTTTCTGGGGCATCGCGTAGACAATACTTTCCCCATATGCTATGTAATTTATTTAGATATACAGAACTATCAGCACCATTTATTTAAAAGAAATTAAAAAAAAAAGTTAAGTCACAATTGATTCGATTATTTTTTAAAGGGACTAAGTGATATTTTTAAGTTTTGACAAAAACAGAAAAATGTTTTTTATTTTTTAACCTCTTGATATTTTAAGTTTTTTTCTCTTTTTTTCATTAGTATGGTTCGGTTAAAGGTGTGTATTAATCAAATAAATCTAGAATTTTGAATTGTTTTTTCTTGGACAGATTTTTCAAAAAAATTAACTTAGGTCGTTTCAGAAATATACATTTTATAAAGCAAATTTAATTTTTTAGGTTTTTATTATAATCCTATAACATGGTAATTTTATTGTGATAAACAGCCACAAAAATATATTTACCCAAATTAAATAAATAATATAATACAAAACATAAAAATAAAACATTATTCTTACAAAGGTTAAAACAAAGTCGAAAATACACGGTTTAAAGTTCCATCAAGATGCTTTGGTTTTGGATTTCTTAGTTTTCCAGGAATTTATTATATTGACGTAAAACTCTAGCTTATCTTCTGGTAACCACTGATTAAGGCTTTGCAACTGGCCTATTTTTGTTTCCAAAATTGCCACCATGTCTTCAGGATATGCTGGTATTTTAGGCCATTCGATATTAAATTGGCTGTTGTGTTTCGGTAAAGCCCAATGGAAGTGATTAACACCACAAATGCTTTTTATATATTCCGATGCCCTTACATACCTGGACTTTTGGAGCTATATACATAATGGTTAAAGGTCGAAATTACAAAATGAGTTATTTGAGATCGAGGAACATTTATTTGTTGAGATTCAGTGGACAGGCTTCTCTTTGTATAATACTTAGGTCATCATTACTTAAAATCACGAATTTCACTAGTTTAAACTTCGTTTACTGTAAACTTGCTTTTGGCAATTGGAGAAAAAGTACAAAAAAATGAAGTTAATCCTTTAAATGTTTTCGACTTTCTAAACTTGACCTACAAGCTTCGCCTAGAAAAACCTTTTAATATGTTTAAAACGTGTGCGAAATTTTTTTACATATAAAGGAAGGCTCAAACTTTAAAAGGCTTTTTGTAAAATTCAAATCGGTTCACTTAAAGAACATTAAAAGACGCTTCTTTAAAAAAAAACGATACAGGCTTACTGGTTACCGAGATATTGAAGGGCAAGGTCAGACCTGAAGATTCTTGTCCTTCCAAAAAAAGAAAAAGACTTTAGAAAAAATTATTGAAGATTGAGTCAAAAAAAAATTTATTTATGAAAAAAAAAATTTTTTTTTCGTTCTCCTTTGTTTTAACAATTTAAATTATTTATTAACAATTTATAAATACATATTTGTTAACTAAAAGTAACAATTTACTTTAATGAATAAATTGCAAGCTCAAAAAAAATGCATGAAGAAAAAATGCATTTACTTGTTTAATATACAATTGTTTATTGCAAATTTCCCAATTTTGCAATTAAAAATATAATATTTGAAATCCTTGTCGTCCGAGACATCGATTAAAAAAAAAGAGCCAAATTGGTTAACAAGAAGCCGAGATAATGCAATTTTTAGCGCGCGCTACGATTTTGTACTCTCCGATTCACATTTCGAGTGAATGTCCCCCACCACCACCTCTCATGCAATCCGAGCGACATTTTACGCGAAAACGGTTTTTTATTTGTCTTTTTTATGGTTATTGCCATAAAGCGCATTACGTAAAACTTGTCATATAAAAAGTACTTGACATGACGAGGGTATCTGTTTAAAAACGAGCTCTCTATCACTTATGGTTACACGGCAAATATATGCCAACTTTGACCTTCAATATTTTGGCAAACAGTAAGCCGAATGTATCTTTTTTTAAAGAAGCGTCTTTTAATATTCTTTAAGTGCATAAATTTTGAAATTGATATGTTTAAAACTCGTAAAGTTATTCAATTTGTTTATAAGCCTAATATATATAAAAAATGTTTAGAACTTTAAAAAAATTTCTAGGCTCTCCTAGTAAACATATTTGAATTTTACAAAAAGCGTTTCAAAATTTGAGACTTTCTTTATGTGCAAAAAAATTTGCAACTATCGGAGAGCTTTATTTAGGGCCTACTATAAATTTAAAAATTTGCAATTTTTTTCCAGTAGGCTGGGTTGCAAAATTTTTATGCAAAACCTATCCGACCGATCTTAACAAAATTTTGCACACCTTTTAAACATATTAAAAGGTTTTTCTAGGCGGAATACGGAGCTTGTAGGTCAAGTTTAGAAAGTCAAAAACATTTAAAGGATTAACTTCATTTTTTTGTACTTTTTTTTCAATTATTGCTATCTTTTCAACAATAAACATTAAATTTTTAAATTTTTAGCTAACGAAATATTGTATAAAATTGAATAACGAAACTTTTAACTTTTTATAATTTTTTCTCTAGGATCAATATTTTCCGAATTATAAACGAAAATAGGAGCAAAAAAATGAGAAATTTTCAATTGTTTTTGGATTTTGTTAAATAAAAAATTTAGTACAGCCCACCTAGACTATAATCTTATAATAGTGTGGTTTTTATTTTGTCCAGGGCAGTTATACAAAATACATTAACCATTAGTTGTATCTTATAGAAGACTTCTTGTAAGGTATATGTGGTAGATGAGCATTTTGCGTATAGTCAAATGCGAGCCCTACCACGTCGTTCCTATCGTAACACTCTTTAACAGTATCCTTTAAATTCGTATAAGACTTGTTGAGCCTTTTTTTGTGTACCAACAATTCTGCAACAACCACTTTTTTTGAGGTATCTTCCATAGAGGGGCTTTTGATTTTTAAATTTAACTCTTTACATTTTACCAATATGTCTATTTGAGGACGGCCAAATTTCAAAGTAGTTTTTGCGAAAATATGTATAATAATAGCTGTATTTAATTTTCGTTTCAGGATTCTTGGATCTAAACATTTCGTAAATAGTTTTTATATTAAGCCTACTTTCTACATATTTATATTCTTTTCCCGATTTTTTCTTTTACCGGATAGCTTTGAATGTGCTTACGAATTAATATGTTTTGATCTTCTGGCATTGCACGTTTAATATTTTTGTTACGTTTATCTCTAGGAGTCAAATTATTTTTAATCAATGATTTTATTCGCTTTATTCTTTTTTCAGATACAGAATGCAAATTTTTAAAAAAGCCCTACAACACAATTTTACTTTTAGATCTCCAACGCGAATAAAATGAACTAAAGATACTTCCCCAAATTAATTGTTTTCATTTTTCTGAAGTCTTCGTTTTGCTACATTTTTCTGATGTATCAAGCTTTGAACATATATATCCTGTTCATCCTTGTTTTGCATTTTGTAGAAATTCTCAAATACTATTTGCTTTTGTTCATCGTTTAGCTTAGTAAAACACTGCATTTTACATCTAAAAAATAACGCATCTATATACCTAGGATACTTAATATATAACTTACTTGCAAGCACCTCCGACTTGCCAGGCAGCAACCATGTTGCCTTTATAATCTGGATACGCAATACTACTGACTCTTTGGTAATTATCATCATTTCTCACACCTCGCCGTCTTTGTCTAAGATTATCTGTTAAGGTAGTTCCACTTCAGTTTCAGTGCTTCTATTTTCGTCCGACATATTGCCAGAAAAATATGATTATATTACTCTTAACTTAACCCTTTTAGTCACACACCTAGAAAGAGGCATCCAAAAATTATAACATTTGGTAGATATGCTTGAGAGAGGTAACTAAAACAATACGTAACAAAGAAAATACTGCCCCTTTATCCGTTTTTTTTTTGTTATGACTTGTACCTCACAAGGTACATGTTGCCTTTAAGGATGTTACTAAAAAAATCAACTAATTAGTATTTAACTTATTCTAACAATTATACACGAGATTAATATTTTGCTTAAGTTTGAAAATTCTATTATATGACATGTTATCTTTTACCAGTGGAATTCCAACATGTAAGGACCAATACATTCTGACTCGTGGATATTCTACATTTCCCATTATTACGTGTATCCCTATAAATTTTTTTGTTTCATCAGGGGTCGTTGGAGAAAATCTTGCTATATGCTTGTGAACGAATGATGATTTGTCATCTCAGCCATTACTGAGAAGATATCATCAGATATATATTTATTGAAAAAATCAATTGGTGCTAGTAAATCAACAACTTGCTCTGGAATGGGATCATAACATGTTACCTTTCTGGTCTCGAACTGTACATCCTTCATCCATTTTATTTGCTTTTTCTCAGTAAAATCATGGTATTTAAAAACCACTTTAATAGTTGTTTCTGGATTCATTTGATATACTTCATCTTCTGTAACTTCTTGGTCGTTGTTTGTATCTTGCCCAAATCATCCTCTTCTTCTTCTTCTTCGTCTAGCCATTCACGTCCACATCTGAACATAAGCCTCTTCAAGTCTTCCTTTCCATTGTTTTTTATTGTACGCTACTTGTAGCCAATTTTTCCCGGCAGTCCTTTTCAGATCATCTGTCCATCTCATAGGAGGTCTGCCTCTGGGTCTTTTGTGTTGGTATGGTCTCCCGGTTAAAATTGATCTGTGCCATTTGTTTAGATCGCTCCTAGCTACATGTGCAGCGTATTCCCATTTCAACTTTAATGATTTTTGCACCACATCGGTGACTTTGGTTTTCTGTCTAATCCATGTGTTTGTTTTCTTGTCCTTAAGTGATATACCTAGCATTGCTCTTTCCATCGCGTGTTGAGTGACTCTAAGTATATTCATATTCTTTTTTGTGATTGTCCATGTTTGTGCCGCATAAGTTAATATCGGTATAATGCATGCATCAAAAACTTTAGATCTAAGATGTAATTGAATTTGTTGATTTCTGAGTATATAGTTCAGTTTACCGAATGCTGCCCAAGCTAACTTTCTTCTTCTTTTTATTTCTTCAGTTTGAATTTCCCTATTTAGTATTATTTTTTGTCCTAAGTATATATATTCTTCAACTTTTTCTATAACTTTATCGTTTATTATTGTCACGGTGTCTTTGGAGTGCATGACTTTTGTTTTGTTTAAATTCATTTTCAGTCCTATTTTAGAAGATTCGGTATGTAGTTCTAAAAGCATGCTTTTAAATCATCCTCTAGATCTTGAGAATTAGTTTCTTCTTCATCTGAACAGGCACTTTCATTCAAAAATTGAAATATTTGATCATTAGTTTCCATTTGCGTATCATCCTCCCATCCATCATCCTTATCGTCAAGATCCGGAATATCTGAGTCATCGTCATTTTCAAGAAAATATTGTAACTCCTCATGTGTAAGTGGTTTTTTACAATAGTTATCCATATCTGAAAATAAATATTTTATGAAAGAACATGTTTTACACGAAAATATGTATTATTCGTTTTGTCACAAAAACACCTTAAAAGCAGTTTGTACCTCATAAGGTACATATAATTGAGGTGCCCAAATTACTACTTTGTATCATCTACATTTTAGAAACTAATACATACTATGATACATTACAGTGTTTACTTTCCTATCAAACATATAGGTATCCGCGTTTATTCTCGAAAATAAACAGCAAAAACAACATACACAAACGGACTGTCCTAACCTGTTGCAAATGTCACTCAAACGAACTAATTTCAACTGTCAAGCCAAAACAAAATCGCGAGCAGAATTCAGGTGTCTACTAATTAGACATGATATTTGACCTGCAAAATATTTTCTTGGGTATAAGTCAATTCCCATTGATGTTTGAAATCATACATAATAAATGTACCTCTCGAGGTACAGTGTGACTGAAAAGGTTAACTGCACACAGTATCGAATCTGGTAAATCACTGAAAATATTTCGCGACACGAGGCTTGAACTTTAAACCAAAACAGAGCTCAAGGTCAAATACAGCATGACACAAAATATTTATTTCTTAAAGGGACTAAGTTAGTTTAGTTAGTCCCTTAGGTCGTTTCTGCGCTGAACCACTATTTTCTCACACAGAAATGCAAGTAATGAATAATGGAAGTTAGTTCATTTCTGCACCAAACGGTAGGTTTTGGGTCTATAATTAATTTCGCATATTAACAGCAAAATGGCCGAAATAGCACTTAAGCCGTTTTAGAAATAATCGATTCAATTAAAATTATACTTATTTTCAATTCCATGTATAGATTACAGGCGACTTCCAGAATTATATTAACTTATCTCGGTAATAACACGTTTTGTGACAAAAAAATTAAATTACGAAACAAAGTTTACAAATGCTTAAAGAAGCTGAATGGAAAATTTTGTGAAAAACAATAAATCCGTTTTAACGTTTATATCGCTGAGACTATATTAACTCTTAACATTTATAACGTAGTTAGGTTGCTGACGTCAACTGTGGTTATATTCCCTGCATCCCTTACTAAAACACAATATAGCTATAATTTATAGTTGGTGCATCAAAGTACCTGTGCTGGTATTACATATCTTGCAGCACAGAGAGCAAATCTAAGGAGAGAATACTTGATTAGTCGGTAAAAGGAAAATTGTCAAAGTCATATGCATGCCTTGTATCTCTAGAAATACACACGGTTTTCATAATTATAACTTACGTCTCTGGTTTGTTAGATGTATTAATATAATTATATATATATATATATATATATATATATATATATATATATATACAGTGTGGATATTAAGTCTTACCCCCCCCCCCTAGTGAACTCCGTTATTTAAGACAAAGATGAAAAACGCTCGGACCCTTCAATTTTTATTTTAATAGAGGTATTTTATAATATAAAAAAAATTGTCATTCCTTTCATCCCCTTCACTTGATAGCTACCCCCTCAAATTTTTCAAATAGCAATGGAGGTCGTGCGATAGTTTGTTGGAAAGTGTTTGAAAAGAAGAATTCAAAAATGTATAAGTTTGAAATTTTGTATGGCATAATGGTTTTATTTAAAATAAAATATACAAAAAATAATGTATTAAATTACATCTTTAAAATTAAAGGAACTGGCAAATTACCCTAAAGAAAACTTAAATTACTGCAGGAGATGCTCGAAATGTTCTCCATTTACTTCCTGGCAGAAGTAGATTCTTTGTTTCGTTGCCTCCCTATCCCTTTGTAGGGTCTGCATATCAATCCTATCACATTCTTCGCTTATTCTTTGACTGAGTTCATCAACTGTCGTCAACTGGCTCCCACACAGTTTGGATTTAAGGTAACCCCATAGGTAAAAATCTAGAGGAGTAAGATCTGGTGATCTTGGTGGCCATTCAATGAATCCATGACGTCCAATCCATCTTCTCGGATACAAATTATTTAAAAAATTTCGGACGCCAGCATCGTAATGAGGCGGAGCTCCATCTTGCTGGAAAATAATATCTTGGGTGAATTCGCCTGGATTGTTTCTAAGCACATCATGAATTGCAGGAATTATTTGTGTTTCCAATAGATTAAGATGGCTTTCCCCCGTTAAATTGCCTTCGATAAAAAAGGGCCTATAATGTGATCCCCTAGTATACCTGCCCAAATATTTAATTTAGTGGGAAATTGAGTATGACACTCTCGAAACAATCGAGGGTTTTCGTCAGACCAATTTCTTAAATTTTGTCGATGTACATGACCATTTAAATAGAATGTAGCTTCATCGGAAAAACAAATATGTCTTAAATAACTTGGATCTTGTAAAATATTATTATCCATAGTTTCACAATATTGCAGTCGTCGATCTGGATCATCCTCTGTCAATTCGTGCACCATTTTCATCTTATAGGGATGAAATTTTTGCTTTTTTAAAATGTTTAAGACAATCCTGTGACTTACTTCGCATTCGCGAGCAACATTTCTAGTTGAACTGGATGGATTTACTACAAATTGACACAAAATATCTACTTGCTTTTCCTCAGAAATCTTTTTTTTACCATCCCGTTTCTTGTTTTCGACAGAACCAGTTTCACAAAATTTGGTGACAGGTAATCTATAGTAATGTCGATCAATTGGACGATTCGAAAAACGTTCATTAAATATTCTCACAGCTTCATGGTAGTTACGGCCTGCTTCGCTACATATTAAAATTGCTTCACATTTGTCTACTAATCTACGAGGTATTGCCATTTTGATTATTTTGAATTTTTTATACTAAAAATTCACAGTTTACCACTAAAGCTCACCAAATCTCAAGTTCTTGTCAATATTCTTTACAATCAACAGTGCTAATTGCTTGGTTTTTATGACAGTTGTCAACAACTATACACGCCAACTAGATTATTTAAAAAATTGTTCGAACCATGATATGTTTTAACGACACAAAAGTATTTATTCTGCAAAAAAATAATTCGGTATGAACGTTCAAGAATAAAAATTAAATAAATTTTGTTATACCGAATGTCCCATATTAAAGCAAAACCAGTGTACCTACTTTTGTATTGTTGTATCGCAAAGTGTATCTCCAAACAATAAATCGTTAATAACAAACAGATCCTTAAAGTTAAAGTAAAGTGTGATAGATTTTAGAATTCTTCTTTTCAAACCCAAACAAACTATCGCATGACCCCCATTGCTATTTAAAAAATCTGAGGGGGTAGCTGTAAAGTTAAGGGGATGAAAGGGGTGACAATTTTTTTTATGTTATAAAATACCTCTATTAAAATAAAAATTGACGGGTCCGAGCGTTTTTCATCTTTGTCTTAAATAACGGAGTTCACTAGGGGGGGGGGTAAGACTTAATATCCACACTGTATATATGTATTATATATTGCTATGTTCCTATTTGATATCAAAAATAAAATAAAAATTGCATCTTTATAGACCACGATCATGTAAATTTTCAATGCCCTGTATATGACAAAATTTGTAAAAATAATTATAGCTAGTTTTAAGAAAGTGTTTTCGCCAAAATATGAATGTTTGGTAAGGCGTCACAACAATAAGAGATTATTCGGATAGCCATTTATAGGGTGGAAAATCCAGTAACCCGTATATATTTCAAAGAGCGATTATTGTATAAAGTAGACAGTTTTAAAATATTCTTTTGTATTAGTTTCTTAAAAATAGATAACACAAATTTTGGAAAGTGTAGAAGTTGTGGTTATAAAAGTATAAGGAATTTTATTTATTCTTGGAACTCCAGAAACAACAAGCAAATACGAAAGTTTGAGAATTTGGACAAAATGGAAAACAAAAAAAGCCACATGCCATGCCCACAGTTAACAAGACACAATAACAGTCTAATGGGTGTTGTGGATTTGGCAGACATAATGATTGCTCTATATAGAATACGCTTTAAAACACACAGATGGTATATAGGCATTTTTTTTTTCAAATTATAGATACATATATCCATTACTAATGCTTGGCCACTATATAAACGTGATGCAAGCATTCTACAAGAAGATAAAAAATAAGTCATTTCTTTGAAATAATTTAGAATTAAACTTGCCAAAAGTATACTGCACGCTGACAAAATAAAAAGAGGACGTCCCAGCAATGAGCAGCTACCACTATCTTCCAAAAAAATTAAAAACCCGGTAAAGCCTAGACCTCAAGATGATATCAGATTAGATCATCTGGATCTTTTTCAGTATACTGCGCAACAGACAGGTGCAAAAATTGCAAGAAAGGGCAATCTGCTATATTTTGTAACAAGTATAATATTAGACTATGTTTAGTGCGTAACAGGGATTGTTTTATGGATTTTCACATTAATAAATATTTTTGATTAAATTTTGATAGTTCTTATTCATATTACTTGTCCTTCATAATTTGGCAATGTATAATATGCTATACAGAGTATACATTTGGCTATGTATACTCTGGTATACAATCCAAATTTTTGACATATAAATGTCATATTTTTTTTGTTGTTAACCTTCCATCATTCGCACCGTTAGAAAAAATCTAATATTTTTAAATATTTGGCCATAATTTTCGTAATATTGC
This sequence comes from Diabrotica undecimpunctata, assembly GCF_040954645.1. NCBI lineage: Eukaryota > Metazoa > Arthropoda > Insecta > Coleoptera > Chrysomelidae > Diabrotica > Diabrotica undecimpunctata. The sequence continues at coordinate 41,165,041 of NC_092811.1, read as the reverse complement.
TTCTTTTGGGTTCTGCAACCAGGAATACTTCTGTGAAGACTCGTATAAGACTATGTTAAATAATTATGGGAGTACCTATGATCTTATAGGCGACAGCAGTTGTTGTTAGTTCAAATCTAACACGCGAGCGATCGCGTTCGTCGGAGCGTTAGAAAAAATCTAACTATGCGAATGTTGGCGTGCGTTGATTTTTAGAGAGATCACCTAAGAAAAGTTATAATATTATCATAAAAGGTAAGATTTTTAGTGAAATATCTATAGATTGTTGAACATCCGTTATTATAAACGCTATTTTGGTTTATTGCAGGTAAATATGGACAAGAAAATGGAAAACTAATATCTAAAATGGTATGAAGAGATAGACAGCGATGTGGAACCACTAGATTCTGAAAAGGACTTAAGTGATGTTCGTTCTGAATACAGTATCCACAATACAGATTCTGAGCAGTTCACACAAGATCTACCCAGTGATCCTGAAGATACCATGGAAAAAAGCCGCCAAGATGATAGTTATCCAAGATTTTATGGCAAAGATAAAACACCATGGTTGAAACATAAGAAACACACTCCCAAAGGTAAGACCAAAGCTTGTAATATTGTTACGAATTTACCTGGGGTAAAAGCAAAAGCAAAAGGTGCCAAAACCATATTAAAATGCTCTAAATTGTTTTTCTCGGATGCTATGATCAATAATATTGTAAAATATACAAATCAAAAACTGGATATGATGAGAGTGTTTTATACTCGTCCTAGGGATTGTCCTGTTGTTGACTACGAGGAACTGAAAGCATTTATCGGACTTTTGTTCCTTGTTGTGGTAAAGAGAGCGCAACATTTAATTACTGATGAACTTTGGAAATTAGATGGCACAGCTCTAGATATTTTTGCAGCTACTATGTCCAAGAAACGATTTCACCAAATAATTCAAGCTGTAAGATTTGAAGACGTCACTAAGAGGCAAAAAAAATCGGCAGTTGATAATCTTTCACCTATTCGAGAAATATATGAAATGTTTGTCACTAACTGTTTATTTGCATACACTCCTGGATTCTATGTGACCATAGATGTAATGTTAGAAGCATTCCGTATTCGATGCAAATTTAGGCAGTATTGTCATCGAATGCCATAGTCTGTGGACTAGTGCGCATTTCGATGCGCATCGCCCCGCCTCGAATTTTCCCATTGGCTCTTGACCTGGAAATCCCTATTTATCGCTTGAATAGCGCATATAAATATTGGCGATTTTCAGGTCAGCCAGGGCAGTCCCTCACGGGCTCCGTAACCCGAAAATGGACTTAAGTAGAGGAGCTCTCGACAGTATATTCGAAGCCCTCTACAGAGCACCCGGGGATATCAGAAGGTGGTTAGACCCTTAATTGTTTCCCCGAGGTGACATGGCGCCTGACAACGTGGTTAAAATCCGAACCCACGACCCAGCTCGAATTCACAGAAGGCAACACACCATTAACTTTACCATAGGTTGAAGCCAAGAGAAGAATGGGGAGAACCACGTAGTGTTAGAAAGCAATACTCTAACACTCCGACATCGAGGCGTTCTGCAGACCTGACGTCTTCGACGTGCAGACACCTTTGACGAGCCAGGCTTATTCGAAGTTAGAAGCCCCAGATGCCGATGAAAGTCCTGGAGTAGACCCAGTCATCGCCCCCTACCGAAAGTGGTTGGACGACCACGTAGGCTTCGGCACACTGGTACTCTACGAAACCCCGTTGGATATGGCAGATGGGATCCGGACGACCAAGAAGAAGACGAGCCCGTTGGAGGAGCTGGAACACCGACCGAGGAGGGACCTGTAGGAGCTTGAGATGCCGTCATTACCACCGATCTCCCCTTGTAAGTAGTGCAGTGTTGTGTGAATTTCTTTTTGAACATTTTACTTGTATTTTTATGCATATTTTCTTGTGTATTTTCACATTTGTATTTTTTAATCAATAAATATTTTTTTCCCAGCCGCAGAGTCTCCAGAGGAGGGGGATGTCATCGAATGCCATAGTCTGTGGACTAGTGCGCATTTCGATGCGCATCGCCCCGCCTCGAATTTTCCTATTGGCTCTTGACCTGGAAATCCCTATTTATCGCTCGAACAGCGCATATAAATATTGGCGATTTTCAGGTCAGCCAGGGCAGTCCCTCACGGGCTCTCCGAGAGCTTACTGCTCTCGGGGCTCTGCTTCCTGCATTTATTTTCCATACTCTGAAGCTGAGAATTGTTTCAACTTAACTTGGTGTTTTATTTCGACGAAGAAATTGTCATGTAAGAAATATCTTGCCTTTTTCAAGGCAAGACACTGAAGATAAATATTTTCCGAGTCCATAACCCGAAAATGGACTTAAGAGTAGAGGAGCTCTCGACAGTATATTCGAAGCCCTCTACAGAGCACCCGGGGATATCAGAAGGTGGTTAGACCCTTAATTGTTCCCCCGAGGTGACAGTATATAGCCAATAAGCCAGCGAAATACGGAATCAAAATGTATGCCTTGGTGGACGATAGACCATTTTTCACACAAAATCTCGAAATTTACCCCGGCAAACAACCTGAAGGACCATATCAACTACCCAACGATGCATCTAGTGTAGTAAAAAGACTTATACGACCCATAAGTGGAACCTGTCGAAATGTAACTACGGATAATTACTCTTCCTCTGTACCCTTAGCTAACTCTTTATTAAACGATCATTGCTTGACAACGATAGGTACTTTGCGTAAAAACAAACAACAAATTCTCCCTGAGTTGACAAACGTAAAAGGAAGACCTTTATGTAGTAGCATGTTTACATATGGTGACGATGGAAACAAGTGTGTACTTGTATCATATGTGCCAAAAAAAATAAGAATGTACTACTACTTTCAACACTACACAGCGATGGTTTCATTAAAGAAAACACCAAAGAGCATACCATGAAGCCAGATATTATAACTGATTACAACCTCAGAAAAGGCGGAGTGGATGATATTGATAAAATGAAGGCAGAATACTCGTTGACTCGATTTAGCAATCGCTGGCCGTTTACTGTTTTTTGCAGCCTACTAAATATTTCAACTATAAACAGCCAAATAATTTACAACAATAACGCTAATATTGTAACATCTCGAAGAAGCTACATTGCGGAGCTTGACAAGCAACTTTTAATGTGCCATCTTCAACGACGTTCCAATATCCCAAATCTGCCTTTTCAGTTGAGACTCAGGACCCAAAATATAACCGGAAAAAGCCATCAGTTTCTCAAGGGGCAACTCCATCTATAAAACCAAAATGTTCTTTTTGCCCTTTAAGGAAGAACATGTTTACCCAACATTATTATATTAACTGTAAGTTACCGATATGTAAATATTACACTGGTTTAACACATTTTACTTGCCACAACTGCCTAGAAGAGGAAGAAATCTAATTTTATGCGTAATGCGTACATTTTCTTTGGAATAAATCCCCTTATTTGTTTTGTTCTACGGTAATGTGTTGTACGCTGTTTTTGCAGTTTTGTTTTAAAAAAAATATCATTTTTTGTGAGTTAATAGCCAATAAACTTAACCAATAAGTACTAATGACTCATTTATTTGACCTATACCCATATGGTCGATAAAATCTAACACGCCAGTGATAATGTAATTTTTTGAGGTGCTAGTGAAGGAGGATTACAGAATATTTGTATGATGCCCAAAAAGCAAACATACTAATTTTTAGATTTTGAGATTCAAAATTAACCTTTTGCTAAGCTAAGTTAAGGGTTAAGATTGTACATAAATGGAAAAAACAAGGAATATTATTTACGACCAAGCCTTTACAACCTATTATTTGCCAAGTCGTTATTCATATTTAAACTCAACTTCGTTGTTTTGGTATACAATCACCAACAATATAAAATAAATAAAAACGAAATAATATATTTCGTGTGATAAATTTTCATAATGTGGGAAAACGACAACAACAAACTTACTGGAAACTTATGTACACTCTCATAAAACGTTATAAATTTTACAGAATGGAATAAAACCAAACTTGAGTTACACGCCAACCATAAATAGATTTTTCATGTTTACATTCTAATGTCCAATTTTAATTCTCTTTTATGTTAGCACAAGACTTTCTGTTTTGTTTTCCCAACTTCCCTCCAGCTAGCAACCGCCTATGTTTATTTTGTTTCTTTATTTCCATTTGTAATGTTGTTGAATGACGTTAAACGCTATATTATGTAGAGGTACGGTGTGATATCGCAAGGTGTTACTTACTTGTCGCTGTTACATCTCTATTTAAGCGCAATATCACTTTAGATATTGTTGCCCTTATATTAACCCATTAATGCTCAAAATTAAATTTTTATCAAAACGAAATCAAAACTTCAGAGTGAAATAAAGAGAGGTTGTTTTTAAAAGCAATGTGCAAAATTACAATACATTATTTATTTTAAAATTTTTACAACGTGTGATATTTGACAAAACATGGCTCGGGATGAAGTCCAACATTACATTTAATGCATCAATATTAATTGGTACACTTGCTACATTTGTTGCACCTTCGTTTTTTTTTTCAACTTTGTCCACCAAATAACCTACATTATCCAAACGAATTTCGTCAGCAACATATTTTAAAGATTTTGGACGTACGCTACTTGGCGTTGGAATATCTGGAGCTTTCAAGCTTTCAACAGGGCCTTCAAAATTCGCCTGTAAAATTTTAATAAAGAAATTGATTTCATGAGATAAGAATCATGAGATTTATCTCATGATTTTTATTGATTTAATTCAAAAAGTAGATTGATATAATGTAAACCTGTGAACCTTTATCTGGAGTACGGACGAAAAAAAACCAAATATTTCAAAATTTTTGGAAATACTTAACATGGGATCAGAAAAAAATGTTTGTTGTTAATAGTGTTTGAAGGCACAACCAAAAAGAAGAAAAACTGAAAATAAAGAAACGGAAAAAGTGAATAGCTTTATATATTATTACAGAATTGATGGTCAACCACTCACAGTCTGTCAAAAGATGTTCCTAAATACCATTTGTGTTGGAGACTGGAGTGTAAGAAGCTGGTGCAATACTGAAGGGGATGGAATGATTGTATCTTCGGTGAAAATAAATTACAGAAGAACAAGAGAACCTAAGATGCGAGAAAAAAAAGTTTCTTGAAAACTGGTTTGACAAGCTTCCAAAACTACCTTACATTATGCACGAGCTGCTACCAAAAATAATTAAATCAAAGATAACATAGTTAAAAATAAATCAATCGCAGTTGTACAAAAGGTACGTTTAATGTTGTGAAGGGGAGTCTCTTAGTACTTTTGTTTTTGATGAGATATTTAAGAGAAAAACTCTGGAAAAGATGTATGTTGCGAACTTATACAAATCAAGAAGAGTATAAATCGCACATTGTATCTAAATACCGAGCAAGGACTGAAAAGAAAACTGACAGAAGCTCTTAACGAAAATTGTTGCCTTATAACTATGGACCTTCAAGCTGTTCAACTATGTCCCAGAATGTATTTACTTATTATTTAAAAAAACTTAGAGTATATAATTTTAAAATGTACAATCTGGCAACGCATTAATCAAATTTTTGGTGACATGGAAGGCTTGAGGCTTCAAATTTTCTGGCAATATTAAAGTTACATAATAGATTATCTGCAAATAAGTTAGTCTAGTGTAATAATATACAGCGACGATAGTGGTTACCATAGTCAAACTTCGTGGAGGGATGCCGGTTTTCAACATCCCTTCACGTAGAGTCTTGTTTGCTAACAGTGTCTCTTTCAGCGGTTTGTACTTGCTGTAAGTCCAATTGGTCCGCTAGCCTTCGAATACTCAGTAATAGAAACTTAAATGGACTCTTAAAATGTGATTTAGTCTGGCCTGTTGAATAGATTGATATAATGAAATAAAACAATAACTTGTTTAGCTAGAACTGTAATTGAAAAAGGGCAAAAAATAGAAACTTATAAACTGTGAGTGAATAACTAATCGTAAGGAACCTAATTAGAAAATTACAGTTTACGAACGAAAACACCATAACACTTCACATTAAGGGTTCCCGATATATTGCGTAACTTGCGATTGTGAACGTGGAGAAAAACTCTCCGAAACTTGAAAAGTAGGTCTAAACCCTACAACTATTGCTAATTCACTGGCTTCCCCTAGCCACTCCGAAATAATTGTCTATGCATTTTGAAGGATCTAGCGGTTTAAGGTCAATATGGGTGGAGATTAACATTCTAAGAAATAAGTCAATGCAGGCAAGGAATTTATTTAGGTAACAGATGCGGCGGAAATATTTTTATTTTGTTTTGAAATAGAATTATTTGGTTGGAGATTATTGTTCTCCAACATTCCCCCCGGCGTTAGAGCCTTGTGGTCTAACCTACTCTTCTTTATCTTGCCTAGGGAGAACCGAAATTTTAGAGATTGCCCTTGTAAATTGACCATTGATGGTCTTTAACTTGACCACTCTGACTTTGCCATCTTGACCGGGCATTGTATCAACTATCGACTACATCGTCCTCTCTCAGAAGAACTAAGTCATTGACTTGTATGTTATCTCTTGGTCGGGACCATTTTGGAGAGGTTTGTAAGCGGTTTAAGTAGTCAACAGACCACTTTTTCCAGAAACTTTGTTGTACTTTTGCAATTTGTTGAAACACGGATAGTTTATTTTCCGGAATTTTTTCTAAGTTTTGCTCAGGATGCGCAGTCAGTCTGGAGCCTATTATAAAGTGCCCAGGACTGAGAAAAGTGTAATCGGAAGGGTCGCTGGACATGGCACAGATAGACCTTGAATTCATCACAGCTTCAATTTGAACCATGACAGTATAAAACTGTTCGAAAGTGAAAGAAGAAGAGCCTATTAGTCTACGCATATGATATTTAGCGCTTTTTACTGAAGCTACCCAGATCCCAGCCCAATGAGGAGATCTAGGGGGAATAAACTTCCATGAGATTTGATTTTCAGATAGATATTCCACAATGGTTTGAGAATTTGACTTATTTTTAAAGAATTTGTATAAGTCGTAGAGTTGGTTTCTTGCACCAGAAAAACATGTGGCATTGTCACTGTAAATGACGGTTGGGTTACCACGTCGGGAGATGAACCTTTTGAGTGTTAATAGAAAGGAAGAAGTTGTTAGATCAGAAACAACCTCAATGTGCACAGCTTTGATCACCATGCACACGAAAATGGCTATGTATGCCTTGACTTTTGGCGCTTTTCGGAGTGAAGAAGATTTTAACAGAAAGGGTCCACCATAATCTACACCTATTTTTTGAAAAGGTCTTGTTGTAATGGACAACCTATCTTCAGGTAAGTTACCCATTAGCTGTAGTGCAGGAGTGCACGAAAATCGGAAACATGTGGTGCAGTTACGAATAATTCGTTTTGCTTCCTTTAGACCATTGAGAGGCCAGAAGTTCAACCGAAGGTTTGAAAGAACTGTTTGAGCACCAGCATGTCCCAATCTGATATGCTCATTTTTGATTGACGGTATGATGTTTGGATGGAAGTAGTATCGGATGTTTTTGCAAATAGTCTATGTCGGGACAGTTTGTAAGTCTGCCTCCAACTCTGAGAAAATTAGAAGAATCTACAAATGGTTTTAGTGAAACAATGTTTTTATTTGAAATAAATTTGTTATTTTTAAGCTCCGCAATTTCTTTTGAGAATGCATCACCTTGAATTTGTTTGATGATGAAATCCATAGCATAATTTAACTCCGCCACAGAAAGGGGTTCAGAAATTTTTTGTTTTTTACAATTAGAAATAAACCGAAATACGTACGCTACTGTACGTTTTAAGCGTGAAATATTTGAGAAACGTGAAAAAATTCTCATCCAGAAGTTTTCTACGTTAGAATTTACCACGAGGCTTATTTTTCGTTCCTCGGGCAGGTTTTCGAGCACTTTGTCATTTGCTAGATTGGAAACATTGAAATTTTTATCTCGTAAGCATTTAGGGCGTTGCCACCAGAAATCGCTATCGAGAATTTCAGAACCAGACATTCCTCGAGAAAGAAGGTCTGCGGCATTTTGTTATTTCTAGCCACGCTCGAATTCTACCAACAGAATCTAGTATAGAATGCTTCTTTTTTGTTAATTTATTTAAACCTTTATTGCTCATTGTAATAACTTTAATTTATTTATTTTTAAATGAAATTATTATTTATTATAATGTTACTTTATAAGAACACTAATTTGCACTAAAATAGATTTTTGAATTTATATAAAAAAGTTTGATTGTACGTCACCCCTGGGTTCTTAGTACTTGAGTGTGGGCTGCCTATCCCCCTCTGGAATCAGCTAGTCCTGGAAGAGCATTTCTGGAACTATCACTGTTTTGTTTTGTTTATCGAATGTTTGTTTGTCCGTAGAATAAACAACGCACTCACTATGCCTCTAGGAATTGTTGTCTATCGACGAGAATATCCGAAACACACGAAACTTTTACTGTCTTTTTGAAAGCACAGAATTATATAAATTGAATGTTTTTAGGCCAGAAAGTCGGCTAGTAAAATCAAAATCCGGCTCGAAGTGAACAAATGGAGGGATGCCGGTTTTCAACATCCCTTCACGTAGAGTCTTGTTTGCTAACAGTGTCTCTTTCAGCGGTTTGTACTTGCTGTAAGTCCAATTGGTCCGCTAGCCTTCGAATACTCAGTAATAGAAACTTAAATGGACTCTTAAATGTGATTTAGTCTGGCCTGGTGAATAGATTGATATAATGAAATAAAACAATAACTTGTTTAGCTAGAACTGTAATTGAAAAAGGGCAAGAAATAGAAACTTATAAACTGTAAGTGAATAACTAATCGTAAGGAACCTAATTAGAAAATTACAGTTTACGAACGAAAACACCATAACACTTCACATTAAGGGTTCCCGATATATTGCGTAACTTGCGATTGTGAACGTGGAGAAAAACTCTCCGAAACTTGAAAAGTAGGTCTAAACCCTACAACTATTGCTAATTCACTGGCTTCCCCTAGCCACTCCGAAATAATTGTCTATGCATTTTGAAGGATCTAGCGGTTTAAGGTCAATATGGGCGGAGATTAACATTCTAAGAAATAAGTCAATGCAGGCAAGGAATTTATTTAGGTAACAGATGCGGCGGAAATATTTTTATTTTGTTTTGAAATAGAATTATTTGGTTGGAGATTATTGTTCTCCAACACTTCGATTTTGTCAAATGTTGTGCTGACACATAAAAAAAATGTGGATCAAAAATTTCTCGTAAAGGGCCACACGCAAATGAAATGCGATAGTGTTCACAGCCTAATAGAATAAAATCTGGATTAAAGAGAAATTTATTTGCCAGGGGAATATAAATCAATAACCAGGACCGCGCGTAAAAATCCCTTTTCTTAAAAGCAAAATATTTACACTACGATTTTTTTAAAAAATGCAACGATCCCCTTTTCCAGTGGTATGCTTCTATAGGAGTATCTAGAGTAGAAGACATAAGGTCTCTAAACTATATACTAGAAAGTGTTATATATTACAAAATAGATTTTGACTCAGAATATGTGTTTTGAGTCAAACGGTTGTGTACGACCGTTTGGTCTTTTACTTCTTAGTTTGTGTTAATATAAGTATTTGGAACCAAGTTAAGTAAAACACGATTTTATTAAGGTTTAATAAGTAGAGTAACATATTACAAAATAATATAAAAAAGTAAACTAATGTTAAAAACACTGGACAGAACATTAAAAAAACTATTTTCTACTTCGATAAAAAACAGGAAACTTTTAGTTAATCCGAATAAGTTCAGTTTGGCACTCTTCGCATACTGCACGTGTATGTTCTCTGCATAAAAACTTTTTACATTTACAGCAGGAAACAGTCATTTTCCGGTTCTTTTTACGGTCGCAAAAGTAGCATCTACCATAGACTCCTTCATTCGTTGGAGTGTCGTCTGTGTTAGGAATATTACATATGGCCTTAATACGTAACTTCAGATCTCTATTTAAATTGTCTACTGTTGCTCGGACCCGTAGATGTTCATCCATAAGAGAAAATGCTAAATGCTTCAAAAATTTTCTTCTAAGCATTTTATTATCAGCAAGGTTGTTACTTGCATGAATCACTAGCTAATTAATGCCTGCGATATTTAGTATGGTGTCAAAAATTACCATGGGCCAACGTCTTGTTTTTCGCGAAACATCATAAGAGGAGCATAGCTGATCAACGACGTCAACCCCGCATTTTGTTTTGTTATAAAACGTCAGAATTTCTGGTTTATAATGTTCAAATGTTCCTCTATCTATAGCGTCGTCATCATGTAGACTTGAAACAAGCAATACAACTTTCTTCTTTTTGGACATATACGACACTAAGGTACATGTATCGCTAAAGGCGAACACACTTGATTTTAAAGGACGAGATCCTTGAAGTAATTCAGGGGGCAGTTCCCTTTTGTTCTTTCCAATGGTCCCCACAACAGTCAATCCAAATTCTTTTTTTAAAACATCCATTAGAGGAATGCTAATAAACCAATTGTCTAGAGTAATGTTGCACCCAGAATTCTTTATTGGCGCACACATTCTTTTTACAACTTCTTTCGGGGAATTGTCTACAGTAAATGGGCCATCTGGTTGACGACATACATAAACCGCCATATTTATGGTATAATATATTTCAGCATCACATAAACTAAAAATTTTGAGCCCATACTTTGAGAGTTTGCTAGGAATATATTGTATCCAAGGGCAATTCCCTAAAAATCCAGGAAGCATTTTATCGCATGTTAAATTTTGCGAAGAGTTATATCTCGATTTACACTTTTCTACGAATTTGTCAAAAAATACTCGGATGGCGGCCATCTTATCCCGTCTCCTACGTTCTTCACGATCGACCTTATCATTAAAGCTAATGCATCTTAGAAGAAACCGAAATCGGTATAAGGACAACTAGTCTAAATATTTCGATACCTTTGCCATTAGTTTGCCAGATATCTTCTGTATTCCGGTGATGGGCTTTATATGTCCCTACCAAATATAAAAGGCCTATAAGAGCGCGAATTTCAGATGGGTTTGTAAGCTTTGCATCCCTCTCCCTAGAGAAATTGCTTGCTATACTTTCAATGTTATTATTAGTGGATTCTACAATTATGTAAATCATGTCCTCATCAATGAAATAACTCCATATTTCATAAATGTCTTTCAACTTTTTCGTAAATCTATTAGGCCCAGGTGATTGTTTTACTAAATTAGGCTTGCTCATACCCTTTTGTTTTTTCTTTGATGCCTTCTCCACACTATACCATCTTTTTCCCTAAAAACACTTTCTTCTTGTACATTATTCAGTAAAACTTCTCCTATTTCCTCTAAATCCTGTTCTTGTTCGCTTTCCTAATCTTCCGATCTCTCATCAATAACTTCCGGATTTACTTCATTCTCGTCATCGTCGTCGTCATATTCTATATCAAGCAGTTCTTCTTCCATGAGGGCTTGCAGTCTCCTTTGTTCCTTCTCATAGTCCATTCTAAAAATAAAGCCAAACAAGTTATATATAAAAGTTTGCTGTAGCTTAAAATTAAAAAAAATTAATATTTGATTCTCAATAATAGAACAAAGAAAATTATGAAATATCGTAATAGTAATTTGCTGCAAAGTAATTTAAAATTTGATGACTAATTACATAGTAAAAGAAAGAGAGGTATATTCAAAAGGCTACTAAACAATAAGACAAAAGTATAATAGTATATTGTTTAAAAAAACTAGCGTTTATACATACCTTAAGGTGATAAGAAACACAATAAAACAACGATTTATAAAAACTTTTTAGCTGAGTAGACGCGCGCGGAAATTATGATCTTTGCGCTGTAACTCCTAATCAACAAACCTCCCGCTACTCTCATTAAGTACTGTGGCTCCTTGTATCTAATGAGTAAGCTACTGAAGGCCGTGGTTGCCAAATGTAATTTTTTTCCGAAATATTAGCAATTTTTAATACGTGCGGCCTTTTTGACCATGTAGCGATTAGTTAAGGGTTAACTTAGTTAATTATAAAAACCTTTATTCTTTCAAACCCAAAATTTCTCTCGAAAAATATGAACAACTTCTTGCTATCACAAGAGAAATGGATCGAGATAACTACGATTTCTATAAAAATTTACCACATAAAATTTCCAAAAAAATTAAAGATAAATAGGTAGTGTAAATGAAACGTTTGTATGAGATTTTTATTTGTCGTAAGTTGCTGTTATTTTGTCGAATTAGACATTTAAGTTCTTTAAACTAAGTTTTTGACCATTTCTGTATTTTTTGAAAATTGAACTTTTTGACGTGACAACGTCTTAACTTAGGTTGTGGCTCGGAGTCATTTAAGAAAAAGTGTAACGCCCGCTCACGTCTGTTACAGTGAGTCACCGAACGAGAGAGAGGCCCGCCGGACCGGCGAAAGCCTTGCGTCTCTCTCCCACTCAAACATGATCGGTCCGCTGCGCGCGGCACTAGAGAATTAGGCGCGTTGAATCGCTAAAGTTGAAAATCGTTGAAAGTATCGTCAGCTGTGTCTGTAGTGAAAATGTGGAGTGCTTAGATTCGTCATTTACAACAACTACAACAATAAAGGTAAATAATTGTACACTAATATTTCATTATCGTAAACTATGATTGATTGATTAATTGTTAGATTGACACAAAAGTTGAGAAACTGAGTTTATAGGTTATGTCATACTATTGACAAATGTTGATAGTGTTAAGTAAATTATTAGTTTAAATCACTCTGCAATCAATCGTAATTCAGTCGATTGAGAAGAAACAGCGCGTATTTCTAGTCAAACATTTAAAATAACAAATTATAACTTCTAACCTGTCAAAACAGGGCAACCAAACAAACGAACTAAACCGACCAATCACCACGCGCGGAGTTAGAATTTAACTGTGTTTAGCAAGAATTTCAAATTCCAATTTTAGTAAATGTTTTAATTTTCAACTTTACCATTTACATTTACAAATTTTAATTAATTTCAAATTTATTTAGCAAAAATTTGAACCTTCGATCTGAATAAGTGTTTTGATTTTCAAATTGATTCTTTAAAATTAAAAATATTAAAATATATATAATCAGAAGTGAACGTCACATAACATTATCTGTACTTATTATTATTTAATATGTAGGCAAATACATGTGACCATACTTGGTAGACACAATTGGAAATAGTAATTTTTTATAACTGAAAAAAATAAATATATAAAATACCGGTAGCAAACAATAACTTCAATGATCGATATCTCCGCAACTAATTGATATATCGAAAAAATTTTCAAATAAATTTTGTAGAAAATAATAAGATCAATAATATAATATAAAATAAATAATATATAAAATAATATATAAAAATATAATATATAAAATATAAATAATAATATAATAATATATAATATATAAAATAATATATAAAAAATATTAAATAATATATAAAATAAATATTAAATAAAATAAAAAGACGTTGTCACGTAAAATCTTCGCCCGTAAAACCGACTTTACAGGCAACCGATTTTTTTTTAATTTATGCAACGAGATAACCGAAATAAAAAAACAATTTTCGTTGATTATAATGATTATAAATTTAAATTTATGAGTACAGTTTTTAAAATGGTAAAACCGAGAAATAAAAAAAGGGTTAACTCAAAAATGTTTAGATTTTGAATACAAAAATTAACTTTAAAACTTCTTAAATCTGTTCTAAAATATTCAACATATATTTCTTAATCTTTAAATGATTAAACTTTATAAATTAATCCTTCCTCTTCAATTTGGTGCTTTCAAAATTCATGTATATATATATATATATATATATATATATATATATATATATATATATATATATATATATACAATAGCACTAAAGGCCTTAGAGGCCCATGGCTTAAAAAGTTTGTTCTTTCTTTATTTTAGCTTTCCTTTATGTACTGAGATCTTCTCTGGCTCGATATGTGATATTTCTCCATTCCTTCTTGTTATTCATTTTTCTTTTCTGGTCTTCTAGTCCAATTTCTTCCATATCTTTTTCTACATCCTGATTCCATGTATGAATTTTTTGGCCTTCCTTTTCTCTTTTTTAAAGTTATAGTGTAGTTTAGTACCCTTTTTGGAGTCCTCGTGTTCGGCATCCTTTCTAGGTGACCTCGCCATCTTAGTCTCCGTGCCTTTATCACTCCTATTATATTAGGTTGATTATGTAATTCCTTTAACGCATCATTTGATCTTCTTATCCATAAAACGTCCCTTATTATTCCTTCATATATCTTCCTCAGGATTTTCCTTTCCCATATCTCCAGTAAATTTTGTCATTGTCCATGTCTCACTGCAGTATGTTACTATTGGTTGTATAGTTGTTTAATATAACTGTATTTTTGCCTTTCTTGATAAAAACTTGCTTTTTAACATTCCACTAAGAGCATGTACACTTCTATTGCCTGCCATTATTCTAGCTTGTATTTTTTCTTTAATGTTAGGTTCACGTGATATTATTGTACCTAGGTATGTAAATCTTTCTACCATTTCGAATTCGTATGATGATCTTTCTTCTACTTCTACTTTAAACTTTGTCCATCCCTGAACTGATCATCTGTCCACTGCATACATTTTCTTTTAGTTTCATTTATGTAAAGTCCCATTTTCTTTGCTGCTTTTACTATTCTCTGTACTATCTCCTATAGCTCTTTTTTTCCTCTTGCCAGCAACACTATATCATCCGCAAATGCCAAAACTTGGTGTCTTTTATGATATAGGAGTCCTTCTCTATTGATTTTCGCTTCTCGCATTATTTTTTTAGGCATAAATTGAAGAGTAAAGATGACAAAGGATCGCCCTGCCTTAATCCTTTGTTTACTATAAATTTGTCCGATGCATGATTGTTTACTTTGACTCTGTTTTCTGTATTCTCTAAAGTAAGATGTATCATGTTACGCAACTTTCTGCTAACTCCCAGATCCTCAAGGGTCTCTTTTAATTCCTTCCTTTTTATTCTATAGTATGCTTGCTGGAAGTCAATGAATAGCGCTATCGTTGGTAAGTTGTGTTCATAGCTTTCTGCTTGTAATTCTCTGATTATGAATACTTGGTCCGTTGTGCTTCTCCCTCGTCTAAATTTGCACTGATATTCGCCTATTATATATTCAACTTATTTTTCTAGCTTATCTTTTATGGATTTTGATAGGATTTTATATACGGTATTTAGTAACGCTACTCCTCTGTAATTGCTGCATTCTGTTTTGTCTCCTTTTGTGTGTAATGGGCAAATAATGGCTTCCTTCCAATCTTCTAGTATTCGTTCTTGTATCCATATCTTCTTTATGATCTTATATATTCAATTATTTAGCACTTTTTCACCATATTTCATCATCTCTGCTGTTATGTTATCGTTTCCAGGGGATTTGTTGTTTTTCAGATTTTTTATGATTTCCTCGATTTGTTCTTTACTGGTTGAATTATCTTGTATGTCTTCTAAGTGTTCAATTCTTGCTTCTGCTTCCATACATTCTCTTTGGTTTGACTTGTTATTGCCATTTAGTAATTCATCAAAATACTCTTTCCATCTTTCAACTATTTCTGCTTCCCCGCTTATATTATTTCCTGCTTTGTTTTTAACGAATATGGGTTTTTGTTAAAAACCTTTTTTTTTCATTTCTAGCACCTTGATATAGGTTTTTTATTTTTTTTTTTTTGTAATTCTCTTATATTTGTTTTAGCTTATTTTCTATGTGTTTTCTCTTTTTTTCTCTCAGCACCCTCTTTACTTTTTGTCTTTGCTCCCTATATCTATTCTTTGTCTCTGTTGTTTTTTCCGTGATCATTTCCATCCTTAATGATTTTCTTAGTTCTATTTTTTTTTGGCACTCTATGTCGAACCAGTCTTTCCTCTTTTTATTCTTTTGTTTAATATATTATTTTGCTGCTTTGTTCATTATTTGCTTTATGTTTACCCATTTGTTCTCAGTTTGCTCTTCTATTTGTATCTTTTTTAGTTCTCTTTTCATTGTTTCCTCGTATATTTCTTGCTCTTTCTTTGTTGCTAATCGAATTGGGTTATATATACATTTCTTTTTTATTTATTTTGTTTTTGTTTTCTGATATCAGTTGCTTAATTTTGATGCCCACCATGTAATGATCTGAGTCAGCGTCTGGTCCTCTGTATGCTCTTATCTTCTTTATACATTGCTGTTCTTCTTTTTCGATGAGCACATGGTCTATTTGGTTTTTAGTCTTTGTATCTGGCGATATCCATGTTTCCTTGTGTATTTCTTTTATTTCGAAATATTTGCTCATTATGATCATATTTTTTTCTCTTGCGAAATCTATCAGGAATTGTCCGTTCTCATTAGTTTCATTGTGTTTACTATATTTTCCTATTGTCGGTCTAAATACTTCTTCCTTCCCTATTTTGGCATTTGCGTCGCCTAGAATAATTTTCATATCATATATGGGTATATTTTCGATTGTTCTGTTTAATTCACTGTAGAAACATTCTTTGACATCATTATCTTTTTCTTCTGAAGGCGCGTAAATATTTATGAGGGTGATTTTTTGGTATTTTCCCTTGAACCTGATACTACATATGTGGTCTGATACTGGTTTAAACTTTACTATTGCTTCTTTTAGCTCTTTTCTTATCATAAAACCTGTGCCTAACGTTCGATTCTTTCCGCCGCTGTTAAAAAACATTGTATCTTCTATTTCTAATATATTCTTCTTCTTCAAAATTCATGTATACCTAGAATAATAGTTTACTTATAATCAAGTTCTATTGCCACCATTCTCCCACCAGCTCTACTGTCGTTATTTTTATTGTGACAAATGCAATATGCAAAAGACTATTTTAGATATTATACCATTGGTAGAAAATATATATATATATATATATATATATATATATATATATATATATATATATACACGAGTAAACTGTAAACTGTAAACTGTGTTAGAATTATCCGAATGAAATTTCACAGTAAGACCAACAAAACAATTATAATTTGTCACAGCTCCAGAGAAAAATCGCACGCTTTCCCGTCTCTATTTGTACCTTATTGCGGGCATTTAGACTGTACTTTTCGTCTAGTGGTACACACAATGCGGTAGCTTTACAGCCACTGTTGAAAAGATTTTCTGATTTGTCTTGAAATTAAAATAAAATTATGCAAAGGATTTGCATAGCGCAGAGTTAAATTTAAAAGCTCTGAAAACAAAAGGATAAATTAAACGGTTGTATGGATTTTGCGGAGCTGAATTTCTTACGAAATTAATTTGAATACTGTATAGAGAAACGCAGCAAGCTTTGGGTTTATCTGGGAAGTTGTAAATACAAAAAACAAGTTGGTTTTTAAGTTGTGTGGTTTGTACAACTTTGTAGGTTTTGCATTCTTTTTGTTAAGTTTAATTATCCATCTACTCTGCTCTCGCTTAACGATCATATTGGTAAATTCTTAGCTAAAGTAGCTGAGATGGCGGATTTACAAGGGAAATGTAAAAAGTTTATTTGCTGCAACTATCAAAATCAGCCTGTTATAAATGATTAAGAGGGTACCAATAATTTATTACTGTTCGTTCATCAAAATATTACTTTTTATTTTAAGTAATTTTCAGATACAAATATTGCTTTTAATATACAGGGTGAGTCATAACTATTGGGACATAGACTAAGGAAAGGTTATTTGGACCAAAATATGGCTATTGGGCCAAATATGCCTTAATTAAATGTTGCTGAGAAAAAAGATACAGAGTGTTAAAGTTAATTTTTGTTTTTCGTTTTTTGCTAATAGTTTCCCTGTATATTTATAAATTGCTATCAAAATTGGCACAAAGGCATAATATTAGACAAGAAATAGTATTTTATTTACAATTCCACTATCAAATACCAAACTAATAAACAAAGTTGCAACTAACGTAGGGTTTCCGTTTTGACGATAAATCAAAACTAAACACACTTTAACTTAAAAGAACTCACAAAAACTCAAACTAAATGTTCTACATGGTCTCCTCCGATTTCTATGCCTTTTCTAATTCTTTTTATAAGGGATTTTCGGACGTTAAAAAAATATTATTCTGTCCCCTTATAAGATTAGCTGCATTTTAAATGTATCTCCAAAGTTCGTCTCGTGTATTAATTTTATTGGCATAAACTAAGGACTTCATATGTCCCCAAAAATAAAAATCTAGCGGGTTGTACTCAGGACTTCTTGGTGGCCATTGAAAATCACTGCCTCTGCCAATCCATCGTTGAGGAAATACGTCATTAAGATGATTTCTAACAGCTAATGAAAAATGAGGTGGCGCTCCATGCTACATAAACCATATTTTTCTTCTTACATCCAGTGACAGATCATCTAAAATATCACTAAGAGTATTTTCCAAAAACAATAAATAAGAATCTCCATTTAAATTCGGAGGAAGAACATAAGGCCCTAGTATTTGGTCGCCTATAATGCCACACCAAATATTCAATTTAAACTCATGCTGAAAATGTCTAGCTTTAATAGCATGCGGGTTTTCTTCTTCCCAATAATGACTATTTCGCCAATTAAAAACACCTCGTTTGGTAATAAAAGTTGCTTCGTCGGTGAACATAATATTCTTAATAAAGTGTCTGTCATTGCGATGTTTATTCAGAATACGTTGGCAAAACTGTAACCGTCGTGGAAGATCTGTTGGAAGTAAATTTTGAACAGGAGTGAAGTGATAAGGATAGAGGTTCTCTTTTTTTAGAATTCTAACAATAGACGACTGACTTACTCCTGTTGCTGCTGATAGATGTCGTGAACTTATTTCAGGATTTTCATCTACTCAAACCAGAAGTTCATCTTCTTGATTAGGTGTGATTTGTTTCGGTCGACCACTCCGATTTTTAGTGTGAAATGACCCAGTTTCACTTAACTACGATATAATCTTGCAAAAGTTTTGTGATTTGGTTGCCTTCTGTTTGCGTATAACATTCCATACCTTCTGACAAAAATACAAAACATACAACATACAACATACAAAAATTTTCTTGTGCGTATACGCAAATCATATCTCGCATTTCTTCATTAGTAAAATGATTGTGACGAGGCATTTCAATCAAAAAAAGTAATGATTACTTTTAAAAAATGCAACATTACACTACACTGTCACATCAAAAATAATTTACACTGAACAAATGACATTTACCAACAACAATTATCTGACAGTCCAAAGCATACTTTTCATAAATGAAATAATATTTGAAATCCTTTTTTAAGACGCTAAGAAGTTCGACTGCGTTTTTATCGAAAACGGTTGAAATTATCATGTTTAAACAAGAGTACCAATTTTACGTAGAAATGATGTTTACGTCATATTTTCTAAACAAAATTACTAAAAAGTTTAGACTTAATTTGATCATTAGGAATGATCCACGTGGCGCCCTCTATGACAAAACGTAAAATTGTAAATAAAATACTATTTCTTGTCTAAGATTATGCCTCTGTGCCAATTTTAATAGCAATTTATAAATATACAGGGAAACTATTAGCAAAAAACCAAAAACAAAAATTAACTTTAACACCCTGTATCTTTTTTCTCAGCAACATTTTATTAAGACATATTTGGCCCAATAGCCACATATTTTGGTCCAAATAACCTGTCCTTAGTCTATGTCCCAATAGTTATGACTCACCCTGTATTTTTAATATTTTTATGTATCATATTGTCATACACTTCCCTATTATAAATATAAATTATAAACCCAATAATAATAAATGGATTATTAATAGGCTTACCATACGTCCCGGTTTAACCGGGATTGTCCCGGTTTTAGACATCGGTCCCGGAGTCCCGGCCGGTTTGTCATTTTGTCCCGGTTTGACAAAACTGTCGTAATTTTGAATTTTTGTTAAGTGATTTCACACGAATGATTTTTTTCCTCCTGGATTCATATTTACTGATAATAAATAAGATTATTCACGTTCGTATTATATAAACAATTCTAATAATTATGACTGCACATCTGATTGATAAGATATTTTAATAGGGTTCCAACAGAAGACGTGCTTAATTCTCGAAATCATCAAAATGACCAATTCAGCAATTCATCGTATCACATTTCTTAAACACATTATTTCAGTGAGTCGTTAACAAATATAAACATTAAAAAAATCAAGAATTGATGAATTTAAAAAAAAACAGGTCTCAGGTTACCCTAATCATTTGCAGTGCCATTACATTCCGTTTTTTTATGAACGGTGGTAAAATACGAAAACACTTTGTGTTTTATTTAAGAGCCGTGTTTGATTTAAAATGCCGAAAAGAAATTGCAAATTCACAAGCGAACTTAAAAAAGATTATCCTTTTATAAAAAAAGCTTTGTAGTGACAATAGCAGGGTGAAATGCCAGCAATGTTTTTCAGAATTTTCAATTGCACACGGTGGGCGAGCAGATATTAAAGATCACTTAAAGTGTGCAAAACACAAGACTGGAGTAACGGCGATTGCAAGTACTTCTTCGATCAAATTTTTTTTTTAAAATGATAATCTCATTTAAAACGATTTAATTATTGCAGCTAAAACGGCCACATTCGCTTATCACACAGCAATGCATGATATAAGCTTCAAAACATCAGATTGTACGTCGAAATTTATTTCAAAATTTTTTGAATCAAAATTTGGGGTTGTCAGACCAAACCTTTGTCTTTGTCAGAGTTACACACCGACTTACAGAAGGCTTTTTTCGTAAGTGTTACTAACGACACCTCAAATAAAAAGCACATCAAACTGGTACCGATTATTGTTAGATACTTTTTACCATTAGAAGGTGTCCATGTGAAACTATTGAATTTTGAGTCCATTCAGGGTGAGACATCGGAAATATTGACTCAAAATATAATTTCAACATTACGTCGTCATGACATTACAAAAAAAGTAGCTGCATTTTGTGGAGACAATTGTAATACAAATTTTGGAGATGTGCATAGAAGATGACAAAATAATGTTTACAGAAGACTTGAACAAGAACTCGGTGTAGATATTATAGGAATTGGATGTGGCACACATATTCTACCCAATGCGCTTCAAAATGCTGTGGATGGTTTACCAATCGAAATTGAAGCACTAGTTGTCAAAATATATAAAGATTTTCATATCTACACAGTTCGAGTTACTCAGTTAAAGGAATTCTGTGAATGTGTAAATGTGGAATATAAAAACCTAATCCAACATGGAAGTACCAGATTTCTTTCTCTTTTGCCGGCAATTGAGAAGATTCTAAATATATTCGAAGGACTAAAAGCATGTTTCCTTTCCCAAGATATCTGTCCACGTGCAGTGCGAGATTTTTTTGAAAGTGAAACGTGTGAGTTATATTTTTGGTTTGTGCATGGACAATTAAACAATTTTAACAAGACTGTACTACTCATGAAAAAAAGTGAAACAAGTGCGACTGACATTATTTTGCAATTAAGAAGATTGAAATCTAATCTTCAAGAACGCATGGACAGCAATATTGTACCACAAAGAGCGAAACAATTATTATTAAAGAATCTAGGTAGTAGCCAGGATATTCATAAATTTCAAACAGAAGTAACTGATTTTTACCGACGATGCATTTCATACATTGAATTGTGGGAAGACAGTTTCGGAGGAGCCGACATTTTCGAATGGATTGGACTGAATCACGTATTGAAATGGGACGAAATCGAAGGATCTGCTGAAATTATAAACAAAATACACGGTTCGGACGATCGACAAAATATTAATACTGACAACCTTTTTGACGAGCTGTCACTTACGAAAGTTTTTATAGCATCAAAGAATGATGAATGGATTTCCACGACGATACAAATTGATTATGTTGACAAATGGGTTCTACCATTTAAACATTTTCATGAACAACACATCGATATACCCAACCTAGTAAAAACGGTGCAATATATTTTGTTTTAGAGCGTGTCTTCTCGATGATGAAACATATTTGGTCGGACGATAGAAGCCGTATGTTGGAGTCTACTGGACAAGCATTACTATACTGTAAATTAAACTTTAATATGACATGTAACGATTTTTATGAAAAAATAAAAAAAATAACATTTTATTAAAAAAAGTACATACAAGCGAGAAGTATGAATGGTACAAAAAATAGGTATTTTATTAATAAAAATTTTTGGCAGCAGCTTAATCGTTTTTTTTTTTATAATTTACCCTATTCACCATTTACTGTGCCGGTTAAGAGTGTCACAATTATGGTAAGCCTAGTTATTAATGAGGTGAGACAATTAGTTATTAACTGAAAAAATTGCATGTATTATCGAGGACATTTCTCGAATTGTGTGATTGTGATAAAAAAGAGATGATCATAATCTTTTAAATTTAACCAAAAAATGCCATTAACAAAATATAATAAACACATCTGATAGTCTTTTTAAAAGTACTTGAAAAATGATATCCAAGTTTTCAAAATGTAGATAAAAGTCGTACAGAAGGGAGTACAGTAAACTATGGCGAAGATTTATGCCATGTTTTCTGCATTTTCAGATTTTAACAGGTCTCCTGGAACCGATATTATTAAAGTGCGGTATGTAAAAACTGAAAATTTTTAAAAATTGCAAAAAGCATATCTTCGCATTCATTTGTTTTAAATGCTAAAAACTTATATGCATTATAATTATGATAAAAATGCATTATACTTGTCTTGAGATTCAAAACATTTTTGAAAGAAAAATATGTACCGGGCTTTGGGGATCGGTAACGCACAGACATTACAATTTCTTACTTGTGAGTGACCGGTACTACGGGACCGGTGCATATTTATAAATGCTTACTTGTGTAGTAAATCCACGTTTAGTATCGTTTGTATTTCAATAGCAGGTGTGTTTACGCCTGTGTTTTACTAGTCTAAAAAATGTCATCTCGCGTTAAAAAGATTTTGTTTTGAGCTCAAACAGCTGATACAAACAAAACGAAAACTGTAAAGTGTAACGAACCGAGTACTTCAGTTAAAAATAAAAAACATAACGAAGATAACCCAAATATTGTAAATGCGCGCCAAAGTCTAACTGATTCAAAAGATCATGTACTTGCAGAGTTGCCAAATAGTGACAGCGAAAGTAAACAGGACGATTCTTTTGATTCGGACGATCCTGTAATCGGCAAAAATATGTTCTTTCTTCAGATGAATCGTACAGTGATGTAAGTGCGAACAATTTATTCGATAATGATAACGAGACAGAAATTAAAAGCGAAAAAATGTCAGAATCTGAAAATGATGATGAAAATGAGTGGCATGATATAGATGAGTGACAATAAAGCTGATGAGTTGAAACAATATGAAGATATGCCTATATTACATTTAGCGGTAACGAAATAAAAAATCCTATAGACGCTTACAAGATATTTGTAACAGATGATCTTTTACAGAATATTGTTACTGAAACAAATAGATTTGCTCGGGAAATATTGTTAAGTATACATCGATCAAAATCACGTATACGTTCCTGGGTTAACTGCAATATAGCCAAACTTTAACGTTTTTATTAATATGTATAGTTATGGGATTAGTTCATGGTCCCGCAATAAATTAATATTGGTCGAAAGATCCCATGTTTAGGATGATTACAAATGCCATCAGACGAGACAGGTTTCTTTTACTGATGCGTTGCATTTATTTTTGTATTAATGGACAGTGTAATAAAGATGGTCAGCTCTATTAGTTAAGTAAAGTTTTAAAAGTATTGAACAAAACTTTACAAGCTACGTGAATTCCAGGACGATTTGGTAGTCGACTTCCGTGTCAACGAATACAACAAATAAAGCAATATCTACCAAATAAAACACACCCTTATGGATTTAAATTATATAAGTTAAATACAGTGGATAGAAATACTAACAACATAATCGTTTGTCGTGGTCCAAATACGACTATCATCATCATTGGTGCTACAGCCCTATAAAAGAGCCTCGACCTTCCCAAGTCTATTAAGCCAGTCAGTTCTATTCATTGCCAACTGTTGCCAGTTTCCATCCTCATCTACACCATCCCTCCATAGAGTTTTGGTCTACCCCTACTTCTACTTCCCACAGGTTGTGACATAAGGATTCTTCTAGGAGGGTTGTTCTGCTGTGATCTTGCCAGATGTCCTGCCCATCTTAGTCTTCCTATTTTTATAAAGGATACTACTTTACCACCAAATATATGTTTATATCTGTGATATATCTCGTAGTTGTACCTCCTTCTTCAAACACCATTTTCACAGATGCCACCAAATATTCTTCCCAGGATCCTTCGTTCAAATATAAGCAGGAGATTTTCATCTGCCTTGGAAATGGTCCATGTCTCCGACCCATATGTCAACACTGGTTGTATAAGTGTTTTGTATATGGTTATTTTTGTTTTTTGGCTTAAATTTCTGCTTCTCATATGTCTACTCAGTCCAAAATAGCATTTGTTTGCTAGGATTATTCTTCGCTTGATTTTTTCCGTCATGACGTTCTCCTTGGTGATCAGGAAGCCTAAGTATGTGAATTTGTCCACCACTTCAAAGGTAGAATTATCAACCGTGAATTGGTGGCCGATGTTTCTGGCTCTATTGTTGGGTGTTGATGCCATTATCTTAGTTTTATTTTCATTTACTTGCAAGCCCATATTTTTTGAGGCGTTTGACAAGGTGGTATACATTTCTTCTAGCTTGCGTGTTGTGCGGGCAACTAGATCAAAATCATCTGCATATGCCAAAATTTGGGATGATTTATTAAAAATGTTTCCTCTGCTGTCTATTTGGGCATCCCTGACCGCCTTTTCCAAAGCTGTGTTGAAAAGGAGACACGCCAGCGCATCTCCCTGTCGCAGCCCAACATACGTTTCAAATGCCTGTGATTGTTCGCCCTGTATTTCGACTTTGCAAACAAATTTACGCATTGTAGCCTTAACCAATCTTATCAGTTTATCGGGGATGTAGAATTCATCCATGGCTTCATACAATTTTTTTCTTAAGACACTATTATAGGCCTATTTAAAATCTACGAAAAGATGGTATGTGTCGATATTGAATTCATTGATTTTTTCCAGTATTTACCTTAGCACAAAGATCTGGTCTGTTGTTGATCGACCAGGCCTAAAACCACTTTGATATTCGCCAAGAAGCTCCTCTGAATATTCACTCAGGCGACCATATAAAATACCTACTCGAAAATATTTTGTATGGTGTATTAAGGAGGGTTATTCCCCTATAGTTTCTACATTCTAATTCATCGCCCTTTTTGTGTAGCGGGCAAACGATCCCAATACACCACTCTTCTGGGATTTGTTCCTCATTCCAGGCTCTCAGTATTATTTTAGATATATGATTAGTCAGAGTAGCACCTCCACATTTAATAAGTTCCGCGGGTATACCATCACTTCCTGGAGATTTATTAGTTTTTAGGTGTTTTATTGCATCCCGTACTTCCTGAATTGATGGAGGCTCCAATGGTGTATTGTTGTTTGCTCCTGGGGGTGGTTGATTTGGATCTTCTACTTCGATAGTAAGCAGTTCTTTATAGTGTTCCACCCACCTTTTCAATACTTCTTCTTTTGTATTGAGTATATGCCCCTCATTATCCTTACATAGTCCGATCCTTGGTTTAAATTCTTTTCTTGATTTATTTAGATTTTTATAGAATTTTCTTGTTTGATTTTCCTTTTTTAATGCCTCAAGTTCTTTCAATATTCTATTTTGATAAGTTCGCTTTTTTCTCCGATGGATGTATTTCTCTTCTTTTCTGAGATCTTTATATTTTTGTTCTTTTTCTCGGGTTCTTCTTTGCTGCATCAGTTTATATGCATTGTTCTTTCTTCTTGTAATGTCCTCGCACTCAGCATCGAACCACTCCTTGCGTGGTGGTGGTCTTTACGGCCCTAGAATGTTATTTGCTGCGTCTTTAATGTAATTTTTACACATTTCCCATTGTTCACTAGTTGTTAGATTCTCTTTAGTTGTGTCAAAATACGACTACTAATGCAAATACTTCTCAAAGTAACCATATAGTGTATGGTCTTCTTGAACATATTGAATTCGAAAATGGCTACTATTGCTTTTTTATGCTGATAATTTATTACTGGAGTTTGCTTTTAGCCAAATCATTATTCAAAAAACAAATAATCTATTGTGAAACCCTAAGGTCCAACAGAAAAGGTAATCACAAGACGGTATCTCAAAAATGAAAATGGGAGAAATTTGGGGTACTCAGATCAACTCCATACGTATTATAAAATAGATTGAAAAATGGTCTCTTTTGATGTTAAGTACTGATAAAATCCATACAACTACCTTAGAACTAACAGGAAAGCGAAACTGACAACACGAACATATATTAAACCTAAAGGCAATTATATTAATTAAAATTAAGCAAAAAAAGGAGTAGAATTTAGTGATCAACTGAGTTTTCATCTTTACGTTTTAGGAAAAAGATTAAAATGGAACCGTAAACTAGCCTTTAAATTTTTGATTCTAACAGCTACGGTAAATGCCTGGATTGTTTATAAGTTGTTCCACAAAATTATCTGTACTGGAATTTAGAAGGAGATTGGCACTGGTGTTTCTTGTTACTTCAGTTGCACACGAAGACACCACTAATCCCAAAAGAGTTCTACATACTTTTGTTAAACCGTCAGGACCTAGAAAGAAAAGAAAAAGACAATGTCAAGGATGCCATTATAAATTAAGAGAAACACATTCAAGCAAACAAGCAAGTAATATAGCGACAAAAGTAACAAGTTATTGCAATAAATGTCCTGGAGTACCAGGACTTGATTATCTTGCTTTAATAGCATTCATAAAAAATGATTTATTTTTGAAACTATTATTTTTGTTTAATAACTAAGAACATATTATTTAGTGTATACATTTTTTTGTTTACAAATATCATTTATACTAAAAAATATTAAGAAGTCTTCTGTCATTTGATCTTTTAATCTTACACTGTAAAAATAGTAGGCTGCCCTGACACTTTAAGGGCCGGTTCTGACAATCCAAGTATAAATTGGAGAATAACTATTCGAGTATAACTTATACTTGAGTTTATTCCAAGTATAACCTTTCGAGCGTTCTACATTGTGAAATCGACAGCGGAATAGTTATTGTGGGTAAAACCACAGAACACTAATGTAAAACGAAATAGTAGATCTGATATCCTCAAAATTAGTTCAAAATGTTATTGACAGTGACATTTGGCGGTTGTCATAACTGTAAAATTTGTTTAAATTTAAAGAAATTGATTCGCTTTATCTGGTTTTATTCTACGTTTATATTATTATATTTTGCAAAATTAATATAAAATGGATATTATGGATATAAAATGGACATATACAGAAATTGAAATCCTTGTGAGTTAGTTGAAGAACATAAAGAAATAATAGGTATGTAAACAAGAGTCTAAATATGTATGTATGGGTTAAGTATTTATTTTAATTTTGTTTTTAGAATGTATGAAAACTGACACAACAACAAGTACCATGAAAGATAAGGAGTGGTTGAAATTGTCAATAAAATTTAATTCTAATTGTGGTACAGGAAGGACAGCTAAAATGCTTCGAAGTAAGTGGGAGTCTTTGAAGAAAACCACAAAGTGGGAGTCCCGAAGAATCCGACATAAAAGTATCGGATGTTAGTAACAGGGTGCTGGCTATTGTTGGTGTGGTGTAGTGTAAATTATAATTGATTTAATTAAGAAAAATATATTTAAAACTAAACACATACAGTTTTTAAGAGCAACAAATATTTTTCGTCATAAAAATTTATACATACAATCATTTAAATTAAAATTTCCTTTGGATTTACAATCTAAAATGTTTGTGCAATATTCATATTTAAAATTTTATATTACTTGTAAGCATATAAAATTTGTGCGCTGTGTTGTATTAAAAGATATCAATATTTTTCAACCATTATTATATTCAATTAACCATGTTGATTTTTTTTTCAAAATAAAGGTACTTTAGGATTGTAAACTTTTATTTATTTATTAATAGACAGTTTCAGCTATCTATTCTCAAATTTTCGTCCTTGATTTATTCTTTTTTGTTTTTGACAAAATGTTATATTCATTGATCGGGCTACTAATAATGTATCGAAATTAAAAATTTTTTTCCAAAAGAATTTTATTCATATTTCGTTATAACAAATTCACAAAATGATTATTTATAATTGATGCTCGCATTCTGTTATTTTCATTTACATAGATGTCATTATTTTCTAACACATTATTTTCATGCAATTCTTCATTAATATGCACCTCATTTGGCGGTTCACCATCTTTTTCATTCATTGCTAAGTTATGTAAAATTGAAGTTGCTACGATAATAGCCTGAGAAGTTTCAGGGGATACTCGGATACCTGAAAATAAAATAGGGAATCTACGTTTCCACACTCCATAAGATCTTTCTACACAGTTTCTAGTTCTGATTTGTGACTCGTTAAATAAAATTTCTGCAGGTTGACTTGAAGCTGCTAGAGGTATTATCAAATAATTGTTAATATCATATCCACTGTGTGGAGTTGTCTGTCTCCCATCGGACGCGTCCCCAGGTGGTGGATAGGGGAACGCCCTAACCGGTTCTAGGACCGGCGGGTAGGTGGGAAATAAAATACCACCCGTGAACCAAAACGGACTAAGGTATGGTAACCCTAACAGAAGAGTCCCTGGCCCTCCAGGTTGGAGGTTGGGCTTACGGCCAACAACTCTATCCCGTAAAAAAAACATCGTTACGAGATCTACAGCTAAAGAAACCGGACGGAACTTACGACGACGACCAATGCAACGAAACAAGAACAAAGATTTAAAAATTTACACGTGGAATGTGCGGACACTTTATGAACCTGCCAATCTTAAAAAATTAATAGACATACTAACTCAATATAAAGCACACATTACTGCTGTGCAAGAAGTAAGATGGACTGGCCAAGGAATTATCCAAAAGAGACAATGCGATATATATTACAGCTGTCACAAGAATAATCACGAATTCGGGACCGCATTCATTGTTAACAAAAAAGTAAATCATCTTATTATGGACTTCAAACCAATAAGTCCAAGAATATGTTACCTAAGAGTAAGAGGTAAGTTTTTTAACATCAGTCTCATAAATGTACATGCCCCAACCGAAGACAAAGAAGAGGATGTCAAAGATCAATTCTATGAGGAAGTAGAGACCATCTACGATAGAATTCCCAGAAACGACATCAAGATCATAATTGGAGATCTTAATGCAAAAATAGGGAAAGAAAATATATATAGTCCATACATCGGAAAATGCAGTGCTCATGACGTCACCAACGACAATGGAAATAGAATAATAGGATTTGCAGCATCCAAGAGCATGGTCGTTGGAAGTACCTACTTCCCCCATAAGAATATCCATAAAGTAACATGGACGTCGCCTGATGGTACAACCAAAAATCAAATAGATCACATCCTAATAGAAACCAGGCACTTCTCTAATCTAATGGATGTACGTACTTATCGTGGAGCTAATATAGATTCAGACCACTTCTTAGTAGGCGCAAAAATAAGAGCAGGAATCTCAAATGCAAAAAAAGAAAAGGGCAAGAAAAGTACTCGCTACAATTTAAAACTCTTGAAAGAACCCCGTGCACTAGAAAGGTATCAAAATTACCTTGAACATGAAAACACAATAGATGAGAATTTAACAGCTAGCGAGCAATGGGATATATGTAGAAGAACAATTAAGGAAGCGGCAAACAACGTCCTAGGACCAGAAGAATCCACTCCACGCAACAGTTGGTTCGACGATGAATGTGAAGATATCACTAAAAGAAAAAATTATGCATATAAACTTATGCAACAAAGAAGAACACGGGATAAGGAGCAAATGTACAAAGATCTTAGGAAGGAGGAAAAACGCATACATCGAAGGAAAAAGCGGACCTTCGAAAACCAGATTATGCAAGAGCTTCAATCATTAAAGGAGCAAAATGAAACTAGAAAGTTCTATAATATCCTAAATAAGACAAGAAAAGAATTTAAACCACGGCTGACGATGTGTAGAGACAAAAATGGACATATAGTCAGTACCGCTAACGCAGTACAAAGCAGATGGGTTGAGCACTTCAAAGAACTACTTGGTACCGAAGTGGAAAATGATGCGTCACCCCAAAAACCAAGAAATAACACTCACGTAGAACCTCCTTCAATATTTGAAGTGAAAGACGCAATCACACGACTCAAAAATAGCAAGTCCCCAGGAGTGGATTGTATCCCCGCAGAGCTCATCAAACATGGAGGTAACAGCATTATGCACCAAATTCACAACATAATAGTCAAAGTCTGGGAAGAAGACCAAATGCCAGAGGAATGGTGCACTGGAATAGGGGTATAACTCTTCTGAATACAATGTACAAAATATTCTCCAACGCCCTGTACAGCCGTTTAAGTACGTACGTGGAAGAAATCCTTGGTGAGTATCAAAGCGGTTTTAGGCCAGGTAGGTCAACAATTGACCAGATTTTTGTGCTACGTCAAAAAACCAATGAATTTAATATTGACACGTTCCATCTCTTTGTGGACTTTAAGTCAGCGTATGATAGCGTCCTAAGAGGTAAATTATACGAAGCCATGAATGAACTTAACATTCCCCATAAATTAATAAGGCTCGTAAAAACAACTATGAGTAAAGTGATCTGCAGAGTGCAAATACAAGGCGATATGTCACAAGCGTTTGAAACATATGCAGGGTTAAGGCAGGGAGACGCGCTGGCGTGCCTTCTCTTTAATATAGCGTTAGAAAAGACTATAAGAGATGCCGAATTACACAATAGGGGAACAATCTTTAATAAATCAACGCAGATTATGGCTTACGCTGACGATCTGGATTTGATCGCACGTACTATACGAGGACTTAAAGAGATGACTTCCACCTTCTTGACAGCCGCACAAAATATGGGCCTTAAAATAAACGAGGAAAAAACCAAAATATTAGCATCTATTCCAAATAACTGAGATAGAGCTAGAAACGCCGAAGAAAACTTCAGTATAGACCAATATAATTTTGGGTTCTCTCATAACAAACGATAATGACACATCTGAAGAAGTAAAACGGAGGGTACTGCTAGCAAACAAATGTTATTTTGGACTAAGCAAGCAGCTAAAAAACAGAAATTTAAGCCAGAAAACCAAACTAATAATATATAGAACACTCATCCTACCAGTGCTGACATATGGGTCAGAAACATGGACCATCTCCAAAACAGACGCAAATCTTCTGCTCGTCTTCGAAAGGAAGATACTAAGAAGAATAATGGGCGCATTCTGTGAGAATGGTTTTTGGAGAAGGCGATATAATTTCGAATTGTACGAGAAGTATAAAAAAATAGTAAATGGTAGAGATGTAATATCCTTCATAAAGATAGGTAGGCTTAGATGGGCTGGACATGTGTCAAGAGCAAATGAAAATTACCCACCCAGACGAACTCTATTATCGGTCCCAGTGGGAAATAGGAGTAGAGGCAGACCACGACTGAGATGGAGGGACGGTGTGGACGGGGACGCAAGGAAAATCGGCGCGGCAAATTGGCAACGGTTGGCGATGAACAGAAACGACTGGCGAAATAGACTGGGGAAGGTCAAGGCTCATTTAGAGCTGTAGCACCACTGATGATGATGATCATATCCACTGTCGCCCAGCAGAACAGAATTTGCACCGAATTTTCTTTCTACTAAGCGAGCTTTCAATCTAGAGTTATTAAAAATTGTTTGATGTGTTGATCCTGGCCACCACACCACTATGTCCATTATTCTCAATTATGCATCGCATACAGTCTGAACATTCCATGAAAAATATCCTTTTTGGTTTCTATAACATTCAGCTTGATCTCCACCTGGTGATTGGATATGGATGTGGGTGCAGTCTATTGCGCCTAGAAGAATTTTTATTCGTCAAACTCTTCAAAATAATTAGTCCTAAAGAGTTAAATTTTTTTAAAACTTTAAATGCTACATAAATATATATCTAATTCATACCGAATTCTAAAAGTTTTTGAATGCTTTAGCCTAGGTATTCCTTCTTCAAAATCTTCATCATCAGATTCAAAAATATTAATATTAACTGGATCTATATCAAAATTTTTTATTTTATATATAAAAACAAACAAAACCGCAGTTCAAAGATCGAATGGCATAAAGTGAGGTTAAAATATCTCAGATTTGACAACCCCTGAACGACCAGTGGAAATGCAGTATAAATTTATACTCGGTATATCTGCTTCACTTTGGAGGGATAAAGTTATTCTAGAGATATACTCCGATTATCTTATTCCTTGTTTATTCTTTGTTTGTAGAACACCATTTATGAAGTTATTCCAAGTATAACTTTATTCTCAGTATATACTCGCATTGTAGAACCGGCCCTAAAACATTCTTCGTTCGCGCCAAGCAACCGGTGCCAGGGGACCGGTAATGCACAGTTTCGTGGTTTACATATTTTGAGAACGCAGTCAACCAGTTAAATATTTTTAAAATTAATTAAAGTAATGTGATTATTAATTTATTATTTTTTTACGATTTTTTTACAATCACCAATTTGCCAAGTTTATTTATTTTTTTTAAAGTATTTTTAAAACAAAAATGAACAATATTTGCAAAATTACTTTGATTTATAGAGATTAAGTTTCCAAAATTAAGTCGAGTGTGTTTAAAGTAATACTAAATAATAATAAAATAATATTTAAGAATTACATAGAAGCGCTGTTAGTTAATTTTCTTGTTGCAGTTTTTAATAAAATTGAGGAAACAGTTTACGTTCATGTTGTGTTTCTTCTTCTGTTACGTTTATGTTATATACCGGACACCCATCGTCGCGCAAATAGATTCTTTAACAGCTCCTCACCTAATCTACTGCGTGGTACGTGTATATCTTAAAAATTGAATAAATGCACATCTTTCACTATTTTGTGGCGCTACTTCCGTAACGCCATGTCGTGTCGCTGATTTTGTGATGCTTGCCTTAGCATTTTATTATAGAGAAAAAGTAATACAACGCTAGTATAATAGTTGCGATTCAAAAAGTGAAAGTAACAGAACGCGCAAGATCGAGAACGATATCGGCAAATCGTCATGGAAGCTAACCACGCCTAAAACTTGGCCACGGTACTCAAAGAAGAAGAACAGAACGCTATCAAATGGAGCTAACCCAATTACAGATTCATTAGAAATAGATAATAACGTTCTCCTCTTTTTGAAGAATGTTCCATTAGAAGCAATTGCGACGATCCCAAAAAAGCTAGTAGTATATACATTTGTAACAACACTGTTTTGGATGACCACATTCTTTTTATCTGTGCACTATATTAGATATAAACAAATTATTAAAACAAAAAATATCAAGTCTTTGCTGAAATCCCTGTATTTACTTAAAAAGGTTGTTTTTTATATATTTTTTGGCCATTTTTTAGCTATCTTTTCTACTGAGACTTTTGCTAGATCATATCACGTTTTATTTCTTCCTGTAGTGACCCTGTGTTTGTGATCAATGATTTCAGATATAAATATGAGCTTACAACTTACAATCGTGGTTATGTGTGGATGATTGTTATGTAGTCTATCCACTATCATGATCTTTGTCTCTGATATGTTTAACTGTAGAGTGCAGACCAAATATTTGATATTTTTAACCATTCGTATAATATCCATTAACTTTTCTTGACTATTTTCAAGAATCGCTATGTCGTCTGTAAAAGGTAGGTTGTTTATTTTTTTGTCATTTATTGAAATGACCTTTTCCCTTCCTTCAAGCGCTCTTCTCATAATATGCTCTCAATACATATTAAATAATGTGTAGAAATAATTATTGTTTTACTTGTATCTTGAGAAGAAGTAAGTATGTATTTACCATCCGATAAAATTTTTTCGGTATTCTTAAAAATCTTTAAATACAGCTATTTTAAAAGACTTAATTTATTTTTACGGACAAATAATGTCATCGTTAGTAACCAACACTGTTTTCAGACTAAAAAATACCGCCAGAAAAGGTGAAATGTTTATTGTTTTTAGACAACGCTCCTGCTCACCCTCTGCTCACCACTTTGAAAATATTCTACGTTCAGAAGATGGCAGCTTTAGCTCTATGTTTTTGCCACAAAAATATAGCATCACTTATTCAACCCAAGAATCAGGAAATAATTTTGGCAACCAAACGAACATATCGCAGACGAAGTAATGATTGTACTTCACGATTGAGATAATGCAAAGGATACAAGACAGCATCGTACCTTGCAAAACTTAAGGTTGTAGCCGTCACAACTGCTAACATATAATTAATTAATATAATTTATTATTAAAATCCTAAAACCCCTCAGAATCCCGTTTATGAAACGTTTATGGGCAATAGACGAGACGATGCGCAAGTGTAACAACTACAGGTCAAGAGGCACTCGGCTAAGGTCAGTTTTGGCAAACAACTCACACAGAGAGGTGTATTTCTCCAAGCCTTAACCGGCATTTTTTTTTGTTTTAAAATCGGGTAGAAAATCTGGATTGGATTTAATGTTTTCCCCGAACATCAAGGGAGAAATTGGAACAAATGATAAAAAATCTTGATTGAAAAACCGGCTTCCAAATCTGCAGAAATAAATATTTAAAACCCGGCTTCCAAATCTACTGAAATAATTATTTAAAACCCAGATTTCACCCGATTAGGATAACGTTTAAGATTAGAAGTAGTTTAACCAAACACCTACTTCAACCCATTGGTAACCAGGAACCGATTACAGCAGAACCACAGAACCACAGCGTTCTTCTTCATTCGTTTTTTTCGGAGCCCCAAGGACCTTTAGAGTCTTAAGGGGACTTAACCAGGACAGCTGTAGTGTTGTGACAGACATAAACAACAAGTTTCTCAGGGTTAAGGTTTTTCT
Organism: Diabrotica undecimpunctata; assembly: GCF_040954645.1. NCBI lineage: Eukaryota > Metazoa > Arthropoda > Insecta > Coleoptera > Chrysomelidae > Diabrotica > Diabrotica undecimpunctata. The sequence goes on along the minus strand of NC_092811.1, from coordinate 41,130,181 downwards.
TGTAATTTACAACTTTGTATATGCATATACCAAGGTTAGTACTTATTACAGTTTTTGTATCAGCTATAAAAAGTTAGGTAAATAGTTATTAATTAATTAAATTAGATTCATTGATAGAGAAGGGGTTCATGATTTTTGTATAGCGGGTTTTAAAAGGGAAGGGAAGAAATTTATGTATCAGGGTTTTAAAAATTATATATATATATATATATATATATATATATATATATATATATATATATATATATATATATATATATATCTTTCCGAGTCTGTTGGCCATACTCATCACACTTGATCACTTTAGATATCTCCCAGCATCTATGTGTAAGCATAACACTTACACATAGATCTGGTGTTTAGCTGCTTCGACACATATTAGTCGTATATTTGTTAGGTAAGGTAGTTTCTTTTGCATAACCGTCACAGTTTTTTTTAGTATTTATATTCCCTACCTTACCTATCTAGGATTTAACTTTCGTAACTAACCTTAGTGTTAAGATTTCGCTTCTCCCATGGACTTAGATTATATATTTACTAATACACCTTTTTGTTTGGCCCAGTAGTGGGGATCTTTCATTTTGTCGTGGCTTTTTGGTCCTCGCACACCGTAGCCCCACTACTGTAATTATATTTTCTATATATATATATATATATATATATATATATATATATATATATATATATATATATATATATATATATATAGGTGAGTTTTGTTAGTTGTTAATATTATAAATATATTTGTTACAAGTAGTTTTGCTTTTATTTCAGTTCCTGCTTACAGTTATAATATAGCAGAACAAGGTCAATAGTGTCTTTTCGGTTTTTAAACATTATAACAGGGTATTAAATCAATAGTACTTTATTCCTTGTTGTTCATAACTTCATTTATTTTTTTTTTCGTTAATTTCCTTCAGAAATTAGCTGGCGCCCATTTCAGTATTTTCCTAGGCATCTCCGTATATTCTCTTATCTTACCCCATTTATAGTTCCAGATTTTCCGGTGCATTATTATATTGTATTCTTTTGGTTAAAAGATCTCTTTTCCCCTTATCTCAAAGCCAAATTCTAGTGTAGTGAGGCTAGCCCGAATTCTTGCTTGAGGTTTTGTGTCTCTGTGTTCTTTTGAGCTAAGCCATTATTTTTATTATAACTTCTTTGCTAGTTCTTCTCTAATTTATCATCTCCTTCTCCATATACCACCCCATAAATTTTAGTTAGGTTTCAAGGTCTTACAATTTAAAATCAACAATTTTTAATTTTGCTGCAGCATGAAAGAAGGTGAAAGAGCAAATATTAAAAAATGATTGGAAGAATCTGTTTGATGGCCAAGATGCAGACATAGATTAAGATTGGTTGGAAGTTACTGATTTCTGTAGGACAATGCATAATAATGCCGGAGAACATGTAGCTGAGGAAGATGTTGTACAATGGCTAGAAGTAGATAAAGGTGACCCTGGGGATAACATCATGACTGAAAGTGAAATAGCAGATAAGGTTATGAACCTAAAAAATGAGGATGGAAGTGAAGGTAGCGAAGAAGACGACAAAACAACACTGCCAAAAATAAACTTATCAGAGTTAAGATCGGATCTCGACGATCTAATAACATTTATTGATTATTCATCAGATAACGAAGTTCAACTGTATTCTACACATTTTCGTAATTTTAAAGAGTTGATAATAAAAAAAAAACAGTAAATATCGAAAGTGCAAGCAAAACTTGATTTCTTTTTCAAAACTGACAGCAAGCGCGTTGATATCAACAGCAACGTCACTTTACGACGAATTTCCGAGGACAATTAAATAGAATTTTGTTTTTTTTTGTATTTCTTATATACAGTGATGAGTGTCTTACAACCCTGCAAAATAGCGGAAAGGATAGAAGACAGATTAAGTTGTGAGAAAGTACGAGATAAAGCTAGTTCTTAGACGTGGCTATTTCACTTCAGTCATAATTATACGGATGACATCGAAAATATTTTATTTTAATAATTTCTGATGCTAGAATAAATTATTAAATAAATTAAGATATATTATAGTAAAAAACATTAATTAGTAGCGATTTTAAATTATAAATCTTTAAGTTTATTTAATAATAAAAATAACTCAACTGAAATCTTTGACTAAACTAAAGGTAGGTAAGTTCCGTCCGAAAACAATTATTATATGTGGAATTGGTGTAATAGTTAGAGACATGGTCTATTGACAAGAAGATTGGGGTTCAATTCACACCAAGGATAAAATTTTTGTTTTACTCAATCAAAAAATAATAAAAAATATGATACATACTAGGTAACAAGTTTTCGAAAAACTCATTATTTACAATTTATTCTTATTCCAATGTTATAAAATAGAAATACAAAATAATTCAAATTCAATTCCAGTTTTACAGTCTTCAGTTGTGAATGCAAAATAATCCGGTGAAGACTGTTTAATGTCAAATCCATCACTAAAATCTCAGTGTTAATATCAATTCCTCTGTACAGGTAATGATTTTCAAAACAATTGACAACATTGTTATGGATGCGCGCCAACAGCTGCCTGCTTTACAGCTAACCAAATCATCAAGCCATCAAATAATAACATATCGAGATGTGTTTTTGCACGGTAAATAGAAACTTTTTATTGAAAAAACAATTCGTGAAAATGATTTAATGGTCGAGGAAAAAGTGCAAATTGTTGTCTGACATATAAATGGATTATCAGACAACATGATTAGACAACAATTTGTAAATATATTTCCAAATAGGCCGGCTGCAGCACGATCAACAATTCAGTCTATTATACGTAATTTTTTTACTTCTGGATCTGTGTTCGCTCCAAGAGGAGTTCGTAGACGAAGGGAGGTAAATCCAGATTCGGAACTAAGGGACACTTTGATTTGTAAGTATTGAGCAAAATCCTACCCAATCATCATCTCGTCTCGGAGAACAATATGGAATTTCAAGATTTAGAGTAGGTAAAATTTTGAAAAGACATGGATACCGTCCCTATAAACTTCATAAATCCAACGAACAATTCCCTGGGGATCAATATAGACGTTTAGAATTTTGTCAAACTGCAATGGAAATGTCACATAAATGTGAACATTTTTTAGAGAACGTTTTGTTCACCGATGAATGTACGTTTTCATTGCATGGCCGTTACAATTCAATAAATGCTCGGTATTGAATGGTATTGGTCTCGCGGAAATACTCATCAATCAAGTCCAAACTATATGGAACTTAAGAAGATAGGCCTAATTCCCTTCAAGAATTAAGAAAAAAGATCTCTGATTCAATGAGAGGTATTAGTCCAGAAACATTAACTAATGTTTTGTAAATACATTTCATTAGAATAAAATACGTTTATTTAGAATATTTTTATATAATTTCTACCTATTTAAACATTTTTTGTAAGTACATTTATTTAGAACGTTCTTTTATGTTTGAAGAATTTTTACTTTATTTTCGAAAGTACGACATTTTTTTTTAATAAGATTTTTATGTTTAACTATAAACATTTCTAATAAATAAATATAAGGTTGAATGCACGAATAAATGAACTTACCGAACGGTTAAATAACATTAGGATAGAAGAGGGTTTTTATTTAGTTTCTTTTGATGTTTCCAATCTGTTTACTTCTGTACCAAGAGATGAAACATTACCTTTAGTACACAATCTTCTAGACAATTGCAACATATCGGCAAAAGACAAAGATGCTATCTTAACTATACTTAAATTCTGTCTGGATCAGGACTTCTTTCAATTCAATCAAAAAATATATAAACAACCAACAGGTTTAGCAATGGGATCTCCACTATCACCTTTTCTGGCTGACATTTTCTTAGACAGCTTAGAACAGAAGTTTGTTAACAACAACAACAAAATAGTTTTTTGGTCAAGGTATGTTGATGATTGTATAGCTCTCATACAGGGAACCCAAGATGATGCTTTACAGATTCTGGATGATCTTAATAACCTCCATCCCAACATCTCTTTTACTCTGGAACCAGAATCTGATAAAAAGTTGAACTTCTTGGATATGACTATTTCCCGTAATAAAGATTCTTTAGAGTACAATATTTACAGAAAACCTACCCAAACAGATCATGTTATACATGATACATCTAATCATCCAACCCAACATAAAATGGCTGCTTTCAACAGTTACATTCATAGGTTACTCAAATTTCCACTTTCTAATGATAATTTTAATTCAGAACTCAATACTCTTAAACAAATTGCTTTCAATAATGGTTATGATCCTAACATTATCTATAAGCTTCTAAATAGAGCTAAACTAAAAATTGCAGAAAAGCTTGCATATTCATCACAATGTTTTCTTCAACCTACTGCTTCAAATAACACCAGATATTTCTCCTTCACCTACATTAGCAGCATTTCCAATAAAATATCTAAACTTTTTACTTCTACAATCGATAACATCAAAATTTCCTTCAAGTCACACAACACCTTAGGTTCCTTCTTAATCAACACCAAAGATAGGATGAACACACTTGACAAAAGTGGTATTTACAAATTAAAATGTGATGATTGTGATGCCTCTTATGTAGGTAGAACCATTAGAAAGTTATCCACTAGAGTTTCAGAACATTTGAAAAGACCAAACTCTTCAAGTTTTGGTCAACACTTATTATCCAGTAAACACAATTTTAACATCAACACTGGTTCATCTATCTTACATGACATTAGTAGAAAGAAAAACTAGATGGAGTTGGATTTATTGGAAGATTTAGAAATTACAAGGGAAACAAATGAAAGCTCTCACTGTCTTAATACTCAAATTAATTTAAATTGTACTAAATTTAAACCTATTTTTAAAAACTTTATTACAGCTTCACCTCGTAGGGGACCCAGCTCGACTGTTTAGACTTCCTGCACTGAGCACATCCATAGTAATTTTATAGTTATACCATTGACTGTGGGTTCAACTGAACTACTTGGATTACACCCCATTTATATACTTTGCTTTCCATTTTGATTTTCAATTATTAGTATTTTAATTACATAGTCAGATCTCTTCCTTTCTACATTACAGATAGTGCTTGGTAGACCATTTTATTGTAGTCAACCACCCACTGTCTAACATATTGTTTAGTCCGCTTCTTGCATTCTTACTTTTCGTCTATTTCAGTTGCTCTCAAACTAACACCTTAATTATTACAGACATGTTTGAGTGTGAGATCTGGATTATTCAATCTACTTAAAAAATATTCTATATAATTTTATATTTCATCAGTGACCTCCTATAGTAGTGTCAGTTGGACTTTTGATCAATACTTAGTTTCATAGAATTGTAAAAGGTGCAGATCACATATCTATGATTGTGACTGCTCATCCAAGTTGTCATTTGTCACATGTCACCCCAACATTTCCGTTAGATCAGGAGCCATTCTGTCTCCGGCTTCTTCAAGTAATGTAGCCTTCCTTAAATTATTTTAAAGTGTTTGTTTGTCCATTTGTATTGTAGTGTAATGTACATTTATATGTTTATGACATCTTGTTCTTGCCGGATAGGCCACAATTGACGAAGTAAGTCTATAAACGTTAATCACATAAAAACCTTTTTTCAACCATAAACTTCGAGTTTTTATCGAAGTTAATCAATTTCTTTGGTTATAAAAAAACGTTTCTTGGCTTATTTCAGATGCCCCTGAAGATGATCTAGGGATCGAAAGTACTTGGGCAAGATTTAATTAAACTGTGCTCGATATATGCCTTTTATCTGATCAAATTTCTAATAAAGACTGAAATAAATGTTTAGTGATTTAAAGCAAAACGATATAATATCTGCATAATTTCAAATTTTAATTTTTAAAAAAGTAAAACCTTCATGTTGGATTCGAACCCTGAGCGCCTGCATCAGAACATCGTGCCTTGAACTCTGATCCGTCAGACTTTTATGATCCTTTAGTGACAGTTTGGGTTATTGTTCTGCTGCTAATGAAGGCTTATTTGAACATATTGTAAATACGTTTATTTACATTTTTTTTTATTTTTGTAGAATTTTTACTTATTTAAACATTCTTTAAACGTTCTTTTAATTTTGAAGAATTTTTACTTTATTTTCAAAAGTACGACTATACTGTTTTTAGATATTTAAGATATTTATGCTTAACTTTAAACACTTCTAATACTAGTAACGACTGACATAAATGTTTAGTGATTCAAAGCAAAACAATCTCTGCATAATTTTAAATTATTAGAAAAAAAAAAGGAAAAAAACATTTGGGTTTTGAACTCTAATCGTCTGCGACGTCTGTGTCGCAGTGTCGAATTCTTACCACTAATCCACGAAGGATTGATAATTATTCCGTGAAAAGAGTGTATGAAACTCCTCAAATCACAGTACAAATTATTCTTGGTTAATAATTTATTTAGATTAAATAATCACTATTAATTAAAGTATTTTATTCACATTTTTGCTTTATTGTGGTCAATCAGTTTTTACTTTATGCGAAATTAAAAAATGGAAATACGTCACACATACGACGTTACACATAATAATTATGACCGAGGTGATTTAGCTCGAAGCTAACGTCTAAAGGTGTGAGACTATCGATAGTGGTAATGTAATGTAATGTAAATTATAGGTTTCTAATGATTATTTCCCACCTCTACGAGTTTCATCTCTTTTTATTTCACAAGGTTACTGTGTTTTCTATCTCTTACGTTAAAAAGCCGAGTGGTAAGACACTCATCACTGTATATCTAAATACAGTGTACATACATATTTTCAAAAAAAAATTATTTATAATAACATATATATTTATAACATACATTATTTATAAAAACATATTTATAATAACCGATTTCGGCTATAACGGACACGCCGTCCCCCTAAGTAGTTCATTATATTGAGGTTTTACTATACTCTAAAGTAAGCCTTAATCTAAAAGTGGGCATGATTTTTATGCAATAATAATTAATTGTAGTCCAAGTTCACAACAAATATTGACTTTAATTACAAAAAGAAAAAATAAAAAATTGAAAAACAATTCATCAATCTCACATTTCCTGCAATGCCGTTAGAGACTTATGCAGTTAAAATAGTTGTCACTTATTCGTGTGTTAGTTCAGTTGACAGTCTAAGCCAAAATCCAGGAATTTAATCATATTCCCATCACATCGTTTCTCATTACGCAATCACTAAAATAATTTGATTAGCACAACAGTAATTTAATAATCTGTATACATACGTAAAACCCCCTAAACCGCCCCTTTATACTCTTATCATATCCTGTCACCCGGGGTTTATTTGAAATGCGTGCCTTCATTACCAGCAAATACGGTTTAATTGTACTCTTTATGTACGAGTCCTTTATCTGGTAAATTCATAATTTAGATAACAGTTGCAGATACAGCATGTTTTTCCATACAATTGATTAGAGCATGATATATATGATAGATAGTTGTGTAATAACTCATCTGCCTATTTTGGATCAAAAAAATTATCTTTTATTAAATATTTTTGACAGAAAATTCAAGACAAAGGAGAAAGATAAATGTTAACCAAATTCTTCAGTCAGTAATACTTTAGAACCACCTAGATGTGTACTAGATACGATTTTGGCCCTTTTAAGAAAATCCTCCTTGCAGCATTGTGAAATTTGTATACCACAATAAATACAGTAATAAAGGAATGACGTCAGTTATGTACGAACTTATCACTTTATAGCCCCTAACCCATTAACACGTTCGCTGCGTATCTGGAAATGGATACGTCACTACCGAACTGAAGTATATTTTAACTGTTTTTTATAATGTTATCTTAAGAGAATAAATAAACAATTAGTAAAAAAAATATATCTTAAAATTGACCTGTCAATATTGACATCACTGCACTGATCACAAAGTTACATCTGCCGTGCTAAGGTCGCCTATAAGCGACACTTACATTTTAGTAGTAAAACGATGAAACATCGTAGGTGATGGTCAAACCTAACATCTTCTACTCAATTCTACTCTTTCACCGTGACTTACATTTTAGCCAAAAAAAATTTTTAACATTTGAAAATCATTTATTTGTATTACAAAATAAACAAAACATTAATTAATAATGTAAATTAAACTACAGTCATAAAATAACTCGAACAAACAAAAATAACTAACAAAGAACAAAAAAATATAATCTTTGTATTACACAAAAATTAAAAGTCGGTACCTTACAAAATTCTTAAAACAACTTGGAAAAATAAAAATATATGAAACAGAACAAAAAATAATATATCTTAGTATTGCACAAAAATAAAACGTTCTCTTTACAAATTTTTGTGGTACTTAACAAAGCAATCAGATATACACAACCCAGGTTTGTCAATACACGTTTCACAATGAAAAAGTGTTTCTTTTCTAACTTTATTATTGTGAAAATTTTTGCATCTTTTTCTAATAATTTTACCCGAGGCATTATTGCGGATAATTTTGTGGGAAAATGTTCCGTTATTTTAGATTTAGAGCGCAGAATTAGTTCTGACGTCTCCGGGAGCAATGCTGCTATAATCTATAGTCTAAAGTTATAAAAATCTAACTTATTTCCAGAAAATTTATTGGAAAGTAAAAAAGCATTTAGCAGAATAATCTGGAGAGTATGAATGGCCAATTTTTTATACCACCTTATTGTTTTATGAGTAGTTGGGTATTAGGTCATCATTTGATCTTGACGATCGATGCCACTCATAAACTTGTACTGTAGAATTGGACGAGGCTTTAATATTTCTTCTCCCCTTTTAGTTTTAATTTTTTCTAAGCAGTTTTCATGTTCTGTAGATATATAAGCCACATCTCTTCTATCCCTCCATTTTGCAATCATTACGTCGTCTGCATATCTTGCAATAGTGTCTCCCTTAGAAAGTTTAGCTGTTTTTACCTCTTTAGGATTATTTTTTCTATCCAATCGCAGCGTCCCAGTACAATATGTATCTGATGCTAATAACTTTTTTGCTCATAAATAACTATTATAGAAATTATTCATATAGACTGAATGTCCATTATTCAATTTTTCTTTTAACAGGTGTAACACCACTTTTTCTGTATGTCCTTTTCCTCCCATATCATCCAACTGGCCGGTATAAACAAGAAATTTAAGAACTATTCCGTATGGTTCCATTAGCATGTAAAGTTTTATGTCGTACTTGTGTCTTTTGTTCTTAATATATTGGCGGAAAACTAGCCGCCCTCGCCAAAGGACCATAGATTGGTCTAGCGAAAGTTCTTTACTAGGGTAATATAGGTCGCACATTTTTTTGTTAAAATAATCTATTAGCGTATTTTGTCCAAACGATCTTCAGTTTTTGGTTTAGAAGAGTCTGGATTTTTTACGAAGTGTAAACAACGCAAAATAAGTAGAAACCGATATCTATTCATATGGCTTGAAAAGCAGGATAGATTAAAAAGCCTGTCTTTTTTCCAATAATCTTGGTATCTATTAAGTTTTATAGTTCCAGTATGTAGAATTAACCCAATATACTTAAGATATTAGAATTAACCCAATATACTTAAGATATTCTGGCACCGTTAAATCTTTCCATCGCGAAATTCGAGACGATTAAGTTTCAGCTTTTGCAAAAAATACTTCTAGTGCGTACTCATTTGTAAAATTAACTATATCATTTAAAATATTTTCGTCTAATAAAAATAAAAAATAATCAATCGGTTCATTTCCTGGGACACTGTGTAACAACTCACAACGTTTTGAAAATAATATATTTTTAAATCCCGCAAAAACGCTTTGCCATGTAGGGGTTGCTGATGTAGGCGGAGCCATCGTTGTCTTTCCATCTATTGTTGACGTTTGCACAGGAGTGTTATTAATTTCATCATCTAAAAAAAGATATTTATTTTTGCTTGTAAGGCTGCCATAACTAACTCTGTATTTTTACCTGTTTCTGCACTATTGTCTTCGTTAATGTCCTCTTCGTTAGTAAATTCATCAGTCCAGTCGCTACCACTATCCTCAAAGGGCTCAATTTCATCTTCGCTAAGGTCCGCCAATATTTTCATTTCGTCCTCAGTTAATTTTTTAGGATTTTTAGGCTGAAATGTCGGCTTTTTTACACCCGAAGAGCCGGCTTCACTGTCCATAACTAAGTCTTATTTTATACCACCGTAGTATGCAAAACAAAACACAAAACGGCAAACGAACACAAAAAAAAACTTTTTTTTGTCCTTTAAATTTACGCTCGCAAACACACTTTTTCACACTAACAATGCTAAGAGAATACTAACAATATAAAACAAAGCGCACCCTTGTCGCCTTTTACCGACATCAGCACTGCAGGCAATATGCTCATGTCACCAATAGGCGACATGCGCAGTGAACGTGTATGAACAGCACGTTTTACCATGCAAGTAGTATGCAAAACAAAACACAAAACGGCAAACGAACACAAAAAAAACTTTTTTTCGTCCTTTAAATTGAAGCTCGCAAACACACGTCTACACACTAACAATGCTAAGAGAATACTAACAATTTAAAACAGAGCGTACCCTTGTCGCCTTTTACCGACATCAGCACTGCAGGTAATATGCTCATGTCGCCAATAGGCGACATGCGCAATGAACGTGTGTGAACAGCATGTTTTTTCATATAATTGATTAGAGCATGATATATATGATAGATAGTTGTGTAATAACTCATCTGCCTATTTTGGATCAAAAACAATTATCTTTTATTAAATATTTTTGACAGAAAGTTCAAGACAAAGGAGAAAGATAAATGTTAACCAAATTCTTCAGTCAGTAATACTTTAGAACCACCTAGATGTGTACAAGATACGATTTTGGCCCTTTTAAGAAAATCCTCCTTGCAGCATTGTGAAATTTGTATACCATAATAAATACAATAATATAGGAATGACGTCAGATATGTATAAACTTATCACTTTATAGCCCCTTACCCATTAATACCCAAAAATAAAATCCTTAACTTGTTCATTTTTATCAAAACAAAATCAAAAGGTAAAAGAAATAATAAGTTAGACTTACTCACAATCAATTTAATTTAACTAATCGGACGACCGGTTTCGCTTTCTATAATATGCAAAGCATCTTCAGGTCACGATACAAAGTTAAAATGCTGAAAATAATAATCCCATATTAGGGTGTTGTCTAATAAAGATAAAAACAAAGATAAAAACATAGGTAGGTGATATAAATTATATAAATTACAGCAATTATGCCAATATTACATGTCTGTGGTTTTATAAATGAATAAAATGTTTAAGCAGACAAGGTAAGACCCACAAATTGGTAACATAGTCTATTAAACTGTAATGAATTAATAAATAAACTAATAAATAAACATTACTAAAATAAAAATTATTTATTAGTTTATTTATTAATTCATTACAGTTTAATAGACTATGTTACCAATTTGTGGGTCTTACCTTGTCTGCTTAAACATTTTATTCATTTATAAAACCACAGACATGTAATATTGGCATAATTGCTGTAATTTATATAATTTATATCACCTACCTATGTTTTTATCTTTGTTTTTATCTTTATTAGACAACACCCTAATATGGGATTATTATTTTCAGCATTTTAACTTTGTATCGTGACCTGAAGATGCTTTGCATATTATAGAAAGCGAAACCGGTCGTCCGATTAGTTAAATTAAATTGATTGTGAGTAAGTCTAACTTATTATTTCTTTTACCTTTTGAAATGGACTCACACAAGCAACACATTCATGACAAAATCAAAACTTCAAAACGAAATAAAAAGAGGTTGTTTTTAGTAGCAATGTCAACGAAGAACACAATATTTCATAAAAAAATTACTTATTTTAAAATTTTTACATGTTATATTTGACAAAACATTGCTCGGAATGAAGTCCTACATTACATTTAATGCATCGATATTTGGTACACTTGCCACATTTGCCGCTCATTCGTTGTTTTTCAATTTTGTGGACCAACTGACCCACAATATTCAAACGAATGTCGTCAGCAACATGTTTTGAACATTTTGGACGTAAGTACGCCACGTGGCGTTGGAATATCTGGAGCTATCAGCGGGGCCTCCAAAACTCGCCTGTAACATTTTATAAAGAAATCGCCTTAATGTTGCAGTAAAGAAGCCACATGTTGACTATTGCCTAATTCAAAAAAATTTAAATATCGCCCAATACCATATTTTCGATCGAATTCGAATCCTATATAAACCTCTTAGCTTATCGAAGAAGTCTACACCAGCCATTCCCTTGTTATACATTTGCACAACGTTTGGTTGAGGGACCGCTATTTTTTTTTTATTTCTTTAAGTGGAACTCTTTTAATCCTATCTTTCTTAATTGTGCCGATACAGTGTATTTTTTGATCTTTCAACCTTGTCAGTAAAGCTAAAGATCTAAAACATTATCAATATAGATAAAAGATTCTTATGGTAAAAACCCTGTACACAGCTTTTCGATTACGGATCTTCCTAACGAGTTACTCTGTAATTCATCTTCACCCCCAGTACAGGAATGAAATTTTGCAAGGTAATCTTTATTGGTCGCAACACACCAGAATTTATATCCTTAACTGATGGGTTTCCATCGAATAAACTGTTTCATTGAATGATGTCCATATTACGGTTCCATGGCTTCGTTCACTGGCTGGAGGTAACAAAAACGTTCATTTAGATGGTCAATTAGGGGTTGAGCTTTGAACGCTTTATTGGTTTGTCGGTACAACGTATTATCGTTAAAGTGTAAAAATCTACGAATCTGTTCAAATCTGTTTCGACTCATAGTATTACTAACTAGATGTGAGTGAGAGTTATCTCGACATTCCCAATACATTCTAGAAGAAGGCAATGGGTGGTATCCAGTGAGAATAATGATGCCAAAGTATTTATACAAATCATTAACGGACAGAAAGAAAGGGCAGGATTTTTGTGAAGCCTACTTTACCGTTTCTTTACAAAGATAGTCCATGAATTTTTCATCAAAAAATAATTTAAGCACATCGATTGGCTTTAAATTTTGTACTTCCCATTCATTTGGTATATGGAGTTCCATATTCTTTTTAAAAATATCATTCATGGCTTTTTTCAGTTTTTTTAATCCAAGATCGATTCTTTTCATAGATTTTTTTCTGTTTTCAGAATCTTGTGAAATTTCTGCAAGCAATACTTTAAAAATTGTAATTAAACTGGTCTTACTCATCATTTCCGGCATCATCTCTCTTACAATCATTTTCGTCATATTTGGATAATGCAACGTGAGTTAAACTTCGTTACACTAGTCACTTTTCTGAACCAAAATATCATCGTCTTCTGAACTCTCATATATTTGTAACAACTCCTCTGCATGATTGAAATTATTAGGATAATTTTTCGTAATTTTTTCTAAAACAGAAAACAATATTGATTAGTTACCACTTTGCCCAGCGTATTATACAGGGTGTTTCAAAAAGGTGGCATAAATTAAATCATGCATTCCAGGGACAAAAATAAAGTGATTGAATCCAACTTACCTCAGTACAAAAGTGTACACAAAAAAAGTTACAGCCCTTTGCAGTTACAAAATGAAAATTGTTTTTTAGCATTTTCTCCTAAACTACTTGACATTTTGTAATAAAAATGGACACGTTACTTTCTTGTTCTGAAAGCATTTTTCATAAAAAAAGAAACAACAAAATCTAAGCGCACAGAAAAATTTTAAGGGGGTTGTGCAGACCTAAATCCCCCCAAATTTTTGAGTACGTTTAAATCAAATGAATTTTGTAGCATCATTAGTTTAACACATTATCTTTTTTGCCTCTTATCACTTTTTTCAAAAAAACAGTTTTTATTGAGTTACGGCCCTTTTCATTAACCTTTAAAAAAATACGTGCAACTAAATAAATGGCTTAAATGAATTAACAAGTACAAAAAATGTCTATAACCTCTATAAATATATTACAACAAATGTTCAAAATGACCCCCATTTTCTTCAATACATATTCGGTATCGTTTTAATAAGGAAAACCGAATGCGCTGAAAAATTATATTTTTCTGACAAAATTGATTTGCAGCTTCAATTATTCTTACCCTTAATTGTATTTTGTCCTCTATTGTTACAGAATACACTTTCTCTTTCATAAACCCCCAAAAGCAAATGTCCATGGGGTTAAGACCTGGACTTCAGAGTGGCCAAGAAATAGGTGCGTCACGACCCCTTTCAATCCACCGACCAGGGTACTGCCTACAAAGCTATTCCCGGACTTTATTACTGTAATGCGGTGGAGCGCCATCTTGTAGAAACCACATATTTTGCCTTATTGCAATATTCACTTCTTCCAAATACTCTTGTAAATCGTTTGCCAAGAACTGCAAACAATTATGACCATTTAAATTGTTGGGAAGAAATATTGGGCCTATTAGATTGTTATCCACAATTTCTGCCCAAACATTAACTTTGAAAGTCCTGTGGTGATGAGTCGTTTTTTTGGCGTGAGGATTTTCGTCGGCCCAAATGTGCTCGTTATGATGGTTATTGTTATTCCATTTCTACTGAAGGAAGCCTCGTCTATAAACAAAATATATCTAATAAAATTAACATTTCGAGTGTTTTCCATTAACAACCAATCGCAAAATCCAATCCTTTTATGATACTCTTCAACCAATAACTCTAGAACCGTTGTTAAGTGATAATGTTTAAGCAGCTAATCCCTCAAACGCCTCCAAACGCTTAGGTGAGGAACATTTAGTTGAGCAGCTATTACCCTTATACTTGTTCCAGGGACTTTTTCAATGATTTCTAAAATGTCTTCATCAGTTGCATCCATTATTGGACGACCACGATTGCCAGCAACTTGCGGTTGGAATGTACCCGTTTCCCGTAAACGACGATCAATGGTCGGAAATAATCGTCTATCGGGTGTATTTCGATTTGGGTATTTTACTGCATAACGCCTTGCGCTGCTGCACTATTTCCTTGACATTCACCTACGATATTCCCGATAGTTTATTAAAATCATAATTTAATCTGACCCAACTTACCCAAAGATAAATGCATATCTGCCATTTCCTGAAATGTGTAAGCCATTGTAATATCAAAATTTTTAATATTAATCTCATTCACACAATAAATGATAGCTTCAAATTATTGACTATTATTGATGGAACTGTTTTTAATTATTGTATCCGTAGAAACTAATTGTAATTTTATGGCCAACTAGTTTTTCGAAAAAGTGATAAGAGGCAAAAATTTTTTAAAAATAATGTGTGTTAAACTAATGATGCCACAAAATTCATTTGATTTTAACGTACTCAAAAGTTTGGGGGGATTTAGGGCTGCACACCCCTTTTAAAATTTTTCTGTCGCTTACATTTGGTTGTTGCTTTTTTATGAATAATGCTTTCAGAACAAGACAGCAACGTGTTCATTTTTATTACTAAATGTCAACTAGTTTAGGAGATAATGCAAAAAAACAATTTTTATTTTGTAACTTCACAGGGCTGTAACTTTTTTTGTGTACACTTTTGTATTAAGGTAAGTTGGATTCAATCAATTTATTTTTTTCCCCGAAATGCGTGATTTAATTTATGACATACTATAGGGGAAAGGATGAGGTAGCTGGTTCGATGATTTAAAAGTAAATATTTGAAAAATTATAGTCCCACCTTCCTACATTTGGTAGATAAAAAATAAATAAAACCTCGAAGGACCAGCGACCAGTGGGTCGCAAAATTGCGGATTAGTAATAATATAGTGGATAGTAAATAGTTAAAAGTAGAATAATTAAAATAAGAATTTAGCTAGAAATATTTTTATTGTATTATTTACATAAATAAATAGTAGTATCGGGATTGCCAACAAATCACCCTTTTTATTAATAATAAAAACATAAATGTTCATATAAAATGTTCTTAAACCGCACAACTGTTTATATTAATTGTTCATAAATTATGAAATGTTGGCACACAAACTGTCGATTTTCTTCTGTATGAAAGAATAATTTCAGGTACATTTCAGCTGCACAGACACTGAATTTACTATAGTTAACTATTTAATAAAATAAGTTACACTTGAAAGCTGCTTCTATTTAAGAAGCGTGAGAAGAACTATTACTTGCTTCTATTTGAGAAGCTGAAAAAGTAAGTTTGACTTGCGTGCTTCTATTTGAGAAGGCAAAGACGAAGTGGCGTTAAGGGTAGTTGGGTTTGAATATTTTGAATCTGAAGAACTGACAGGCGCAGAAGATACAATGCAACAGAAAGAAGGCATGTCATGCTGATTTAATGTCTTTAAATTAGTGAGATATATTAGTGAAAATAACAATTAGGTATTAGAATTATTATAGAAGAACAAACTATTGTAGAAAATATAATTAATTTTCTACACATACCTTTTTGAAACACCTGTATATCATACGCAAGAATCTAAGACCTTTAAAATACTCACCAGTATAAATTTCAATACTATTTATATCACTATTTGATATTTAAAAGCCTTAATAGTTAAACACTACAAAAGATTTTTCAAAATAAGTCGAAAAAGTTATACAAAATCTCCTAAAATATAACGCCAAGCGATTATCAATTTTTAATGTTATGCTATTCAGTTACATCCTAACATCTACTCTGTAACCTATATTGGGAAAACAACTAATGTTAACTTTTCTTTCTGACTAGTTGATGGCGAAATATGTAGCAGTGTCTCGCGTACACTCCTTCTAAATTTGTCGCCTGTCTTTAATATATGTTTTCTTTTACATACAGAATACGCAATATTCTTCGCAG
The DNA here is from genome assembly GCF_040954645.1 of Diabrotica undecimpunctata. Classification (NCBI taxonomy): domain Eukaryota; kingdom Metazoa; phylum Arthropoda; class Insecta; order Coleoptera; family Chrysomelidae; genus Diabrotica; species Diabrotica undecimpunctata. Next base: position 41,113,457 of record NC_092811.1, on the reverse strand, counting down.
AGAAGGCGGCAAGACTACTTGACAAAACTTTAAATTTTCTACCTTATCTCAAAGATCCATCACCTTTTTCTTCTTCTTAGGGTGCCTGTCCGTTCCGAACGTTGGCGATCATTCTGGCTATGATGACTTTGTTGGTTTTATACGGAATAGCTGTGTTGAGGTCTTTCTATACCATGCTCTCAGGTTAGCAACCCAGGATATAATTCATCGTATATATCCATCACCATATATCTCTTCTGGTGGTTTATATTCCATTTTCTTTTTATAGGTCACTTTACAAAATACTGTCAAGTTACAGTATATTCCATATTATTTAAAACAACTTATACTGTTTTTCAAATTTCTTAATTAAATCCCAGAAAAAATATTGGAGCCGTATCACTTTAGACAGGTAAACTCATCATCAACATTTTTGCTCCAAGCGCTGGTTTTTAATGCGAAAAATTGCCTTTACCTGGTATATTTCTTGATAACGCGGAAATCTATTAAATTCAGAAATTACTTTAAGCAAATTGCTTTAAATTGTAACTCATATATTTTTATCGGATGCCTCAGAGTGAGTGATCTATTAGACGTATCTATCAATATAAACATATTCAAGATCTGAAAATTCAGGTGCATGCATTTTGCAAAGTAAAAACTACGCAGCTCAAAGACGTTGACGTTAAAGGTCGGTACACATATACGAGCCAAACGGTATGCATACGGTATGCGAACGCTATATTCGTTAATGTGTACGGCAGAAAAAACCGCTTGCGTACTGTTTCATCGTGACTCGTCGCGAACCAAATTGTTGCGGTTTATTCCACGACTTCAAAGGATGCTCGTCTTTCAGTTTGGACGGCGCTTACTAGACGCAGCGAACATTTTTATTGTCTCATCAAATCGACATTGTGGGAATGACGTGTTCCTTCCTAGAGAGACGTGAGTAAACAGTAAACTGATTATTGTACATATTTTTATTTTTGTTAAGCAAGCAAAAACAGAAACATAAATCAGTACCCAAATTATAAATAAAATGAATCATTTCGCACATGTGTGTTCGTTGTTGGTTTGTCGCTTTCCATGGATCGAGATAAGTATGCAATCAGTACGATGTAGAATATTTTTCAAGGATCTGTACGCGTACGGTACGTATACCGTTTGGCTCGCATATGTGTACCCACCTTAACAATAACGAGGCGAGAAGGAGACTGATAACACATTTGTTGGGTTTTCGTTCTTATACATAAAGCATATGTTCGGTTTTAGCTGCACGATTAGCGGTAAAATTGTTTTCAGAGTAATCAGTTCTGTATTGCTAGTAAAGAATTTGCACAAACTGTAGTTGTTGAAAAATTAATTTTATCATAACTTTGCTGACACATTGCGAATCAGTTGTTGGGTTTGGTCAGAAGGAAAAAGAGTACACATTTGTTATGATTGTACAATTAACTCCATTTTTAATTTTTTGTGGGATGTTGGGTTTTGTCAGTATGTCGACTATATCTTCGCTTTTAAAATCTTCAACTAAATTAATAATACATGACTTTTTTGTAGCATCAAATAATGGTTCCTGTGAAATAAAATCATCCTAAATAATGCCCTTTGTCTACAACTTTTTCCACTCTTTTATGGAAAATATTTTAAAGAACTTATCTGTCAATAATTTTTAAATATAATTAAAAAAGAAATCTAAATTTTGTGTTCCAACATAATTTTTTAGTGCTACCCACACAAGCTTCATCGGGTTTCAATCTGGATGATATGATGGAAGCCTTAATACGTAATGTTTGTTATTTTCAATAATGGAATTAATAGCAAATAGTAGGTGACTTTTACTTTTAGGGGTGAAAGTAAAATAATAATAATAATAATAATAGAGTTTACTTATAACAAAAAATGCGTTTCAATATAAATTTACATATTTTATACAATGAATAAACCCAGTTTCTCACAGAAGTTGTTTGTCACATGGAATACAACTTGTACGTGAGGGTTGATTTTTTTGTAACATATATGCACAAATTACAATTATAAATAATTTAAAGTAGTAAAATACAAACTGTTGACAAATAACAATTAGTAAAACATAAAATTTATTTCATTATTATTTTATATATTTATATTTTATATTATAAGATTTATTTGAAATTGAAGCTCATTAATAGCTGTTCATTACTTCATGCAATTTATATCTGTTACCATGGATCCATTGTTTTAATTTTTTTTTAAATTCTTTATAGTTATGTATTATTTTGATGGTAGATGGTAAGCAATTAAACATTTTTGGTCCCAAAAAATCAATGCAACGTTGGCCAATCGTTTTTTCTTTTTTTTGGTACTAATATCGTTAAGTTTCTATTTCTAGTTTGATATGTATGGTGGGTGCAATTCAGAAATGATTTCTCTCTGTGTAAATATAATAATGATTTGTAGGAGTACAACTGGTTTAAATCCATAAAATGACTGTCTGTAAATAATTGGTCCGATGAAGATCTTATACCCCTTCTATATATTATTCTAATTATCGAATTTTGTATAACATTTAGATTTTTGAGGTGAGCACTGTATGCTCCACCCCATCCAATAATCCCATAGGTTAATTGTGATTGTACCAGAGAATAGTATAAAATCTTCAAGTGGTGAACATCTAAGAAGTCGCGAAGATATTTGAATGTTGGGAGTAAACCTCTTATTTTTAGACTACATATTTGGTATGATGATCCCATTTTAGGTGTCTGTCTATTACAATACCAAGGTACTTAATATTTTCTGCTTCTGGAATTGTTGTATCGTTGTCAATTTCAAGTTGTTTGAAGTTTTTAACCCAGTGGTGTATGACGAAAATGGCAAGTATTTAGTTTTTTCAATATGTAATGTTAACTGATTATGTTGAAACCATTTTTTTATTTTTACAAAGTCCATTTCGACATGTTCCTTTAACTTTTTCCAATTATTATTGCTATAAAAAATAGCTGTATCGTCAGCGAAACTTATGATCTGGCCTAAAGTCTGCAATGTAAGTAATGTATTTATCTAAATAGTAAATAACAGCGGCCCCAACACCGTTCCTTGCGGGACTCCGTAAGTCACAGTTCTGGTCATGCTGATTTTACCATCTACAGTTACCTTTTGCTGTCTGTCACTTAAGTAGCTCTCTAACAATTTGAAGGCCACACCCCTGATGCCGTAATTTTTTAGTTTATGTAACAGTATTTTGTGGTTTACAGTATCAAATGCTTTAGAGAGATTTACAAATATACATAAAGAAGCTTTTTTATTATCTAAAGAATTGTAAATATTTTTTACCAATTTACCAATCGCATCTTTTGTAGACCTTCCCTCTCTAAAGCCATATTGACTTTCACATAATATATTATGTTTCTTTAAAAAATAATTTAGACGAGATTTTATAATTTTTTCGATTAATTTACTGAGATTCGAAGTCAAACTGATAGATTTGATGAGATTTTTTGCTTTTGTTAATAATCTGCTGAGATAATTTTTGGATAATTTATATTCGTTACTGATATTTATGTCACTGGGGTGTTTCTTAGATTTTTTTTTTATACAAATAATTTTTTTCCTCAATAGCTCTTAATAATTTTAAATTGATCCAAGGTTTTTTATTTTTTGATTTTTTTCGAATTTGTACTTCCTTAGTGGTTATGTCAATATTTCGTTGTAGTGTATTGATAAACTCCTCAGTTGTATTATTTATGTCTGTGGAATTATAAACAGAGATCCAGTTTTCGTCTTTTAAATTTAGCTTTAATTTTATGTAATCTGTATATTTTTTTAATATTGTGTTCTGTTGTTTATTTGTGGGACTAACTGAAGAGTTGAAATTTTCTAATATTAATACAATGGGACTATGATAAGTTATTTCGTAGTTAAAAATGTAAGAACTAAGTTTATGTTTACTTTTTTGTGAATTTTCAATAAAGAAATGATCAAGGCACGTTTTACTGTGACGTCTTGTGATTTGGTTTATATATGATACATATCCATGCATGTTAAGTAAGTTTTTATACTCCGATACATAGTCATCATCAACTAATAAGTCGATATTAATATCTCCTGCAAAAATATTAATGTCCGACTTCTTTGTACGGCGCAAATAATTGTTAAGGCATGAATTAAATACCTTTGGGCATAAGCTTAATGATCTGTATGTAGAAACGATTTTATTATTTTCATTTTTTCCGTAGATGTTTAATTCGATTGCTATCATTTCAGCGATCTTAATAATGTTGTATTTATAGTTTAGGTGGTTTTTTACATATACAATAACACCATCATTTCTGTTAAACTTACCTCTACTATATATGAGTTCGTATTCCTGTATTTGAAATATATTGCAATCCAGGAGCTGTAAAGTTTCCGTTAAAATAATAATTTCAAAATCAGATGTAAAATGATTTAAAAAAACAATAAATTCGTCAAAGTTTTTTTGGACGCTTCGTATATTCATATGCAGTATTTTTAATGGTAAATTACTGATTGAATTCTACTATTGTATCGATTGTTTCAGCTTTAATTTTATTGTTATTATAATCACGTATAAATGGATCCATATTCAAAATTTAATAAACAGGTATATATTAGTATTAAATACATCTATTTATTAAATGAACGTAACCTAGAAAACTGCCTTGACATTGGTTCTCAGTAGACTTATTTTTCACTTCGTTTTCTATATTCTTCTTTGTGTTGTTACTCTTAATCGGATTTGATGGGTTTTTTTGGTATTCCTATTGATTTTTCTTCAAATACTGGTATTTCTGCTTCAGTCGTCTTTTTGATACTTGGTGTATTCGGTTCACTATTTGTTTGGTATATATTTTCCTCTGTATCTTGCAAGTCTTCTAAAGAGTAAGAACTTCCGTCTACAAAAAGTTTGTTGTCTTTAATGTAGCTTCTAGAATTATAATTCTGTCGGGCAAGTTTAAGATGGGATAAAACGGGAGACTATTATAAGTTTAAGATGGTATTTTAATATTTTTTGCTCTTCTCTTTGTTTTTGAGATTTTAAAATAATTAATAATACCAGAAAAATGTGTCCCCCTTTAATCAAAAATTGACGTAATGCTGGGTTTTTCAAAAATTCTGTCGCAATTACTGAAAATGCCTCTGTTTCATTTTCATCATCCACCCTGTACATACTATTATAAATTACTAATAACATAAATACTAATTGTAATTGAACAAGAAAAAAAAATAAGGTAGAGGATATATAATAACCAGTTTAAGTGCATCTGCAATAATTATCTTAATCCGCTATTTACTAAATTATACATAAAACCGTTTTCTTCAAAATTGTCTGTAAATATTCTTAGTTTTCAATATTCGAGCCTGGCTGAAAATGCCTCTCCAAACTCCAAGCTCTCAACCGATTGTGATAGGGGCAAACTCACTATTTATTCAAAATAGTAAATTTAAAACGTTTGAAGGCTTATCTTTTTCTCGACTTTATTTTATTTAAGTCGAACTATCTCGTTCCAGTTCTTGTCAATGTGCCAGTTACTCCTATCATCTCGATTTACTTTTCAATTTATTGGAATGGGACGGTATTTTCTTGATGTTTGTTGGATCATTTCTTTATCTAATATATCCATGTTTTTAAATTAGATATTGATTTCTTAGTCTTTTTAATATAACCATAAAATACTGAAAACTTTGTTTTCAAAACTTCCACAAAATTTACCATAATATTTTATCACTACAACTGTTTCGACAGAGCGCTTTTCTCAGGTGATCTATTTTTGGAATGGGTTTGGTAGTTTAGTGTTTGTAGTCTTTTGTTTTTCTGTTTTTCTACTATTGAAATCTCTTTTATGTTCTGCTATACGTTTCTTACAAGTTTTACCAGTTTGACCGATGTAAGTTTTTGGACAGTCGCCACATTAATGTTTGTATATACCACTGTGTAAGTGCTTTTTATTTTCGCTCTTATTGTTTTTAATATATTTTCTTAAGTTGTTGTTTGCTCTAAAGGCTGGTGTAACTCCTGTCTTTTTTATGTATTTGTAGCAAAACGTACTGAATTTTTTCTCTGCTGTTGGAAATTCTAATTTCAGTTCTTTCTTATGTAGTTTTTGATTTAAAATTTTATTAGTTGTTTGTCCGTTGTACCCATTGTTTACTGCTACACAGTGCTAGTCAAAAATACGTCTTCATAACAGGTGACATAATAGTGACAGATGACGTTACCGCGCCACTGTGACAGATAATTTTAAATGGGACCTTATGGCAAGTGATATCCCGTTTGAAACGTATTGAAAATACCTATTCAACCATACTAATTTTATTTGAGTTTAAGCTCATTTGGATGAATAAATTAAATAAATACTAAAAATATAGCTTCTCATTTAATTTATAAATATTTATCAACCAGTTCTTATAATAACTGTTCAAAATGTGCTCCATTTACTTCCTTACAGTAATTCATCATATTTCTAAAATCTTGCCGTACTCGTTCAAATGTATCGGGGGAAATTGCCCTACATTCTTCAACAATTCGTTGTTTCAAAATGTCAATATTGTCGGAGTGTAAATTTTAAATTTCAAGTATTCCCACAGAAAAAAATCTAATGGTGTGAGGTCCGGTGACTGAGCTGGCCATTCTATCATACCTCGTCGTCCAATTCATCTACCACGATATTTCCCATCTAGGTAACGTCTTACCATAATGGTGTGCAGGAGCACCATCTTGTTAAAACGTTATTTCCAAGTTGCCGAATTCATCTGGATTATCCTCCAGAATTTCAAGTATTAACGGTTCAATTGCATTTTGTAACATCTCCAGATACACTGCACCGGTTAAGTTAGTATTGAGAAAAACAGGCCCAACTATGTGGTTTTCCAAAATCCCTGCCCAAGCATTTATTTTTTTTTTGAAATTTAGTATGTGTTTCACAAAAGACGTGAGGATCTGTGTCACTCCAATACCTCACATTGTGTGTGTGTGTTAACATTTCCGTCGAGAGAAAAAGTACTTTCGTCACTAAAACAAATTTTTATGATTTAATTGGGCTGTTGGTTAATTTTATTGGACATATTTTCACAGAATCCTAATCTACGATCGGGGTCATCATCTGAAAGTTGGTGCATAATTTTTAATTTGTATGAATGAAAAAATTGTTTTTAGCCAACACTCGGTGTACTGTCTTTTAACTAATACCATAGATAAATGCAACTTGGACTGTAAAAAAATAGGGTTAACGATCCTATTTCTTTAAACTTCCGACGGAGCTTCCTCAAATAAGCTTTCGATGTAGGGCGATCGGTGTACCCGTTAAATTATTTATTTCTTTACTAATTATTAATATAGCTACTACTTTGTCGGCTATAGTACGTAACATTCTGCCTTTTTAAAAATTTAAACGTCTCGTTAAACAATAATTAAACTAAATATTAACTAAAATCAACTTGACTAAACTTAAACTATTTAAACAAAAAAAAAATTTGTTTAATTTACTAATTTAATTAATTAATTAATTAATTAATTAATTAATTAATTAATTTAAACTTGAATTGACTAAACTAAGGCGAAACAGAAACTAAATATTCAGGTATTAACGCGTTTGCAACTAAAAACACAATCTCACAAAATCTAAACGACAACAAACTATTACTAGGCATTTTTCTCGATGTTAAAAAAGCCTTCGGCCAAGTCTGTTATGCTGGACTGGTGAAGAATCTACTGAACAGGACAAATGATAAACATATCTGCACGAATAGCGAACTTTGAATAAACAATACATTTTTTGACCACAAAGACCAACACAAATATACATTTAATAACACCCGTGGACAAAGATCTATGATAGATTACGTTATAGAGGTATACATCCGTCAAAAATATTCGACGTAAGATGCCTTAACTCAGCAGATGTAAGTAGCGACCATAGCCTAGTACTATGTAAAATAAAAATCATCGCGAAATACTTCTCACCTAAGGCAGGTAATAGACGGGCGTAAAATACGCCGCGAGAGATACGCAGCGTATTTGGTTAACATAATAGCCGAGCCTTTTATTTCACGCCTGTTGGCGGAAAGAGTACAGTCATAGTCAGTAATAAAATGGATTTAGTTCAAGTCGGATGTGTTGCTACACTTCGTTTAGTGTTAAAAAAAAAGAAAAATCAAAAAAAGAATTCGTCGTTGGTGGGTTCATCCTGTTATTAGTAGCAGACTCCAAACAGGACAATTTCATTTAAAATTTTGCGAACACAGTATCCCGAAAAATTTTTCTCATACTACCACATGTCTGTAAAAAGTTTTGATGAACTGCTGAAGCTGGTAGAAAGTAAAATAACCAAGACTAAAACCAACATGCGAATTCCAATTGACCCAGCAGAACGATTAGTTATTACAATAAGGTAAATAAACAAAGTAAGATAAAATTTTATTAAAGTAAATTGTTATCCTTAACAAGTCGTTAAGGTAAAATAATTAAAAGTATTAATATAAATCAATTAAAGTATCTTCCGATGCAGCTGGTGACGAAGGGACTAAATACTGTGAAGTTGATTGAGTGGATCCAGAAGAAGAGACTATGGGAGAGTAAGGCGAGGGTGATTGGACGGACGAAGGAGACGGAGTTTCTGAGCAGTGTAGTGACAGACTGGATGCAGCGCAAAAACGGGTTGAAGATACCGGCGGTTATTGCGAGCATGAAGATGACTGCTGTGTATACACTTGTTGAGAATGTTGCATATAATTTAATTGTTGGCAGGTACTCGGCTGATTGTTTATTTGTGGTTGTTGCTTGTATGAAGAAGACTGCTGTGGATATGGAGACTATACAGTGATGAGTGTCTTACCACCCGGCTTTTTAACGTAAGAGATAGAAAACACCTAGAGTTACCTTGTGAAATAAAAAGAGATGAAACTCGTAGAGGTGAGAAATAATCGGAAAAACCTATAATTTATATTACATTACATTACCACTAACGATAGTCTCACACCTTTAGACGTTAGATTCGAGCTAAATCACCTCGGTCATAATTATTATGAGTAACGTCGAATGTGTGACGTATTTCCATTTTTTAATTTCGCATAAAGTAAAAACTGATTGACCACAATAAAGCAAAAATGTGTAGTGATTATTTAATCTAAAGTTTTAAAATATTAACCAAAAATAATTTCTACTATGATTTAAGGAGTTTCATACACTCTTGTCACGGAATAATTATAAATCCTTCGTGGATTAGTGGTAAGAATTCGACATTGCGATACAGACATCGCAGACGATTAGAGTTCAAAACCCACATGTGGTTTTCTTTTTTTTTTTTTTTTTAATAATTTGAAATTATGCAAAGATCGTTTTGCTTTGAATCGCTAAACAAAACTAAAGTTAAAACAAAAAATCTTATTGACAAAATAGTATCGTCGTACTTTCGAAAATAAAGTAAAAACTTTTAAAGAATGTTTAAATAAGTAAAAATTCTACAAAAATAAAAAAATATCCGTGGCCACTAATCAATCGATTAGGAAAAGTCGCACTGAGATATTCACTGACGATGCGAGAATTATGTGCAGGACAACCATCGTGTTGAAATCATATGGAATCGAAAGGTATTGGTAAATTACAAAGGGCTGGGACAATTTCATTTTGCAAAAGTTCCAAGTATTTCCGCTTAGTCAACATACCGTCTGTAAAAAATGGACCAATGACATGATTCCCTATTATGCCTCCCCAAACATTTACTTTTCGAAGACGCTGGGTACGAGCGACATAAATCTGACGAGAATTTCCTCGAGATCAATACCTAGCATTGATTGAATTGTGACGGCCATGCAATGAAAACGTACATTCATCGGTGAACAAAACGTTCTCTAAAAAATGTTCATCTTGATGTGACATTTACATTGCAGTTTGACAAAATTCTAAACGTCTATATTGATCCCCAGGGAATTGTTCGTTGGATTTATGAAGTTTATAGGGACGGTATCGATGTCTTTACAAAATTTCACCTACTCTAAATCTTGGAATTCCAAATTGTTCTCCGAGACGAGGTGTTGATTGGGTAGAATTTTGCTCAATACTTGCACAAATCAAAGTGTCCCTTAGTTCCAAATCTGGATTTACCTCCCTTCGTCTGCGAACTCCTCTTGGATCGAACACGAATCCGTAAGTAAAAAAAATTACGTATAATAGACTGAATTGTTGATCGTGCTGGAGCCGGCCTATTTGGAAACATATTTACAAATTGTTGTCTGATAATCCATTCACATGCCAGACAACAATTTGCACTTTTTCCTCGACCGTTAAAATATTTTTTACGAATTGTTTTTTCAATAAAGAGTTTCTGTTTACCGTAAAAAACACTTCTCGATGTGTTATTATTTGATAACTTGAAGGCTTGATGATTTGGTTAGCTATAAAGCAGGTAGCTGTTCGCGCGCATCCATTCCAATGTCGTCAATTCTTTTCAAAATCATTACCTGTACAGAGGAATTGATATTAACACTGAGAATTTAGTGATGGATTTGACATTAAACAGTCTTCAATAGATTATTTTCCATTCACAACTGAAGACTGTAAAACTGGAATTGAATTTGAAATATTTTGTATTTCTATTTTATAACATTGAAATAAGAATAAATTGTAAATAATGAGTTTTTCGAAAACTTGTTACCTAATATGTATCATATTTTCTATTATTTTTGATTGAGTAAAACAAAAATTTTACCCTTGGCGTGAATTGAACCCCAGTCTTCTTATCGATAGACAACGTCTCTAACTATTACACCAATTCTAGATACAATAATTATTTTCGGACTGATTATACCTATTTAGTTTAGTCAAATATTTCAGTTGAGTTATTTTTATTAGTAAATCAACTTAAAGATTTATAATTTAAAATCGCTACTAATTAATGTTTTTTACTATAATATATATTAATATATTTAATCATTTATTCTAACATCAGAAATTATTAAAATAAAATATTTTCGAGGTCATCCGTATAATTATGACTGAAGTCAAATAGACACGTCTAATAACTAGCCTTATCTCGTACTATCTCACAACTTAATCTGTCTTCTATCCTTTCCGCTATTTTGCCGGGTGGTAAGACACTCATCACTGTATACTGTATTGTAAAGGCTGCATATAATTTGTAAACTGGCTTGTATTATGTTGATTGTTTGTTTCATAAATATGTGTACTGGTGTATATTTGAATCACTTCCATTATCTTAAGTCTAAAATTGATTAAATTCTGTTGCGGCATACTATTCATAATTGACAATAATGACATTAAAAAAGCTTTATTACCCATAACGTCGTCCAATCTCTCCTGTTTTTGTAAAACTACTGACTGCGAAAATATCACTGTGATACTTTTTAAATCTTCATCTTCCTCTAATCTTCGTTTGCGAACATTTTTCTTTAATCTTTTGTTTTCGGGTTCTTCAGTGTCTGAATTTGAGTATTGCTTTCATTTATTGTTTCCGCAACTTGTTGTTTATCTTCTTCTTTTTCTCTTGAATATTAGATGACGTTGGCCTCTTTTTATATGAACCGTTTAAAAAAAGAGTTGATCATAGTATATATATTTTCGCTTTCTTTGTGTAGCGGCTTGTCCGCTTTTAACTTTCTTCTCTAGGGTAACTTCTCGTTTAAATTGATCACGAAGTGAGTATTGGAGTATGGGAGTATTACTTCCATGTGGCAAAGTCAACCATTGGACAAATAGTAAAAGAAACATGCTTGGCTATATGGGAGACATTACAACCGTTAAAAATGCCTATACCAACTAAAGATAAATGGATAGAAATATCAAACACAATGTTCACAAGGTCCAATTTTCCGCACTGCTTGGGCGCGATAGACGGTAAACACATTCGTATGATGTATCCCAAGAATACCGGAAGTGAATACTTTAATTACAAAAAATTTTATTCCATTGTCTTATTGGCCATCTCAGATTCAGATTATTGTTTCACAGCTGTAGATGTAGGGTCTTACGGAAGAAAATCTGACAGTAACATATTGAAAAGTTCAGCTTTTGGACAACTTTTGGATAGTAATCAACTTAAAATACCATTACCTCAACCACTTTCATATACTGATAGTCCCGATTATCCTTTTGTATTTGTTGGTGACGAAGCTTTCGGATTAAACACTAATTTATTACGGCCATATCCAAGACGAAATCTCAGCGATAGTGAGCGAGTTTTTAACTACAGGTTAACAAGAGCAAGAAGATTTGTAGAATGTACTTTTGGTATATTAACCAGCAAGTGGCGGATATTCCTTACACCTATTTTACTTAAACCTGACTTTACAGAACTCTGTACAAAAACCGCCTGTGTCCTTCATAACTTCGTACGAAGAAGAGACGGTTTTGATTTTAATGATACCCTGACAGATCCACTACAAGATATATCGGCCTTAGGAACTAGGGGGACGACCATCGGGAATTTCGATACGATACGATTTCAGTACGATAAAATATAAAATTCAAGTAAAAAATACCTGCCATAAAAGCAATTTTTTTTAAATTGCATATTGTAGTTGAATAAAAAGGTAAAACTTATTTTTTTCGTCTGGGGATAAATCGTTCCAGTTTTCAACCATTTCATTTGCAATTTCACTGCACAATTTGGCCTTTAAATCCCTATTAGAATATTCCTTTAAATGTAAATTGTAAATCGCAGGATAAATCTTTCTGTATCAAACATATTTAATTTGAAAAATTATTTTTTGTTGTGTCTGTACCTCTGGCGTGACACACGTCTCGTCTATTTGAACACATAAGAAACAATTAGTTGCATGCTAGTTCGTTTCTCTCGCCGCGTGGACAACGTAGCAGATTGCGATTGGCTGGCGTAGGATTGCGAGAGCAACGCTCGTGTATTACCGTCCATTGAAATGCGTGGTTCCTATTACAACGTAGAATACGCTGCGTATCTCTCGCAGCGTATCTTACGCCCGTCTATTACCTGCCTAAGAAAACGGCGCTAACACAAACAAAAATCAGAGTCGAAGGACTAAATACGGAATCCAATAAAACAACTTTAAAAAAAAAACTGAATTTTTTTGTACCTAAATTATACTCGTAAAGTATTATGGAACTTTTTTATCTGAACATTCCCATTAAGCTTGGTTTAAAAACTGTTTCCACCTTGTTACAGTGCAGACCTCACATTCTCCAAATTTTAGTACCAAAGGTAGCTTAGTACCAAAGTTTTTTTTTTTTTATTCAGCATCGTATTTCCCATCATATCTTTATAAAGTTCATTATTAAGTTTCTAAACGTAAACAAAAAAAAAATGCTAGGTATACATAGTTGATTTTATAATACTGTTTGTAGACGTTCTTTTTTCTTTTCCTTCAAAATTTTTAAATGTAGAGAATATGACTTTTGCATCTATACTCTTTAAATGTGTTTGTGATTTTGTTGTCTTTATTAATATTCTACCGGTTAAAGAGTAAAGTTTTTCTACTTCATCATCATATTTCTTTTCAGCTGCTGGGGCATAGATTTTGTAAGAAGTTATTAAAAGATTTGCCCTTTAACTGTGTAGCGTTTTAAATTTGGTGGAATATTTTCGTTTTTCTGTTTGCAAATGAATTTTAAAACGATCAATATATTATGACATTTTAAGTTGAGATTCTAAATATCAAGTTTTGGTATTCAGTTGTTTTTGTCATTTGTTTACATTCGAGTCCCCTAATATAATATTGCAAGTCAGGTATTCGGTTTTTCTAAGACGTATTAACTGAGAATATTTTTTTGTCTTTGTTTACATTAATATTCCCCTATTCTCTGTATGTATTGTGAGGTAAAAAATTTCCAGTTAACCAATTTAAAAGTAAATAATCAAGAAGTTTTTTTGTCGGTTCGTTGCTAAAAACGAGGTCAAAAAAGGGTAGATTGTTTGTTTTAAGTTTGTTGGCAAAAACTAGCTTTGAGGCGCGAGGGGAATTTATTTTGCGTTGAAATTGGTAAAATGTAAGGCGTCGGGGAGTCAAGCAATAGATCTCAGAGAAGATAGATGTTTGGGCCATTTTAAATCGCGAGCCGATTCAATTTTTTTGTGTTATGTCTCATTACCGGTTAAGGTGATAATACTCTTTGCAATATGGCAGTTTAAAACAGAATAATCACCATAAGGTTTATGCACCGGCACTGAAGAAATTTTGTAAAATGAGTATATAGGATGTCCCCGTCGTCAGCTTGATTTCCTCCACCAAGTTCCTGTTTCAATCGTTCCTGCCTGCGTATGGAAATGGTTCCTTTTTGTTCGAGTTGAGAGTTTTGTCCTTTGCAGCTCCAATCTCAGAGAAAGTAGCAAGTTTTTTTTTTGAAGTTAAGTGAAACCTAGTGAAGTTAAGTTAACAATTAACATTTTAAATCTTAAAGTAACGACAGACATTTTTTTGATAATTATTAATAATTGCTTTCATTAAAATTTAAAGGAATTGTAATATTTAATAAATTGTAAATTTTAAGGTTTAACTTGGCTGTCATTTTATTTATTTTTTTAGATTTAATGTTGACATAATATGGCAGTTAGCTTTATTTGTTTCGATATTTATTTGTTTTGTTTGTTTTAAACAAAGGTTAATTTCTGTGCGGTAACATTTGTAAGTTTTTGTAGTATCTCCAACCCCTTTGTAAATGGAGTTTGTAAACGGACACATGTAAGTTTTTTTTTATTCTGTATTTGGCAACTATTTATATAGTATATTTTTTATGCCATTTATGTGTTGATAACTGTTTGTATGAGACAAAAATAAACGTTTTGATTTGTTTCTCTGATCCATTTTGTTTTTATTTTAGAAAATCTCCTAACCTTTTTGTATGTTTACTTTTTAGGAAGGAAGAAACTTTTTTTCCTCCTGCAGGAAGTTTTCTCGAAGCGGCGTCCCTTTTAAATAGCTAGAGGTATTTCTTCTTGTCTTTTTTTGCCCATTTGTCCAGGAGATTTATGCAAGTAACCCCTTGTTTTCATATTTTGGTAGTAACCTCAATCTCAACCCCCTTGCCATTCACTTATCCACGACCCCAGCTCTCCAACAACCCCCTGAGTGCCGTTCGCATCAGTAACGATTGTTTTGCTTGTCTTATCTTTGCCCCTTATAGTTTCTGTCCCCTATTTCTACCCTATGATTTTACCCTGAGGTAGGCAAAATATAATAATTCGTTACAACTGGAACAGAATGACTCTCCCAAAACTAGGCGTCACATTGTTGACATATCCTGTGTATGTATTATGGGGCAATCAAAATTCCTCTACGACTCTATTTTGATTATAGTAATTATTTTCGGTTTAGTAAAGTGCCCGCTTCTATTTTATATTTTCCTAAACCATTACATCTGACGTCGCTGAGTCCCAGTATTTGTGTATTTAAACGTTTCATTTGTGAATGACATTATCTAATTTTCCTGATTATTAGAGTTTTAACATTCCATGTGCATAACCTAATTTCGACTTTCATCATTTTGAACCGGAAGATTCTTCTCGTAGATATCAATGTTAATTGTATAAATTAATTTGTAACATTAGTTTCTAAATTTAATTTTCAAAACTAGAATGCGGTTTTTGGACGAAACAAACTAAAGTTACACGCCTATGGCATTCATGTATATATATACAATATGGTTGAAAACAGCGAGCTGTCACGAATGAAACCCTTATCAAAAGTTCACTGAAAGTTTTATGATTATATAATAAGTTAAATTTAAATTAATACCACGTCCGAAACAAGATAAGGTAAATACAGCTTTGTGGGTTTTTTTCGCAAAAAGTCTGAGGTTTAAGTTGACAGTGAAAAATATTTTTGTAAAGTTCGTTTTGAAACTATCAAATAATCCGAATAAACTGAAATTATGACAGTAATTTAAAAGTTCTTGGCCTACTTTTGAAATAACAAGAATTTATTTTAATAATTTTGCATCGTCTGTATAATTAGATTGTAAAATATACTAAAACGGAATATGGCGAAGAAGATACAACTCTGAACTATACAAAATATACCAGGATCTGGATATTATAACATTCATTAAAACAGGATGGTTGCGTTAGATAGGACATGTAGAAAGAATGGAAGAAGGCGAAATACCAAACAAAATATTCAAATAGATGCCAGTAGGAAAAAGAACAAGAGGAAGACCGAAACTGAGATACTTAGAACAAATAGAAAATGATATAACAACCTTAAAAACAAAAAACTGGAGAAAAAAAGCACGAAACAGATTATATGAAAATATACTTTTTTTTTCGTCTTTATAGAGGTGGGGTCTGGAATCTTCAAAAGACATCTCAGTCCAGAACGCCGCCTGACTAACTTTAGTGCAGGATTCGTTCTTCGTACTCCCGGAGATAGTTCCCGAGGTACTTTAAAATGCTCTCTCGTCGCCGAGTCTACGCCGAACGCCTACCTTCTAAACCAGACCCTCCTCTGTCATCCAGCGATCCGGAAGTGGAATGGCAGCTGTAAGGCCGGCATCACTTCCGAATCACTACCTTTATTCATTCATTCTCCATTCATACACATCCACACTCTATTCATCAGCAAGGAGGTTCCCTGTCTCGTTCCAGGTAGCGCGTAGAAGACACTCATCGCTCCATACAGTGTGACCCACTTATCTAGCTTCACCTTTCAGCATCATTCACTCTTACCTTTAGCTTTGGTCCAGCTGTCTTTCTTCCTCTTCCTTTTTCTTGATCACTGCACGGATATAGCTGTGTATGTTCGTCCAAACTAATTTATTTTTAATCATTCTCTCAATAATTTCTGTTACTGTAGCAAAATTCACATCTGTCTCTCTCTCCATTCTGTTCCTTTCCACTATCCATCTGCTGCAATCTAACATCGTATGTGTCACAGTGTCCGAGTATCCACAGTATAGGCATTCATCTGTATCAGCCTTTCCGATCCTATAGAGGTAGGCCCTAAACCACCCGTGTCCTGTGAGCACCTGCGTCAGGAAATAATCCAGTCGCCTGTGGCCACAGTCCACCCAATCTCTTATGTTCGGGATCAGCATTTTCGTCCACTGTGCCACATCTTCCGTGTTGTTCCATTCTTCTTGCCATCTTTCAACTGACCTTTCCCTTTCCTGTCTTTTCTCGGCCAAAGTAAGGTTTGGACCTCTTCTCTCATAAAGCTCTTTTCGTTCCACCGCCAAAACATGCAACGGAACACATTCAGTGATGGTCCATAAGGCTGCCCCAGACACAGTCCTGTAGGCGCATGCTATTCGCAACAGCCTTGTTCTGTCTACTCGTGTCATGAGACTCCTATAGGCAGTTATCTCTACGGCCTCGCTCCAGGCTGGTGCCGCGTAGAGGACGATCGACTGTACAACACCGTGTAACACCCTCCTCCTTTCGGATTTGGGTCCTCCAATGTTCAGTAGTAGTTCGATTTTATCGAAATCCACTTTGCTCGTTAACCAGGAGGTGATTTTCTTCTAATATCCATAGCAATCTTTTATTAATAATTTTTTCCATGACTTTGCACATTACATTGGCGAGACAGATGGGTCTATATGAGTAAATTTTAGTTCGTACATTGTTAGGTGTGAGAATAGATATAATTATTGAATCACTCCAGGAAGTTGAAAAGATATTATTTAACCATATTCGATTGAAAATTTTTAGAAGAGTACACTTAGCATTGTCTGGCAGTTTTCCAAGAATACTAAAGGTATATTATCGGGTCCAGGACCAGAGTTTTTTGTAGTATTAAGGATAAAGTTAGGTTCATCTAAGGTTAAAGGAATATTGAAGGAACTATTATTTCTATCTTCACAATCGAGCTGTTGTTTTTCTATGATGATTTTGTGTTGTATAAACTCTTCGGAACAGTTGCTATTGCTGGAGTCTTTTTCGAAATATGTAGCAAAAGCATCAGCTATTTCGTTATGTTTTGTTATTACATTAGTATTATAAGTAATAAAAGGCACTTGGTAAAATTTGTTTTTTCCTGGTATTTTACGAATATTGGACCAGACTGTGGATAAAGGTGTTGTACTGTTTATATTTGAGACAAATTTCGTCCAGTTGGTTTTTCGAGCATTTTTGTTATATATCGAGCATGTGCTCTCTGTTTTTGTATTCAGTGATGTTAGTAATGTTACTATGTTTTTTCATTCTATTAAAATATGCTTTATATTAATTGATTGCATTTTGACATTCTGTATTCCACCATGGTAGAGGTCTGTGTGTCCTTAATATTTTAGTTTTTCCTATATGCGTTTCTGCTGCGTATGTAATAATATCCGTAAAAATGTTAGGAGTTTCATTTATATCAGTATTTTCAAGACTAGATTTTTGTGATTTTATGTCTGTGTCTATGGCATCAGCATACTTGTCCCAATTAGCGTTTTTTAGGTTCCATTTTCGGACTGGTTGGTATTCAGAGATACTGTCATCAGAAAATACAGAAATTTTTATTGGGTAATGGTCGCTCCCATATAAAAAGGGTAGTGGATCCCAATTAAGAGCCATTGAAAGAGTCGGGTCACAAATCGATAGATCGATTGCCGATGTTGTACCAGTACGTACATTAAATCTGGTTTATCTTCCATCATTGAGAATGTTTAAATTTTCTTCAGTTAACAAGTCTTCGATTAGTCTGCCTTAGATATTAAAATTTGTTGAGCTTCACATTGGGTTGTGACTATTGAAATCTCCTACTCTTAGCCGGGGCATAGGTATTTATGAAATGAGTGCTTTTAAGTCAGTTAAGGTGAAAAGTGTATTTGGGGGAGTATAGATGCATTGGGAAGGTTTAACTGAGACGGCGACAGCTTCGATGTCTGTTTTTAGAGGAATTGTTTGTGCTTCAAGACTATTTTTAACATAAATGGCCACTCCACCACTTGCTTTTTCCTACTTGTTTCTATTTTTATAAAATATTGAAAATTTTTTAAATGTGTGGCAATATTGGTCTTTGAAATTCGTGTCTTGGAGACAAATGATAGCGGGGGTAATATCATTAATTAAAAGTTTTAGTATTCACATTCATTTAAAAGATTAAGATTTCCAAATATTTGAATAAAGCTTTTGAAATATTTGTTAGAAATATTTTATTTATTTGGCGTTACAAGTTATGTATTCCAGTCAGGTCAGCTAAATATTTAAAACTGTTGATGTTGCCAAGGTAACTTTAAAACACGCGCGTTTTTGAAAGTTGAATTTGATCACGCTACGGCGTACTTTAAGTAAACAAAATGGGTACCAATAAAAAAAATTAAATTAAAACAAGAAGTTTTAACGAGTTAAATCACTTATCCTTGTATTTGCGAATATATTAATTTGATAATGCTAATTACTATTATTATAACTAAAATTAATATAGGTAATGCTTCCCAAATAAATATCCTTAATCCACAACACAATTACCTCTCTATCTGTAGGAATTATACCTTAAAATGTCTTCTTCTTTAAGTTCCATCTTCTATCGAAGGTTGGAAATCATCATGGCTATGCGGACGCTGTTGACTGCGGCTTAAAATGTAGAGAAAGTTTAAAACCTGTAACAACACTTTGACAGTTATTTGACAATGTAAATTTTAATTTTAATATAGCATGTGACACAAATGTGACTACATGATATTAACTGCAGTAAATTCAAGAAGTGTTATCAAAGGTGATATAAGTTTTTGATCAAAGGCTACTTAGATATTTATTATTTACTATTATTGTGCATTAATCAGTTCTTTATAGGATTTTGTTGTTTTGTTTAGGTCAGCACAATTATATGATTAGCGAAAGATAGAGAAGTCTTCGCGGTTGATGGCCAACTTCCGATGAGAAGAAAGCACATGAAGAAGAAACATCGATCACAGACACAAACTAAGACAGAAAAAAGAAAACTTATAAAGAGAGAACATACTGAACTGAATTAGAGAACATACTGAATAATATGTAAAGATTCAAACCTTGATTCAAACTAATTAACAATTTTACGAATACTATAATGTAACTAGCAAAATAATCGATCCAGATTAAAACAAATACAGTTTAAAAAAAACTCATCAAGCAAAGGAAAAAAAGAGATTTAATAAAAAAAATACACTATACAGGTGTAAAACACTTAATAAAATAGAAATAGACTAGAAATCTAAAGGTGTCTCAGTAATATGTTGAATTTTTGTATAAAAAATAAAACCGGCAACGTCGTAAAACAAGTCATCGACATGTGCATTCCGAACATATGGCTTGCATTGTATAATTGCTTTACAGTCAGGTAAAGGAAATGAAGGAATTGCGTAAGTGTACCTTTAACATTATGCAAGATTCAACATTCAATAATTATATTTATTATGCCTATTTTATTAATGCAAATAATATTTTATAAAAATATAAACTTGAATAAACTCAAATAATTATAATACCAGACACAGTATTAAATAAAAATAAAGTGAAAACTTAAAAATCTTATTATAATCCTATTATATAACCACATCCGTTTTTACCTTATGAAATGTAGTTGTAGTCGTTGTAGTCAATTTAACTAATCACCGCGCTCAAATTTCTTTCAGTCCTTTCTAATCTGTGTCATTGTGCAGGTCTCATACCATGTGACTTCTCTTTCATGCAATGTTTTAACTATTTCGTTGTTCCAAGTTGCTCCTGGCGTTCCTCTGTCTTTTTTTTGGTTTTTTAAATGCTTGCCATGCTTTTTTGGTTTATCTTTGGTTGTTCATCCTAACCAGCTCCATTGTCTCTAGTCCATGAATTCTAAAATAGATACTTTAAGTTCTTTTTTTAATTTGGTAACTTCTTATAAGCATTTCCTTTTTGTCACATCTCGAACTCGCCTTATATACATTATTTCTATGGCCCGAATCTTAAATTTCTGCCTCTAGGACAATGTCCATCTCTTGCATCCAAGTGATTTTTAAAATTTGTCGCTATTTTCGAAATTTCTTTTTAAGTCGCTCAGAAGCAGAGTGGCCCAACTGATTTTTTTGTATAATTCAGATAGGTAGTACAATAGGTGGTATTGTATCATTATCATATCTTTCATTTCAAAGTGGCTCAACTAACATTTCGCTGTTTACCAAGAGATGGCGCGAGTTGTACAGTTATATGCTACGTAAACATTTTATATGATTTACTTATGGAAATCTGGCCCAAGTGACAGTTAGGCCAGTGTGCTGTGCACTCTGATATTTTAAACATTCTCACTCTTGTCTTGTGTGTTTGTATCACCCTCGTCTAGCCTTAATTCTTTTTTACAGTACTATCAGCCTTTTATACGGTTTATGTTTGTGCAATCTTGTGTAACGATAAGTAAAATACTGTATTTTAAATTAAAAGTTATTGTAAATATCTCGGCTCAAAATTTAATTTATGATTCTAAATTTTTTAAGATTATAACTTGAAAATTATAACTTTAAAATGAAGAAATCGGGTTCGTTTTCTAAGCTTCTAAGTAAATTAATAACTCCACCGCTGGGTAAAAGAGGCAAGCACCCCTCTAAGAATAGAATAAGACAAAGGATATTCCAAATATAAAAGATTTCATAAACAAATTTGCCAAATATACTGCCCACTATATCCGCTACAAAAATCCTAATCGAGAGTATCTGTTACCTGATTTAAAGATCTTAAAACTTTTTTATTTGTATGTGCAAAGTAAAGAACCAGACGTAAAGGTATCCAAATACCTCTTTTCGAAAATATTTAATGAAGATTTTAATCTTTAAGATACCACAACAGTAATTATATTTGATTTGATGATTTTTACGGCAGTGGTTTATTACAAAAGACTGCCGTGGACGTATTGTTTTGGCATCCACAATCTAACGACAGGTCAGATACACATGTATGTATGGCATGAAGGCATAGCTTTACGTGGCCCACAAGAAATTGGTTCTTGCATTTTCCACTACGTAAAAACTTATGTTAATACACCGATTTTGATCTTGTATAGCGATTAATGGGGAGGTCGGGAGAAGGAATCGAAATATTAAACTGACATCTATTTATACATACATGACTGTCTCCAATACTTTCAGTCTAACAGACATACATCACAAGTTTCTAGTTTCCAGTCACTCCTAATTGCCAGAGACTTTGAAGTGATCGAAAAACAAAAACGATATTTTAAAGGCATTTTTTTCCAGACGATTGGGTGAAAGTTATTTCCAGTTCCAAAAAGAATAATAAATTTCAGGTATTTAAAATCACCTCTGAAAATTTTAAGTGTACTGAAAAACTAGAGAGGTTACTCACAAACTTAAAAAAGGAGGAGCAAGATAAAAACGTATACTGGTTTAAAATACAGTAAGTAATATCCAAAGCAGAAGGACCCTTCAAAATTTATTTTAAATATTCTAATCACGAGAGTGTACTATTTAATTGTGTTGACGTCTCAAAAAAAAAGAACAGACATTTTTCAGATAAAAAGAGAAGACTTCTACTTGAACATCCTCTATCCTGCTGGAAGAAAGGATGTTTTTTTTTTCAAGTTTCACTATATGACTATATGTTTTTTTTCAATATTTGGTACCTGGAATGGAAAGCATATATGTGTAGGAAGTTGAGTTTTTTAAATTGTATTATCCCAAAGCAAAAAATTAATTGATTTATGTGTGTATTTGATATAGAAGGTGAATAGAGTAATTGATGTAATGTACTGCTGGTATATTAACTAACTTATAACTTAAGTAGAAAAAGGTTCTTCATGTGAAAAACAACATTTTGCACCTGAGAAAATAAGGTGTGTAAGATATAAGTTCATGAACTTATAGCTTATTGTTATTGTGAGATGAAAAAATACTGGATAAGAGACTGTGATCTCCAGTAGTCCAAAACGGTAACCTGAGGAAAGCATGTGTAGATAAGGGAGATAAAGTATGCTGTAAAAAATTGGAGGGGAATGATGATCTTAGTTAAAGCAGTTGTGTTAAAAATGGTGTTTATGTTACTATAATATTGTAAATATATATTTATTATTACATAATGACAACTTAGACAACACTAGAAGAAACTCTGAAAGTGAATATAAAAGTGACCGCTCCCCCAAAATATTAAAGTCAGAAGTTGTAAGGGCAATCAAACAGAGCAAATGGGAAAAAGCACCAGGCCCAGACGACATATACATAGAGGTTCTAACACTGTTGAGTGAAGACAATAAACACGCCTTGGTAGATCTTTTTAATGACATTTATGGATCCGGTTAAATACCACAGGATTGACTTCAATCAACCTTTATACCAATCCCAAAAAATCCAAACGCTAATAGTTGCGACCAATTCCAAATGATCAGCTTATTGAGCCAGGTCCTAAAACTCTTCTTAAAGATAATCCACACAATAATATACAACTGATGTGAAAGAGACATTAGCCCCACACAGTTCGGTCTCATATAAAGATTTGGCACAAGAGAAGCACTTTATAGCTTAACTGTCCTACTTTAGAAATGTAGAGGTCAGCAAAAATATGTCTTCCCATGCTTTATAGATTACCAGAAAGCGTTGGATTGTGTTAATCATTCAGAATTAGTAAGATTGCTCCAGGAACGTTCGATGGATGAGAATAACCTTAAAATCATAAAGAGCCTTTATATGAATCAAGTGGCATCTGTGAGAGTAGGACTGGAATCTACATCATATTTCTCAATTGAAAAAGGTGTACGACAGGGTTGTGTTCTGTCACCCTTCCTTTTTAATCTTTACTCTGAAACGATTTTCGATGGAGTCTTAAGTGACACTGAAGATGGAATCAAAATCAACGGACAAACTATTAGTAATCTTCGCTGTGCTGATGATACAGTCATAATAGCTGATAGCCAAGAAGCGCTACAACGACTAATATATAGAATAAACACTCAAGGAGAACGACTGGGCTTGAAGATTAATATAGACAAGACAAAGGTAATGGTGGTTAGCAGAACACGAAATATGCAGTTATACATAAGAGTAAACAATAAGAACATCCAAAACGTCCCCAAGTTCAGATATCTCGGTAGTTGGATAATTAAAGATCTAGATCCAGACATAGAGATACGTAGCAGGATTGAGCAAGCTACAACAGCATTT
Source organism: Diabrotica undecimpunctata (assembly GCF_040954645.1). Taxonomy (NCBI): domain Eukaryota; kingdom Metazoa; phylum Arthropoda; class Insecta; order Coleoptera; family Chrysomelidae; genus Diabrotica; species Diabrotica undecimpunctata. The sequence goes on along the minus strand of NC_092811.1, from coordinate 41,089,453 downwards.
ACTAATATGAGAATCTTTCTAAAGCAACAGCAGCCTTAACTTAACGCTTCGATATCACTTTGTAAAATGTTACATTTACTCCATACTACTATATGGTGTAGAAACCTGAACCATAAAGGCCAATGTGATGAACCGGTTGGAGGCTTTTGAAATACTACTTAAAATTTCCTGGATAGATCACACAAAAAAAGTCAAAGTATTAAATCAAATGGGCAGGGAACGAGAATTGCTGCCAATAATAAAAAGAAGAAAAACTGCTTATATGGGTCATATAATGTCGAAATTCCAAGTACCAGTTCGTAAAGCTTATTATGGAAGGGAAGATAGAAGGAAAAAGGGCATCGGAAGAAAGAAATACTCATGGCTTAAAACCATAAGAGATTGGACAAAACTCGTTGCCCATGCACTCTTTAGAGCCACACAAGACCGAGAGGAGTATGCCAGAATTGCCACTAACATAGACTAATTGGATAGGGCACCATAAGAAGAAGATTACATAATAAAATGGTAATTATTGATGTATGTGGGTGTGTATTTGATACAGAAGTTGATCAGAATAAATGGTGTAAAATTCTGCTAGTATATTGCTTAACTTATAACTTAAGTAAAAAGGTCCTACATGTTAAAACAAAACATTTAGTACCTGAGAAATATTGTAAGATGTCTAAGTTATAAGTTTATGAATGTTAGGTAGATGATAGAGTTATAAAATACGGCAAACTAACAAAATTTATGGGTATAGGGTGAATCTATTTGGCTAAAGTTGTAATTTGTAATGTCTAATTATTGTTGTTGTGATAGAAAAATTGACCAAATAAGGGACTGAGATCTCTAGATGTGCAAAACAATAGCCTAAGAAAAGCATGTGTTGATAAGGAAAGAGAAGTATACTTTAAAGAAAAAAATAAAAAAGAGATGATTTTAGTTAGAGCAGTTATGTTAAAAAAAATTGGACGTTAATATAGTATTGTAAATGATAAAAACGAGATTCTGATATGTGGCTTGGCTTTAGATAAACCATGAAATTATCTTGGTATATGAGTGTAAGGGGATGTATATAAGTCAGGGATTATACTTATTGTGTGGTTGTGAACGGTTAGTAGAGGGGGAATAGAATTATCTGATCTGAATCTACTTCTGGAGTATTGATGGATGAAGAACATTGGGCATAACGGCCAGATGTGAAGTTTAAAAATACTGGAAAAAAGGTGTGGAGTAGTGGATAAGTTAAATGCATTAAGAAAGAGTGGCTTGGTGTGGACTGAGAAGGATGAATACTTGGCAAAATGAGAAAGATGAGTAGGAGTTAGGTGTAAGACGAAATGGGTCATGAGAATAGTTGGTGATGGAGAGGTAGAAAGTCTCGATAAAATGAGACATGGCTCTGAGAAACTGTGTTAATTAAATCTGTGTAATTTCTAATTATATTTAGTAATACTAACTAACATTTAGACGCCCTATTCTTCTTATATCTTAATTCTAGTGAGAATATACGTACCTGTATCTCACATGGAGAGTTATTCAATTTAATTTATTTTACCTACACCCCCTTTAAAGTATTAAATAGTAAGTGTAGTGTAGTGATAAGATATTATAATAAATTTTGTAAAACTTTTGAAAACAAAGTTTTCAGGGCTTTATTGTTATATTAAATAGTTACGAGAAATATTAGCTAATAATATAACCGTTTTCACAATTAAATTTAAATATACCTAATTAACATAAATTTAATTCAATTTAATTTTAATTAATAAAATAATACAAATTTTATTACACACAATACCCTCGTTGGGCTATTATTTGAGTAGTTACCAAAAATCCTCTTTCGATTGTCTTAAAGTTCTTGTCTATCTCCTTTATTCTCAATTGTATCTACTTTGTTCCCAATCTAGTCAGTTGGCTGGTTCTAATCGTTGGACGAACTTGCCTACTTTACTGGCGCTAGTTTATTAATTTAACAGTCAAAATGTTACTTTATGTTTTTATCATCTTAACGTGGAAATATTTCTAGTTTTCACTAATGATAGTCTGACTGGACCTAAAACGTTTTTGAAGATATTTGTATCCTTTTGTATAAATTTTAAATCTTTTAGTAATAAAATATGCCATTATACATCAGAAATCTTTACTTCGTTGCAATATTTTAAACTACGGTATACAACCAATATTTTCCTTTAATTTTATCAAACTTAATATCTAACGAACGTCTACCGACAACTGATATAACTCTGGAAAAGAATAATATATAAAAGGCTGAATCGTATATATACTTATACAAAAAATGGAATTATCAAAGCTTAACCTTAAAGAAGAGAGAAGATAGATGATATTGCTTAGCATGGGCAGCATTTGGAAAATTAAAAACAAACTTACCAAATACTTTAAAGGCAAAAACTGTGGCAAAAAAAATTAGTATGTATTGCCAATTGTGACATATGAAACTGAAACATGGTCTTTTAACAACAACGCAGTCCACAAACTTCCAGTAACCCAGGGAACGACGAATGCTCAAAATTAAGCTCAGAAATCGCAAATCCAGTGAAGACCTACAAAGCAGATCAAAAATAACAGATGTAATCAATAGATTGCCATGTTAAAATGAAATTGGCCAGGACATATAGGAAAAATGAAAGACAACCGTTGAACGAATCGAAATGCTGGTATATTTAATATAAAGGCAAGATTGCACCAAAGCTTGGTGCTTAGTTCTTATTTATTCTCATTAGTGGTGGATCAGATAACAGCGAAACTAAAGGGTCATTTTTAGGTATTACCTGATACTTAATGATGCTGTTGATGCAGTATTAGTCGAAGATAGTGAAAGCAATTTAGAACAAAAACTAGAACAGTGGTGACAAGCACTTGGAAAAAAAGTTTCAAACTTAGTAGGACACAAACAGGCTACTTTGAATGTTTATTTAACGAGTTAATACAAATAAAACGATTTCATTGGATGGCAAAATGACTGTGAAAAGTAATAGTTTAAAGTACCTAGGATTGATATTACAAGATAATGGAGAAATAGATGAAACTGTATGCAGTAGAACTAGGATTGGATGAATAGAGTTCAAAAAAACGAGTGGTATGTTGCGTGACAGAAAAATTCCAATGGAGCTGAAGGGAAAGTTGAAAGAATAGAGTTGAGTGAAAATCGTAGTTATTTTGCTTTATCCTTGTTACCAATTTGTTTCTATACTGTTTTTTTACGATATTTTGTTTATTTTTTTTTTCATTTAGATTTTGTCTGGTATTCAAAATTTCCTTTGTTTTTCAAGCATGACTGCCTTACACTTTTAACTATTTTATCTTTTATTTGCTCTTTTTTTATTTTAGACTTCACTCAATCTAGGTCCTGTGTTGTTCAAATCAAAATTGGCCTTTTATATATTTTTTTATTATTAGGCAGCCACATAATGCTAGTGAAAATAGATCTGACTGTGTAAAGAATCGTTACAGGTGTCTCAGAAAAAAAAAGAAACGAGAAAACACAATTAATTATTATTAGTTAAGGTAAGTCAGGGTAAGAGCGAACGCATTTTTCTAGAGATGATGTTCATGTCACTATTAAAACTGAAGTATGCATTCTAAAATAATCACAATTAGTATATAAACTCATTAAAAGTTTCTAATTAGTACTGATTTAGTAACACGTGTTAATTATGCAAACATTATCAAATACAATTTTTTTTTCGTTACCTGATCAAATATTCTCACTTGCCCCGGACTGTTGTGTATTTTACTATGTATGGGGCAATTGCGAATAAGAAACATAAAATTTAGTGTCAGTAATATTTATTTTTATAAAAAGTCCAAAATTTTTTGATGAGAACAAAATATAAAAGCTAAATTTCCTAGCATACGAAATTCAATCGTTTGAAAGATTACACTGAACTGGAACGATTTTCCTCTTCTATTTTCTACAGGATCTGGCAATATCATGACAATATTTTCCCTGGAAACAGTGTCAGTGTCATCATTATCTGGCCAGTAAAATGTATAATTGTTATTCTTCTTTTTCGTGAATTTAACAATTGGATTGTTATTTTCCTGGTCAAATCCCACTATTGTTCCAATGAACTGTTTCACAGATTTCTTTCCGGTATATTTCACTACAAGCCACTGTCCAGACTCAAAATCTTCCTTTAAATTTTCAATATTGTTGCCCATATCGTCATCTAGGATGTCGTCTTCCAAATCATCCAGCGAATCATTATCCAAAGAATCATCATCTAACGGTAGATACATATATCAGATAGCTCATCTAACGAATCATCATCTAACGGTGGATCTATATCAGATAACTCGTCACTAGAACTGGAACTATGCTGTTTTCGTCGTCTAGATTTTATTTTCCGCTGATATTTTACCCCACTGGTGCTGGGCACTGCTTCAATACTATTGTTTGCTTTTTCTTGTAATTTTTGGTAATAATCATTACTGGTTATAACCTCGGCACCAGGAGTTACTCGTGTTTTCTTTACTGGTTCCAAACGAGGCATTGGTTTGAATGTTTTCAAAAGCAAGTCTTCAAAAGAAACCGATGGCGGTAAATCTTCTAGAGTTGCTTCCATATTTTTGTCACCTTGATTCGCAGTTTTGTTATTTATCTCCTTCCAACGTTTATAGGCATCGGGGTGAAATTTATCTTCTTCTACAAAGTCATTTTTGTATGGGAATATTCCCGCTTTCCGAAATCCGCTTTTGATGATTTCTGGCTTTGTACCATACCACACGTCACGAACATGTTCAGAAAATGTTCGCTTCGGCATTTTTATTTCTTGATTTCTTCGCTGCCAAGCCACTAATTTTTTGTTTCACTCAGTCTTAAAGGATTTAAACACGGACAAATCTAAGGGGAGAATGGTAATCTTATTTTCACGAGCTAATTCGATGACTTTTGTATTTACGTGAGTGCTGTGACCATCATATATCAATAATAGTGGTCTTTGTTGTCCCACAGCATTCAAAAATGTATTTTTTAAGAAATTGACGAAAACGTCCGTTTCCATCCAGCCGTTTGGAGTAGATGCATATGCCATATCAAGATTATCTGGGTCCTGTGTTGCCATCCACTGGTCCCATACGAACTTTCCTTTAAATACAATACATGGTGGTACTTTGTCTCCAAATGCATTTGCCGCAGATAATATTGTTACATTCTCCTTACCTGGACCACTCGTAGTTCGCGAACACGGTTTACCTTTGGCTCCTAGCACCTTTACTCGGGATGGGTCAACGCATAAGCTGGTCTCGTCCAAATTCCATGTTTGTTTAGGCTTATCATTAAGATCTAATTCAACAAGAGTGTTCTTTAAGATCTCAAAATACTTATAAATGGAAAATTGATCACACATCTTCTTCGTTGCATACTCAACCGATTGGGGTTTCTTGAGAGATAACTTGTATCTTGCTTTAAAGCCGGTGAACCAGTCATGACCAGGAATATTATTTTTAAATGGCGTTCTTATATTATTTTGTGTAACCAAATCAGAGAGAATCAACAGAACTTCCCGGTTTGACAATCCAAAGCCCCATTTTTCTAGAGTTTTCAATCCTTCGGCTAACTTGCGTTCATGTTCGGCATGAATAACCTAATGTTCCTCTACCTAATGAATCATTTTTTTCCTCTGACACCAGTTGAATGATTGTGCAATGTTGTTTTTGGAATTGCATAATTTCGGCTTGCTGTATGTAGTGTTGTTTTTCCAGATCTGATATCTTCCAGTGCTTTTGCTGTTCCTTACTATAAGATGTCGCTCTCTCCGTCTTACGTTGATAAATGCGAACCATGGTAGCCCCTAAAAAAGAGTCAATCATTAAAATTTTAATCGGGGCAGGTGGAAACGTAACTAATTATTCCTAGTTCCCACTTGCCTCGATAAAATTTTATTGGGGCAAGTGCGAACATTAGTGTACGTGGCCTCTAAGTAGGGTTATGTATATTGAAACACGTTTATCGTATTTACGAAGTGCACTTTTACACTAAAATAATACGGCTAATAATCTTACCTTGAAAATCTTGCTATTGCAGAACACTGGGGTAAGTTCAAATTTGACCAATCAAGTGGATTTTTGCAGATATATGTTCAATACCTCAACTCTCACATTACTGTCGGTAACGTCGCTCCACCGTATACAGAACACATGGTTATGAAGTTGAGTAACGTTTACACTAGATTTCGCTATTTTACTATCGTTGGTTGAATTACGGTATTGACTAGTCGCACTTGCCCCAGATTCCCACTTACCCTGACTTACCTTACCCATATTAACAAAGAAAGCTAATAAAAGGAAAATACCACTATTTACTACAGTCAGCAACATATCGAGGATACATCATTCATGTTTTTTAAATGACAAACATATAAAATCCGAATTTAATGTCTATTGAAAGTAAACTAAGTGTAAGACCAAATACTTACCATGTTGGGATAGTATTATGAGGTTTTTTTCCTGGTTTTTTCCTCATAATTTACTATATAATCAGTAACAGAAGAATGTTACTGTCATTATGGCATGTGGTTATCTTTTTGAAGACGAATTACATGCTACGATTGTTTTCTGACGGATATTCTCAAGTTAAAGTTGATTTCATGTAATCGAATGAACTATCTTACAATAAAGTCGTCCCAGGAACGCAAATCAACCACATTGGCAATATCCTTTTAAAGTCGTTTACTTTAAAATGTATCATATATGTGTAAATTATCAATATAAATAAGTCACCAAGTGAATTTTTCACCAAGTAACAAAAAACAAAATTTGTTTAATTTATTAATGTTTGTATTTTGAGAACAATTTCCGAAGTAGAAATTGAAACTCAATAAACTTATTTTAACCTTTAATTGCGGCTTATTTCTATTAAAATAGTATCTACTATAACTAAGTAACTAAAACTGGTAATATTTTTAAGTATATTCTTAACAAATGTATGAGCAACTATAGAGTATTTAAAATAAATTCGTTAAAATATTTCGTGAAAAAGCAATCGTTTTCTATAAAAACCTTTTCCAAAAGGTAAAAATCATTTACGTGTTTTTCGTACATCCGCCAGTCGTCCGAATTACGGAAATACACAAGTCGAGAGTTGGCAACTTTGCATTAAGGAAGACAGTTGGTGGCAGGAAAGCGACAGGTGCACAGTCAGATGCTTCGGAACAGGTATTTTTTACCTTTTGTTCGACCGTAGGTATTTCGAGTTATTGGTTTGTTGTCTGCGTGTTTCTTTTAACCCCTTTCGCTAGATATTAAGGTCAGAATATATCTGACAAATTTTACAAAATCGGAATGCTGCGATAAAAACTAGGAGACATCGGATAGAAGACAATTAAAACTATGAATAGCGTATTATTTTTGTTCTACATTTAGAATAGTAATGGAAAAGTTAAAAAAACTGCAAATAATACTATGTAATCGTTTCCAACGACTGAAAATGAGGTTGAAGAAATAATAAAATATTTAAAAAATAAAAAGTCACCAGTACATGATAATATTAGATCTGAACTTTAAAAAATAACCATATTTCAAAAATCTTAACTTACATAATAAAGAGATGTCTTAATTTAGGCATTTTTCCAGATATTTTAAAAACTGGAACTATTAAACCACTATTCAAATCTGGCAAAGAAATATATTGTCAGAACTATAGGCCTATCACCCTAATCTTAAACATAGGTAAAATATTAGAAAAAATAATTAAGAAAAGACTTATAAATAAAAAAAAACAATTAATTTACTATCTGTATGTCATTATGGATTTTAAGAAGGAAAATCCGCTGAAGATGCAATCGATGCTATATTAGCTATCTACAAAGCTCTTGATAAGGCAAGATAAGCTCTTTGTATATTTGTATATTTATCAAAGGTATTTGACACTGTTACACATAAAATATTGCTAACTATTCTTCGTTCACAAATTGTTGAGAGCACGAAATATGCCTCAAACTCATAAAACGGTCGTAAATCATAGGCGTTCCTAAGGTGTTTATTCATTAAATAATAATATATTGTTTTAATACTGTTATATATAATATTGATAATATTTTAATACTAATATATTTAGCAAAAAAACAATTAAAACTTTCACGACTAATGTTGGTTATTATATTATATTAATAAAAATAAGAATTTAACCATTAACAATTTTGTAAATAAGAATACCTTATCTCTTTGGATATTTCAATACTAATCTTCGCGTTTAATCACTTTACTAGAAAACCTGGAATTCATATCCGAAGGTACTATTCGTTGCAAGATAATTAAGATGGAATTCCCCAGATTTTTAATAATATAATTATATTCGAAACTTTACTTGAAAGGGTGAAGTTATTACGAACGAAAACAATTTTATTGTTTAGTACGTTTTTGATCGCATGTAATTTACGGCTCGTCGGTGTTTCCGCGTCTACGGCAGTAATTAGCGTCTCGAATATTTCTTTTGCGAATTATATGCAGTACGTGAGTGATTTTTTATTCCATATACCTACGAACATATACGTACCTTTCGCTCGTGCTCGTTTTGTTAGATTGTTTGTGATGGCTTCATCATCAAGTTTTACACCGGTACTGTTGCATACAGTCAGTAAGTCTGTCTATTCACCAAGAGAGAAGACTATTGACCTGAATGTTCACGATGCTCTGGTTTCTCAGATTCTCACAAACACTGTTCGCAACATAGTCGAAAGTTGTGCCAACATGACTGGCGTAGGAGAGTCAACTTTATATAGGTTCCTATCAGAAAGAAAAAAACACGGTATAGCTAACCCAAACCCAAACGAACACTTAAAGAGAGGGAAAAAGCCTATTGAAATTGATGAATTTGCCAAAAATGGTATTCGAAGGAAAATTAAATTTCCGGTGGGAGAAATCAGACCGAAAGTCACTTTTGATTGACCGGGAGGAGAAGATGATGTTGGAGAAGAAATTATCTAAGATTCATACGAAAATTCCGGGCTGAAGAAAGGCCCATCTTCTACCAGGATGAAACGTGGGTAAACTCAGGTCATACTCTAAAAAAAATTTGGTCAGATAAAAATTTATTAAGCTCCAGGCAAGCCTTTATGGAAGGTTGGTCTACTGGTATCTCCCCACCTTCTGGTAAAGGCAGTAGATTAATAATTTCTCACATTGGCAGTGAAAAAGGATTTGTTAAGCATGGTTTGTTGGAATTTCATTCCAAAAGCACAAAAGACTATCATGAGGAGATGACAGCTGATGTTTTCGAAGAGTATTTTGAGCAAATGATTGAACACATACCACCAAATTCAATTATAGTATTAGATAATGCACCTTATCATTCACGACCAGTAGAAGGACTTCTAACGAATGCGTGGAAGAAACAGGATATTCTTGACTGGCTGCGGAATAAGTATCTGCCTTGCGAAGATGGAATGGTAAAAGCAGAACTTTTAAAAATTGCCCGGCAACACAAATCTAAGTTCAAGAAATACGTAGTTGACAAAATGGCGGAAAGGCGAAACATCACAGTCTTTAGACTTCCACCCTACCACTGTGAAATAAATCCAATTGAACTCATTTGGGCACAAATGAAAAGTTATGTGGCTAGAAAAAATACGTCATATAAAATACAAGCTGTACGTGAATTGTTATACGAGTCTTTATAACATATTACAAAACAAAACTGGAAAGATGCAGTAAGACATGTAATAGAAGAAGAACAAAAAATGTGGGATCTTGATAACATAATTGATGCGACCGTAGAGATTATTAACCGAATTATTAACCCTTAAGACGACTCGGATTCCGAAGTTGATCCTATTTATTTTGAATTTGAATAGTTTTCTAATCGTAATTATATAAGGTAAGTAATAGTAGTTGTAATCGTAAGGTATTAAAGGGGAAAGGCGCAAAATGTCGCCTGTCAAAATGTTCAATGTGTTTTAAATGTATCCATTTTTTTTCCTATATTTTCTCTTTTATTTTCACCCCTGTTACATAACATATTAAAATAAACATTGTAGAAGCTTTCAGGGACTTTCTGCCCTGAGTAATAATGTAATCTTTCATTCTGCGTTTAAATTTTTCAAAAATATTTATTAGTTTTCTCCGGATTCGAAAATAATGGATACATTTAAAACACATTGGAAATTTTGCCAGGCGACATTTGGCGCCTTTTTCCTTAATTAAATAAATGTATCTTTTACAAATGGCAAGAAACATTTTATTTTTGAATAAAATAAATAAGTTTTATTAAAAAATACAATTTACATAAGTACAATTTAAAAAATATATCTATTTAGTTCAAATAAATGTTTCAATCATATACTCTACGACACTGGTCATTCATCTCTAACCATTCAAAATACTCCCGTAATAGGATTATATGGTATTGTATTCCTAAGGTGGGTTAGTCGAAAACGTCTTAAACCGTCAGTTTTAGGTTGGTTTTTACTATTATATCGTATTACCTATCCTCTCTGTATTTCAGTTTTCTAATTAGGGTTAAACTTGTAGTGAGCTATCAACAAATTGTGAACCGAGTATAATCTTAAAAAATATGGTATTAGAAGACTTGCATATATTACCCTAGAAATGTATCTTCTAAACAGGCAACAACATGTTTATATATATATATATATATATATATATATATATATATATATATATATATATAGAGAGAGAGAGAGAGAGAAATTATTAAGGGAAGAATTAAATCCTATGGAGTCCCGCAGACAACAGTCTTAGAACCAATTCTCTTTAATATCTACATCAATGATCTATTCAGACTGAATATTTAGGTAAGATAATACGCTTTGCAGATGACACAGTTATTTTCTATGATGCAAATACATGGGGTAATTTAAAACAAAAAGCCGAAACAGACTTTGCTACAATTCAGAAATGATTTCAGTGTACTAAGCTCACCTTAAATGTAGATAAAACAAAATATATGCCATTTACATCGTATGTAAGTAACCTTTAAAATTTTGGCCCATTAATGAAATTCCATATACATACCAGATTTAATATCTAGGAATAATAATTAATAAACATTTACGATGGAATACTCAAGCAAATAATACTGTAATTAAATTAAGAGGGCTACTATCAAGATTCAAATTTTTAAAACAATTTTTAGGAATAACTCAATTACGGATTCTATATTATGCACTTATACAATCTCAACTTACCTATGGCCTTTTAGAATTGGGTGGAATACAAAATAATTACTTGCATTCTATAAACATTATTCAGAAATGGCTAATTAGAATTATTTATGGGAAACATTTAAGATATTCTAGCGAGCTGTTATACAATGAAAGTCAATTTTTAATTGTACGTAAATATTCTGTTACAAAGCCCTTATACATATACATGAAAAAAAGATAATATTATTAAACTTTATTAATTATGTCCATTAAACTAGATATTCAAGGAATAATGCAATTTTACCTAAATGTAATAAATCCATACTCTAGAGATATGTTGGTTACATAGGGCCAAAGTTACAAATTAAAGATTATAAAAAATATAGATATAAATATGAAATTAAACAATGGATTGAAAAACAAAAACAACAAAATTCTAGGAAGAACTGATTATTGGAAAATAATAATAATTAATAAATATTAAATTAGACTTTGATTAAAAACTACATTTCTTGAATTTACTGCAATTATTATCATGTACTTACATTTGTGTACTCATAGTTGTGTCACATGCTATAATAAAATTAAAATTAATGTATTTATTATAAGTACGCATATGTAACTTACTATTTTTTTTTTATTTAGAATTTCCGCATCAACCACTAAAGGTTATTACCGGGTTTTACAGATTTTACAGTTGTTATTAAATATACTAATTACAAATTGCGTATTAAATTACAAATTATAAATTACAAAATTACAAAATATTACATATAATATAACTTCAATTTTGTGTAGTAAACGTATGTCCTTAAGGAATTTGATTGTATTTGATACATTACAGTTTTAAATATTTTTAAGTTTGCTTCTTCTGGTACGTTGTTAATGGCTCTTTCGTAGGAATAAAGAGGACATTCAATCAATATATGTTGAACAGTTATTGGACATTCGCAATAGGAACATTCAGGTGGTAGTCCTTTTGTTATGAGATGCGGGTGAGTTAACGCTGTATGTCCAATTCTTAGTCGTTTTATAATCACCTGTTGCCATCTGTTTTCTGGAAATTGTAGTTTAGTGCCAATCCTAGTTTTAACGTTTTTCAGGTTAGCCTTATTAGAATTCCACATTTGTTGCCAATTTTTTACACAGTGCCGTTTAATAATGAGATGGATATCGCTGAATGGAATTGTAGTCATTATTTCAGTTTGCTCGTCAGTAGCAGTTTTCTTTGCTAATTCATCTACTTTTTCATTTCCTGCGATACTTGTATGTGGTGGTACCCAGAGAAATTTAACGTTCACGTGTCTGTTTTGTAGGTGATAAAGTGCTAATTGTATTTGTTACAGGATAGCATGTACTGGATATATTTGCCGTAAGTTCCGAAGAACTGATAAAGAGTCAGTAACGATAAGAAAGTTTGAGCTTGCATGACTCTTACACATGTCTAATGCTTTTAAAATAGTGATTGCTTCTCCCGTGAAAATGCTGCAGAATTGAGAGATGCGAACTGCATATTCAGACTTTCCTAGAATAAAGGCCGCTGCATTTCCGTTTTCAGTTCTTGACGCATCAGTAAAAATCTAAAAAAAAAATGTATTCTGATATACCTTCTTGATATAATTTGTTAATGATTATGGGATTTGTGGTACTCTTTGAATATGCCGTGAGGGATATATCAATAGTGGGAAAATTAATAGTCCAGGGAGGTATAGTTGGTTGTGTAGGATAAGAATGTGTCAGCTGCTCCATGTCAAAACCATATCTCGTTAAACGTTCTTTAAGGGGTGGATATTTAATTTGTTGATGGCAATGAGTAGATGGATATATTTTGTAAAGAACTGGATAGTTTGTGTTATTAGGGTTGGAAGACAGTCTCGCAACATAATTTAAAGAAATGTGTTGTCTTCGTATTAATAGGGGGGATTCATCTAGGATAACCTGAAAACTTGAAACAGGACTAGTTTGGTAAGCATCCAGAATAAGTCTTAAACATGTGTTTTGTATAATGTCTAGTTTTTAAAGAATATAATTATAATTACTCGCAATTGAATAGCATATTGCACCATAATCCAGTTTACTTCGGATTAATGATTGGTATATGTGCAGCAATTTTAGGGTGTCCGCTCCCCAAGATCGGATTGATAGAATTTTAAGGAGATTTATTTTAGATTGGCAGGATACGACTAGCTTTTTAATATGTTCTGCCCATGTTAGCTGACTGTCCAGTCTCAGGCCAAGAAAGTCAATGCTCTCTAGTTGTTTTAGGTTGATACCATTTAAAGTAAGTGTTGTTTTGCAATCAGTTTTTCTTTTATTGAATACGATGAAACAAGATTTATCAATTGAGAACGTAAAACCTGTTTTTTGGGACCAGTCTTCTAGTTTATGCAGAAATGATTTATCTCTTGAGCGATATTATTAATTGCTATTAAAAATAGAGTGGGGCTTAAGGTTAAGCCCTGTGGAATACTGTTTTTAAGACATTTTGTTTTTGAAGTAATTCCATTCACACGTACTTGGAATACTCTATTATTCATGAAATGTTTAACAAAAGCAAGAAAATTTCCCTGGATACCCATGTTAGACATGGTTTGTAAAATGTTGTATCTCCTTCTTCTTCTTCTCGTGCCACTCCTAGCGGAGATTGGAAATCATCATGGCCACTGCGACTTTGTTAGCAGCGCGCCTAAAAAGTTCAATCGAACTACACCCGAACCATTCACGTAGATTACGAAGCCACGATATTTTTCTTCTTCCCACACTTCTTTTGCCCTTAATTTTGCCCTGCATGATATTTCTTAAAAGTTCGTACTTTTCACCTCTCACAATGTGCCCCAAGTATTCCATCTTTCTAGTTTTTATCTCATTTAGAATTTCGCATCTTTTGTCTAAAGTTTGGAGTACTTGCGTGTTAGTGACGCGGTCCATCCATGATATTCTGAGAATGCGCCTATAGCACCACATCTCGAAAGCTTCGATGTTTTTTGTGGTCAACTGTTTTAGTGTCCAAGCCTCTACTCCATACAACAGGGTAGAAAAGACATAACACCGCAGCATTCGTATTCGTAACTTTATGTTGATATCACGATTGCAAAAGAGTTTGCTTGTTGTATCTCCATGCAGTATCAAATGCTTTATTTATATAAAAAAATATGGCAACTTCTTTCTGGTTATTTCTAAAAGACTCACATATAATATTGTCAATAGCTACTAAGGCATCATGAGTTGATCTGCCTTTTCTGAAACCGCTTTGGACATGGCTTAATAATCGGTTTTTTTCAAGAAACCATATTAATCTGTTATTTAAAATTTTTTCTAGTAGTTTGCATGTATTATTTGTAAGAGAAATTGTCCTCTAGAAAAGAGGGTCAGTTTTCGATTTAAAAGGTTTTAAAATGGGAATAATTGTTGATTCAGACCAGATTGATGGAAATTTTTTATGAAGGTAAATGTGATTGAAAATGTGTAGGAGAATTAATTTTCCTATGTACGGCAAGTTTTTGATAAATATTATTGGTATATTATCAGGACCTGATGAAGTGTTTTTTTATTTATCTAGAGCTTCTTTAAATTCTTGATATGTGATGGGAAAATTTAGTAGATTATCACTATCTACTATAGATATTTCTGTCATTTCACGTTTATTTTTTGAATCTAAAAATGCGGGATCGAAGTTTGCATTGCTTGAATTTCTTATATATCTGAAATAATATTACTAATTTCTTGTTTGGAAGATATTAATTTGTTTTTATAAGAAAGAGTGTTAATGTGAATTAAGTTTTGTTCACCTTTTAGTGTAGTACTTTATTCCAGATTGTAGTCATAGGTGTTGATGAATTTATTGTAGAGACATAATTTGACCATGTTTCTTTTTTACTTTTCTTAATAAGATATTTAGTTTTTGCCCTTAGTTTTTTAAAGTTGTTAACATTTTCTGTTGTTTTATGTCTTTTTAAAACATTGAAAGCATGTTTGCTAAATTTCATAGCTAAAGCTATTTCTTTATTCCATCATGGTACTGGTTTTCGTTTACAAGGTTTTGTTTTTCCCACTGCAATATTAGCGCATTTTAGTATAGTATCATTGAAATGATGAAGAGATGAATCTATGCTATCTTCTAGAATAAAGTTCGTAAGATAATTATTTATTAGATCTCTATATAAGTCCCAGTTTGCTGGGTTTAATTTCCATTTTTGGTAAAAAGGAATATTCGGTTGATCATGCCCAATGGTTTCAATTGTTAGGAGAAAATGATTATATAGATAATCAAGACTATTCCAAGAAAAACTTGTAGCTAATGAGTGATCGCACAACGAAATATCGATGGCAGAAAAAGTACTATTGTGGGAGCTAAAATAAGTAGGTTTACCAGTATTCATTAATATAAGATTTTGATTATCTATTAATTTCTGAAGAAGTCTACCACGTTTGTCTGTTTTTATACTACTTCATGTCATATGACAATTCAAGTCACCAAGTATTAGTTTGGAAGCAGGAATATCATCGATTAAGCGCTGTAAGTCTTCAAGTACATTTTCATTTGGATGAGGGAGGTAAATGTTACATATGTTAATAGGTCTGCAGTTGATATTGCATGACATAGATACAGCAACGGCTTCCAAATTAGTGTTTAGGTGAATTTTTCTTGCTTCTACATAATTTTTTATCATATTTTAAAATTACTATTTCATATTAATATATATACCGGTTGTTCTATAACCCTATATCTTTAAACTGTTGAAAATCCTCGAGTGCATTATTTTTAAGAAAATTTTCAGTACGTGGCTCATCGACTGCTAGTGCTACGATCACTACATCATTTGGCGTGTTGTTTTTTTCGGTATCGTCACAAATGTTGACAGTAGCAAGTCTGTTGTTATATTATGCTGGGAAGTTTATCTGGACTGGTTACATTCCTATTCTTTGGTAGTTTTGTAACCCTTTCCATTTCATCAAAGGGTGTGTTTAGTTTGAACTAGTCGATATATTTCAGATTTGAATTTCTGTTCTTTTAACATCAAGTAAATTCTCAATATATTCCCTCCTCCTATCTAGTTTGTCTTGTTCATTGATTATAATATTTCCTTGTTTGTCAAGTAGACTACATGCAGTTGATTTAAATGGTCCAGTATTTCTTGCTCACTTTTGTACATATTAAGCGTGTCATTGTTTTTCTGCAGTTCTTCTATTTTAAATCATTTGCTGCTGTACTACTTCCTTTTGCATCCTGGATCTTTCTTCTTATTTCTTTATTGATTTTGTTGTATTCTTCAGTATTATTGTCTTCAGCTAGTTAGTTATTCGAAACAAATAACTAGCTGCAACAACAACTACTACTTCAATCCAAACAACAGACTTCTATTGAACAAATATATGCGAGAGTATCGTCAAGTTAGCATGAATTCTATTTTTAGTAAAGACTTTCGTGTGCAAAATATATGTGCGGGCTCGCTGTAGTGATAATGAAAGATAATTTTTGCAATATTTAAATTAATGTCTCCGAGTAAAGGGAATTATTTAAATTTATTATTATAAAAATTTCTCCGTGACCTCAAAAGATAGTTATTATGATTATTGTTGCATGGAAGTTATTATCAACCCTAAGAAATTATGAACTCGTAACTTATTTAATTTACGCCGCGATAGCTCTTAATACACTGTAATTACATTGGGCACATTCATTTTTATGGGAATTTGAGCATGACATTTCTATATAAAGTTAGAATTGGCTGTTATAAACCGTATTCGAAATTTAATTAAAGTTTCTTATTAATTGTACAGAATGAATCTTTAGGAAGAGTTTTAGACTTGCTTTATTGTCATGAGATAAAAATAGTTTATGTGAGAAAATTTTTAATAACATTGTGTTGTACTACCTTTTTGACATCTAGATTAGACGCCAAATCAAATTACTATTATTCAATATAACAAACATGTTTTTGCTTAAATTACGAGACCTAAGAGATTAACTTGAATACCTGAATAGGGTAAACCACCCAGTTATTGGCACTTAAAGGAAAAGAGTTGTTTACATTAGATTTGCTAATATAGGTAACATCATAGAGGGATATTTTGAATCTTTTTATAATTTACCATTATTACTGAACACAAATTAAATGTCATTTCATTATAAATATTGAGGAAAATAATCACAAACAGGTTATTTTAGACAATATACACATTTCGTAATTATTGGCAGTTATATTCTAGTTATTGACATGTAGTAATTGACAGTGTACTCAATCATTAGCACCCAGTAATTGGCAGAATTTTATATCAAAATATTGATTGAGCATTGAAAACAAAACTAAAATATAAGTACTTATGTACAAACAAAGTGTCATTTATTTATATATTTTTTAAAAACAAATTTTACAAAAACAATATTCTTTATACAAGTTGTTTAAGACAAGTTTTACAAACAAAATATTCTTTATATAAATCATATATTTTTCAAGACATCCCTTATGAAATGTTCTGGAACACTTCTGGCATTTAACTCCAAACCGAATCAGGGAAAAATGTCCAGTACATGTAAAGCATGTACCCTTATTTATAAAAATAATATTTTTAGGTGGTGAGGAGAGTTCTGGAACCTCTGGATCAAATCCCTATACTGACAGATTTCTAACGTGCTTTTGGAATTGACCTATTTCCATATTTTTTTCATGGAGCTGTCAATCATCTTCTTTATTTAAAAGCTTGTTTACTTTTAAGTCCTCTAAAATACTAGGTTTCTGCTGAAATAAAGATGTTTCTTTGAGTACCTTAATCTTAGTATTTCGTTTAACACTTTTTCCTTTCAAGAAATTTTCTTTACTTTTCAAAAATCGTTTTGCTTTATTTTCTTTTTTTTTGCTCCTTTTTATTTTTTTTTGCATTCCTTTTCCTCTAGTTCTCTTTTATAAACTGAAGAAGAAATTACAAAAACCAGATCTTTGGGTATTACGTATTCCCTTATTTATAGAGTTTTGACTAGTGGAGGGAACTAAATCAAAAGTTGAAATGGCAGCGAATTCTGTGATTGCTTCTTGAGTATTTTCTGAGTAAAATGCTAAACTTTGTGCCACTTTTGTATTTTGTTCAGGAACTTCTTCCAAAAGAACAACAGGTACAGATTCTAGATATCGTTAGTTAAAGTCATCGCTGCTATCTCTTCTACTACAGACTTATCTTCGAAAAACATTACATCTATTGCAATTTGTGAATTATCGCCTTCTTCATTATTTGAATTATTTAAAAGGAAAATGTTAAAAAATCCGTAAAATAGTTTCGAAACACAATTCAGATTTCTGCCTTAATCTGAGCCTTCTAAAAATTGCTCTGCAAGGCAAAACAGACGTTGATAAAGATGTTAATAATAATTTATTCGGATCTACTATGTATGAGTACAAAAATTTTTAGAAGGCTCAGATTAAGACAGAAATCTGAATTGTGTTTCGAAACTCTTTTACGGATTTATTATCAGATGTCGCTATTTCGTCCATATCGAAGCCATTTTAGTGTTGCTTCTTAAAGGCAGAAAAGATTTACTTTTCACGTTGAGAACGCCTATGAATATCTGTTCTGATGAGCCCTATTAGGGCGAAATACGTATAAACAGATACATAGACACTTTGTACGTAAAATCAAATCTTGACTGTCTTTTTCATTTCGTAAAATGTTAAATATATTAAGTAGTATCCTGAAACTTTTGCTAGTGTTATTAGAGTTTCCATTTTTCCTTGCTTCTTTTAAGAGCTGTAAAGTATCTTCATCGCATATGTTGCAAAAATCGGTCAAATTGATTGATTCTGTTGTGGTTTCGCCAAATTTATCTACGGTATATATTTTAGCTAGGCATTTGCTGTAGTCAATACTATCCGCGTTCCAAGGACAGAAATTACACACTGTAAAACCACTGAAGATAGCCGATTTTTAAGAGTATCTACCGCTTATTTTAAAATTGGAGCAAAGTTATTCTTACTTAGTTGTTCAAATGGATTTTGTCTCTTCCAATTCAACAAAGCTCTTTTCCACGCATTTTTAAGTGGCCTGAAACTAGAGACGTCGGCGGGTTGAAAATTTCTAGTGGCATTTGGATATAATGCCACTAAGATTATTTCCCGTTCTGTACATAGTTGACTTAGTTGATATGTTAAATGTGTTTTGTGCCCATCTACAAACATTATAATTGGAAATGTAACATGCTGTTTTACTAAATAAGGATATAATGTCTTAGATATATAATCATGAAAAACATCTGCTTGCATCCAATCTTTTTTACTAGTAGCAATACTCCACTCATCTGTAACACCTTCTGCGATGCTTTTGGGTAATTTTTTTTTAAGCATAAATGATCATCGGTGGCGTTGTAACTCCCGCAGCAGAAAATGTAAACATGGCGGTAATATTTGTTTTTGTTTGTTTTGTTCTTTTTCTTAGATATGATCTGATGATTTATCTATTCGTAATGTGAAAAACTCTTATAATAAAATTATACAAAATGAATTTCAAGGTCTGACTTTTTTATTCTCGCTTGACACACACAGAGATGATACAGATAAATTATTAGTTGCTATTGGCAACCTTGACATTTCCCCTTTTTAATAATTATGCAGCCACTATCTTGAACATGCCCCCCACCTTGAAAGGATCGCTTTCAATTTAACAGGTAAGCAAGTAAATGAGGAAATGCATTACATGCAATAAAAAATAAACAAATACATCTTCAATAATTATTATAAACTTTTAAGTTTAAAAATCAAACAAATGTTCTTTAACTAAGACGCATTAACAGTTCTAGAACTTAAGACGTGATTGCACCTTCACTTTGATCACTAGGAACCGGAAGTGGACAAATGTTTGTAACAGCTCGCTTTATAAGTCCCTTTGAAGTTCTTATGGTAACCACTCGTGTAACTCCATCAGCGCCGGGATGCAAAACTTCTACGCGCCCAAGACACCAGTTTAAAGGAGGTAAATTTCTTTCTTTGATGAGGACGAGTGTGCCAGTCTGAATTTTAGATTGGTTGACTTTCCATTTCTTCCGTTCTTGCAATTCGGAAATGTATTCCAGAGACCAACGTTTCCAAAAATGATGGCGAAGTTGCTGCAACTGCTGGAATCTAGACAAACTGGTAATGGATGAGTTTGATAGATTTATTTCTGGAACGGAATCCATGGCTCTTCCAATGAGGAAGTGAGCTGGTGTCAAAGGCAAAAGATCAGAAGGGTTAGAAGACAAGGCACTCAAAGGACGAGAATGTAATACTCCTTCAATCTGAGTTAGTAATGTAACAAATCTTTCATAATCTAATTTCGTATCTGTCATAACTCGTTTGAGGTTAGCCTTCACCGATTTGACTCCAGCCTCCCAGAGACCGCCAAAATGAGGAGAATGAGCCGGTATGAACTTCCAATTTATATCAGATTTAGCACACATATCAGGGAATTTATTACCATTGGTTTTCAAAAATTTACCCAATTCCAACAAAGAATTGTTGGCACCCACAAATGTGGTTCCGTTATCACTCATCATCTGACATGGTTTGCCCCTTCTAGCTATAAACCGTTTTATTGCCGCCATAAAGGCTTCGGTGGAAAGATCCGTTACCACCTCTAAATGAATGGCCTTTGTCGATAGGCAAACAAATAAACTAATATAACCTTTATATGAAGAAGCACCCCTATGACGACTAGTTCTGAGGGCAAATGGACCAGCATAATCAACTCCTGTAACAGCAAATGGAAATGAGGGGGTGACTCTTGATTGGGGAAGATCTCCCATGATGGGATTAACTTGATCGGGATTGAAGCGAAAGCAACGCAAGCATTCGCGAACCGTTCTCCTAGCCAATGATTTTCCATGTAAAGGCCAATATTTCTCACGCACGTGAGCTAGGAGATGTTGAGGTCCTGCATGGCACAGCTTGAAATGCTCTTGACGGAAAAATAGAATAGTAAACTTATGATTAGATTGAATTAGAATAGGATGTTTCTTTTGATAAGAAAAGTTTGAATTACTTAATCTACCACCAACCCTGAGTAATCCTTCTGGATCTAAAAAGGGATTAAGTGATAAGATTCTGCTTTTAGAAGAAACTGCATTACCTCTTCTTAAGCACTGAATCTCAGATGGGAAACCTTCAGCTTGTACCAACTTAACTAGAGTAAGGGTAGAATTGTTAATCTCCTGTGTGGTTAAATGCCCCAAAACACGAGTGGCCTTGTTCTTTCGTTGAGAATTGTAGTAGAAACGCAAAGAGTAAGCCACTGACCTTAGCAAGGTTGAAAAACTCGAATATTTTTCAAAATCAAATAATGGAGTAGACGAAACTATCATAAATTGGTTGCTAATAGTTTTAAACTCTGGAAGTTTTTCTTTATCAAAAGATACTTGAACTGGCCAAGTTTCAGGAGAATCTAGCAAGAATGACGGGCCGTTTCACAAATGTGGTTCCGTTATCACTCATCATCTGACATGGTTTGCCCCTTCTAGCTATAAACCGTTTTATTGCCGCCATAAAGGCTTCGGTGGAAAGATCCGTTACCACCTCTAAATGAATGGCCTTTGTCGATAGGCAAACAAATAAACTAATATAACCTTTTTATGAAGAAGCACCCCTATGACGACTAGTTCTGAGGGCAAATGGACCAGCATAATCAACTCCTGTAACAGCAAATGGAAATGAGGGGGTGACTCTTGATTGGGGAAGATCTCCCATGATGGGATTAACTTGATCGGGATTGAAGCGAAAGCAACGCAAGCATTCGCGAACCGTTCTCCTAGCCAATGATTTTCCATGTAAAGGCCAATATTTCTCACGCACGTGAGCTAGGAGATGTTGAGGTCCTGCATGGCACAGCTTGAAATGCTCTTGACGGAAAAATAGAATAGTAAACTTATGATTAGATTGAATTAGAATAGGATGTTTCTTTTGATAAGAAAAGTTTGAATTACTTAATCTACCACCAACCCTGAGTAATCCTTCTGGATCTAAAAAGGGATTAAGTGATAAGATTCTGCTTTTAGAAGAAACTGCATTACCTCTTCTTAAGCACTGAATCTCAGATGGGAAACCTTCAGCTTGTACCAACTTAACTAGAGTAAGGGTAGAATTGTTAATCTCCTGTGTGGTTAAATGCCCCAAAACACGAGTGGCCTTGTTCTTTCGTTGAGAATTGTAGTAGAAACGCAAAGAGTAAGCCACTGACCTTAGCAAGGTTGAAAAACTCGAATATTTTTCAAAATCAAATAATGGAGTAGACGAAACTATCATAAATTGGTTGCTAATAGTTTTAAACTCTGGAAGTTTTTCTTTATCAAAAGATACTTGAACTGGCCAAGTTTCAGGAGAATCTAGCAAGAATGACGGGCCGTTTCACCAAAATGAACAAGAGCTTAGAACCTGAGGTTCAATTCCTCGAGAGAGTAAATCAGCAGGGTTACAATCCGTAGGTACATGTCTCCAATTTTCGGGATCTGTGTTGGACTGAATTTCTGAAACACGATTACCAACGAAAGTTTTTAGTACATGTGACGAAGTTTTTATCCAGCCCAAGGTAATGGTTGAGTCAGACCACAAAAAAATCTTATTGAACTGAATATTCAAAGAAGTAATAACCATTTTAGAAAGACGTGATAAGATCAAAGCTCCGCTAAGTTCCAGGCGAGGTATGCTCAGCTTCTTTACAGGTGCTACTTTGCTTTTAGCACAAAGTAAATTTATAAAAATGTTACCCTTTTTATCAACACTGCGAATATATGGCTGCGCCATAAGCAACTTCGCTTGCGTCACAGAATCCGTGCATTTCAATAAGAACAGAATTAGGGAGAACTACATTTCTTTGAATTTGCAATTTATTCAACTCATGCAACTGATCTCTGAAAGATAACCACTCAGACTGAATATGCAATGGCACTCCTTCATCCCAGTCTAACTTCTCTAACCAAAGGAGTTGCATAAGGATTTTGACTTTAATGATTGATGGACTTAAGAGACCTAAAGGGTCGAATATTTGAGCAATACCAGAAAGTATTGATCTTTTAGTGATAATTTTAGGAGTAACATTTGAATCAATAGAATAGGACAATGAATCTAAACTAGGGCACCATTGTAACCCAAGTGTCTTTGTGTTTTCATTGGCACCAAAAAGGAAGGGAGTGTCTAATGAAATAGATTCCTGGATGGACTTAAGAAATGAAGAATTGTTTGACGTCCACTTTCTAAGTGGGAAGCAACCTTTTGAAAGAATTTCAGAGACTTGTTTACAATTAAGGATTAAGTCCTCTAACGAATCAGAACCAGTTAACAAGTCGTCAACATAGAAGTCTTCAGCTATGATTTTAGAAGCTTGAGGGAATGTATCAGAATGCTCTAATGATAGCTGATAGAGACATCTAGTGGCTAGATAACTACTTGACGTAGAGCCATAAGTAACTGTATTTAATTCATATGAATGAAGAGGATCTTTCGGATGATTTCTCCATAAGATTCTTTGGAGACACCGTTGAGTATCATCAATAAGAATTTGGCGGTACATTTTGGCAATGTCCGCAGATGCAACAAATGGATACCTTCTAAATCTCAACAGGATAGATATCAAATCATTCTGCATGACGGGACCTACCATCTGAAGATCGTTTAGCGAATGACCAGATGATGACGGACAGGAACCATCGAACACTACTCTGAGTTTTGTAGTGAGACTGTCCTGCTTCATCACCCCGTGATGAGGAAAGTAATAACTATGTACTGGCAAAGTACAATCAGTAACTCTTGACATGTGGCCTAAAGACAAGTATTCCTTCATAAATGCAACATACTGCTCCTTCATGATAGGATCATTAAGAAGCCTTTTTTCTAAGCTATAGAACCTTCTTTGAGCTATTGATCTGGATTCTCCCAAAGAGTCAACCTGTGACTTAAAAGGAATGGACACAATGAACCGACCATCCAAATTTCCCCTAAAGGTTGATTTGAAGTGCTCCTCGCACAATAACTCTTCTGAAGACTGAAGTATAGTACCTGAGCACTCCTCAATCTCCCAAAACCTAGAAAGGCCGTCAGTTTCGATATTGTGTGATAATCCACATATGGTAGATTGCTGACTATTCACCCTGGTATTTATTAAAGGACCAGAAATGATCCACCCTAATCTAGTTTTCTGAAGTATGGGTTTTTCAGGACCTAACTTGACCTGACCCACACATAGCAGGTCCCAAAAAATACTAGCACTGATCAGAATATTTACTTCCGAAGGAGTATGAAAATTTGGGTCTGATAAACGAATATTTGCAGGTATGGGCAACGAAGATGCATCAATTTGACAAACTGGAAGTTGTCCACATATTTGTGGAATGATTAAACACTCTAGGGGGAAAGAATATATAGATTGTAAAGAGTTAATAACAATATTACATTTGTGATTTATTTTAGAAGAAACATGAGCGATACCCACTACAGAAATGTTAACCTGCTCCCTTGAAATACCCAGCAAATCAACTAAACTTGACGTGATAAAATTAGATTGAGCTCCACTATCTAAAAGAGCTCTACAATTATGAGCAACCCCTAAATGGTCACGAACTTGGACAACAACCGTTGATAGATGGATTTGTTGATTTTGAGAAGTATTAGAAAGTGTCTGAGGGCTACTCTGAGAAGCAACTACTTGATCATTAAACTGAGACAATGGATTTAGTGGATTTTCAATAAATTCATGGAGAAGAGTATGATGTTTCTGGTTACATTTCTTACATTCGCCATATTTGCACGTAGCTTGTTGATGTCCAGAATGCAGACAATTCAAGCATAATTTAAATCTACGTACTTTATTGATACGGGCAGGAATGTCTAATGAATGAAATTGACTACAGTGAACCAGTTTGTGTTGCTGGTTGCATAAAGGACAAGAAAGAAAAGAAGATTTTGTACTTACAAGAGCCTTAGTACTGTTGTGTCTGAATTTGACATGATTATTGACAGAAGTCCCTTGAATATTGGGTTTATTTAGATTATATCTTTCTAGAGTATCTGCCTTCGTTTTTAGGAAATATATGAGGTCCGAAACTTGACTGACTTTACCATTGTTGGCCTTCTCCCATTCTTTCACAGATTCAGAATCTAATTTTTCCAAAAGAATATATTTGAGAAGGACATCCCAATGTTCGACTGGTTGTTTTAATGCCTCCAAAGCTCTAAGATTGCTACAAAATTTATCAATTAAATTTCTGATTGAAAATGAACCTTCTTTATTGATTGCCTTTAAATTGAAGATGGCTTTAATATGGTTATGCAACAACAATTCCTTGTTAGAATATCTCTCAACCAAAAGATTCCATGTAACAGTAAAATTAGAAGCAGAGAGAGGTATAGAAGCAATGACTCTCTCAGCAGAACCTGTTATGCATGCTCTTAAATAATGTAATTTTTGTATTTCAGATATACTATTATTTTTTATAACTAACGAATCAAATAAGTCATGAAAATCTAACCATTCTTCTATGTTGCCACTGAATTTTGGCAATTCAATAGAAGGAAGTTTTATATTGGAGGTTGTATATGTATGATTGGATGCAAAATGTTCACTAGTAGGACTAGATGTACTGGAGGCACTAGCTGAGGTTGTTGTCAACAGTTGTTTTGCCTTAATTATAACTGAATAAAATGATGTTTCGAACGTTTCTCTGTAATTTATTTCTTCCTCAGTTATTGCGTCCAGTAAACTTTCTATTTTTAATTGGGTTTCTTGATATTGAGTATGAATACTATTCGCGTTTTCGATGCGCAATTCAATTTCAGCGCGAGTTGGCTCATTCATCTCACCTTGGGTTGAGTCCCTATCAATGAATTTAATAAATGAGGTTAATCGCGCTTTAAGAGATGCTCTTATCTTTTTTAACGTAGGCAAATCCCCCATTTTAATTCAAATTTAAATGTTTTAACTATTATGTGTCAAAGTAAACTAACAATGAACAATAAATTTCAAGATTGAAGAAGTCTAAGTTAGGAAATTGAAATGAAAGGCAGATAAGTAAGAAACAAAAGCAGTTTGAATTTGTCTTTCAGTTCGAACAGACGATAAAACCACATTAAGCAGAGATAAGTTTTTGCGGTAATTAAAAATCGATATTTATATTTAAATTTAAAGTTGTGTAAATATATCGGTTTAATACTTGGAATTTTAGTGTAAATAAGTGATTTACCTCCCCTAATGGGGGAGGAAAATAACATTAAGACGCAAATGTGCGAAGTGAGTGTTGCGACAAGTACCCCAGATATGGATATGGATAAGGATATTGAAATTGGTGCGGATTCCGGCAAAACAAGGGAAGTTAAACTGTATAATATTTCCTCTAATAATTATGATTTTCATACCTGTTGCGTTTATATAGAGAAATTAAATAATCAGAACATCTCTCGTTTACATCCAATGGTGGTGGGGGAAATTTTGTATCAAAAACTTAAAATCAAAAACCTAAAGGAAATTAAATCTATAGGAAAAAATAGAGTTAAAGTCATATTAAAATCTATTTTGGATGCAAATCATCTAGTAACACATGATAAGTTAAAAGATGAAAATTTAAAAGCCTATATCCCTAACCATCTCTTGGAAATCAAGGGAATAATTCACGATGTAGATACGAGGTATGATACTGATTATTTAAAAAAACATATAGACTCTTCCGTTAAAATTACCGACATTAAAAGAATGCATAGAAAGGTAGATAAAGAAGGTAAAACAGAATACGTCCCCAGACGAAATATTATAGTTACATTTGAAGGAAATGTTTTGCCAACTCATGTCGTAGTTAATTTTGTGTATTTACCAGTAGAAAGATTTGTAGGCAGGGTAATACAGTGTTACAAGTGTTTGAAATTTGGTCACATTTCTAAGCAATGCAAGGGCACACAAGAATTTTGTATACGATGTGCAGAAATTAAAAATGATAGTCACATATGCGACACTCAAAAAACTTTTTGTATACATTGTAAAAGTAAAGATCATATTTCGATCTCCAAAAGTTGTCCCGTTTATGAGGAACAAAAAAAAATTAAAAACATTATGTTAGATCAAAAAATCTCCTTTCTAGAAGCAAAAAGATTTAAAGAATCATCTTTTTCCGAATTTGTTAGTAACAATAAATTTTCGATATTGTCAAATCTTGAAGAAAATTTTCCAAAACTACCTAACGTATCTGATGACATTATGTCATCTCATCCTACCATTCCAAGATCGTATATGAAAAAATCAACAAACTTTACTCATCCTGGACCTAGTAGGATTAATACTGAACATAATGCACTTAAAAAAAGGAAAGTTTCTACTCCTGTTTCACAATCCCCTACAGATTCCTCCACCTTTCCTTTTAGATTTGGCCCGTTACAGCCCCTACCACCTAATCCCAATAAACCTAATAGTTCAATAGATGGTGAAAAAAACAAGATGGTTATTTCGTTAGTCAAATTTTTTTCTGAATTTATAAAAAATGTAAAATCATTTGAGGATGCAGAAACACTGGATAATAATTTGTTAGCTAAGGGTTTGCATACTGTTCTCGAGGATATTTTTAAAGGTACTTAAATTTATGGCTTTTAACACTAAACTTAAAATTATGCAATGGAACGCTAGATCAGCTGTTGCAAATAAAAACAGCCTACTCAATTTCCTTATTAAAGAAGATGTTGATATTGCTCTTTTAAGTGAAACCTGGTTCAAAAATAATGTTGTATATAATTTTAAAGGTTATAATATTGTTCGTCAAGATCGTGCAGACGGTTTTGCTGGTGTCGCTGTTTTGGTAAAAACGGGTATCCGTTTTGAAATATTAAAATTAAATAAAAACTTCAATAAAGAGCTGCTTGCCTGTGGTATTAAAGTTAATTACGATAATACTCACTTGAGTTTTCTCTCTGTATATAGATGTCCAAAAACCAAAACCAGAATAGAAGATTGGACAAACTTATTTTCCCAAGTGAAGCACCCTTGCATTATTGGGGGTGATATGAATGCCCACAATGCGCTGTGGGGATCAACAAAAAATGATAATATTGGCGATCAAATTGTAGAGACCCTACAGGATCTTGATTTCATTGTGATGAATAACGGTCAACCTACTTGTCAAGGAAATCCAGGACATTCAGATTCTATGATTGATATTACGGTTTGTTCCCCTTCCATTTTTACTAAGACATTTTGGACTGTAGATTCTGATACACTTGGATCAAATCACTATGTTGTAAAAATAGAATTCGAATACCCAAGAGCTGTTAATGAGACCATATACCCCAAAAGTAAATGAAATACTAAGAAAGCTAATTGGGATATGTACGCTGAAATAATTGAGAATACTTTAAATGAAAGTGGACCTATATCCCCAAATGTAGAAGAAAAATATAATCTTTTATTAGACTGTATCAATAAAGCTTCCACACAATCTATTAGCCAATATAAACCCTTTAAGTGTAAGAAACGGACTCCTTCACCATGGTGGGATGCAGAATGTGATCTAATTGTTGCAGAAAGAAAAAATGCATTAGTAAAATACAAGCAAGATCCATCAGTTGAAAATTTTATTAAATGTAAACAAGCTAGTGCACACGCTAAGAAATTATTGAAATCGAAAGCCAAACAAAGCTGGGTTGATTGGTGCTCAAAATTAAATAAACAAACGTCGCCTACTTCGATTTGGAATCAAGCGAAAAGGATGAACAGGAAAAGGGTCACTGCTCCATTACCACTAGAAGATTCGTGGATAGCAGAGTTTTTCGACAAAATTGCACCACCGTATGTGAACAATCACGAAGATTTAATGTTATTCAATCCGAATTATAGTCATTTTCTCTTAAAACCGTTTACTATGGTAGAATTGGACTGTGCCCTTAGTGACCGTCCTAACACTTCTCCTGGTTATGATGAAATCAAATATATTATGCTATTTAATTTACCAAATAATGCAAAAGAGTTACTTCTAAATATTTTTAATCAGATAATTAGAGAAGGTTCTAACTTTTCGGCCTTCAAACATATTATTGTCGTTCCTATTCCCAAACCTGGGAAAAATCTAAAATTAGTTGAAGCTTACAGACCCATATCTTTATTATCTTGTGTACAAAAAACTCTAGAAAGAATACTTAAGGCTAGGCTAGAATGGTGGTTACTAGAACAGAACCTTCTACCCAAAGAACAATACGGATTCAGGAAAGGTTTTGGTACCTTGGATGCATTGGCTTCCCTAGTTGTAGACATTCAAAACAATTATTCCCGGAACAATTACTTACCGGCATTATTTCTTGATATAGAAGGTGCTTATGACTCTGTGTGTCTAACAGCACTCAAAGAAAAAATGACAAGAATATTTCAAATTCCAGCTCAATTTGCTGATAGTATTGTTAATCTTTATTCAAACAGATTAGTTTATTTAAGAAAAGAACAAATGCTCATAGGCCCCAGAATCGTAAACAAAGGATTACCTCAGGGTTCTGTATTGAGTCCTATCCTGTTTAATTTGTACGTAGCGGATTTGTACAATATTAAAATAAACAACATACCATTCAACCTCATACAATACGCAGATGATTTCTGCATTTACACAGAACACAAAGAATATAAACAAGCAATCAAAAACTTGGATAGTATTTACCAACTACTTCAAAAATGGCTTGATAAAAACAATTTTGAATTATCTTGTAATAAATCACAGGTTTGCATTTTTACCAGACATTATAAACCTAATGATCAAATAATTAAATTAGGAAAACATCAATATCCACTAAAAAATAAGGTCAAATATTTAGGTATGACACTTGACAAACATTTGACTTGGAAGGATCACATTGAGGATATGTTAAACAAATGCAACAAGGGAATAAATTTTCTTAAATCGATTAATAAAACGTGGTGGGGTGCTGATGTAGACGTAAATTTATTATTCTACAGAGCGTATATTCGCTCTATTTTGGATTACGGAAGCATATTTTATGGATCAGCCAGTAATGCATTGCTAAATAAAATTAACGTAATACACAATTCAGCTCTACGTACATGTTTAGGTGCTATGAAGTCCACACCAATTCAACCCTTGTATTTGGAAGCCTTGGAACCGCCTTTAAATATCAGACGAAACTTCCTTACCGAAAAATTTCTGGTAAAGACATATATAAAAAATCAATCGTTATACACAAAGCTCATCACTCTGAATTGCTATGATTTGTCTACTAAATACTGGGAAAAAAAGAAATCGCCTTTAGTCTGCGAAGCTCTGCAACATAATATGGAAGCATTAAAAGAGATAGATAAAGCTACGTATACACTTCAAAACATCTCATATGCAACATATCATGGTTCAAATGCAGATATCATGGTACCAAAATATAGTGACAGTATACACATAAATAGAAAGATTATTCACTCAATATTATCAGAATTCGAAAACTCCGTTGTTATATATACCGATGCCTCCAAATCATCAAACGGTACTGGATGCGCTTTTTTTATTCCATTGGAACGAATAGAACGCACATTTAAGTTGAACTCCCAGATCTCTATTTTTACAGCAGAAGCTCTTGCAATATATGAGGCCTTACTTTATGCAACAGAAAGTAACTCGGACCATATAGTGATATTATCAGATTCTTTATCAGTTTTGACCTCTATTGGGAAACCGGGATTGCCAAATACGTACAGTTGCCCTTATATTTACAAAATTAAGGATATCAAACAAAAGTTAGTAACAAGGGGCAAAAATGTACTTTTTGTTTGGATTAAAGCACATATAGGTTTGGAAAATAACGAACATGTAGACCAATTAGCAAGAGAAAGTATTATGTCTGGTAGAGAAACTTCGTATAAAATCACGGCTTGCGACTTTCTGGCTTCCTTAAAATTAAGATTATACCAAAGGTGGGATAATATATGGAAGGAATATTCCATTGTTAGCCCAAATAGATACACTTCTCTTCAAACAGATATTCCTAAAACTCCTTGGTATAAGTTTTTTAATGTACCTAGAAAATATGTTACCACGATCATAAGACTGAGATTTGGGCACGCTTGTTACCCCAAACATTTATTTAAACTTAAGGTTTTAGATAATGATCAATGTGAATTTTGTACAGAAGAAGGAAACCTAGATCATATATTTTTCAGTTGCCCCAGAAATATTATAACTTCATCCAGATTAATAAATAATTTACACAAACACAACATATTAGCCCCTTGGAACCTTCAGTACCTATTATCATTAGACTCGAGAGCAGTGTATGATTTATTAGTTATGTTTTTAAAAGATAGTAAAATAACCATGTGAATAATTATACATTAGTTAATAACGTAACCTTTGTCTCTAACCCAATTGTTTAAATTCCTTTCTTACCGTGGCCTAGTGTTGTATGTAAAAAAAAAATGCCTTGATGGGCCCCTAGGCGAGAAGAGAGTGACCCTGTTTACCGTTTTCCTGTTTTGTATATATTTATTTTAATTTTAATATAAACTCAGACAATCTTTCTTCTTTTACCATGTTGAGTCTGGCTGAATGACTAAAAGTCTATGCCAAAAAAAAAAAAAAAAAAAAAAAAAAAAAGAAACAAAAGCTCACTTCCCTGATTTTTGATGATTCGATGCCCCGTCCAGTGAAATCGTCAGTATGTGTTCAATCGGATTGTATACTTGACTTGAAGCCTGGGGCAAAGGAGTACTCGATGTATTTCTGCGACTGTCTCGTTCAACGTTGTCGGCTGATCTTGTAGGTTGTATGGCGTGGAATAGCACAAATATCCGAAGCTCTAAGGACCAATGTTTGTTTTGTTCTTTTTCTTAGATATGATCTGATGATTTATCTATTCGTAATGTGAAAAACTCTTATAATAAAATTATACAAAATGAATTTCAAGGTCTGACTTTTTTATTCTCGCTTGACACACACAGAGATGATACAGATAAATTATTAGTTGCTATTGGCAACCTTGACATTTCCCCTTTTTAATAATTATGCAGCCACTATCTTGAACAGTTTTCGATGGGCTTTGCTCTATCTGATAAACATTTTTGACACCTTTTGTTGCAAGAACCCTATCTTCTTTCGGACAAAGAGTAAAATAAGTTTCATCTCCGTTGTTAACTCTGCTAGGATCAAAAAGAATATGAAAATAGTTTTTCTGATATCATTTGCTGGCACGTTTCCACTGGTATTATTTACAGCTTCAGGAATTATATTTGTTAAATTAGAGTGTCTTCTTAAAAATGATCGATACCAATGATCCCCAGGAAGATGTTTTTAAATAGATTTGGTCGGGGGTTCTGATCCAAAACTGACTTAACAAAAGCTTGGATGTCTTCGTTTCTTTTCGGAAACATTTTTCTGTAACAATCTACTACCCATTTTTCTAATACAGTTTCTTCTAAAATACTTAAATAGGTATTTGGACCATGTGCTACTTTTTAAAAAATTTCGCTTAGTCTAAATTGCAGAGTAGCTATGGGTATCTTATATTTAACTGCTGCCGTCGCCTTTGGCATGCCATTAATTATTTCCCGTAAAGCTTCTTTAAGAATTTCTTCATTATATTTTTTTGTATATTTGCTTTTCTTTTGTACTTTAGGTATTTTTTCTTAAAAAAATAATTAATATTAGCGGGGAAGTTTCTTAAGGGGTTTCTTATAAAACAGTTACAATAAAAACCGAAGATCACCAATCATCATCAATACAGGATAGTTTGAACTATGTTTCCCGAATCATTAATTAATAATTCTTGTACAGGCATGTAAGTAGTACTTTGTTCTTTACTAATGTATTACAATTCAATAGATTATCTCTTACCAATTTGTGGATTTTACTTTGTCTGCTTAATCTAAATTTTTAAAACCCTCAGTATGGTGGAGATATGCAGATGATGTATTCTCAATATGGCCTCATGGATCAGAGTTGTTGGACACATTCCTAAATGATATAAACGATAAAGAAGAGACAATAACATTTACCATGGAAAAGGAATATAATAACACATTACCTTTTCTGGATGTTTTAATCTCTAAGAACGATACTGGATACGAAACTCAGGTGTATAGAAAATCAACACACACCAACAGATATTTAAATTTCAAATCAAATCACAATATTAATATTAAAAAGGGAATTATTAAATCCTTATACGATAGAGCCAAAATTACTTGTTCTAACGAAAATTCGTTCTTGGAGGAAAAACATTTGTTAACATCTGTTTTATTAAAAAATGATTATCCTTTATCGTTTATAAATAAGGAATTTTCAGCAATCGATCGAATAGAACAAAACAACTTAGAACGAGATCCTACAGCATATGCAAGGAATAATACGAGGAAAATAACAATACCATACATAAAAGGATTATCGGAAAAGCTTAAAAGGATAGGAAATAAATTCAACATTTCAACAACATTCAAAACAACAAACACTTTGAGATCTATTTTGTCCAAAACCAAACCTAACAATGATCAAGAAAGGACAAAAAATTGCATTTATAAAATACCTTGTGAATGCGATCAGTTTTATTTAGGTGAAACATCAAGACCATTAAATGTTAGAATAAGTGAACATCAATCCTATATTAAAAATAGAGAATTTGATAGATCTCAAATATGTAAACACGCATGGGATAATGAATATAGGGTTCAATGGAATGATTCAATAATAGTCCTAAAAGAAACGGATGGTAAAAAGAGAAAAATCAAAGAAGCGGCTCTAACTATGCTAAATTAGACCAATTGGGTCGCGAATTCCTCGGCAGAATGTAGTAGGATCTGGTTACCCATATTGAAAGAGGAAGTTATTAAAAGGAAAATACCAGTATTGGTAAGTCAGTAACATATAGAGAATACATCATTTATGTTTTTTAAAAAACAAACATATAAAATTGGAATTTGGTGTTTATTGAAGGTAAACTAAATGCACGATCAAATACTTACCATGTCGGGATAGTATTATGAGGTTTTTTTCCTGGTTTTTCCCTCATAATTTACTATGGAATCACTAACAGGAGAATTTTACTGTCATCATGACATGTATTTGTCTTTTTAAAGACGAATTACATGTTATGATCTTTTCTGACCAATATTCTCAAGTTAAAGTTGATTTCATGTAATCGAATGAACTATCTTATAAGTAAAGTCGTCCCAGGAACGCAACTCAACAATATTGGCAATATCATGTTAAAGTCGTCTACTTTAAAATGTATAAGGTATGTCTGAATTGTCAATATAGATGAGTTAGATAGAATTACATTATTAGAAGAATTTTTCACTAAGTAACAAAAAATAAAATTTGTTTAATTTACTAATGTTTGTATTTTGAGAACGATTTCCGAAGTGGAAATTGAAACGTCAATAAACGTATTTTAACCATTAATTGTGGCTTATTCCCATTTAAATAGTAATTAATGTAATATTAACATAATTACTGTAATTTTTATCTTTATCTTATATAAGACAGCACCCTAATATGGGCTTTTTATAATTTCAGCATTTAATTTACTTTTTACCGTTTGACCTTAAGATGCTTTGCAAAGTGTAGAAAGCGAAACCGGTCGTTTTGGTAGTAAAATTAAGTTGATTGTAAGTCTTATTTTATTTCTTTTACCTATTATGTTATACATTTTTATATAAAAATGTTTAAGTGTACCTATACTATATTTTTGGACAGAGAGAATATATTTTTTGGCATACAATAAGTTTTTATTTCTTATTTTATGACTATATTTACTTTCCTTTAAAAGCATACTTTTTGAATTTTGGCGCCTAAAATTCACATCATATTTTTTGAATTTGCCGCCTAAAATTTAGAAAGTACGTTTTGAATTTGTCGAATGAAATTAGTTTCGGCCCGTCCGTATTTGGCGATAGAAACTCTCTCTCGAAACTGTTTATGGGAGTTACCTACCTTACTAGGGGGGTATATACTCTGGATATTGACGATTATAATATTCTACGCCCCCGATATACAAACACAAGTTCTACGCCCTACCATAAATAATACATGTTGCCAGATCATTATAAAAGTGGAAGTAAGTACTTACAGTGAATTGCTCCCCAATTAAAAATTTATTTAAAAATAAAATGTCCACTGCCAATAAATGGGCTAGTGCCAACAATTGGGTGGTTTACCCTACTTAAATAACTGAGTACATAAAAGTACTAATAGATAAAACGATAGAATAACAAAAACTGAAATGAAAATTTTTATAGAAGAATGCTGAGAATATCATGGACAGCAAGGATCACGAACAAGGAAGTTCTAGAAAAAATGAAGAAGGAACCAGAGATTGTGTTTACGATCAAACGCATAAAATTGCAATATCTGGGACACGTTATGAGAAATCAGCACCGTTACTCCCTGCTGCAGTCTATATTGCAAGGTAAAGTCAAAGGTAAGCGAGGACCCGGTAGAAGGAGAATATCATGGCTGCGGAATTTAAGAACATGGTTTAAGAAAACCTCAACGGAGCTGTTTCGAGCCGCAGCGAGCAAGGTCATGATTGCCAATATGATTTCCAACATCCGAAACGGATAGGAACCAGAAGAAGAAGAAGAAGAAATGAAAAATGAAAAAGACAGTAAAGATTCCATTTCACGTACAAATCGTCTATGTATCTGTTTATACCTATTTCGCTTTAATAAAACTCATCAGAACAGTTATTTATAGGCGTTCTCAACGTGACAAATAGATCTTTCCTGTCTTTAAGAAGCAACAATAAAATGGCTTCGAAACGGACGCAATAGCGACATCTGATATTAAATCCGTAAAATAGTTTCGAAACACAATTCAGATAACTGCCTTAATCTGAGACTTCTATAAATTGCAAGGCATAGCCAGACGTTGATAAAGATGTTAATAGAGACATGGGGAATCTAAAATTTGCATTCCACGACATGTCTCCTCAACTAAGCAGAAATCGTTAGCGAATTGGTTTCTTGTACTCATACAGAGTAGATCCGAATAAAATGAAAAAGACAGTAAAGATTCCATTTCACGTACAAATCGTCTATGTATCTGTTTATACGTATTTCGCTTAAATAAAGCTCATCAGAACAGTTATTCATAGGCGTTCTCAACGTGAAAAATAGATCTTTCCTGTCTTTAAGAAGCAACAATAAAATGGCTTCGAAACGGACGCAATAGCGACATCTGATATTAAATTACGTATAAATTACGTAATTAAATAAGTATAAACAAATACATAGACGATTTGTACGTGAAATGGAATCTTTTCTGTCTTTTTCATTTTATTCGGATCTACCCTGTATGAGTACAAGAAACCAATTCGCTAACGATTTCTGCTTAGTTGAGGAGACATGTCGTGGAATTCAAATTTTAGATTCCCCATGTCTCTATTAACATCTTTATCAACGTCTGGCTATGCCTTGCAATTTATAGAAGGCTCAGATTAAGGCAGTTATCTGAATTGTGTTTCAAAACTATTTTACGCATTTAATAACAAAAACCTTTGGTACTAAGAAGACGTCTGACACAACAAAAATCTATGCATTGAGAAAATGTGAAATTGCTTGAATTGTTTTGTTTAAAAATTTTGTAAATTTTTCATGTCTTATTTAATAACAATTTAAACACAAAACATTGATTTGAATGGATTTAACAATATAGTTCTGGGCAGTAATGGATTACCTTTGCTGTTTTTTTTAATATATTAGTATAATTAGTTGTCTTTGTAAAGTCTTATTTAAATTTCAAATATTTATATGTATTAGAAATTTATCTTAAAGAATTTTTGTCACTAGACGGACTTCGCCCGTGTTAATTACATGATAAACTTATTGATTATTGATTTTTGTATTTGTAGAAAGAGATTACAATAAATAAAATATGTATAATTTTTTTTTTAAAAACAAATCAATTTTATTAGTTTAATTTGTATTTTGAAAGTATCAAATATTAAGTATATTTAAATAAAATTTTGGTGTATTGCCTTAAAATATATAAAATAATCAGCATCAATGAAATGAACAATAATATTACCCAAATATTGAAAGAAGCTGAAAAGAAATACTGTCCTCGTCCTGAAAATAATAACAAAAAATTAAGCCACAACACAAAACATCTTCTAGAGGAAAGAAGAAAATTTAGGGAAAATCAGGATCATAACCAAAATGAACTAAGAATTTTGAATAAGAAAATTAAAAAGGAAGTTAGAAAAGATCTGAGACGATACAATACGATGGAAATAACTAGAGTAATAGAAGAAAACAAAAGCTTGAAAGTACTCAGACAGAGCATGTCCATTGGAAGAAAAAACGTCCACAAATTAAGAAATGAACAGGGGCAAATCATTGAGGATAGAATTCAAATTATGAATACGATAGAGAGTTTTTATAGACAACTATACAAAGAACAGCAATGTAACCGGAGTGGATCATTACCAAAGATAATCAATCAGGGATCTGAAATTTTACCGGACGTAACACCCAATGAAGTTCGAAGGTCAGTGCAAGAAATGAAAAACAATAAGTCCCCCGGAGGCGATAAAATAGTGGCAGATGCCTTGACGGTGGCTGAAAAAATATTATGGCAGGTCCTTGCCAAACTATTCACTAGATGTTTGCAGAAAGCAATAACACCAACCCAGTGGTATAACGCAGAAATTATCATACTTCATAAAAAAGGGGATGCTACCGACCTCAGGAATTACAGGCCCATAAGTCTACTTTCACATATTTATAAACTATTTACAAAAATAATTACGAAACGACTAGAAAATAAATTGGAATTTTATCAGCCCATAGAACAGGCGGGTTTTAGAAAAGGCGATGGAACAAACGATCACCTACTGGTAATAAAAAATCTTATAGAAAAATGCACTGAATATAATAAACCACTAGCATTAATATTTGTCGACTATGAAAAGGCATTCGACACCGTAAATCAACAAAAAAATGTTGGAAGCCTTAACAGAATGCCGAATTGACTATCGGTATATAAATATAATTAAACATATATACCAAAATGCAACAGCCAGTGTTAGAGTGGGTGATCGTCAAACCCAGAAATTCCCGATACAACGTGGAGTACGCCAGGGGGACACCATATCGCCGAAACTGTTCACTACGCTTTTGGAATATATATGTAAAAGGGCAAAACTGACCGACAAGGGTATAAACATAAACGGAGAAAAGCTTAGCCATCTGAGGTTTGCAGATGATATTGTACTAATAGCTGATAGGATAGATGAGGCCAAAGAACTTTTAAATCAGCTCTACCTTTCCTCGCTAGAAGGGGGATTGAAAATAAATATATCTAAAACCCAGATGATGACAAATCTTGTAGTCAGCGAAGATATATGCGTAGGAACAAGATCCATAGACCAGGTAATGGCCTATAAATACCTAGGTCATGAGATTCGCATAGGAAAAGATAACCAAACCGTTGAGCTTCTCCGTCGTATAAGACTGACTTGGGCAGCCTTCGGCAAGCTGAACCATATTTTCAAATCGTCTGATATACCAATATGCCTTAAAAGAAAAACGTTTAATCAGTGTGTTTTGCCAGTGTTAACTTACGGTGCCGAAACGTTGACCATGACAAGGAGAACAGTTCAAAAGATCCGTGTGTGTCAAAGGGCGATGGAGCGTGCTATGTTGGGCGTTTCACTATGAGACAAGATCCCAAATCGCCAGCTACGACAAAGAACAGGAGTGGCTGATGCAGTAGAGAGAGTAGCAACACTAAAATGGAACTGGGCAGGTCACGTGGCTCGAATGACAGACAATAGATGGTCAAAGCGGATACTGGAATGGAGACCAAGAGATGATGCCTACCGAAGTAGAGGTCGTCCACCAACACGTTGGACTGACGATCTAAAACGTTGTCATAGGAATTGGATGCAAGAGGCACAAGATCGAAATAGATGGAAAATTATGAGGGAGATCTATGTCCAGCAGTGGATAAGCGAGATTGAATGATGATATAAAATAATATAAAAATGCCACAATGAGATAGTTTTAGAGTAGTTGATGTCATATATAAAAACTTGTATAGCGACCCTCGTTAACAAAAAATACAAAATATCATAACTTACTTAGTTTTCTGTTAAATCCTTCATTTTACAATTTCACCGCAAAACCATATAGAACGATTAAACCCAAAGTTTTCACCTTCCTTTATAGCATATTTCGGTATTCATAAAACGTACGACACTTTCAATTTTTCTTTTTTGCAAAGGCCCCAGTTAATTTCTCCAACCAATTTATTATTTATGCGAAGTCCCGGATTAACACCGCAAATATAATGGACTTATAACCCTAATGCTCCCATTTAGAGAACGGCAGGATATACCCGGAATCCCATATTTTATCTAATTACATCCATAAACATTTTTACTAGCTGTGTGTGATACATCACGCAGATTATCCCGGTTATTTATCTTCCAGAAACTGTTTTACCGTTGTTTGATGTGAATAGAGGAGTCGATAAAGATTACTCAGCAAGATAAGAAAGGAGAAATCTTTATTTCTGCGAAATGCTCGTTTTTATGGATTAAATGGCGTACTTTCTACCATTGTAATAGAAAGTATAAAGGATATATTAATTATAAAAAAAGGTGGATGAGTTTTCTTGGCATGCGATTTATATTACGCTTACACGAGAAAAAAAAACCACAAAAGTTTCAATATTTTCTTTGTTGGCTTTTGATTACACTGCTGCTCAAATTGAACGCCAAATTAAGTATCGTCTTTAAATTAGATTGGGAAAAGACCAAAAGATTAATAAAGAAAGTAAAATAAATATCAGAAAAATTGGAAAAAGTGCAAACAATGGAACGGTATTTTGCTATAAACGGACATTACGATTAAGATTGGGGCCTTCCAAATGTATATATATATATATATATATATATATATAAATATATTATAATTTATATATTATATATTTCTTATATATATACATATATAAGAAAAATATAATTAATCTGTTGGTGTCTGTAATTCAAATTATCCAAATATATGAAATAAACAACTCAGTAATTTTTTCTTTAATAATTATATTGAAATTCAATAAAATTAAAAATTGCCACCATCAAACTAAACACTTTTTACATTATTAAACTCTCAAAGCTGATTAATACCTCAGACTACCGACCACTTTCTAATAATCCAACAACTTATTTAGAGAAAACAACAAAAACCATGATCAATAAAACCTCTCTTCCTGTTGATATAAAAAATCACCAATTCCTCGTGGAAACTCTTCCAGAACACCTCAGATATATGGCCTACCCAAAATTTAACAACACAATATTCTTCTATGTCCCATTGTAAGTACATACAACTGCCTTACGCAAACATTGGCCAAGTACTTGGCCAATACTATACAACCTCTTGCCGAAAATGCTTTATTCCTTGTCAAATATTCTTTTCATTTTATCGAACTTCTTAAACAATACTCTATTTTACTCTTTACAAACATTTCTATAGACGAAACTCTAAACATTATAAAAACCAAATACAGTATTCTGCAAAACCACTTATCTCATTAAACATTGTATTATTAAAATAAATGGTGCCCCAGTATATCTTTATAAAAGACTTTGAAAACCAAGCATAATCCTCATTTATTCTGAAATTCACAAATGCGTTGGCTACGATATGTTGACAATACATTTGTCATTTGGCTTCACGGCAGAGATGCTTTGGTGTCTTTTCAAACCCATCTGAATGGTATTCAGTTTACGCTTAAGGTGAAAATGATTCATCCCTACCGTTTCTCGACGTTATCTTAAAAAAAAACCAATTCCAAGGTTTTCATCGCTCTGTTTATCAAAATCCCCACCCAAACCAATCGTTACTTGCATGCCAACTCTCATCATCGACCTTTACGAATTATTTTGATCATTAATACGCTTGCCTCCAGATCAATACGCCTTTGTGATTATGCAAGTAGACTTACTGAGGTCTCTAATTTAAAACAGGCTCTCATTCAAAACGGTTATCGTGAAAATCACATAAAAAAGAGCATCCCCAGACATCAATATCTGACTCAGTCTCAAGACTCTTATTATGCAAAAGAATTTTTTCCTTACATCAAAGATGTCACTGACAAAATCAACAAGTTTTACGAGAACGTCATTAAAAAAACCTTTTTAATATTTTAGTCGCAAGTCGTCGTGGGAGTTCTCTTCTGCGCCGTACGTCATATGTCTGTCGTCAAATCACTGTCCAAAGCGCTCGCTTAACGCTGATGGACGTGATCTATTAAGTAAATATCAGCCACTGTTTGAAACCATAAAAACGGAGAAGAACTTATGAAGAGCGTGAGTGAGGGGAGGCAGAAAGAATGGATAGAGACGTTGAAGAAGATGTATAAAAAACAGAGCAATTAGATCTCGTGGAATCTTGACAAGAAACTAAACTAAGAGAAAAAAGCCTTGACCAGCTTAAGTAACACCAGACCAAATGGCCCATTAACTACTAGTCAATGAAAAATTCAGCCGGAGATTACGACCGTAAGGACCCACAAATGCTACTGTGCTAAATACCACCCACCAAAGTGTGCTTGCTTACCCTTTCACATTGAAAAAACTAAACATTGGTACCGGTTACATAAGGAACGCAAGATAGCGAGTGAGGAAGACCTATGCATGGAGCAGATCAGAAATTTTGGTACAGTTACGAGACATTGACTGCTAGAATTGTTTAACCGATGTATCTCTTCAATCAAACATATGGGCGGACCATTTTGAAGAACTGCTTAGCGGCAACCACGAAGATGGCGAGATTGAGGATCCCATGTTTCAAATGAATGAAGATAATCGGCAACCACCCCCGACCGAAGAAGAAATTAGAGAAGCCATTGCAACACTGAAAAATTAAAGCTCCCGGTTCGGATAATCTCCCTGCCAAACTTTTCAAAAATGGTGGCGACCCCCTCATGAAACACATGCATAAACTGATAACTGCAATCTGGCAACAGAAAGAAACACCCACAGACTGGAAGTTAGGTGTACTGTGTCCTATACAAAAAAGGGAGACATGATGGTGTGTGATAATTATAGAGGCATCACTCTACTCAATATG
Organism: Diabrotica undecimpunctata; assembly: GCF_040954645.1. Classification (NCBI taxonomy): domain Eukaryota; kingdom Metazoa; phylum Arthropoda; class Insecta; order Coleoptera; family Chrysomelidae; genus Diabrotica; species Diabrotica undecimpunctata. The sequence goes on along the minus strand of NC_092811.1, from coordinate 41,047,304 downwards.
GCATATAAAGTGTTGTCCAACGTATTGTACAAAAGACTCCTCTCCTACGCCGAACAAATAGTGGGAGGATATCAGTGTGGTTTTCGTCCTAATAAATCAACAACGGACCAGATATTTACAGTGAGGCAGATCCTTGAAAAAACCCTAGAGTTTGATCTTGTCCGGTTAACTGAACTTACACTCACAGGTGCAGAGATCATGGTAAAAATCCAAAACGATCTCTCAAGACCCTTCCATTGCAAAAATGGACTAAGACAGGGTGATGGACTATCGTGTCTCTTATTTAACCTGGCATGAGAAAAAATAATTCGAGAGTCACAGATTACTACGAATGGTACTATCTTTAACAAATCAGTACAAATTGTCGGATACGCAGATGACATAGACATCATAGGTAGGTCCACAGAATCTCTGACTGAAGCATTTCGGTCGTTAAGAGCATCTGCACACAGAATGGGACTAAATATAAATGTTCAAAAGACCAAATACATGTGTTGCACTAGGTCAAGCAACCCGACACCTACACGAATAATAATTGATGACCTAGAACTGGAAGGTGTTGACACCTTCATATACCTAGGGTCGCTGCTAACCAAAGATAACAACGTCAGTGAAGAAATCAAAAGAAGAATAGTGCTCGCCAATAAGTGTTACTATGGCTTAAGAAGACAAATGGCCTCAAAAATGCCTAGAAAAATTAAACTGACTGTATACAAAACACTAATAAGACCAGTGCTAACATATGGTTCAGAAACTTGAACACTAACACAGAATGACCAAGAACTGCTCAAACGTTTTGAGCGAAAAATACTAAGACGAATATATGGAGGCATAAAAGAACAAGGTTTGTGGCGCAGGTGTTACAATTTTGAGTCGTATAGAAGATTTGGAGAACCTGACGTTGTAAAATTCATTAAGGTAGCACGCCTCAGATGGATAGGTCATGTAATCAGACGAGAGAAAGATGTCATAGTTAGAAAAGTTTTTGGCCGAAGAGGGCTAATCGGACAACGAAGAAGAGGAAGACCGAGGCTTAGGTACCAAGACAACCTAGAAAATGATTTGAAGTCTATCGGAATTAGAGCATGGAGAAGAGTTGCCAGAGACAGGGGCGAATGGAGGATTGTTCTGAAGAAGGCTTTGGCTGATAAAGAGCTGTAACGCCACTGATGATAATGATCTCTTTAATCCAGATATCCCAATTCTGGAGGAAAACAAAAGTTATTGCTTTGGAGAAACCAGCCCAGCCTGCCGATATTGCCAGTAGTTACAGACTAATATCTCTATTATGGCACCTGTAAAAACTTTACGAAAAAAGGCTACCTATATAAACTTGGTTACAGTTTACAGTTGTAAGATTTGTAACATTAACCGCAGCTAATGACACTGTTAGCCACAGACTACCCCTTGAGAAAATCAGAGGATTACCAGGATACGAAAAATGTTCAAGTGACATAAAATCACTGCTTAAAAACAGGAGATTGTATGTCTTTTTCGAAGGAAAAGAAAGCCGCTGGTAAAACCAGAAGAACCTAGCGCAGAGTAGGGTACTATCACCGATGTTGTTTAATATCTACAATAACAATTAACCAAACAATAAAACTGCAGAACACTTTGCAATTTGCCTGTATTAAAACCTGTATGCTGAAGACCTTACCGTACAGGACAGCACCTTCGAAGGAACCGAGAGCAGTCTCGAGAAAGAACTTTAAGACCTTATAATTTACTATGATAGGAACTCGAGAAAGCCTTATCCCATCAAAGTAAAAGCAAAAAGAAAGCAAGCTTAAGATTAGATGGAACCTTTACCAACAGTAGCACGCGAAGTATCTAATATACTTGGTAGAGCTAGACATAACATAACATAACAGCTAGACATAACACAAACTTATTAAGCACACTGCCAAAACATCGCTCTGAACTTTTTTTTGTCACCGTACCTTAAGAGAGTCATAACTATGACCTCACCAGGGATCATGGGGAGGAGAAAGGCAATGCAGAAGAGTATGACAGCCTACCTTGTACGTTCGATAGAAAACCACTAAGGGACCTCTTTCTCTACCACCTTCCACTCCAGGAACCTTTCACAAGCGCAAGTTCAACTTAAGTCTGGACTTATTGGACTTGTATAACCTCCCACAGAGGTTATGTGGAATGAGATGGGGGTGGTCTCTTGTTAGTTTATCTGCGTTCTTTGCGCCATCTCGATAAATCAAAAGACGGCTCAACACCTCTCATACCATTCCATTAGTCGCTTTTTATGACAGGAGGATATCAGCGTCCTAGTAGTATTTGTTTTGTTCGTTCGCTTTTAGGAAGCTACTAGGACTCGGAGGACAGCAACAAAAGGAAAATCAAAAAAGCACCTCTTATGTAACTGAATAAAGAAAAAAATGTGTAGCAAACCAACCTTATTAGAATGTATCAGGCTCTTGTTATGGATACTGAAAAAATAAGTCAGCAATACGGATATATCAACGAGTTAATAGCATGTCAGACACATATTATAATTAATTATGCTCTCCACATTTACGAGTTAACTAATTGATCATTTTTATTTTAAAGGTTTCTTGAAAGAAATTGTTTATTAGTAGTTAATCTCATATTACAGAAATAGTGCAAAATGTAAAGGATAAACACTTAAAGACAGATAGATTAGAAAAATCATAGATGACCGATGAGTCCTGAAACTAATGGACAAGAGAAGAGAAGCCAAAAATGACCCATACAAATATAAAACAATAAATATATTAATAAGAACAAAAATCAGAGCAGCGAAAGAAAAAGAAGCAAGGGAAAGATGCGAAGAAATTGAGACTCTGCAGTCAAAGTACGATAGTCACAATGTACATAGGAAAGTTAAAGAACTCACAGGCGTACTTAGACGAAAGCAGAAAAAAATATAACTGATTCTGATGGAAACATCATCTTGGATAAACAGAGTAAAATAAGAACGTGGAAAGAATATCTAGAAAAACTATTTAAAGACCAAAGAGATAACACCTTTGAGCTAGAAGAAGAGGTAAACGATATATCAAGAATATTATAGTAGGAAGTTTATTCCGCAATAACACAGTTAAAGGATGGCAAAGCGGCAGGCCCTGATAATATACAAGCAGAACTACTCAAACTAATGGACAACGAATCAACAGCAATAATCACAAAGATACGCAGGAACATATACAACTCTAGAGAAATACCAAGAGAATGGCTGAAATCTGAGTTTATTGCACTTCCAAAAAAAAAAACAGGAGCCAAAAAATGCGAAGATTATCGTATTTTAAGCCTCCTCCTAAAATTGTTCCTAAAGATAATTCATAAGACAATCTACAAGTTGTTTGAAAGTCAAATTTCCTCCAACCAGTTCGCGTTCACAAATGCTGTGGGTACTAGAGAGGCTTTGTTCTCAGTACTAGTCTTATTCCAGAGAAGCAGAGATGTCAACTGCGACGTCTACGTATGTCTGGTTGATTATGAGAAAGCGTTTAATCGAGAACAGCACGACAAGATGATGCAAATACTAAAAGAAGCAGGAATTAACAACCAAGATCTAAAAATAATTAGAAATCTTTACTGGAACCAGACAGCAAATCTCAGAGTTAAAGGTGAACACACTGACTATGAAATCATGCGTGGAGTAAGGCAAGGCTGTATTTTGTCTCCTTTAATCTTCAATCAATATTTATTAAAGATTTGCACGAAACTGAAACAGGTATTCTACTAAATGGTTACCGGCTAAACAACATCAGATATGCAGATGACACCATAGTATTTGCGGACAACTTAGAAGACCTACAAGTTCTTATAAACAAAATCACGTATTACAGTTAACAATGTGGACTCAATATAAACGTTAAGAAGACAAAGATTGTAATAATTAGCAAAGAAAGGATAACGGAAGGTCAACTTTACGTCAACCAATCCCCTGTAGAAAGAGTGACGCACTACAACTACTTCTGCACCATAATAAATGAAAAATGGACCAACAACCAGGAGATCAGAGCACTCATCGAAGAAGCTAGATCCACCTTCAATCGGGTGGGGGCCTTCTTCAAGAGTCACAACCTCTCTCTTGATACAAAAGTAAGAATGCTGCGATGCTACCTCTTTTCAGTCCTTTTTTATAGTGTTGAGTCGTGGACCTTGAACGAAGATATGTGCAGAAAACTGGAAGCATTTGAGATGTGGCTATATCGGAGAATACTCAAGATCCCGTTGGCTGACCGAGTCACGAATGAGGAGGTCCTCAAAGAATTAATAAGAACCGAGAAGTACTGACCACCATCAAATCTCGAAAGTTACAATTCTAAGGTCATCATCATTCAATCTTCGCTTATCCACTGCTGGACATAGATCTTCCTCATAATTTTCCATCTATTTCGATCTTGTGCCTCTTGCATCCAATTCCTATGACAACGGTTTAGATCGTCAGTCCAACGTGTTGGTGGACGACCTCTGCTTCGGTAGGCATCATCTCTTGGTCTCCATTCCAGTATCCGCTTTGTCCATCTATTATCTGTCATTCGAGCCACGTGACCTGCCCAGTTCCATTTCAGTGTTGCTACTCTCTCTACTGCATCAGCCACTCCTGTTCTTTGTCGTAGCTGGCGATTTGGGATCTTGTCTCGTAGTGAAACGCCCAACATTGCACGCTCCATCGCCCTTTGACACACACGGATCTTTTGAACTGTTATCCTTGTCATGGTCAACGTTTCGGCACCGTAAGTTAACACTGGCAAAACACACTGATTAAACGTTTTTCTTTTAAGGCATATTGGTATATCAGACGATTTGAAAATATGGTTCAGCTTGCCGAAGGCTGCCCAAGTCAGTCTTATACGACGGAGAAGCTCAACGGTTTGGTTATCTCTAAGGTCATATTATGCGAAATAAATCCAGATATGCTCTCCTTTAAGCCATCCTGCAAGGAACAATATTTGAAAAACGAGGTCCAGGAAGAAGAAGAACATCTTGGTTAAAGAACCTCAGAATCTGGTTCAATACAACATCTGTGCAGCTTTTCCGCGTTGCTGCAGATAAGATAAAGATTGCCATGATGATCGCCAACATTCGTAATGGATAGGCACGTCAAAAAGAAGAAGTTAATCCATTATAAAATAATAGTTAACTTAAACATGCCATAAGAAAATAGTTTTAGAACCTTTTTTTGTTTCTTTAAAGCATTTATACTTTAAATCCAACTCACACTAAATAAAATATTCTCGCTTTCTAATAAACTAAGCAAAAAAATAAGAATTTATTATCAGTTCTAGTAAAAATTTAACAATTGTCGTAAAAAATAAAGTCCTCAAAAACAAGCCAGAAGTGATAATATATCAGTGGGCTCCCCTACACAAGCTATTATCTCCCGCATAACATTGTTTTTAAAATGAACAGCAGAACAGAACGTACCAAAAATGTGCCCCGTAACAAAGCTAATGCCTGTGAAATTAGTCCCCAGAAAAAAGACCTAAAGCATACAAAAACATCGTAATATTCTCTTCTACTCCCACCAGTAATGAGTTTCTCCTTTGTAGACGAGAAATTTAAATATAACAATTTTTGCTATAAAAAGTATTATGCGAAGAATTACGGTTTTTCGTAAAAAGGGTGAACAAGATAAAATATTTCGACAGTGCGAGACCATGAATGCAAACAACTCTATTTTGATGTGGTACATGTCTCCTTGCAAAGTAGACGCTATTCACTGAAACGACGCCTGACATTCGGTGTCGCATATGTGTGTTGTATTTCCTGGGGTGTTGTGTTACCATGAATTTTACATAAGTTGGACACAAAAACTTCAACCAGATATTAATTCTGCAGGTCAGGAAATATGAGTTGTTTGTACAAAAATTGTATTTAGTATACGGTGAAAATTTTTCGGTAAGAAAAAAAAACTAGCAAATATAAGCTTATATATTATTTGTCTTTATTTTTAAATTTTCTACGTTGGTTACAATACGTCTCTTGTTAAATAATTTTTAAACCGCTACCCTCCAGGCATTAAATCCAGTAAGTTCATATAGTTAGATCAATATTAAAAAATTTTTTGTTGAAATCCTTTATAAAAGGTATATAAATTAAAAAACCCAAATGGGCTATGTTATGAAGACAAAACGTTTTCGAAATCCAAGTTCCATCATCAGTGTCTAGGTTTAGATGTTTTGAGCCACCAAATATCTGGGTGAAAACCCGTTAAAAGTTATATGTTACAATTTAGTTTACAATTATTTAGTCTTATATATTAGGATGTTAAAGTTACCAGTGGATATGATAACATGGCAACGTATGACTCCACATGAAGTTGCTGGTCCTGAGACGAAGTGTCTACGAGGACTTGATGATAGCAACTGTCCTCGTAGTGTCAAGTCCTCGTAGACACTTCGTCTCAGGACCAGCAACTTCATGTGGAGTCATACGTTGCCATGTTATCATATCCACTGGTAACTTTAACATCCTAATATATAAGACTAAATATTGTAAACTAAATTGTAACATATAACTTTTAACGAGTTTTTACCCAGATTCAAAACATGTACACCTAGACACTGATGATGGGATATGGATTCCGAAAACGTTTTGTCTTCATGACATAACCCGTTTGGGTTTTTTAATTTATATATTTTTTATAAAGGATTTTAACAAAAAATTTTTGTGATACATGGTATACAGCCAGCTACAGGAACTTAGTTTCCTTGTCGAGATCAATATTAGTTATTAATTATGTTAAACCTTTTATAAAGTTAGTCAGTTTCAGTAAAATAAGAATAAATATTCACCGCATCTTAAACGTTTTACAACATATCATATCTTCTGGTGATACTTACAAAAGAAAATAGGCTTTCTGATATTTAACCTTCTTATAATTATCATTGCTTTAATTTTTGCTATTCCACGAAGAATTTTAAAAGTTTCTGGGCTGGAGAAGATTCAAAACTTTCAAATACTAGAACATCTCAGCAAGACTACTGAGATTATAAACGCATCAAGAAGAGAAAGCTGGAGTACTTAGGACATGTAATGAGAGGTCCCAAATATAGGTTGCTACAAAATATTATGCAAGGAAAAATAGCAAGCAGACGCAGTCCAGGAGGAAGAAATACTTTATGGTTAAATAACTTACAAGATTGGTATGGTATTGATACAGGTATGCTATTTAGAGTAGCAGTGAATAAAATTAAGATACCTATGATGGCAACCAACGTTCTAAATGGACATGGTACATGAAGAAGAGGAGGTCAGCTAAATCTCGTTATCATTTATAACTTGGTTTATGACGTTGCTGCTGTCGTGACACTTTCCCATTTTTTCCCGTATTTGTATTAAATTTTATCTCGTATTTTATCACACCACCGCTTGCCCCAATACATGAATTCATATTAATTAATCATGATAACATTAATTATACGATTTTTTTGTCACAAGATTTCTTGGTTTGTTTTTCATGTAAAAGGCAAGGCCACACTGCAGCAAATTGCAAAACAACTCAAGAATCAAACTAAAAATTTTAACCAAAACCCCCACTCCTAAACATCTTCGAAATCCACACCTCCCCAAATACTTCCAACTAATCCCCCAAAAACTCCAACAAACAACCAATCATCAATATAGATACAATACAGTCTACACAAAATAGCTTAAAATGCAGTTTGTAAGAAATATTCATACTTTCCCCTGCGCAAGACGCTAATTCCCAAAATCCCAAGTCTAGACTTGTTTGTTAAAAAAATTGATGCTTCATCCACAAAACCAAAATAAAAGTAAGAAAAAGACTCAAACTCACATACTTATGGAACCGGCCAAGGCATTCATCTCAGGGCGAGACCCTTTATTTATTCTTGATTTTAATCAAATATCTGATCTCTTTGAAAATGTTTATGGTTTACAGGATCCAGTCAGTGTTACAAAAAACTACACTGACGATTTTGAAGTTTTAGTGAAAATGCTAACAGAAATATACCCTTTTTTCAAACAAAGATTCATTAAAGCTAGATGTACAAAAATAAGGAAAAAAGTACAGATACATTTACAGATGACTTAGTTGGATACTGAGGCATCAGAGACTGAAAGTGAGTTATCTCGGGGATAGAGTCATTAACTTCTGTAACAATCCCAAATTTCAGTTTTTATTTATTACACATAGGCTTCTTTTACAATTTTTCAGTGGAACATTAACAGTTTTTACAATAACCTTCCAATGCTCCAAATTATTCTGACCAGATGCAATCCAGATATAATTTTTCTTCGGGAAACTTTAGAGCTCTGGAAAATCAATATTATTTGAAAATATTGTTATTGTTTAAATGAGGTTTTAATATTACTACTACAATCTATAATTGGCTTTATTTTTTAAGTAAAATGTACAATAAATTAAAAAAAAAAAACAATGAAAATTAAAAAACAGATACTGTAAATCAAAGTTATCTATAACCAAACGTTACAAACCAAACTAGGTTCTATAATATCCTAAATATAACATCTTAATCTGATTCAGACTGCATGTTCTTTTTTATCTCAGTACAATGTACACAAATGTTTGCTTTAAATATCCTGGGCAAGTCCACTCATCACAGCTGATGCACCATTACCATTTTCTTGTGTTCTTATTCCTTGCTCGTCCACAAATATGACAATGCCCAAGGACCGAAGATCGAGTCGAAACTTCTTAAGGAGTTACCTTATTTATTTTTAAAAGAAATTTAATTTTTTCTTTTATTTCTGTTGATATGTGAGTGTTGTCAAGTCGCCTTAACATCAGTGGTGTTATTAACTCAAACGAAATGTCCTGGAGAAAAGTGCTTTTTGTGAGTGATGCAGTGACATTATTAGCCTTATACAGGAAAACTGCATTATTTCCTGATATATTTAATAAATCAAAGAACACGGTGAGCGGCCAACGCCGAGAATTTCGGGAAACATCCTATTGTGCACACAACTGGTCAACCAGATCGACATTGAATTTTGTTTGTTGTAATCCGTTATTATTTTGGGTTTGTTCTAATTTACTGTTTCAGGATCAATACTGTCATCATGGTGCATGGTTGAAACAGCTAATACGATCTTATTTTTTTTGGAACGTACGTTACCAAGGTACATTTTCTTGTAGGAATCCGAATAGTGAAGAATGTATGTCTTTGTTATACGTTCTCTGATGTTATAAATTCTTGTGGTAGATTCCTCTTATTTTTACTAATTGTACCAACAATAGTTAACCGGTTTTAAAGCAAGTAAATGGCCAAAGGTATACTGGTAAACCAGTGATCCATGGTTACATTTCTGCCCGTTCCTTTTATGGTTTAACCATTCTTTTAACAACTTTTCCGCTACCCCAATTAGTTTCAAAAGGTTGGTTGTGTTTCACAGCAAATCTCTATATTATAATAGGTATATGCATATTTGCTTTCTACTAACGCAAATATTTTTATACCATATTTGGATGGTTTACTGGGTATGTATTGACGGAATTGACATTTTCCCCTAAAAGCAAGTAATTTCTCGTCAACTGTTAAATATTTTAAAGGTGTAAAATTTTTTTAAAAATTTTTAATAAAAACTCCAAAAATGTCTCGTATAGGAGCGCAAGTTTATTAAGGTTTTCTTCTTTGTTGTCTAGAATTAAAGTCGTCAAACCTCAAACATCTCAGTAGAATTCGCAAACGATTTAAAGACGTTTACGTCAAGTAAATAACTTTAACACCAGTACCTTTCTTATTATCATTTGCAAAACATTTAGTCTTTCAGATTTTAGAACACCTGCTAAAAAGAGTACACCAATATGACCAAATTTATTCGACATCGGTCATTTTAGTATCTCTGTGGCGTTGGAAATTTGCTCTTACCTTCTCTTTCCTTTCATTTCTTTGACGATATTATGATCTAGCATACATTTGAAGAATTTAAACTGCGTTTGTGCGTTTCTAGCTTCTTTTATTGATCCTGGTAACTTCAAAAAATATTTGTTGCACGAGTTCTTGAAGTAGGCGCGGGACACATCTTACTCCACTTTGTTTTTTTTTGTCTTTGCTAAGATAGTATTTTGAAATTATTTTTCCTTCATCTTCTTCTCCTTGAACCTCTTCATACCAGTCTTGTTCCTATTCTTGTTCAGATATTATACATTATTGTTCTAGAACATCGTCAGATACAATTTGCTCAACATTATAGTCATCTGAAATTGCTGATAAAACTTATCTTAACCGCCGAATACAAAATATAATTTTTAGTTTAGGATTACGTAAGTACACGCGTCGATTACAAAGATAACATAACCGAATCAAGTTCTTACACCTACACACATCAAGCGACAGTCGCATACTGAAACAGTTCCTTATACTATAATACTTATACTAAATATACTGTCCTAAAGATATAAGGAGATTCAAGACATTTAGCGAGAAGAAACAATGCCAGATGAATGAAAAGTAGGGGTTATTGTACCAATACACAAAAAAGGAAACAAAAGAGTACTAACTACCAAAGAATAATACTCCTAAACACTACCTTCAAAATCCTTGCAAACATCCTGATAGAAAGAACCACAAAATACACAGAAGGAATCGTTGGAGATTATCAATTCAAGATTTAGACCGGGCCACTCTACCATTGACCAGATATTCACAATAAAACAGATAATGAAAAAATGCTGGCAGTTTGATTGTGAGTTTCATCAGATGTTCATAGATTTTGAACAAGCATTTGATAGAGTATGCAGGGCCAGACTGTGGACAGCGATGCAGGAACTTGGCTTTCCAAAAAAACTAGTCATGTTAATACGGATGTGTATGGAATGGTTACGATGTAAGGTGAGAGTTGGACAACAATACTCGGAGACATTTGAAATAAACAATGGACAGGGAGATGCACTTTCACCACAACTCTTCAACTTAGCTCTGGAACACCTAATCAGAAGTGCAAGAATCGAAAAACCGAATACAGTATTTCATCGAGAAGGACCAAACTTACTACTGGCATTTGCAGACGATATCGATATAATAGGAAACATACGATTAAGGACGAAGGAGACTTTCGTGAGGTTCAAGAAGGAAGCAGAGAAGATGGGGCTCCAAATCAACAAAAATATGACGAAATATATGTATATGAGCCGCAATAACCAAAGCAGAGACAAAATCGGTCAGAACATCACCTTCGATGACTTTAACTTTGAGCGCGTTAGAGAATTCAAGTATCTTGGAACAACAATAACTGAAGAGAATAACGGATCTCAAGAAATAAACAATATAATCCAGGCCGGCAACAGATGTCTTTTTGCCCTCCAAAACCTTATAAAATCCAAACAACTAACAAGACGTACGAAAATACAGGTCTATAAAACAACCCTACGAGCCGTTGTGATGTATGGAAGCGAAACGTGGACGATAACAAAGGCAAACGAACAGATACTATATGTTTGGGAAAGAAATATCCTAGAGAATATCTTTGGCCCTGTGCTGGATGAAGCATCAGGACAGTATAGGATAACTAACATAGAGCTCGAAGAACTTTACTCAGACGCCAACATCATAAAAGAAATGAAGTACAGAAGACTCCAATGGACAGGACACCTCAGAAGACATTCTGATGAACGAATAGTAAGACTGGTGTGGGAGGAAGTCCCAACTGGAAGGAGGCCATACGGACGCCCTCGTCTCCGGTGGTGAGATAATATAGCAGGAGACCTAAGCACTATGGGCGTGGAGAATTGGATGGAGATTGCTCAAGACAGAAAACAGTGGAGGGATGTTGTCGAGTCGCCCAGAACTCACGAAGGGTTGTAACACCACGAAGTAAGTAAGTAAGTAAGTAAGTAACTTTATATACAGTATAGTCCGAATAGCAATATTATAAAATACAATGGATTACGTCTGTAATCCGCGCGTAAAATGTAACAACTATAAAGAAAAGTTAACAATCAAATATATATATATATATATATATATATATATATATATATATATATATCAGAGAAATGTTCAGCATTAACGCAAAGCGCATGTTGCACAATATACTGAACAACTAAGTGATAATTTAGGTCTACAGTAAATAAAAAATATGTCAAACCCAAAAAGTTTCTTAACTTCAATAATTAACATTCTTAATGTTGTAACGGTAAGACTACCAAAGAGAACTCAAGTACTATTGTAAAAATAATACCTCAATTAACCATGGGAGCTTATCGTCTATACCTTGCCTAGCTCACTATCTCAAGAGTGAGTTCGTCTTGTCTTAAACTAGGGATTGAACCTGAGTTCTCAGTTGATAGCCAATAAGACAAATTTTAACCAAACATATTTATTTAAAAGAATAAAAAAACAATAATTAACCCTGCCAAAGCTTAACAGTTAATAAGTGCTACTTATTGCTTCGATGGGCTGCTTGTGTGTTCTAGCTGTTAGGTCCTCCAATTAAGTTGTGGTTTCTGGAGAGCTGCAGTTACATGTGGCTGTATGTCCTGATTAGTTGTTGAAATCCAATATAGCCAATCAATTTGAACTGGTCAAAAAATCCAAATAAACTTGTTGATATGCCAAAATAAAGTTTTGATATGCCAATAAACCCAATAAACCAATAAAGTTTGATATGTCCAATAAAGTTTTGATATGTCCAATAAACCAATAAACTAAAAGATAAGAAACAACTTGCATTAGAATCACATGAAAAAGAAAGGTTTAACTTCCTTGCCATGTTACAAAATTACACTTAAACAAATAGCGTATGGCAAGGATAAAATGAAATATGATTGTTACTACTTAGTTAAAGTCTGTTAAAGAGTCCTAATGCATATATAAAAAAAAGTGCTTTCGAAATAAAGTAAGGTTACAAATATTGGAAATGCGGTCAGAATTATAGAATAAATATCACAATGAAAGTACTCACCCCAAGAGAATTTGTAGACCATAAAAATGAGTCTTATAATAACTTTTGCATCCTTTTATAAATTTCAAAAAGAGGCAAAAAATAATCCCACCACTGAAAAGTTGTTTTAACAGAAAGTGGAAGACTAAATGAAGTTAGCACATATGTCATAGGATGTTGCTGTAGATATCATAAAACTAGCTTGTCTGTCAACACGGAACAGAATAGTCTGCCGGACAAAAGTGAGAGGACGAATATTTATTCTACGGGACAGAAAGAGAGACAAAATAAAGACAGAGGAAGAAGAGAAAAAAACAGAGGGCGCCAACTACTTTTAAAATAAAAAAATAGTAAAAATTAAACTGAAGATAAAGAAATTAATATATCAATAAAGAAATTAAAATGAAATAATTATTTAAATATAAATTAATAGAGATGTGATGTTTATAACGTTACAATGTAATACAAATTTGTTGTTCGCTACCATTGTTTCGCTAATAGCCAATTTGGCTAATGCAATTTTTGATAATAAAAAAAAAAAAAAACATATTTAAGTATTAAAATAAAAAGAAAAATTCCACATGATTTTCTATTCATAATACAAATTTACACCTTCATAATGTTATGATTTCCATAAAACATTCATGCTTGAGTAGCTTTCATAGTAATGTTTACCAAAAAAATATGCACATTTTCACAAAATCAGCTCGCTTTGTGGTTTTGAACATTTCGCCTACACAACGTTCACTCTTTGTTCTTATAAAAAACAAAAATTCCCTTGTGAGGCTGAGTAACTAATTGAAAAATTAAGATTTAAAGCAACAAGCTCGCCAAAGCAGCAAAAAGAAATCCATTTTCACTATTCCATGTTAAGAGTTCATAAAAAGGTTTTCATTTCTCTTTCTCTGGGAAAACCAGCGTAGAACTACACAAATTTTTTTGTGTGTTACTAGCTCTGGCTTAACGACTTATTGTGTTCCCTACTTTCCACCCAGGAAACGGCTAATGAGTAAAGTTTTTTATTTCAAAGCTATAAAATACGCGAGACATGTAGAAAACTCGAGAAAATCCAGAAAACTTTTGCGTTTTAACAATAAAATAACGTTCACAAAATGATTGCCGCAGCTACATAATTGCTTGTATTGTTGATTTACTATAAAAGATTTCTAACAAATTTTCCCGAATATTCGATGAAATGAGAGCAGTCTTGTTATTTAAATTTTTATATTATCAGCTTATGTAGAAAGATATCATTAAAACGTATCTGAGAACATTCAACGAAATGTTTATTTCTTTTATATAGAGTAAATAAAAGATACAAGAAAGTTGTAAAAGCACCGATTTAAAACCTTAATATTTCAGTGAACTAACTCACAATACTCTGAATCTTCACTATTGTGAATTCACTCTACGATCTAAGCAAACTACTCAACATTAATAAACACAATTTTTTTATTTATATTTTTTTATTATTACTGTTCTTTACAAACCAAAAACATTTATTTTATTTTATTAATAACAGCAACAACCACTTTGGGTTTTTTTTGGCTTAGACTTATCGTCATACAGCCAGACACAAAAGGAATAAGACAGTATCCATCATTATAACTAAAGCTCGGATTTATAGGCAACAAAAATTGAAAAAGAAGGCGCCTATATAGGCAAAGATTTTTATTAAAAAAGGCAGGAATATTAACAATATAGGCAATAAAGGAATATAACTTATGATTTATTGTACAAAGTGAATTAACGTAATATTAAATTAAGGCAGGTATATTTACACATCATAATCATAACAGCATAAATAAGCTGGTAACTAAATAACTGTAAATTGATAATTAAACATTGTAACCACTTAAAATTAATTTGTTCATTGAAAACGAACGTTCGACATCGACAGATGTAATTGGAGCATATTTCAGAGCGGATAATAAATCTGGCATAATTTGAAATTCCTTGGAAAATGTCCCATTCAAAACTTTAGCAACATTAGATAAAAACGAAAAACCTTCATTCTTGTCGAAAACATATTTCATTTTTTTTTTTTTTTTTTTAAATTAATTGACCGTTACTTCCAGGTGCCGATTTAACTTTCGTCTTTAAATTATCTATTAATTTTACTGACTCACATAAATTTATCTCTTGTTTTTCTAATAAGGTAATTGTGGTAACTATTAATTTATAATTGTCATTGATATAAGCGAGTTCCCGTTTCAATTTGGGATTTTTTAATATTTTTTTTGCTTCTCGAATGGCTTCGGAAATATCATCATCAAATTCTGACATAACCAATTCTATTTCATTGCAGTGTTCAAAGTAAAAAAAACTGCTTCGAGCCAGGTTCCCTACCTTGTAATTACTGGTTTAGGTGGCCAAGGGACACCGGGAAGTCTTTCTTTATATTTTATATTTGCACCTTCAACGGAGCCTTTACAAAAACTTTTTTCATAAAATTTATAAAATTATTTACCAACGGAAACAGATTTCTTATTTCTTCAGCAATTCTATTTACTCCGTGGGCTACACAAGTGCAATGAATTAAATTAGGATAAAAGATCTTTAAATTAACAGCAGCTTTTAACATATATGCCGCAGCATCTGAAAGCATTAAAACTATTTTATTCACTGATATAGCGTTGAGTAAAAAGAGGTTTGATGAAATTTTAAAAAAGGCACAAATAGGCGGAATTTACGAAAAAAGGCAAAAAGTGCAAAGAACAATTATAATAGGCAAAATAGGCAAAAAAGGCATTTTGCCTATAACCGAACTTTAATAATAACTTACCTAAATCCTAAATGCCCTATCAAAATTAAAGATTACATCGGTATTAGGAGAACAGGGACACACTCTTCTCGCCTACGGACCTATCAAGGCATTGATTTATATAAGACACAACAACACTAGGTCACGGAGAGAAGGAAGTTATACAAATGGTTTAAAACAATGGTAACAAGATTAACTAAATAATTGTTAGAGAATTATAATGATAATTTGCTGTTTCAATTAAAGATTTGTAAATATCTACAGAGCCAAGTGATAATAAATATAGTATGTTCCAAGGAGCTGCTATTTTGTATTTTAATAAATCATTTATATGTTTGGATGAGTAGACTGTATTTTTAGAACAACCAAAAAATATATGTTCTAAATTACTTTCCTCTCCACAATGCTCACATTTGTCATCATTCAAAACCTGTATTTTAAATGATATGTCCAAATGTTTTGGATAACATGCGTGTCTGAATCTTATTCTAATAATGGAAGTTATGTGCAACCTGGAAGCTCTACAAGACTTGTACCAAGGAAATTTGGGAATATCTGGCTGAATTAACGAGTATCTATTTTGGCTCAAAAAAGAGTATTCCTTCCACTGGTAGCTCCACTCTCGAAGCAATGTTGACTTACAAGAAACAATACTATCACAAAGCGTTACTTTATGTAGAATACCAGTATCGGTTGAAAATCTTTCTTCGGCTAATAAGTCGACATATTCATTATACTCAAATCCTACATGTGCTTTAATCCAGAGAAAATGTACATTGATTCCTTTGGTTAAAAGAGTTTGAATATTATCCACAAGGAAACTAAGTTACTGTAGCTGGCTGTATACCATGTATCACAAAAAAATTGTTAAAATCCTTTATAAAAGGTATATACAATTAAAAAAACCCAATCGGGCTATGTCATGAAGACAAAACGTTTTCGGAAACCATGTTCCATTATCAATGTCTAGGTGTACATGTTTGGAGCCATTAAATATCTGGGTAAAAACCCGTTTAAAGTTATGGGTTACAATTTGGTTTACATTATTTAATCTTATATAAAATATTAGCAGTTGCTATTATCAAGTCCTCGTAGACATTTTATCTCAATACCAGCAACTTCATGTGGAGTCGTACATTGCCATGTTATCTAATCCACTGGTAACTTTAACATCCTAAGGTTACTTGTTCTCTTCTATTGTTAAATTTTGGGAATTTTTAATGAATAATATCAACTTCGTAGAGCTTGCTTCGGGAGTTCTTCCATGTGTCCTGCCATATTGAATTAATCTTTTCTTTAAATCATGCTTTGAGGTTAGTGTGAACCGATTTCGTATTCTCTTCTGCCTTTGGGTTAGTAGGTGCATTTTTTTTATTTTGTCTACAACTTCGATTTCAGTATGTGACGATATCCATATAAAATTAACTTTAATGTTCATATTTTCAGAATGTTTTAGTTATTTTTTAATGAGAAGGTGTAGTGGATGATTACAGTAGAGTTGGTTTAATATCACTATTGAACTGAGAAAATCTGTAATAATGATATTTTTCTCTTTTTATTTTTGTTAACTATCAGAACTAGTGCTTTTAGTATCGCATACAGTTCAGCAGAGAACGTTGTTGTATATGAAGGTAATTTGTAAGCTTCTGTATAATCTGATGAGTAGATTGCTGCCCCAGTTTCGTCTTCGTTTTTGGAGGCATCGGTGTAAACTTTGAAACAGCTACCATATTTGCTTAATATTTTTCAAAATTCTTGATTAATTTGACTTGCTGGCGTTTCTGATTTGTTTAGGCGTGGGATTTCTGGTGTCGAAGTAGAGGGAAGTCGAATTGTCCAAGGAGGAATGGTTTGAATTGGGGAGATATCGCTGGTGTCTGAAAAATGGATACTTATCGTTAACAAGTAGGTATGTAGGCAGTAATAGAAAGGGTGATCTGTTCGCTTTGAAGTTTGGAAACAACTTTTGAAGCGGTCAGAGAATACGTTGTGTATTGTCGCGGCATAAGAAAGACTTAGATATTGTCTTCTAAACGAGAGTGAAATCTCTCTAGTTTCCCAGTATAGGGTTTGTAATGGACTTGTGTGTTGTACTCCTAAGAAAATTCGAAGACCTTAATTTTGAATAATATCTATTGTTTTTAATTACGTTTTTTGGAGGAGTTGTAAACACTTGAGCCGTAGTCCAGTTTGAAACGTACTAGGGGCTTGTAGATATGTAGTAATGTAGAAGAATGTACCTTGAATTTTGACAGGAATCGTTGTGTCCTGTAAGTATTTATATTACTGACATAATTTACTACGATACAGTCATATTGCTTCTAAAATAGAGTTACAAATAAGCAATTTATTCTAATGGCAGCTTAAAGCTGGCCTGTAGTATTTACTGAGTTTTGGAATAATAGAAATTTGGACCACTTGGGAAGTAATCTCTATTTAAAAATAAATTGACAATATAATTAAATAACCAGACTTTATAATATCCATTTTTATTAATAAATCATTTATTATGTAACTATATTACAGACAATTGTTTTTTTATATTCCGAATATTAATTACTCTTTTTTGTTCCAGATTTTGTGAAAGGAATAACAGTGGTCATTTCGTATAGCACATATAGTAAGTACTTCACAGATAACTAAATATTTATTCTTGAACGACGTTTAGGAGTAATTGTTGTAAAAACAACCAATTTCTTTGTATATATAATATATTTTAAGGTTACTTTACGTTAAGAAAAACATTTTACAGTTTTCAGATTTCTAATTGTACATTTTTCGCTTCAAAACCATGTTTTGTAAAATGCTTACTACCTAATCTACATAAAATGAGTAAAAAATACCCGACTAGTACTGCAACAATATAATTTGCTTATAAGGACTAAGAGGAGAACTGAAAAATTACTGGGCTTGGAAATGGCGTAAGCAAAAAAAATTATATATTTTAGATAGCCATAAATGGAGAACAGCTCCCAAAGGAATGGACGGAGGCATATATGACATCTATATTTAAGAAAGGAGATAGAAAACGATGCAAAAACTACAGTGGAATAAACCTAATATCATCAATAGGAAGATTATATGGAAAGATACTGCGAGAAAAGATAGACCAAGCGATAAAAGGCAAAATCGGGGAGGATCAGGCAGGCTTCACGGCAGGAAGATCATGCATAAACCACATATACACACTGGAATAACTGTTGGAAAAGAAAAAAGCAAAAAAGGGAGATATACATTTGGCATTTGTGGACTTGAGAAAGGCGTATGACTCTGTACCAAGGTCAGAACTATGGGAGGCAATGTACAAATTAGAAATGCAGACGGAACTCATAGAAGCTACAGAAGCTCTGTATAAAGAAAATAAAGTGTCCATTAAAATGGGAACAAGAATCATAGCAGACTTCAACACAACAAGGGTTGTTTCACATCTCCAATCCTATTTAAAATATACTTAGAGAAAGCCTTGACTACATGGAAAAGAAAATGCGAAGGCATGGGAGTACCGGTACGAAACGAATACCTATATACGATAAGCTTTTCAGACGATCAAGCAGTGATTGCTCAAGACCAAGACGACCTCAGCTACATGATGAAGAATCTACAAGAAGAATATACCAAGGCTGGCCTAGATATTCTTCTTCTTCTTCTTCTTAGCCTTCTGTCGTCCATGTTTTGACATAGGCCTCTCCTAACTCCTTCCATCGGTCTCTATCCTGAGCAACATATTTCCAATTTGTTCGTGCTATTCTTTTAATATCATCAACCCATCTCATCTGTGGTCTTCCTGTTCGTCGTTTACTTTCGTAAGGTCTCCAACGTTGTATTGTAGTATTCCAACGTTGGTCTTTTTGTCTAGCTTGTGACATAGATATTAACCTCGCGAAAACAGAGTACCTATCTACAAGTGAAGAAGACATAAAAGGTCTACAGATTGATGACAACGTAACAATCAAAAGAAACGATAAATTCAAATACTTGGGGTTTATAATCACGAAAAAGGCAACAACAGAGGAAGAAATTACACAAAGGTTAGGACACACAAAAACAGCAATCCGACAACTTAACTCAGTATGGTGGGATAGACACCTAAATATGAAGACAAAAACACAGAGTTATAAAACATTAGTGCGAAGTATTTTGACATATTGGGCTGAAAATTGGATCATAAACAAGAAAAACAGCAGTAAAATAGTAGCAACAGAGATGGAATGCCTGCAAAGATGCTGCAGAGTAACAAGAATGGATAGGAGAAGTAATGACGAAATAAAGCAAAGAACATTAATAGAAACAGACATACTAACATACATAGAACAAAAAAGACTAAACTATGGACATGTAATAAGAATTAGTGACAGATGGATAAAAAGAATAACCGAATAGGAAGGAGGAAAAGAAGACGACCCAGAAAATCCTGGAGGAACGAAGTAGACGACGCCATGAGTAAGAGAGGTCTAAACGATGGAGAATGGGACAACAGAGAGAGATGGAAACAATTGAACGAGGGAAGGCAGTGAATACTGTAGAATCCCTGAATATATATATAAAAAAAATTAAAACGTTTGCTAACGGCTACTCGTGTCTTGGTTGGAGAGCAAGGTCGTGGATAAGGATTCCTTTTTTGGTGGGGACTGGGAGAACTAACTACGAAAAATAAATCAAGAAATACTTACAGAAGTGTCGTGAGCACATACTAAGCAAGAAAATTTCTAAACTATTAGAAATTAGGACGCCGTTTAATAAAATCCTCTTGTTGTTTAAAAAGAAAGGTGTAGGGTTGTTCTTTCTTAAACATGTTTAATGGTGAATATCTTTTTAAAATAAATATTTTTTTAAACTGATAGATTGAAGAGAAAAAATTACATGTTTATTTTTATTTAGATAAACAGTTATTACAAAAGAAATATTTTTAACCTACCAACAAAACAAAATTAAAAACTATGATTTAGTACCAAATGGCAGAAAAAGATGTACTAACTTTCATATATCTAAATGAAACGTCCCAAACTTTCTGAATCATTAAATAATTATCAAAGGTTAATTGTATTTAAAAGAAACTAAAACATGACAATAAGCTAATACATATATTTATTTATAAACTTTTTAAATCGTTATGACAGCAAATCTTATTGTATTAACGATTAATGTTTATTTAGAAAAATTTAATAAAACTACTTGCTTCACTATTTCTTTTTAAATTAATAAAATCGTTTTTTACCTTACATTTGTCTCACAAACTTTAAACAATCAAAACCTGACCTTTGAAAGACTCAAAATGGAGGCTGGATAGATCGTAGCAGAAATCAAATAAAATACTGTAACCTCAGAACCTTTTTTGGATGGTGCTAGAAAGGTCACCAATGGAAACACTGCGGACGACAGCCAGACGGTTGGTGGAGAGCGAGTCGTGAGTTTAAAACTAGCTTTTGGAATTGGGAATGGGTCCTACGGAGGAAATACGTAAAGATAGGACAGGATACAATATATTAGAAAAAATACAGAAATAAACAAAAAGATAGATGGGTAAAATTACCAAAGATAAGATAGAAAAAGGGCGCCACTTAACTTTTTTTGGTTCAAGGGGAAAATTAAGAAACTTTAGAAACTAAAAGAGGTAAAGAAATTTAGGTTCTGAGACCAAATCCATGGAAAGATATCAACAGTTCATTATTAAATAAATTTTGTCAACACACTACATAAACAAATACTAAATATATTAATTTATTAATCTCAGTTGAATTTGAGTCTTGGAATTGAACCTTGATAGTTTCATCAGAACGGCCGAAAAAAACTGACGATATATTAAAAAAATCTTGTTCTGTCTGCCTTATAGATTTAAAAATATTGTCAGCATTTAGCAGGTTGTTTATTTTATGGATTTCGTCAATTTTTTTGTTAGATACTCCAGTTTTTCCTCATTATTGGTTAAAAAATCGTATGTCTCAATGAAAACAGTCTCATCACTTTAATCCATCCGCATAACGTAGCCCATTCATCTTTGACGGTCTATTTTAATAGTTTTTACGATATCTGCTTGCCAAAAATTTTTTGAAATTGTATCGACTTTTACAGGTAAATACTTTTCTTTAACTTCGTCATATATGGTCCTTAATAATTTACTTTCAAAGATTCGTAGTAACTATGGGCATTGTCATTGCCCATTTTACTGATATGAGTGTGATAGTAAGTGAGCACTGGGCGTATAATTGTTTTATAAAGTTTGCACTTTGTTGCTCTCAACACACTTTTCGCTCTTTATTAACAGCCAAGGGCAAAATAGCAGCAGTTCCTTTTAATATTTCTTTATATGTTGTTTTTATAGTGACCAGGTACCCTAAGTAGCAAAATTCTTCCACCTTTCCTATAGTTTCATGTTGCACCTCTAAGTGATTTTCTTGCTTTCTTAATATAGCCAGCATATATTTAGTTTACTGGGTGTTAATCGCAAGTCTGATAATATCAGCGAAATTTTTAATACGTGTGAAGAAGCTTCAATTATCTTATTATCTTATCTGCATATGTCATTATTTGTTATTATTAAGTTTATTCCTGAATCTATCATTATTTATTTTTATTACAATGTATTCTACAGTACCTTTGTTGTTAATATAAATATTTTAATTAAATTGATAGTTTTAACGAAATATTTAGATACCATTTTAAGAAAATTGTGTAGATTGACTGGACTAAAGATTATAGCGCTATTCAGATTTTAGCGGCAGGTGTACTCAAATCTGAGCAAGCAGGTTGTGTCTGGACAGACAAGGCCAACGTTTAAATGGCTCCATAATTCAGTAGGCCAAAAGAGTTACAACGGCACCGAAGCGCAGCGATCTTGAAAAATAGCAAGAACCTGGTGGCTCCCCTGAGAACTCCTTCTCAATTTATGCGTTAATTTAAGCTTTACAGAAAGTTTATCTTGTCACTGGAAGTTACCCGAGGTTTACCTGAATTATGCTCAGCTTCTCCTATCTATTTTCACTAACGATTTAAAACCACTTGATTTTCGGGAAATATATTACATCTAACAATGCAAATCGGTAAAAATACTAGTTAAGATTTTGTTTTATAGCAAATTTATTATATTGATTACATTACTTTAGTTTACTAAAAATTAATAGATTCCTTTTTTTATTCTCTCCCATCTACAATATTTTTTATAAAAAGCACAAAGTAAACTTTTTAGCAATAAATATTATCAAGAAAAATATATAAAATTAACCATTTACTTTAACATTTGTATGTAGCTTATTGTCAAAAAGTTATTAGGAAAGCGATACATTTGTATCAATATCCTAATATAGCCTCACTTGAAAAGCCAAATTTGATATTGGTATTAATAATTAGGCCTCCATAAGTCAAATAAAATCTATAGTTTTTAGGTATTGTTAACGAAGAAGATTTATATTTGTATATCCCAAAGAAAAATTTATAAATAAATGTAGATAGGGATGCCGACTTTGCACCAGTTGAGGCTCGCAAGTCTCCTAATCTAAACTAACCTTAGGTGAGCTATTATTATAATCATAAATATACAATACAAAATCGACTAACTGCTGCACTACAGTGGCGTTTCCCCAGTGCGAGAGAGAAACTGACGTACAGTAGTCTCTACATCTCTGTCTAATGAGCAGGGTTTTTGGACCACTGGTCCTTCTCATTAGTCATTAGGCCACGTGGTCGATAAACTTGACAAAGTAGATAGAGCTGCAAGGCCAGCTTTGTGTCACTTTCTCTGTTGCACTGGGGAACTGGTTGGTATTACAACGATCGGTCTATCTTGTATTTATGTCTATGATCATAATATAACTACTCGCACCCCATTTTCCCATTTTTTCATTTACATTTCTAACTAATACAACACTACTATAACAAAATATCACTTTCTGTTGAATGAAGCGTTTTTTTAATTTTCAATGGTTTATAACAAGAATCTTAATATATACATTATTTTTGCACTCCTACTCGAACTAACGTCGGAAAACGAAAAAACTGTAAGTGTTTGATTAAGTATGTAACACATGTTCTGTGCTGTTCCTTTGTTTCTCCTCTGTTTTCTTTATTAACATATCAAGGTTCCAGAATATTTCTTCTTCTGCTATAATACGTCTTATAGCTTTGTACCAATTGTCAGATGAAATTTTTGATATGAAGTCAGATATTAGTTGACGAACATTTTGACGTTTAAATTTTGTATTATTTCTCTTGACATTTCCCTTCATTTAAGCCTAGATTAGTTCTATGGGGTTAAGTTCACATTAAGGTGGTAATCGCAACACTTAAACTCCATATCCGTTTGCTATTTTAACAAAATATTTCTTAAATTTTGTTGAATATTGTTTGCATATCTGCTATAACTCTTTTTTAAGTAAACTTTCTGCTAGCACTACTATTTCTTTGGTTATTAGCGACTCCACCAAGGGTTTTTGCTTTCTCCATTTAGCGTTAGTTAATGGTTCCTTTATTTTTGAATGGTAACTGGCATTTTCCATGACTATTACAGAGTTGAACGGTAATAAATCTATCGTTTGACTGAAATATTCCTTAAAAGCACTAGCAGTCATTTCTTCATGGTAGACGTTCGTACAAGTTGAAATAAAATTTATCAAGACTTCATCAACAAATTCTTTATCTGCTCCAATATAAGTGATGATTAAAAGGCAACCTCGGCTATTTGAAAATTTTAAACCCTTATACATACCATCTATAAATACCCGACGAGAATTTGTAACCAGTTTATCTAGCCAAACTTTTTTTACAAAATGCCCTTTATTTATCCATGTTTCATCTAAATAAAAAATATTTTTGCCTTCTTTTCTCAATTTTCGAATTTCCCTAAAATATTGGCTCCTCCAACAAATAATTTCTTCTTTCCCTGTGAGCGCTGATTTTCTATTTTTATATTTATACACAAATCCTAATTTACGTGAAGTTTTCCATAATTTGTCTCTTATAATTTTTGGGATGATTCCTCTTGTTTTGTAAGAGATGCGAAACCTACCGACATTGCCAAAATCAAAGGCCTAATTGGTCTTCTTTATCTTGCTGATATTGGAAAAGCATTCCACATGAATTTAGAGGATCTCTGGAGAACACATGGCACTGGCATTGAACCTTTTCCGCTTGTAATGAGTAAGCCTAGATTTCAATTTTTTTGCAGTATCTGCGATTTGATAACAGTCACAGAAGAAATAAAAGAATACAAGTATATAAGCTGACTCCAATACGAACATTGCTAACAATAAGAAAATGCTATGCTTATTCTGCTTATGTTACCATTGACGAGAAACTAGAACACTTCTCGCAAGCCAAATAAATATGGCATACAAATGTTTGCTATTTCCGATGCCAAACAGTTCTATACCAGCCACTTGGAAGTGTACATCGGAAACAATTAAATGACCCTTTTCGTAAGTTAGTACAGCGATGCAAGACGTAATAGAAAGACTTTGTGATCGTATTTATGGGAGTAATAGGAATGTTATTCTGGATAATTGATTTTGTAGTGTCCCTCTGGCTCATAGCCTTAAATAAAAAAAAATAACTTTAGTGAGTACAATTCGAAAAAATAAAAAAGTTGCCATTAGAATTTGTACACAATAATGGCCGATGTATTGGCTCTTATATGTTTGGTTTTTACGACAGAATCACCTTAGTTTCGCATATTCCAAAAAAAAATTGTCTACTCATTGTCCTACTCATCTCTAAAATGTACCATGGAAACGATATTGATCCTACGACAAATGAACCTGATATAATAATTACAGATAATGAGACGAAGGGCGGAGTAGATGTGGTGGATATATTATGAGCGCAATATAATTGAGCCCGTGCCATGAGACGATGGCCTATGGTTTCTTTTTGTAGTTTGTTGAATGTACCAGAAATAAAGTCTTTTGTAGTTTTTACTAGTCTACATAAAGAATCTAAAACACCACGTAAAGAATTTTTACTGCAATTCTCTATGTTATAGTACTTGCAAGCACTCTTGACCATGAAGCTGCTCGAAGGCGGAGTCAAAATTCACGTAAAGGCAGAAAGATTCTATTGTAAGTGGAATTATACTAACCAAACTAAAATGTTCTACCGTCGACTGCAACCTCGAAATTGTCGAAATAATTACAGTGTTGGACTAAGTAATAAATAAAAAATTGCACGGTGCATAACAAAAATTATTTTTATCTGCATTTCGTTTATATTTTCAATGATTTTTGTTCAATTTTTTTTTAAAAACTGGCTTTAATTTGATATTTTAAACTTAACTTTCGATATTAAACGTGAAAAAAGCCCTATTATTTATTGCAAAATTATTGTTTATAAGTTTATATTTTCAATTTCTTATTTTGAGTTGAGACATCTAACTAATATTATGGGATGAATAACTAATACACATTTAATTTAATAATTTATTTTTAAAATGTCTAAACAGTTGTATCTACTTAAAAATTATTTACAAATTAACTAATTTTTGTATTGATTTATAATGGTATTTAGAGATCAAATACGAGACATCAAAATGTAACATTTTTAAGACAGTGCGTTAATTTTAATAAAAAATAATCTAATAAACAAGTTTTAAAATAAAATTTTAAGGGATATAGATAGATTGTTGAGTGAGTATGATGATACAGAAATATAAGTTATATTAAATATAAGTAAATTATAAGTAATTCTTCTAAAAGTTCACATCCTAGGTCACCTTCATCATCGTCAGTGTCTGACCACGAACTATTAGAATCATCTTCGCCAACGTGTATAATTAGTTCAGCCACGTCATCTATTAAGTGTTCTTTTTTAAGGTATTCCTGTTCTACTTCAATAACGTGTTCACATGTATTCTTCCACACATCTGCTCCGAGATTGTTGAATTTTTCTTCCACTATTTGCCTAACGTCGGACATTTTAAACGACACATTCTTTGAAGCCACATCATTTTTAACTACTGCCCAAATTTTTTCAATAGGATTTAGTTCGGGGTGATATGGAGGAAGACGTAATACAATGTGTCCTTGTTTCGCTATTATAGTGTCTACTACATATTGTTTATGTGCTGGTTTATTCAATTTAATTTTTGCACAAAGTTCTGGTTTTGTATCAGTCACTGCAAAATAAATGCATCTTTCTGTTAGCCATCGCTGCATGTCCTTTTTTTCCATGAAGATGTAGGGGCAACTTCACAGGCTACGTTATGATAGGATGCGTTGTCCAATACAAGCACGGTTTTCTGCTGCAAGTTGGGAATTAACTTTTCTTGAAGCCATTTTATAAAGTTTTCGTGGTTCATATCATTATGATAATCTCCAGTACGCTGACCAGATTTGAAAATTAGTAGGCCATTTACAACGAAACCTTTGTCCCCTCTTGCATGTACGATAATTAACCGCTGACCTTTGGCAACAGGAGACTTTAAACACTTTCTTGAACCATTATCCCATGATTTAGATGTTGTATGGCTGCTGTGGAGATACGTTTCATCAGTGTAGATAACATTATAACCCTCAGCTCTATATTTTATTATTTTTTTTAGATATTCGGTTCGTTTGGCTCGAATATCCGTTTTTTCCATAAGTATTTTTCGGTTGTCATTTGTTTTTTGCCATTTAAAACCTAATTTCTTCAACACTTTTCTGAACGACGATAGTTTATCTTGGAAATTAATCTCATTCTCAACAGCGTTGTAAACAGCTGACGTTGTAGGTGTGCTGCCATGAATCATTGCAAAGGTATGCACTGTGTTTCTTATAATTTCTCCCTCATAACCATCGACGTTGGTTTTCGGTTTTGGCTGATTAATTTTTTTTCTGGGAGATTTAAAGACATTTCCCGAGCTTCCTGAAGGAGATGAAAAATCGGAAACTACTTTTAGAAATTCCAGTGGCTTCAACAACCATATTTAAAACCGAAGATTTTGTGTTGTGTTTTTCTTGTTCCTTTTTTAAAAACTTATATACATTGTAAACAATATGTCGGCCCTGACTGTGAATAACACGGCTGTTATTCATTATGATAGCTCTGTGAAGGAAATGAAAATATAAAAATATTTTGATTAAACAATTATGATTGATCTAAATAGAAATTAAAAAAAAATATCACTTCTATGTTCGGTAGGTGTTATAAAATGTTTATTTTTTCTATAAAAAAATCACCAAAAGAATATAATTTAATTATAATCTGACAACGAATTAAAAAAAATGTTAAGATTACATAACTACGTATCTATAAAATAAGTATTGAAATTTTCTATTTTTATCAACAAAAATTATTTTTTATGTTAAAAAAGTTTTAAAAATGTAAAATTTTATGTTAAAAAGAACACGATATATAAAACAAAGATTTAAAAAAAATGTAAACTCAAATCAACGTAAATCGTAACCTATGAAGTAGTTTAAAAAAAAAAGATTTTCCAATATCAAATATTAACCAATTAATTGAAACAGACTGCAAGTAATTTTTGTTTTGCACCAGTCTCAAAACAAAAAAGAAATGAAAAAAATTTATTAAAATTTCCTTAATGCACCCCTATGTATTTTAATTTATGATAAAATACCTAACTTTTGACCGCTTTTAATAAATTTGAATACGCAACAGGTTAACGGGCGAAAACACACAAACTTATTGAAGTTAACACCTCAAAGTCAAAAACACAACTAAAAATTTTCAAGTCGATATTTTCACGTTGTATAGTACAGTGCGTTTCGCGTGGAGGTGGGGACTAAACCAAATTTCGTCTACTGCGCCGTGGTCAAGAGTGCTTGCACGAACTTTACTAACCAGGGAGTATCAAAAATACGGGCTATGTCTACCAACTTACTCAGAACCATTAGAATGAGGCTTAGGCAACAAGCCTGCGCCTTAGGCCAGCGGAACAAGTACCAGTCATAACACCAGGACTCAAGGTCACTATGCTGTTTGTGATTGGCGGAAAAATAGAAAAACAAAATATTTTTGCCAAATATGAACAAAATATCTATGTTTAGAACATGTTACACGATTGTGTACTTTATGTTAATTATTTCTTTTTTTTGTTAGAATTACTCTTTATTTTTGTTTTGTTGTGTATTTAATTAATTTACTTAAGTTCCTAGTAAACAAATTTAACAATATTCACTATATTTTTTTTACTTTTCAAGTTTTTTTGTATATATTAATTGATCATTATGAAAACTAGCTAACTTTTCATTAAAGTAATATATTGTTGGAACAAATGCATATCTACAAAATTATATAATTATATATTTAGTAAATAAGATAATTGTACACAATTTTTAAGAGAAAAAAAAAATTACTGACCCATATTTTGGGCCCGGTCTTGTGCATCGTGTGCTAGTATTTGATCACAGAAAATTGGCGCGAGTAACGAAAAGAGAAGTAACCAAAATGATTCACAATCTGCAAAACACGTTCTGCCGCTTGGAAATTTTCATCCTTTTTAAGAAAGTTTTAGGGCTTATAAATTGACCTTCTCCTTTTGGGAAATTATAAATATTTTTACCTATATAAATTATGTACTTATATCATTTGTTGATTAAAATGACTACAAAATTTAAGACAAGAATTGAAATAAATTGGTTGTTGGAATGTTTTAAAATTTTAGGTAAAACCCAAACATTTTCAGAAAAATGATGAATATTTTATTTTAGAAAATCTCTCTCAATGTTTTATGATGTTATATTGGGATTTATCACACGTGCAATCAAATTTGTGCTATCAATCATTTTTAAATGTACTGTAACATATACGTCTGTAAGCTTCTAATTTGTGTATCACACTCTATAAAATGTATATATGCCAAGAGTTAGCAGACGATAAATAAACATAATTTCGTTGTAATATTATCTAATTTGACGTTAAAAACTACTAAACATTCTTTTTGTTTTACAAGTTTAATGTACATATTGCCTAAAGATGAATTGGATAGATTTCTAAAACGTTCTTTATAGTAGACCCAAGGAAAGGTCTTAATATTTAATATATTTCTAAGTAATACAGGAGGCACGTGCACATCGTTGTGACCACCTGGCGCTCATCCACCTGCCATTAATTCATACCTTCTCGCCGTCCAGGCCTTGCCCATCCCTCATTTTGCAACAGCAAATATTACGAAAATGTTACGAAAGGTGTCAGTCTGTGTGTACGTGGGATAGACAAAAAATGACTAATTAAATAGGTGTCGAGAGAGATTTATGAAAGATCGGATCGTTGAATATGTTAATAAGGTAATGCGAATTTTTATTCTTTTAAGTAAATAATATGCTATTTATCGTATAGCCATATAAATAATTAATTATATGGTATCACAATTATCTTTTAAAGAAACAGGAAAGTTGCAGAAGCAATGCGGAAACATTGATTCGAAGATATATTACGGTATCCCCATCTAAATGAGAACTTTAAAATAAACACTGACAGTTTTTACAAGATTCGCCCTCTGTTTGATTATCTAAATAATTCATTCATTGGAAATTCAGCTGCTATCGATGAGAGCATAGCATTATTATGGACGTAATCCTACAAACCAAATTAATACGAAGCAAGCCTATTCGTTTAAATTTTAATAAGTCTTTTTAAAACATTCCCTTTTAAAAGCCATCGTACTTCGAGTGTATAAAATATGTGCATGTTCACTTCCCATTTCTTTACACAAAGCAGAGAACACTCTTGAGTTCAGTGGAAAAGATTTCATGAAGTTTATAAATTTTACACGCGCTTGCATATATTCGGTTAAAATGAGCTCCATTTTTTTGACAGCTGATGTCTCTGTGGGTGCTACAATGCGCCCAAACACATTCTTGTGCTAAGGCTTTGATCCTCGGAAAAACTCCAGTACGAGAGCCTGTCATTGCTCGTGCTCCATCGGTACTTACCTCCATACGTTTATTTCATTTAATTCCATTGTCAATAATGTAGCTGTCAATCAGAATAAATATTTCTTCAGCCGTTGTTCTTGTTGACAGAGATTTACAAAATGGAAATTCATCGTGAATATTATTTTCAAAATTGTTTCTTACAAAATGCATTAAATTAGCAATATCTGATATGTTTGTAATTTCATCAACTTGCAAGGAAAAATAGTTACACAAGTAACATAATAGTTTCTTTATTATTATCTGCCATCTCCACAATACTACGCTTCGCTGTGTTATTTGATAGAGCCAGCGAATTCACTTGCTCTTCCTGATTTTTATCACATATATCCGAGATGCTACTATTTTCACTGCTGGAACTATTAATTTTTAGTTAATTACGTATAACGGTTTCAGCAAATAACTTGGATATTTCATGAGAAGCCAGTACAAGGTTTTCAGATTAAGCATTCTAACAAAAATTCAAAGGCATTGTCTTTTTGGCAGCAGAATAATTTTCTCTTATTTTGGCTATTGGATTACTTCTGTATTCCGGATGCTTTAATTCTAAGTGCCACTTTAATTTTAAAGGTTTCTAAAAGTAAATAACACATAATAGTTTGTCATCAATACCCTTTATAAAACCAACCTGTAAGTAATCTACCATAAAAGTAGGGATTTTAAAATAGACTCCGAGAAATTGGTAAACTCATCACTGGCCTACATGCACCTCGTGGCAAGTATAGCCCATAGATCCCTTGCAAACCGCCAAGATTTGGTAATTTGGCAGAATAAATCTAAAATAGATGTATTAAATGAAAATGAAATTCATTGGTTTTTATTTGGGAATTCCATAAAATTCTATTGATAGCTACCTAAAACTATGCGAAAAGAAAAATTTCTCTTCATTTGCCCTTGTTCCTTTAACATGGATAGTGAACTGCTCATGGATTACCTTTTGAGCCATCGCGGACGAAAAATATTAATAATTTCAAATTTTAATTGCGAAAGACTCGAAATTGCCTTTTGTGGTCTTGTGTGACGAGAGGGTGTAAGGCTAAATGTCATACAACTGGTGAGTAGATTTTATATCCTTTTTGTTTAGTTGTTTCGCATTGGTGGCGGATCATTCTGGTCAAACAGAAAAAAATTTACTTAATTTAATTCTTCAGCTAATTTCTGTATAGAATTGCAATTGTACTCTTATAATCAGTTTTGCAATACCAGCTGAAGATCGAAATATTTCTTTGACTTAACCATAAATGGATCATTTTTTATAATTCAACAATGTAATTTTTCTTATGAAACGTAGCAATATGAAAACAACTTATTAAAACTTCAAAACTAAAGAAGATGTTATGTTACGGAATAAAGTCCAGTTGTCTGAAAATGACCAGTATGTGTTTATATTTTTATAATTATTTTAGTTGCGGAACATATTCTGCACTGCGACTTGGAACACAATCATATAAGCGACCTTCGAAAACTAAGCCATCAAGTCATCAGCAACTCCTGCAAAAGTAAAAGCTCAAGAGGATTTATTGGAGAGGCCATCAAAAATCATTCACCAAAAGATTGCAACTTGTTCTTTAAAAGAACATCTGACAACAACGAACATCTCTTGTATTCGGTGGAATATGAGCAACGATCGTTCGCCTTTTATGCCACCTGTACCGAAGAGAATGGAAAAGCGCATCATGTAATCCGACATAAAAATTTAAAGACGGACCATGATAAATGTTTTGTATTGCATAACAATTCGCAACAAAATATTATTGATTTTTGGCATTCTTGAGAATATTTAAGTTACTTGGCGAAAGCAGATACAAATTTTATGCAATTTTTCATTCATAGCTCATTAAATGGGCATTACCTGTCTCTTATATTGTGTCTTCCCTAAAAACGCATAGAAATCTACGTCCTGGTCTTTATTCAATTAATTTGTTGCTCCGAAGAAGTTGGTGTAATTTTATGTTCATCAAGACTTGTCGCTGATTTTAAAATTTTGATTTACATGGCCGTAATTGCCATTCGGCCATCTGCACAGCGAATTGATTATTTAACTTGACTCAAAGTTGGTTTCGCAAAATCCAAAAAATTGGTTTGGTAGCCACTTACACGAGAAAAGATTCCAACGGAAAATGGCTGCACCACTTATTTGGCTGGCCATTTTTGGACCCAGAACGAGTTAGCGATTGTTTTGTCAACGCTCCGTTCGGCTCGCGGAGATAAGAATACGGCCGAGGTCAGAAAGCCCTGCTTGTCGTAAGAGGCGACTAATGGGTAGGAATCGAGAGGTGGAGAGCCGTCGCTTGAGGTGTCGGGTTCGTAGAAACGCACACGGTCGCTTAGGCGACACGGTCACCGGTCTACATTCCTAGTATCCGAGACGAGACTCTCGTGGGACCACTCTACTCTCATTCCAAGAGAACCTGTCGAGGTTGAACGAGCTGGGCCCGTACATACCTCTCTTGACCTTGTGTCAAGCGTGGTGTGGGTGCCCCGGCACGTACCCGTCAGGAGATTCAAAAGTGGTAGAGGAGAGATCCTCGGCGGCGACCTGTCTACGTGCGAGGTGGAAATTCCTCTGCCTGCTTCGCCTATCCGCCCGTGGGTGGGATAACGGGTAGGTGAGGTAATCGCAACACAGGTACTACGGCGAAGGTGAAGCCCCACGAAACGTTTCTGGTATACGTGGCGTGGCACCTTCATTTTGTTGTCGGACTCGTAGGGCAGTGGATTCGTTAACGGCCGTATAGGCGACAGGCCAGGTAGACCGGAGTCCTGCCAGTTTTTAATTGGAGGGCACAAAGCATTGCAATGTTTTGTCAACGATGCAGATATCCCTAACCTGCCTTTATTTATGAAAATGGCCGATTATATGGTAGAGAACTACAAAAGTAATAAGTCTCTTTTCCCTCTAAGTGTTTGGGTATCCCAGTCTAGCTATATACATTTCACCACAAATCCATACGAATCCTTTCATTCCCATTTTTTCAACCGTTTTTACCATTCTCATCGCAATATTCTGACTTTGTATCTACGCTTTTACAGTAATAAACATTGGTGTACATAAAACTTCAGAGTTTACATCTACCTGTCTGTAAACTCATTAGGATGACAAGCAAGCTGAAGACATCTTACGTCAAAAGTTAGAAGAGTTAAGTGGGAACAAAATTTTCAATTAAGAATTTGTGAATGTGTCATACAGATATCATAAAAACTTGTAAAAGTAAATTGGGGCAAAAATGCTGGTGATGTGTTTACGTATCTGCGGTGATGAGTTTACCTATCTCCAAAGGACGCCGCTGATCAATTTACTATATCTCGGAGGGTCTAATACTATAAAGTGATGAGTTCGTACACGTCCAAAATCTTGTCGGGTCCAGGTATTCTTCTTTTTTGTGACATTTGTAGATTGCGCATTGAGCAGCAGTTTCCAATTACCACTCGTACCTTCCTCTGAATGGATGTTACTCGACTGTCTATTATTATTGTTGCTCTTAGAACTTGTACCCGGCTGCAGATCACTCGACGGTCTGTTTGTGCAAGTCCTAGAACTTGTACTTGTTTTATAACAAATTTATCCATCGTCAATGATTCGAAAATAAACAGTCATTAAAGATATCGGGTTTTTCTTCAAAATTTATTTGAATCCTATTTATGCCAGTAATAATGCATATGTATAAAAAAATCATAAAAATAGAAAAAATGTGCGTTTAATGGTAGTTAGTGCAAAATAATTTTGTGAAATTTAGGAAGCATAACTATCTTTTGTAGTAAAAAAAGTATACACTACACAAGTCTATGAAATCTGAGAATATTTAGTAGTCACTGATCAGTTAGATGTTATTAGCAAGTTTTATATTTATAAATAGTTATAAATAATTATTTATTTACCGTACATTTGCTGTCTCGAAAATTTTTAAGACATAATCTTAAAATCCAAATAAACCAAAGCAGAGATGAGGTTTTGTTCCAATATAGGACATACATTAGGAAGTTTTCTAATAAATACCAAGCAGTACAAGCTTATTGTTGCGTTTTTATCCTTTTATTACCATTAAAAAGAGGGACCTTTTTATTTTTTGGTTGTAAATTTCAGCAGTTAACTGACGTAATAACCTGATCTATATTTTTATAACAGCAGTTTACGTCTAAAAGAAAAGACGTTAGGAGAGTTATGTATCGAGTTTTATGAGAAGTTATAAATGAAATATTCTGCGTCGATAAATTCCAATCGATCGATGTTAAGTGGAAGTAGCTGATGTATTTTTAACAGCCACCTATATGGTGAAAAATTTAGCCTTGTTTTCAAAAATTTACTACTTTGAGTGCTGATATTTAAGTTTTAAGAAAAGGAAATAGTGGTATAAAATCGTCAAATCTGACAAAGATGTAACATAGAGTTTCAAATTTTCACAGTCTACCTGTTCAGAACCCTCAGCCCCGATTTGTGAGTAACTGTGACTTCATTTTACTTCTGTCAATCAGAAATTAATTACGTTGTCAACCCTCTTAACGCCTGAATATATGGTCGTGGTGATTAGAATGCCCATTTTGAAATTACCTCCTTTCTAGAGGAAAATGTTTTTTTTTAAGTTGGCGTAAACATATATAAATATTTTTAAACGCTAGCTACAAATTCACAAGTAGATCTAACGTTCACCTAAGAGGAGAATTTAAAAGGTTGAATAATAATTGATTCATTAATAAGTCAATAATTAAATTATTTTCTTAGTTAACTGTCACTTATTGGATTATAGGTATGTCAGAATATTTTTTTCGCACGTAACAAAATAAAAAAGAGAAAGTATCATTAAATAAAATGCAAATCGACATTAGAATTATTTAAATATGTAAATTACAAAAATGATTCTTTCACAATAAGTCCATCGAAAACTAACGTATTTTTTTTCGATACGTTAAAATCAGCTATAGTCCATTTCCATCATATTGATAGCACATTATGTATGCAAATCCCTAAACTGTTGATACGGGTGACTCAATGAAAAATAGATATTTGTCAACAAGTTTACAGAAGTATATAGGAAAACAATTTTAAATTGAGTATGACCACCAGGTATAAAGGTTGAAGCAGAATAGAATACAATAGTTTTGAGGGTTACTAATCCCTAAATAAAGTTGCCAGTGTCGGAGTGATGGAGATTAACAGGTACTAATGAATGTGCAAGAAATGTAAGATGTTTATTTTATTGGTTATATATAAAATAATTTGTGGCCGTAACAGGGGCCGATTTGTAAAAAATGAATATTATTTTAATCAAATTCCATTTCAGATTCACCGCTTTCTTCAGAATCTAAGGAATCTTCAACTCCAATGTTAATTATTACCGGTTCCAGCATTGCATCAGTCATATTATCCAAATTCCACATTTTATTTTCTTGCTTGTGAGCATGACTAACAGCATTTTTCCAATTTTCTGGAGTTACTTTTGATAAGAAATGTTCTAATAATTGTTGTAAGTCTTCTAATTTAAAAGTTTTGTTGTTGCCTCCGACTTCACCCTTTACTTGAGACCATATTATATTTTCTATCGGATTCAGATCACAGTGGTATGGGGGTAAACGTAAAATAATTACGTCACGGTTTAATGCCATTTCATCAATTATATATTTTTTATAAGCTGCTTTATGTTGCCTGACAATAGGTAATAATTTCTTTTTTGTCGAAGTCTCCTTGTACTCAATTGCGTGTTTATCCAACCATTCGATTATCTCTCCTTTTTTCCATGCCGTTGTTGGCAATTTTTCTGCTAGTCTAGAATGGTAACTAGCATTATCCATGACTATGACAGAATTTTTTGGAATTAAATCCAACATTTGCTCAAAATATTCTTCAAAAACGTCAGCAGTCATTTCCTCGTGGTAATCTTTGGTTGATTTTGAGGCAAAACTTAATAATCCACCATTGACAAAATCGTATTCGTTTCCAATATGGGTTTTTATGAGTCTGTGTCCTTTTTAACGGGAATATTGTTTATTCTAGTAGATACACCTTCGATGAATGCCTGACGGGAACTTTTCACATTTGTATCAACCCATAATTATGGTACAGTATGACCTTCATTTAGCCAAGTCTCGTCCAAATAAAAAATTATTTTCCCTTCTTCTCGGTACTTTTTAATAGTTTTTAGATAATCTCGTCTCCAACATACAATGTAATCTTTTTCAATTAAAACGGATTTTCGTCTATTCTTTTGCCAACAAAATCCCATCTCTCTCAATAGTTCCCATAATTTCTTGTTGCTTATGATTGGTAACTCTTCGTTTTCTCTAATTAATGTTTGGATTTTGTCCAATGTTGAAAATTCTTTGTTAAAAAAAAATGAGTGGACACTGCGTCTTATCATGTTTTTATGTATCTCTTCAATTTCCAAGGGTTTACTCCCTCCACTCTTCTTGGGAGATGAAACAGTTTCTCCTTTTCTTTCTTTTAGGAATCTATAAATTGTTGATTCTCCAACCCCTGTCATATTTGAACACATGGTAACGATTTCACGAACATTACTTAAAAGGCGTTGATGTACAAGTGCATCGTGTACATTTAATATTATATTTTTCCCTCTTAGACTGAAGGCACCTTTAAAACTACACTTAACCGGGATAAAACCTGTTCTGAACGTCATTTTTAAATGCAAATAACAAAATATCTACACCAAAAACGTAGGTAAGTAAGACACGAACAATGTACATCTACAAACTAAACGGAAGATGCAAACAATTTCTAATTTATATTATTGGCATAAGCTGTAATGTGGCATAAAAACTACTTAAACTATCATTAGTGAAGCCTTATCAGTAATTCCAGGTAATCGTTCAAAGAAGGCATTCTTTTTGTGTCAGGCGATAACTTAAAGAATAGTATAGAAAACAATAATAACCTTTAAATTACTGTTTACATTTATTTATTTCGTGAAACATTGAATTCTCTCGTTAATCACCCGTGTAAAATTAACAATAATCGTGTGGCATATATACCGACGTTTTTTACGCACAAAAAAGGTATAGTGAGATTAGTGGACACTTATTTTACAGAAGATTTTTTAAAAGATAATGAATTGTTGACGGCATCTTAAAATATTAATTTTTTTTATTTATTTCAAAACAAGTATAGGGTGACGGCTATGGTTTTTTGACCTGTTGAGGATTTGCATACATAATGTGCTATCAATATGATGGAAAAGGACTATAAAATGAAAATGAATTTACTTTTAGTTGTATTCTTATATGTTAAATAAAATCTCGAAGTACAAAAGAAATAAATTTGTGATGGATTCGACCGCTACTTGATGGAAATTCATTTTATGTAACAAAAACAATGAAAACTTTGTTTTCAAAACTTTCACAAAATTTATTATAATATCTTATCACTAAAGCTGTTTCGACAGAGTGCCTTTCTCAATTATTCTATTTTTGGTATCTGTTTACACTTTATAGTTTTTAACATGAATAGATTGAGCAGGGGAGAACTGTTTGTCTCAAGTTGGTCATTGAGAAATCTGTCTGTATTTTTTAATTTGTTAATTTGCGTAGATTCTAATAAAAATAGTTTAGGGCCTTTATTTTGGATGTGAAGAATTTGAAATTCGTCATTAAAAGAATGATTATGATCTAGAAAGTAAAGTGCGTATGTAGAACTTTGTTAGCCCTTTTATTTACTGCTATCTTTTTTGTTCGGCCTTAAGTAATCCAACTTTGGACACAGGCCTCCCCAAAATCAATTCAGTGTTTTCTATTTTGCGCCACTTGCTTCCAGTTGTGTCCTCCCATCTTGTTAATGTCATCTGCCCATCTCATTTGTGGTCTTTATCTGCTTCTCTTTCCTAACCATGATCTACATTGTTGTATTTCGTGGTTCCATCTTTTATCCTTCAGTCGGGCAGTGTGTTCTCCTGCGTTTTTTACTTTAATTTTGCTTCTAATCCATTTGCTTGT
The DNA here is from genome assembly GCF_040954645.1 of Diabrotica undecimpunctata. Taxonomy (NCBI): domain Eukaryota; kingdom Metazoa; phylum Arthropoda; class Insecta; order Coleoptera; family Chrysomelidae; genus Diabrotica; species Diabrotica undecimpunctata. The sequence continues at coordinate 41,008,886 of NC_092811.1, read as the reverse complement.
TTTTTTGTCTATAAGTCTCACCCCGAGCATTGATCTTTCCATCGCTCTTTGCGCCTTTACTAGACTTAGTGAGTGTCCACGTCTGTGAACCATACGTGAGTATAGGGAGGATACACTGATCTTAAATTCTGGTTTTCAAATATTGTTCTATTTTAGCGCTTTTCAAGATCCAACTCGGTTTTTCAAATCCTGTCCACGCTAACCTTATTCTTCTGGTAATTTTGGCAGTTTGATTTTATTTCTTAACTTTCATTATCTGTCCCAGGTAGATGTATTCACTTACTGTTTCTAAATTTATGTCGTTCAACGTTATTTTTCTAATTTTTGGTGTAATTGTCATTATGTTTGTGTATGTGTGAGGATAAACACACACACCGTAAATATAAGTTGTGCCCTCCGAGACATTGTATTAAAAAAAAACAATATATAGAGATGTGTAAAAGATATAATCTTTTAGCGAAAGCCGCTATCGCTTTATTAAATTAAATGGCCAAATATATGGCCTAGGAGGACAAATTCGTTAAACTTCCCGTGCTCGAATCGATATCAATAAAGTGTTATGATCATTTCGGCCTAGCCCAGCCTCATCAGACACTTTGGGCTGATACAAATTCAAACTCGGAAAGTCCAACGAATGTCTCCCAAAACTTCACTACAACAGTAGTTAGCTACAAAGGCGCCACCTGCTTTGGCGGCCGTGAACGAAAACGATATGATAATATCGTTTTTTGTATCCTCTGCGCTATGCGGAATGTGTAAAAGATATAATCTTTTAGCGAAAGCCGCTATCGCTTTATTAAATTAAATGGCCAAATATATGGCCTAGGAGGACAAATTCGTTAAACTTCCCGTGCTTGAATCGGTATCAATAAAGTGTTATGATCATTTCGGCCTAGCCCAGCCTCATCAGACACTTTGGGCTGATACAAATTCAAACTCGGAAAGTCCAACGAATGTCTCCCAAAACTTCACTACAACAGTAGTTAGCTACAAAGGCGCCACCTGCTTTGGCGGCCGTGAACGAAAACGATATGATAATATCGTTTTCTGTATCCTCTGCGCTATGCGAAATGTGTAAAAGATATAATCTTTTAGCGAAAGCCGCTATCGCTTTATTAAATTAAATGGCCAAATATATGGCCTAGGAGGACAAATTCGTTAAACTTCTCGTGCTTGAATCGGTATCAATAAAGTGTTATGATCATTTCGGCCTAGCCCAGCCTCATCAGACACTTTGGGCTGATACAAATTCAAACTCGGAAAGTCCAACGAATGTCTCCCAAAACTTCACTACAACAGTAGTTAGCTACAAAGGCGCCACCTGCTTTGGCGGCCGTGAACGAAAACGATATGATAATATCGTTTTCTGTATCCTCTGCGCTATGCGAAATGTGTAAAAGATATAATCTTTTAGCGAAAGCCGCTATCGCTTTATTAAATTAAATGGCCAAATATATGGCCTAGGAGGACAAATTCGTTAAACTTCTCGTGCTTGAATCGGTATCAATAAAGTGTTATGATCATTTCGGCCTAGCCCAGCCTCATCAGACACTTTGGGATGATACAAATTCAAACTCGGAAAGTCCAACGAATGTCTCCCAAAACTTCACTACAACAGTAGTTAGCTACAAAGGCGCCACCTGCTTTGGCGGCCGTGAACAAAAACGATATGATAATATCGTTTTTTGTATCCTCTGCGCTATGCGAAATGTGTAAAAGATATAATCTTTTAGCGAAAGCCGCTATCGCTTTATTAAATGAAATGGCCAAATATATGGCCTAGGAGGACAAATTCGTTAAACTTCCCGTGCTCGAATCGATATCAATAAAGTGTTATGATCATTTCGGCCTAGCCCAGCCTCATCAGACATTTTGGGCTGATACAAATTCAAACTCGGAAAGTCCAACGAATGTCTCCCAAAAGTTCACTACAACAGTAGTTAGCTACAAAGACGCCACCTGCTTTGGCGGCCGTGAACGAAAACGATATGATAATATCGTTTTCTGTATCCTCTGCGCTATGCGAAATGTGTAAAAGATATAATCTTTTAGCGAAAGCCGCTATCGCTTTATTAAATGAAATGGCCAAATATATGGCCTAGGAGGACAAATTCGTTAAACTTCCCGTGCTCGAATCGATATCAATAAAGTGTTATGATCATTTCGGCCTAGCCCAGCCTCATCAGACATTTTGGGCTGATACAAATTCAAACTCGGAAAGTCCAACGAATGTCTCCCAAAAGTTCACTACAACAGTAGTTAGCTACAAAGACGCCACCTGCTTTGGCGGCCGTGAACGAAAACGATATGATAATATCGTTTTCTGTATCCTCTGCGCTATGCGAAATGTGTAAAAGATTTAATTTACTTTAATAAAGCGATAGCGGCTTTCGCTAAAAGATTATATCTTTTACACATTTCGCATAGCGCAGAGGATACAGAAAACGATATTATCATATCGTTTTCGTTCACGGCCGCCAAAGCAGGTGGCGCCTTTGTAGCTAACTACTGTTGTAGTGAAGTTTTGGGAGACATTCGTTGGACTTTCCGAGTTTGAATTTGTATCAGCCCAAAGTGTCTGATGAGGCTGGGCTAGGCCGAAATGATCATAACACTTTATTGATACCGATTCGAGCACGGGAAGTTTAACGAATTTGTCCTCCTAGGCCATATATTTGGCCATTTAATTTAATATATAGAGTTCATAAACACTTTAGGAAAAAGATACATAATTGGTGACGATTTTAAGGCAAAGAATACCCACTGGGGCTCTAGGCTAACTACAACTAAAGACAAAGAACTATTGTCAGCTGTTAAGGAAAAAAAGGGTAAAGTAATCTCTACTGTTAGACCAACATACTGGCCTACCGATAGAAACAAAATTCCAGACCTGATAGAGTTCTTTATTTACTAAAATATCTCAGCTAACTATCTGGATATCAATGACGGCTGGGACATGAACTCTGATCACTCGCCGATAATTTTAACTATGAGTTATACATTGATTAAAAAAGATTTAAGTCCAATATTAATTAATAAAAAAACTGACTGGGAGAATTTCAAAATAAACCTTGAAAACAAAACTAATCTTGCTGTGCCATTGAGAAACACGAGGCAACTTGATGAAGAATTAAGTTTTTAGAAAAAAAAAAGTTTTTAGATCAAAGTTGGTGTACCACAAGGTGTATTAGGTCCGGTCCAGAATTAGAACAAAACACTATTGTTAACTTCGCGGATGATACAGCCATACTAGCGATAGGAGACACTAGTGAAGAAGCCACTGATAAGTTGCAACTATCAGAAATACATACCTGGACCAGAATATGGAGAATAACTTTAAATGAGTCTAAATCTGCATATATCCACTTTAAAAATAATAAATAAAAAATTTCCCAATTAGAATAAATGATACCCAAGTTGCAATATCAGCAAAATACTTGGGCATCACCCTAGATGCTAGGCTGCGCTGGAAAATCTATGTCAAAAAGAAAAGATGGGAGCTTGATATTAGATATAAAAAATGATTCGAAAAAGTGATTCGAAAAAATTCAACATTATCCATTCATAATAAATGATCCATTTACAAGCAAGTACTGAGGCCAGTACGGGTATATTGGTGCCAACTCTGGGGCTGTACCAAAACTAGTAATCTACATATTATCCAGAGATTTTAAAGTAAGCCATAGGGTAAGCCCTTATATTAAAGTATTTGCTCTATATTCAGCTAGGTCATAAAATAACTGATAATTGGTCATTTCTGACCAGATAGCAGTATACAAACACCGTACAGGTGTTGTACAAAAAAAATATTAAAACAGCAACTGAATATATGGTACAGACACAATTTATCCTAGAACATACGTGCATCCCACGCGACTGCTTATATAACAAGTTCCTATGCGAGTAATCCAGGGATAACTCGTGCATTATTTAATGGCAAGAGCTACATTCATTAAAATTAGATCATTTTTTATTAACAGGAATCTCAATTTAGAACTGAGGATGCGAATGACCCAATGCTATGTCTACTCTATATTATTATATGAAAGTGAAGCTTGGACTTTGTAAAAAACTTAGACATAGACGCTTGTTTAATATTTTTACGACTAAACGTCAAATAAAAAAGCAAGTATTGAACCTCATACAGAAATCACATGCACTAAAATTGACCACACATTAAAATCAGTTGAAATTGAATTCACATGCACAAAGAAATCTGGTTCCGAGAGTTAGAACTTATAAAAACGATTAAAAAAGAGAAGTAGGCAAAAGAGCCATGTCATGGCTTCGCAATATCAGAACTTGGACGGTCATGAATGTTCAACTATTACTAAGAGTGGTGCCGAATAGAAAACATTTTAATGTAGTAATCACTTAATATAAACACAAAATATTATAAATTAACTAAAAAATACTTACATTGTTTAGGACTAAGTTTGGTTGCTGCAAAACTCTGATATTGAAATAAATACTAGCGAGCACCTAACAAGTTTACCAGCAAAGTTGTAGGTTAAAAAGACATGTGGAAATACTAAAAATTATATACCACCTAAAAATAGGCCAGCCACAATACACATGAAATTTTATGGGTGTGTAAAGTCACTGGCAATCAAAGTTGCCACTGAGTGGAATTAAGTAAAAAGGTCACGATGCCTTGGATAAAAAATTTCACATAATAGCATAGTTGCAACTCGAAACAACTCTTTACAGCTATTGGCTCTAAAGTAGTTGTAAAGAGGCCATAATAAATGTCAAAATTCGTAACGGAGGCAGCACTTAAAGGAGAATATGTATTTAATTATAATATTTATGACGATCCATTGCTAAGGTGTTTCCATGAAGTAATTCTGGCTACAGAACAAGTTTTTGGATAAAGGGTCTAAGTAAAAGTTAAAAAATTTTGTTGGGAACTCTGATTTTTCTGCTTTCTATTCTTATTAGTTTTCAAAAAGTAAAATGAAAACTATAATCTAATATTTTTTTTCCATCTAATGTTTATTCTTCTTCTTCTTCATGTGCCATCTCCTTTAAGAAGGTTGGCAACCATCATGCCAATTCGCACTTTCGATACCGCTGCTCTAAAGAGGTCAGTAGAAGTGCAGTTAAACCAAGCTCTAAAATTGTTTAACCACGAGATGCGTGTTCTTCCGCGCCTCCTTCTACCCTGTATTCTTCCTTGTATCATTAATTGCAGCAAGTTATAACGCTCGCTCCTCATGACATGTCCCAGATATTGCAGTTTTCTGACTTTAATTGTATTTATAGCCTCTTTATATTTTCCCAAGCTTCTCAACACCTCGACATTCGAGACTCTATCCATCCAACTTATTCTTAATATCCTTCTGTAGCCCCATAACTCGAAGGCTTCTAATTTGTCCAAAACATCTTTCTTTAATGTCCAAGACTCCAACCCATAAAATAATACGAAAAACACGTAACATCTCAGAAGTCTTATCTTTAAAAAAATTGAAATTTCCCTGCTGCAAAGAACTTTTTTCAGTTTGTTGAAAGAATTTCTTGCCTGTCCTATTCTTGCCTTAATCTCTTCTGTGTACTCATTATTTTAGTTAATTATTGTACCCAGATATTTATATTTTTCAACTTTTTTAATTTATTCTCCATGTATTGTTATGTTTTCTTGGCGCTGTTGGGCTTTTGTAATTACCATTAATTGTGTCTTTTTTGTGTTTAGGGACAGTCCGTTTTCTTCACTGACTTCTACGATTCTGTCAATCATTTGTTATAAATCCCCAAGACATTCCGCTAATAAAATAGTGTCGTCGGCAAACCGTATATTATTGATTGGTCGGCCATTTACTTTTATTCCCACAGTTAGTTCTTCTAATGTTTCCTGGATTATTTCCTCTGAATACAAATTGAACAAAGTACGATGCTGATGCCTTCTCAATCTGTATTTCATTTGAAAAGACGTTGTTCTCTTTTAGCACAGCGATGTGATTATAATAGATAGCGCTAGTGATCCTGATGTCTCTTATATTTAAGTTTTTCCTTTCAAGTAATTCGATAAGACGGTTATGTCTGACCTTATCGAAGGCTATGTTGTAATCCAAGAAACACATATACTGGCTGATTAACATATATGCACCTTTGCACATTCACAGCGAACAGGGCTTCCCTCGTTTCCAGTGCATTTCTAAATCCAAATTGTGTGTCACTTATGTCCTGCTCAAGTTTGTTGTGTATTCTCCGGTGTATAATTTTTAAAATATTTTCAGCGTATGACTTATTAAACTTATTATCCGGTGGTCTTGGCATTCTTTTGCATGTGGTTTTTTTGTTAATGTTATGAATGTTGACATCAGCCAATCTCTGGGAATGATTCCTGTACGATATATTCTATTGAATAAGTCGACCAATATTCCAATTTGCTGTTCTTCTATTAACTGTATTATGTCTACAGGTATTTCGTCAGGACCTGTTGCCTTGTTGTTTTTTGTTCGCTTTATCGCCTCTAATACCTTATCTTCTGTTATGTCTGGGCCGTTGTCGAACTTTTCCTGCTCTATTACTATCTCAGTTCGTTCGTTTTTAAATAGTTCTTGAATATATTCCTGCTATCTTTTAAGACTTCCACCGACGTCTATAATTATTTTGCCGTTTTTATTTAGCAGTATATTTGTTTTTTTTTTTCTTAATATTAGTGCCTGTTATTTCCCTAATTTTTTTTTGAAGGTTTAAGTTATCATGTTTTTCTACGAACTGTTCAATCTCTTCGCATCTGTCACTATACTATCTTTCCTTTGCATCTCTGATCTTTCTTCTTATTTCTGTGTGTATAATAATATACACGTTTTTGTCTTTGGTTTTATAAGATCTTCTTGCTTTCATGAGATCCAGAATCTCATCTGTCATCCATTCATTTTTGTTCTTGATCAGCTTAGGTGATATGTTTTAATGTTTATTGCAAACTGACAATTCGGTAAAACATTACTGTCATATAAAATAAGCTCCAGTCTTCTTAGAAAAAGCCGTTTAAATACTTTGCATATAATAATAGGCAACAAGCAAATTGGGCGATTTGGAGATACTTTCGTATGATTCTTATTGGTTTTGGAATAAAAACAATTTGAGCAACTTTCCATTGAAGTGAGAAATAACTTGTTTTTAGTATTGAAAGAAATATAATAATATAATCTTATATATTTTAAAACTTTTGTGACATTGGCATAGTTAACCCGGTTTGTTTAAAATCAAGATATGGCGCATGGTGTCACATAACGCAGAACATTGCATAACCATTATCTCACCTTGTACGATTTAACGTGGGAGTCTACATCTATCGGATCCAATAAAATATGAATGAAAATTGTAATTAATAAACATTAGAAAACAACGACAACACGTTCGATGTTATTCACCTTTAAAACACTTACGAATGCAAATTTTAAAATATACAGGTGGTTCCTTTAATGTGTGGGAGATTTAATTTGCGAGAAACCAATAATCTAAGTTACATCTTCCAATAAAGTCGTGATTTGTAACAAATGAGACTTTAAATTACGTTTTAACATTTCTAAAATATGGGGAAAGTGTTATTTTACTCCTACGAGATACTAATTGGCTAATATACCGAGAGTCTCTCGGCAAATTAACTGTCAGATTAATCGCTCTTAATAGAAATGTAGATTTTTATTGCAACTAATATGTTTACTGTCCTACCCTTTCTTCACAATTTTTTTTATTTCGAAATATGTGTCTCGACTGCCAATGGTTAATGACGCAGGTATAATTTACATTTACATTTAAACTTTTAATACTTTTACATTGGGTACAATACTACTTACAATAAAATTTGTGAAATACATTTTTTTTTTAATTAAATTTTATAACTTTGAATTTTTTACAAAGTTTAATACATTTTTGTAGTAGCAAAATATATAAACACCAAGACATACACAAAATATCATGGATGAGACCAGCGAGTCTGGAGGAAAATTAAATAGACCATGTACTGATTAAAAAGACACACAAACAATCGATAAATGACATTAATATTATTGAGTGTTTAATTAACATTCTTAAAACGAAAAATATGGTATTAAAAAAGTCAGTAATGTTTTTTCTTAAGGTAATTCGGTTGGTCTAATCATTAGACCAATAAAAATATACATTTTCAATAAAATATTGATACAGTCCTTTATTTACTATACTCCTATTACAGGTCAAATGTTTATATACAGCAAACGATGCACCACATACCTATATAACTAATTCTTTTTCTCTTTCTGCTCTCTCTTACCTATAGCATTACATATGTAATGATTGTGCAGATTGACTCCTATATAAATTTTTAACGGCGAACGCGTGTATAGAAGTATAACTTCTACCGGCAGTCCCACTGGACTGCCACACCCGTTTTTTTCATTAGCACTCGACGAATCCACTGATATTAGTTCCACAGCTCAACTTCTCATATTCATACGAAGTGTTACTCAAGATTTTGAAGTCTTAGAAGAGTTATTAGGAATTTGTTCATTGAAAGGTCAAACCAAAGGAGTTGATATACTCAATGTTCTTTTGGATGAGTGTTCAAAAACTGATTTGGACTTATGGGGATCAAAATTATGGGGAGTTGCGACTGACGGTGCTCCTTTGATGATTGGTGTCAATTCCGGGCTAGTTACTTTGCTGAAAAAGCATCTGCAAGAAAAAAACATAAACGCTGAAGATCTTATGCAGTTTCACTGCATTATACACCAAGAAGCCCTCTGTTCTAAAAAAATTGAATTTAAAAATGTCAGGAAAGTGGTAGTTTCGATTGTAAATTACATAAAATCACGAGGACTCAATCACAGACAATTTAAACAATTCCTTGATGACATCGAAAGCGAATACGGAGATTTACTGTATTATACATTAGTAAGGTGGCTAAGTCGTGGATTGACACTGGAACGGTTTCTAAATTTAATAGAAGAAATTGGAATGTTTCTAGCGGAAAAGCAAAGGGATGTCCCGGAACTTAAAAATCGTGATTGGTTGTGTGATTTGGCTTTTTTAGTTGACATTACAAATCATTTGAATGTCTTGAACACACAGTTGAATTCTGGAAATTACAATCATTTTCCGAATTATAAGAAAATGGCTGAAAAATTCAACAAAACTGCGATTAATTTCAGTTATGTACAAAAACTAGATATTTTGATTCAATTTTTTCAAGAAAGATTTTCAGAGTTTAAAAAAGTGAAACCTCTGTTGGACATATTCAGCAATCCTTTCACGATTTCAGTTGAAAATGCGCCAGAGTCAATGCAGTTAGAAATTATCGACACTATATATGTGAACAAACTTTTTCAATACTAAATAATAATAAAACAAAAAATCGAAACCGCCTTACAAATGAAAGTTTGGAAGCAGTTTTACGTGTTGCTACAAGTATATTTGCCCCATATATAAAAGATTGTAAGCACTACGCAGTGCCACGCTTCAAATTAATAAATTATTTTTCAATTTTAATAAATTATTATCAATTCTTTATTGTCTTTAATTACCTATACTTCTGGCGGCCGGCCCGCCATCAGTTCATGATTTGCCCGACCCGAGTGGCCCCTAGTCTTAATAAGTCTGTGCATCCCTGGTCTAATGTATAAAGAACAGAAAATTCTATTTCTTCAGAGTGGCTTATGCTCTATGACATTTCGTATAATATTTAATGCTGTTTATTTCTCTTTATGGAAACCCTTAAAGCGCATGTACTATTATTTACGTCTTCTATGTCATCTTAATAATTAGTATTGGTTTTCTAAGTTACTGAACGGATTATATCATCTCAGATATTGTCCCAGCAGTCACAATTTCATCAACGTACGTAACGGCAAAGTTATCAAAGGATATTCCTGATTCAGACACCACTGTATTTCATTCTGCAGGAGTTGAAACAGAAATATCTTGGGTTTTAGCTTCCTTTGTTGACGACAATGGAAAATCACAATAATTTTTTATAGTAGTTATAATATACATTTCTCTAAGATTTATTAGCCACCCTCGTGGTTTGCAATACATCTGTAGTAGAATTCTGTTTCCTTTCATATTAATTAAGATGTTCCTGACAAATTATTTTTTATAAAATGAAGAAGTTTTTGATTAATCATTGATCCATAGGCTGTATTTATGATGTATTGACAGGCAGGTAAAACTGTAAGAAAACATTTCATGAGAAAACTGAAATATGGTGAAGTTAAAGAAATAGTCAGCAAAATAATAAGTATAAAAATCAAATCGATAATACAACAGAAAACACAGAAGAGAAGATAAAAAAAGTGCGGATAATATAGGCTAATAAGTCTAATGAGCCATACATTAAAATTTTTTCTTAAAATTATACATCGCAGAATATACAAGCTATGCGAAGAGAGAATACAAGACACACAGTTTGGATTCATGAAAGGCGTAGGTACGAGATATGCACTGTTTAGTCTACAGGTATTATTCCAAAGATGCAGAGATGATATCTACACCTCCTTTGTGGATTACCAAAAGCATTTGACACAGTTTAACACCAAAAAATGATGGATGTTCTAACAAAAGCCCAAATAGATAATAAAGACCTGCGTATAATATAAAATTTATACTGGAACCACTCAGCCACAATGAGAACAAATCTTGGGGATGAACCGACGAAAGCGATCTAGATTCTGCGAGGCGTTATACAAGGATGTATACTTTTACCTATATTATTCAACCTATATTCAGAGGAAATATATATTGAAGCCTTGGAAAATTGCGAACATGGAATCTTTTTAAATGCAGAAAGCCTAAACAGCATCTGCTATGCAGATGACACTATTATTTTTGCAGACAGTTTAAACAGTATACAGCAACTAACAAACAAAGTTAATGAAGTAAGTAAAAGATTTGGACTACAAGTAAACATACCAAAAACTAAATTTATGGTCATCAGCAAAAATAAAATTAGAGACGTCCAGCTGCTTATCAAGAACACACCAGTGGACCGAGTAAAACAGTTAAGCTATCTTGAAACAATAGTTAGCGAACAATAAGATCATTCACAAGAAGTAAAATGTAGAACAGAGATGGCTAGGAGTGCATTCAGCAACATGGCCAAACTCTTTAAAAGCCACAACCTTAATCTGGATATAAAAGTTGGGTCCTACGATGTTATATCTTCTTGATATTATACTACGGAGTTGAATCCTGGACACTCACTGAAGCAATGGAGAAAATAATTGAAGCCTTCGAGATGTGGCTATACAGAAGAATCCTAAGGATATCATGGACGGACAATATAACCAACGAGATTGTACTACAAAGAATGGGGAAAGAAAGAGAAGTGATGTATACGATTAAAAGGAGAAAGTTAGAATATCTCGGACCCATTATGAGAAATGTTACAGATTACTGAAAATACTCCTTCAAGAAAAAGTATTCGGAAAGCGAGGAATTGGGAGAAGAAGAGTATCTTTACTTTACTTTTATGATTTGCAATACATCTATAATAGAATTCTTTTTACTTTTATATTTATCCACATATTATTAACGTTTCAATTTCCACTTCGGAAATAAACGTATTTTAACCTTAAAAAAAAGAAAAAAAAATTTATACAATGAGGAAGCTTTTGATGATACATGGATCCTTACGCTGTAATTATGACGTAGTGGCAGACAGGTATTAAATTTTATCAAGATTTTATTTTTAATCTTTGGCCATTTTATAATTAATATTTATAAGCCGATCTCAAGTCATCCTTTTTTTTTATTTAGAAAAAAACATATAATCCACATCAACCACGCAGGGTTATTAGTGGAGTAACGTACACAAGAGTTCATTTTATTTACATTAAATAGATGTATGTAAACGTAAATCTTTTAAATAATTTCTTACATGGTCAGTGTTTATGGTTAAAGTGGTTTTGATGTCATCTGAGATTCCATATTTTCTTCTTATTTCTCCGTGGTACTGGCAGTCAATCAGAATATGCTTCAACGTCAATGGGAGAGAACAGTTTCTGCAGGTTGGAGAAGATTCTTTGTTGATTAGGAATTTATGGGTCAGTGCAGTGTGTCCAATTCTTAGTCCGTTAGTTATTACTTGGTCCCTTCTATTGGATGGATTATTCGAGATGGTCTTCACAAGGAGATCAATTTCAAATAGTTTGGTTCCTTTAAGTCATCCTTGCATTTGTATTTTCTTCATATTCTAGAGAAAGCGATTAACATAATTGGCATCCTGAAAAACAATGAGGTTTTTAAGATTAACTGGTGACTACTGGTGAGAGTTTTTCTGTACTCGACATGATTGGCTAACAGTGTAGTCAAACGTTTCTTCACATGTCCCTGCCACGATACTAATTAGTTTGAAAAGTTTAAGTATTATTTATTATGAAAACATTTGCTGAGCAGTCAACAGAGTCCGCTTAGCCATGATAATTTCCAACCTTCGATAGAAGGTGGGACTTAAAGAAGAAGAAAACATTTTAAAATAGTCCCATTTTGACAGCATTGAAAATGTTGTCAGGTTTATAACTATGTAGCAAATCTTTAAAAGTAAATTTATATCATCTTTTGAACTTTTCTATCCATTCATTACCGGCCTAGATATTTCGCCTTTTTCTAATAACAGTGTACTAATATTTTGATTTGCACGACATTGCTTATTTAAATTAAGTAAACACTTTCCCATCCCGCAAATTCTGCAATTCGTCGGCTTTTATAGGACGAGTTTAGACCGTTTTAAATTTTTTTCATGATGTCTAATTCATTTTTTATCACTGTTCACAGAGTACTCATTGGCAGGCCAAATTGTTCAGCAACATCTTTCTTCTTTTAACAGATCTTCACAGCTTCGAACACTTCTGACTTTTCAACGAGACTTAAACTTTAAATTAAATTAAAAATAATAAAATTTTTACTTTTTAATCACTTGTTAACGTAGTTCATAAATTCCTGTGATAATCCTATTTATAGTATACTTCTAAATTATTTTTTAAGAAACATTGGTATACATATATTGTTGGCAAATTCTTAAGTCGGTAACTTATTTTTCTTTGAACTGTAAAATGAATACCTTTTTACCAAATATGTAGGTGGTACAGGTTGTAAAATAAATCATTGTTATGTTCGAGATAAAGACGTACAAATACGTCAATTTAGTAAAATGAAGGTTTTTGGAGCTTGAAATAAAGGAAACAAAACATTTTTTGATATTTAAAAGTTTTGGACTTTTAATTGCGATAATTTTCGGGACAAACTATATACTTTTATAATATTTTATTAATAAAAAATATAAATAAAAATAAATCAATAGCGATATTTATAAATGGTTTTCTTGGAATGTCATGGTTTTTGCAAAAATTTAACTTGATAATAAGTTAATTTTGAATGAATGAATTTTGCATATATTTACATAAATGCTAGAATATATTTTTATTTTTACGAAATATTACTACTTAGTTTTGAGAGAAACAATAACCAATCTTTATGAATTACTTAAAATAATGATTGTAAATAATATCTTCATCATTCTTTGAGGCCAGTTCTAAAAATTTACTGCATTAAAAGAAAATGTAAATTTAACTACTAATTTTTGTAATTTCTGTAGTTTGTTATTGGTTTTTATATTAAAGATTGTTCAGTTATTGGATTTGTTTTGCCATTATGATTTTCGGCAATATCTTGTTTGACTTTCTTGAAGTTTTCGTTTATTTTAAATTTCGTTTTCGCATATGTGCTGTCTTGTTTGAGTTGGATTGTATCCATGATTTTCTTGGAGCTAGAGTGCTTCACATTCTGTAGTTTTACTCTTATCGACAAAAACACCGGATTGTGATCGGGGATATGTCGGCTACTGGATAAGTTTTATATGATATTATAGAACTTCTATATCTTCTGTTGACGATAATATTAATCTATTTGATTTCTGACTATGTTCTTGTTGTCAGCTGGTGGTCTTATGTGTATAATCTATGTTAAGGAAGTTTAAACCAGGTATTTGCAATTATGAGTTCCTTATTGATATAGAAATTTACCAGCCGATTGCCACTTTTTTTTAGAAAAAAAGTAAATTTTACGGCGAATTTCAAATGGACTCAATTTTTCCGAGATTTCCCATGTTTCCCGACCAGTGAAAACTATGTAGTTATTCATATTTCGACGAGCTACCCCAGATTAAAAAAAAAAGACTTCTAGCTGCAATGGAAGCCGAGATAATGTAAATTTTTTCTACGTGTTTCAATTTGAAGGAAAAATGGAGCTGAAGTTCCCTCCACTTTCCTATGTCGATCTTTCGAAAGTACCTTCGTTTCGAAGGGCTGTAAGTTTCGAAAAATTTGATGAATTTTATAGCTATAAGTTTCAGTATAGAGTTAAGATTTTCATTCAAAATTTGTGCAAATTTTACTTCTTAATTAATTACTATTTAAATGGGAATAAGCCACAATTAAAGGTTAAAGTACGTTTATTGACGTTTCAATTTTAAATAGTAAATTTACTAATGTTTGTATTTTGGGAACGATTTCCGAAGTGGAAATTGAAACGTCAATAAACGTACTTTAACCTTTAATTGTGGCTTATTCCCATTTAAATAGTAATTACTTTAAAATGCCACAAGAAAATAGCTTCAGAACAATATTTTACTTCTTAATGTTTATAAACAATGTGTATATGATTTTTTTAAAAATAGTCTTTAACTTCGTTTCTATTGGTCACAGAAGGTTTTTTTTAAATGTGAGTTTTTTTTTACCAGCTATCAAATGGTTGTACGTATAGGTCTGTAGCTTGAAAAATATAAAAGTTATTATTATTGTTTATAAGTAAAAAATGTACCCCTTTTTCAAACGTTTATTTTGTAAATAATTTCGATGAAAACGCAATATGAATTTAACTTCTGAGATAGTTTAAGTCTTAAAAAATCCTATAACATTTGCTAAATGTCTCTAGCATCATTAATAGAGCAAGTTCAATAGTTTAAATATTTATCCTCAGGGATAAATAAATTAAATAACTTTTAAATATTTAACTTATCGGGGAGAAATTTCGCACATATTTAAAAGGCGGTAATTCCTCGATGTTCAAATGCATTAATAACATTTTATTTTGTTAATTAAAAAATTAAGAAAATTTATAAATTAGTGCCAAAAATCTGCTTTTTTCCAAATATCTCCGTAAATTATTTATCAATTTTAATTTATAAAACGGGAAAATAAAAATATTCTTGATATAAAAAAATGATATAAATATTTTTTGTGTAAAATATAAGGGAAAAAACTAGACAAAAAATCGAATTGTGACCATAAATTATTGTTTAAAAAAAAGCAAGGTAAAAATACGAGTACTTTTTCATCTATTCGTTATCTAGTAACCCCCACCTATGTCTTAAAAGCTTCAAATATCTGCGAAAAATTTTGCCGTGAAATTGATGATTTTTGCATAACCAGACTGGGCTAAAGAGTTAGCATGTCTAAACTATTATACTGCACACTGGCCCAACTGTCACTTGGGCCACATTTCTATAACTAAATCATATGAAATGTTTACGTAGCATAACTGTACAACTCGCGTCATCTCTTGGTACACAGCAAAATGTTATAATATAGTATTTTTCATATAAAAATGCGTGTACGTCACAATCTATATAAAGTCACTTATATTTAAAATTTCCAGAACGTCAACCTTATGAGTTCAAATTTTCCTAACATAGCTAATAATACGAAACCCATATGGAACTGCTCGATCTTTCACAGGCGTCAACATGGTATAATAATCAGAAAAATGTAATCATCACTATATTGGGAATTTTAAAATTATATTAATTAAATAACCAAAAACATTTGTCATTATTAATAATATAAAATTTTATGAAATAACTCTTTAAGTCTAATATTCCACAAAATAATAAGTTTAATTAAATATATTAGACAATTGTACGCAACTGATACCGGAATACTTTTCGGTTCTGTTCAAAATTTTTTGACAGTTCAGCGTGTGGCAAAATTGTTTAAAGTGTTGCCGCTTTTTTAGAGTAAGAATTTTGTTTATGTTTTGATTTCTTACACAATTTGATCATAATATATTATATATTAATAAATTGTATTTATAAATACATATTAAATTTAGATTAATAGCTTTAAAAACTAATTATTGTTGTGTATTGTGATTGTGCTATGCCAAAACAACTAAATAGTCTGTAGAAAGCTTATAAGCTTTCATTTAAGATAGATTATTTTAAACAAGAAATAATGGCGGGACGTTTTTATTATTAAGCTCTAAAAGTGGTAAGTTTAAAATTTATAATATATAATTTTGTATTAAAATGTTTTCTTGTGTATTTTAGTGTGTTGCAGTAATCTTAAAACTAAGTGTATTTACTGTTAATATAATAGTTTGACAAATAGTTGGCATTTTAAAAATTCCTCACTTACTAACTACTATTCTGATTAATTACTATTTAAATGGGAATAAGCCACAATTAAAGGTTAAAATACGTTTATTGACGTTTTAATTTCCACTTAGGAAATCGTTCTCAAAATACTTTGATTATTATTTTGAGAACGATTTCCGAAGTGGAAATTGAAACCTCAATAAACGTATTTTAACCTTTAATTGTGGCTTATTCCCATTTAAATAGTAATTAATTTTAAATGCCACAAGAAAATAGCTTCAGAACAATACTATTCTGATGTTTTGGCAACGCTGTGGGGCTCTAATGTCGTAAATCTTTAATGACGTGCACGCATTTTTGTATAAAAAATACTGTAGATGAGCCACTTTGAAATGAAAGATATGATAAAATGCCACCTATTGTACTACCTCTCTGAATTATACAAAAAAATTAGTTGGCCACTCTGCTTCTGAGCAACTCAATTATAAATTATTGAAAATCCTTTTCTTAAAAACAGCTGTTGTACTAGCGTGTTCGTTACGTAAACCAACGGGCAAATGCCATTGGTGATAAAGCAAGCAGCGAGTTTTGCAAGTAAAAGTTCAAAGCAAAGAGCGAGTTTTGGATATAACTGTAATTTTCTCGGGAGCATAAAGAACAAGTTTTGGAAAATTCTGATTTTATCATTCGATTCCGATTTAAAATTGAAATAAATTTAACCCTTAACTAGCGTCGTGGTTTATTCTGCTATTAACTGCGTCCTGGGATCTACAGGACCCCATTTTTTTTGTTGAAATTATTAAAGACATAATTCATTATTTAGTTATAATTTTTAATTATTTAAGCTGAAATTAAACCATGTAAGCCCATTATCTATTTATTTTTCATTAATAATGACCAAAACTCTAAAAAAATGTAACATAACATATTTTTTAAGGTTTTCTGACAGCAGACTCTAATTTCTTCCAAAAGAAATATAAAAAATAAAATCACTATTTGTTTCTAGATTTTTTCGGTAATATGAAGAACACAGAATTAACGTTTACAAACTCTCTAATTAAAATATATTATTATCAACAAAACTGTGAACTATTTGCGAGTAACATTTTTCTAAATGCAATCCTTGCAAACATAATGCTCTGCAGTCTCCGTACATAGGTCGGGAACATTAGGTGGACGACATTTTTGTCATTCTTTCGAACCACATCTTTTCGTTTCTGGTTCTGACTATTTAATTCTTCCCTCTCTGCTTCAGGTAAAGCTTTCATTAGTATTCTACTGATTCCCATGCGAAGCTCCCTAGGAAATCGAAAATTGTACAGTCTTATATTGAGATGTGGTTCTGCAAGTTACCCTGCAAGAATTTTGTTAAAGACTTCTTTCTCTATGGCTTGGTTGTTTTTTTAACATGAATGTAAAATGTGTAGAATAGTAGAATTAGTAGAATATGTGGTATATTTTTAATCTAGTGCATCCACACCGCCTTTTGTTTGATTATAGAAGCAAATATTGTGAATTTATTAGACTCTCTGTCCTCACATTCGGTATGGTGCATTGATGATATTAAGACAAATGCCTTGCCTTTTTTTGAACGTAGGAAATTACAGTGTAGTCATTTGTAAAACCATAAATGGAAGATCCTTCAGCTCTGCTCCGACTTGCAAGGAACTGCATAGGTATTTCCTTTTTTTCGCTTGAGCGCGTCAACATAGGTTATTCCTTGTTTTTTATTGCATCTATGACTTCTATAGATGAAAAACAATTGTGTGCTGTGACATTTCGGTGTGAATTAGCAATTGGATGACACAATGTAACATTGCTTTTGTTGGTTTCATGAAACAAGTCTCCTCATTTGTTAGGGAAAAATTATCATTATACTTACCAAAGTAAATATACAGCCATTATAGAAATAGTGTGAACTTGCTTGTGTTGAAGCCATAATTTTCAGTCCATATCTCCGAGGTTTATTAGGTATGTAAACTAATGAGGGGTCTAGATTTAAAACCAGACATTTTAGATCCTGTTATAAATTTTAAAATATACGATAAGGCGTAAACTAAAGAAAAAGTAATGAAAATTGGAAATGTTTATTTCTGCATCCAAACTACTTGATTTTATGTCCCTAATTATCCATTATTTTAAATTAACCCATTAGCGCCCACCGTTACTATATGGTAACGTAAAACACATGATTTTTAAAAATTCTGCGGTACGCCCATGGAACTAGTCAGCGACATATTTTGAAAACTATCGTTTCTAGGAATACTTCAGGCACCCATAAAACGTAACGAATTTGTATTTTAGTCTTCTCTCAACCGTCGAGAGATAATCATATGACAGTGTGGTTTGAGTTTATAGAAAAAGATGGACGTCCGTTTTGCGTAAGTAATTTTTGACAGTCTTCTAGTAACTATATTTGCATATTTAAAAAAAACTAAGTTTATTATACTCCAACTTATTATAAATTGTTGTATTTTATCAACAATTAAATGTAGCGAATTTGGTAGGAATAGTCAAAGTACGCCGTTACCATATGGTTGCGGTGGGCGCTTACGGAGTCATAATTTAATTTTTTTTTCAGTCGTGGATTTTCGTTAGCAGAAGCGCTAGATATGGTTTACGGTGACGAAAAATTAGCTGAGCAAGTCGATAATATTTTTATAACACCGCCAGATGTAAATGGTGCTGATACAGACGAGGATTCTGCGAATGAAGATGAAGGTGGATTCATAAATAACCTAACAGGTGCTTAGTTATACAAATAATGATATACGTACATATTATAATTGTTTATTTTTACAGGTAGGCAGCTACGAGCGCAAGCAGAAATACAACTTTCTAGCAACGAAAGGATCGATATTGACAATAAAGAAGTGCAGACAGATGTAAGTATAACCAGTAATTTTTTAATTTACTTAGGTTTAAAATTTATTTCTATTACAGTTACAAGCAGTAGTGGAGACACCCAAAAGAGAAACTAGAGCATCGTTTCAACTATGGCAAAATGAAAGAAAAGATGTATTAATGAAAAACTGTGCTTGGGTTCAAGGAGACTTACAGTCTGCAAGTTTTTCGTTTCCAGAAGAAGATAATTCTATGTATGAAAATCTATCATGTCTTGATATGTTCAGTATATTTTTTGATGATGAGACAGTAAACTACTTAGCGGAAGAATCCCAACGATATGCACAATTTGTAAACCAAACTGACCCATGCATTACATCTGGAGAAATACGTTGTTTTATAGGTATTCTCCTGCTATCGGGGTACAATCCATTACCATCGAAGAGAATGTATTGGGATACTCATGATGATGTAAAGAACACTTTAGTTTCTAATTCAATGAGACGAAATAGATTTCTGCAAATTCAAAGGTTTTTGCATTTCGCAGATAATACAAAGCCTAATATTAGTGACAAAGCATGGAAAATTCGACCATTGATTGACAGAGTAAAAACAAAATGTCTTGAAAATTTTGTTCCAACAAAAAATCTATCATATGACGAGTCTATGATAAAGTATTATGGCCGCCATCAATGTAAACAATTTATACGAAATAAACCAATCCGCTTTGGTTATAAAATGTGGTCGCTAAATACTTCTACTGGATATCTGGTAAACTTTGACCTATACTAAGGAAGAAATCCACGTTCAAATGAACAATACGATAAACTTTTTGGCAAGTGTTCATCCCCTTTGGTGCGAATGCTTGAAGAGATAAATCACTCAGATTTACACTACAATTTACACGTTGACAACCTATTTTCACGATTAAATTTATTTAGTTACCTACGATTTTTGGGGTACGGCACAATTGGAACAATTAGAGAAAACAGAATTCCATCTAGCTGTCCCTTGGAAAAAAAGAAGGAGTTTTCTAAAAGAAATCGTGGCTATTCACAACATACAATAGAAAAAAATAGCGGTATCTTACTGGTGCGATGGAAAGATAACTCTGTTGTCACAATGGCATCTACGAGTTGTGGTGGTTCAGCATTGGGCACGGTAAAAAGATTTTCTCATGAAGAAAAACGCCATATTCAAGTAAGTCGGCCTCACTGTATTGCTGAATACAATAAAAATATGGGGGGTACCGACTTGATGGATCAAGGTGTTTCAACCTACCGAGTAGCAATTCGCAGTAAAAAATGGTACTGGCCAATTGTAACATGGTTGTTGGATGTTGCAGTACATAATTCATGGCATTTATATAAAAAAAATAAAAAAGATATATCCTTGCTATCGTTTAGGAGAGAATTGGCCCAAGTTCTTCTCGCAAGATATGGAAGTCCTCCCTTATATACAGGAAGACCTACTCTACATAGACAGAACTTGCCAGATCTTCGTTTTGATCGCATCGATCATTTCGTTACACCAAGCAGTAGAAGGCGATGTGCTGGTGAAGGATGTACAACATCTGGACGAACAATGTGCCAAAAATGCAACGTTGGTTTGTGTGTTAATTGTTTTATAGGATACCACACCAGACGATAAAAATATTCTCAAATAAATATTTAAAAAAAAATTAAAAATTTTTATTTCAACGATCCTAAAAATTCCTTAAGCGCCCAGCGTTACCATATGGTAACACCATGTAATTTTTTTAAAAAAAGACATGAAACCGAAAAACTTATTTTTTTGGATTAAATTATTAACATTTTCATCTAATTAACCCTAAAAGTAAAGATTTTCAAAAAAAAAAACTTGAACGCTAATGGGTTAATATACTCGTATTACACACGAAAACTAAGAACAAATTCCGTATGTTCACAGATTGGATCATTAAAATCCTGCGTATGTCGTTCTATGTCGTATGAAGTTTTGCTTCTTTGGCCTTTACACCTGCAGATAAAACTACAGGATTTATACCAGTCAATACTTTACCTTTTTTGGTTACTGATAATGCAGTTCCACTGTCAGATTTGTAGAACATCTGTCCTTGAACAAGAATTCTATGTCCTCGCAAACTTTTCTCTTGTAATATTGTAATTCTTGACGATTTGCTGATTTGGAAATGCCAACTTAGGAGCCCTTTCAATAACTTCATTTTTTCTGTTTTCCAATCCATTACTTCAAATTCTGGATATTTAGTTACGGTTGTATATTTAGAAAATATATCATAATATTCTAGGGGTATTATATAATTATTGTCGTTTTTCTTCGTACCGCTTTTTCAATAACGCCAAAACTCGATCAGCAGGTAAAAAAGTTAAATTTGATTAATATTAATAGAAGCACCATCAGCAAGCGATGTTCAACACATAAATACAAGTGTCGAATTTTTGTTTTGTCCCCCACATCCGTCAGATATTTGATGGAATGTATCTATTTCAGAGGGAAAATCTATAATGTTTTAGCCTGTGATATATTGCTGAAGCAATTTCGCAGGAACCTTTTGGTTGATCAAACTCGGTCAATGTGTATGTAAACACATTGTCTTTGGTAAGTTTTGCTTTTACAGAGCCTTGTACTATTGTAAAATTATATACGTAGAGTTGTCTCGAATAGTAGGCTGCCTGATTGGGTATTTTTGGTAAGGGCTTATTTTTCTGACAGTCAAAACTAAAAGTGTAAACATTGGAACTTTCATGCTTTAGTATATCAAAGAAACTTTTAGCTCCATATTTATGCAGCCGAAACTCAGTCATTTTGATGACTTTTTCTTGTTAATTCTCGCAGCGTTTAACAGTTTCTCTCAAACAAAGACAGGTAGAGCAGACATTTGTAGCAGGTGAACCAAACCTAATATTATATTTTGTGTTAAATATATTACGGAAAAAAACAATCTCTTACTTTCAATTCGTTAGTGACTGATTCATTTTATATACGACAGAGTTTCATTATATTATTCTCTGGATCTAAGTACACTGTTACTCTTAAAGATGGTCTGCAATAGTGTGATTCGTTACATTTAAGAGATTTGATAAATTCCTGAATTTTGACGTGACAACGTCTTAAATTAGGTTGTGGCTCGGAGTCATTTAAGAAAAAGTGTAACGCCCGCTCACGTCTGTTACAGTGAGTCGCCGAACGAGAGAGAGGCCCGCCGGACCGGCGAATGCCTTGCGTCTCCCACTCAAACATGATCGGTCCGCTGCGCGCGGCACTAGAGAATTAGGCGCGTTGAATCGCTAAAGTTGAAAATCGTTGAAAGTATCGTCAGCTGTGTCTGTAGTGAAAATGTGGAGTGCTTAGATTCGTTATTTACAACAACTACAACAATAAAGGTAAATAATTGTACACTAATATTTCATTATCGTAAACTATAATTGATTGATTAATTGTTAGATTGACACAAAAGTTGAGAAACTGAGTTTATAGGTTATGTCATACTATTGACAAATGTTGATAGTGTTAAGTAAATTATTAGTTTAAATCACTCTGCAATCAATCGTAATTCAGTCGATTGAGAAGAAACAGCGCGTATTTCTAGTCAAACATTTAAAATAACAAATTATAACTTCTAACCTGTCAAAACAGGGCGACCAAACAAACGAACTAAACCGACCAATCACCACGCGCGGAGTTTCAAAGCAAGAATTTCAAATTCCAATTTTAGTAAATGTTTTAATTTTCAACTTTACCATTTACATTTACAAATTTTAATTAATTTCAAATTTATTTAGCAAAAATTTGAACCTTCGATCTGAATAAGTGTTTTGATTTTCAAATTGATTCTTTAAAATTAAAAATAATAAAATATATATAATCAGAAGTGAACGTCACATAACATTATCTGTACTTATTATTATTTAATATGTAGGCAAATACATGTGACCATACTTGGTAGACACAATTAGAAATAGTAATTTTTTATAACTGAAAAAAATAAATATATAAAATACTGGTAGCAAACAATAACTTCAATGATCGATATCTCCGCAACTAATTGATATATCGAAAAAATTTTCAAATAAATTTTGTAGAAAATAATAAGATCAATAATATAATATAAAATAAATAATATATAAAATAATATATAAAAATATAATATATAAAATATAAATAATATATAAAATAATAATATAATAATATATAATATATAAAATAATATATAAAAAAGACGTTGTCACGTAAAATCTTCGCCCGTAAAACCGACTTTACAGGCAACCGATTTTTTTTCTGTGGGAATTTTTTAAATGAGAAACTCTGTCACCGCCCCTTTGATCGGTCGGCATTGTCCCCAATTTGTGAAATTTTTTCATTACATCCAAAGCTCGGTGTTTGGAAATATCAAGTATACCTAAGAACGCCTTTCTACATACGGGTATTTTTTATTTGTTAACAGCAGTGTATATAAAATATTTTACACTCACTTCTCTAGCTTTTTTCTCCACCTGATACTTATGACGTGCTGGTCCACGCACTTCACAATGCTTTAAAATAAAAGCATCTTGAACATCTTTTTTTTTATTTCATAAAAATTTTTATGAAATCGCTGTATGTCCATCATTGAAAAATAGCAGCATTGAAATGATTTTATTTTGTGATTACACGATGGATACTGAGGCAAACTGCTTGCAGAATATCTACAACAATAAATTAACACTGGATTAATATAAACGCTAAGAAAAATAGTTATAAAAATAGTTACCAATGTTAGGTATATTAATATTTTTACTCATAATACTTGATCAAACATAT
Organism: Diabrotica undecimpunctata; assembly: GCF_040954645.1. NCBI lineage: Eukaryota > Metazoa > Arthropoda > Insecta > Coleoptera > Chrysomelidae > Diabrotica > Diabrotica undecimpunctata. Next base: position 40,984,888 of record NC_092811.1, on the reverse strand, counting down.
ACAATTTTAATTGTGAATGAAACAATTATAATTTTCATACATTTATAACGGCAAAAACTTTCGAGTCATATAAAACAAAGTTACAGATTTTTGAAGCACTTGGCAATGTGGTCTAATATTTTTGCTCATATTTATGTCAATCACCGAGTAAATGTGCTGTAAATGGTTGTAACCTAAATACATTTAATTGCCGCCAAATATTATTGGTTATGTTTACAATACTGTTTTATATTTTAAAAGTTTAAAATCTTACCTTGCAACTTTTTGTTTTGATCTTTTCCAAGAACTAGGACCGCGTTGTCTTTTCCTTGAATCGCTGGTTGAAACTTGGGAGCAGGTTGTTTCCATTTTTTTAATAAAAAAGCAAATCTGATTCCTATTGTTTAACTTGTTGAGTTCGCGTTTATAAGTTTCACACTATATTCTTATATTCAATAATACTAACAGTGTTGCCAAGCGATAGCTAATAGAAATGTCATGTTTTAAATCTCAAGCGTTGGAGGAAAAGTCCACTTTTGCATCTGAATCAATTCTTTAACACGAAATTACTACTAGGCAGTGTTTACTTTTGCTCTATATAAAATTGCTAATATATGGATCTTTAATCAGTAATTACAGGGGTGTATTTAACTAATTTTGACCAAAAAGTGGAAATGTCCGGTTTTGCATCTAGACCCCTCAAATAACCAAGACACTGCTGCAGTTCTATTATTAGTTTCACGTTCTTCTCGATCATCTGCATTATCAAACCTAAAACAAAATCAATAAAATATTTACACTAACTATTCAGTTAACAAACCTTAGACATGCGAGCAACACATATACTCTTTTCAAAGACATAATGGATCTGAATATGTCTCCTCCCGTTCCATCAGTTGCAAATATTTCTTGCAAGTCTTCATCGTTTGACTTGGAAACTGCAGATAATACAAGATAGCAAGACACGCAAATTCTTCCTTTGTTAGTTCTCTCAGTTATGTTTTATCAGAATTGCTAAATTTATCTTGAAATAACAAAACCTTTTCATTTGTCCGTAGAATTATTTCGTTTCTCATCATCACATTTTGCTGGTCCTTTCTACCCCGAAAGAATTTACCAGATTGATTTTTTTGGTTCTAATTATTAAATCTGGATTGGCCGGAACAGCAGACCACTTGTATCGATTTATGTATATATATATATATATATATATATATATATATATATATATATATAATCCTAAACCCATTTACCCTAAGGTGTCGAGTGTAATGTCTTTAGTTAGTTGCATATACAATTTTTCTCCATTGCTTCTTATTTTTTGCTTGGTTTCTTGCTTGTTCTTTGCTGATTCCTCGAGTCTCTAGGATTGAGGTTACATTATCATCCTATGTCTTCATTGGCCTGCCCCTTGGTCTCTTGGTTTGACTGCCTCATTTCTAATCCTGTCTAACCTGGTTATACCCATTATTCTTCTAAGAAACTTCATTTCTATGCTCTGTGTTTTCGATTTTAATTTATCGGTAAGCGTCCAACTTTCACTACCAAAAGTTAAGAAAGGCACAAGCACCGTTTTGTATATGGGATACTTCTTTTTTTGACAAAAACGTACTTTTAATTGCGTGGTAGATCCGAGCAGCACTTTCTATTCTGGAACTTATTTCAGTTTCTTCAGTTCCTCTGTTCTCTATTTGTACTCCCAAGTATTTGTAAGTATCGACTTGTTCAAGTGTATTTCCGTTAAGTGTTATCTTCGTTTGTTTTCTATTTTTTCCACATACCATTACTTTCGTCTTCTCATTATTGATCCTCAAATTTCGTTTAATTAGTGCAGCGTTCCATACTTGTAAATTTCGATTAAGTGCTTCTTCATTTATCCCAAATATCACTAGATCGTCTGCCTATGCACACTCTGAGATCCACACTGCATCTAGATTTCTATGTCCGGCATATAATTTCAATGTTTCTGCTCTAGTTTCTTTAATTATATCATCCAAGACAATGTTAAACAATATGGGGCCTAGGACTCCTCCTTGACGTAGACCCTCATTTACTATGAACTCTTCGGATTCCATATTATCGGTTCTGATTCTGTTCCTTGTATGTCTATATATACTCATAATGGCTTGCCTGAGTTTGATTTTGACACCTTTATTTTTTAAGCATATGTCAATCACTTTCCTTGGAGTACTATCAAATGCCTTCTCTAAGTCTATAAAGGCTTGGTATAACTCAGTGCTTGAGTTCCGTGCGTTTTGTATTAGTTTCTTGATAGTAAAAATGTAATCTTGGATACTTCTGCCGTTTCTAAATCCACTTTGTGATTGTTCCATTTTAGAACCAACTTCTTGTAAAAGACGTTTTTCTATATTCTCCCATATACTTTGGATGGGATGCTCAGTAGTGTTATTGTCGCCCATGTTTTTAAGCATTTCTGCTGTGATTTTATCAAATCCAGCCGCCTTACCTTTCTTAAGCTCTTGTATGATTTCTTTTGTTTCTGCTATAGTTATTTCATCTTGAATTTGGTCTTCTTGCACTACCTCTTCTGGTTCTTCCGTGATAATGTCTACATCGTTTTGGATATTCAGTAGATCCTCGAAATATTGCTTCCATCTATCTAGGATGTGGTCATTGTCATGCAGTAAGTGTCCTTCTTTATCCCTTATTTGTTTTGGGGTTTTTTGAGCCTTTTCGGTTCTTAAATTCTTCAGGGTTTTAAAGAATAACTTTTCGTTAGAGTGGTAGTCTTCTTCCATCTTATTTCCGAATTCTTCCCAACTTTTTCGTTTCGCTACTAGTACCATATCTTTGACTTTGATTCTTTTCAGTTTATATATTTGGTAGTTGTCTGCAGTTTCGTTCCTTAAATAATTTTTCCAAGCTATCTTCTTGGACTTCACTTCTGTTTTTATTTCATTGTTCTACACTTTGTTCTACAGTTTGTACACTTTTTGCTTCTATTATTTCTTGTTATTCGGCATGCTTGTTTTCCACCGTTTAGGAGTGCTTCTTTCAGTATTTGCCAACTTTGGTCTAAGTCACAGTCATGTTCAACGTGCTCTGTTAGGTAGTTTTTAACGTAGTTTTGAAACTTGTTTGCTGTCTCCTTGTCCGCTAGCTTATGTGACGTGATTACCTCTACAGTGGGTATATAATAAACTTTGCTTATTTTCTTGGTCTCTTTCGTTATTGATTCTTGTCGCACTCCCAAGCTGATCCTGGCTACAACTAGATAGTGGTCACTATATATTTCAGCTCCTCGTTTTACTCTTACGTCTTTAATGCTTTAAGTCTTTAATGTATCAATTTTTACCAAAATAAAACTTTTCATTTGTTGTTTCTGGCTCCTCTTTTTCTTCATCTATAGCCTGATTTTCGTGTGTTTTAGTATTGTCCACTTGATCTTTTATCTCAGAATCAGAGTTTTGGTCACTCCCTGGATAAAAATCTTTGTCATTGTAGTCCTCATAATTACTAAAATCGCTTTCTAATTTATTATACCACCGCCTTAAATTTTCATCAATATTATGCTCTATGAAATATATTATTTTAGACAAACCTGCCATTTCAGAAATAAAACATTATTAGAGTCGTGGTACCACACAGACCACAAATGTACTTTACCGCTGGCTATTCAGAACAATACTAAATCACAGTGAAGTTTTACATGGATTTAAAATGTACTGTGCTCCACCTGACCCTACAACGCTAGTTGACGGTTAACAAAAAAAAGATTTTGTCGACTAGTGAGTTGGAAATAATGCCCTGATATAGAATATGCATATGATTGTTTTACTAAAATTTACTACAGATCTACAATTTCGAAGTTATTGATGTTTATTTCTGTTGATAAATTGTCTTCTCATTTCATTTTTATTTAATTTTACTCTAACAATATATAAGGGTATATTGGGGGTGAAGACACCATTCTAATAATATATAATAATTTATTGATGGAAGCTGTAATTAAATCTAATATACCCCTCTAATGAATTGTCTCCACTCTGATAAATGCTGTCACCATTATAGAAGACATCTGATTCAATATCCTTATCAATGCCTCTACAATTCTTAGGGGATACTTATCCCTGCGAGCGGGGCAAGGCTTACTGGCTCCACTAGTCTGAACTGACTGGTTTCGCCCTCGCGGATTTACAAGAGGGTAGAGAAATCTTTTTGGAAAGGAAGGGGATTAAGGACTTCTCGGTCTCAGGTCCTGCAAAGAGTGAGAGGCTATGGGCTTACGTTAGAAGCCGGAGCACTGCATAGCGAAATGTGTATCTCTTCTAGTCTCGACCTGTAACGGCTAGGAATAACAAAACAATTTCGAATTTACAATGTATTAACTAGACTGTCGATCGGATAGCCAAGCGGGCTGGGCGGCTGGCTTCTCCTTCGCTTCAATGCGAGAGATGTCAGTTCAAATCCCCGGCTCGGTGAATAGCAAACAAAAAGGCTAACGCAGTAGTTTAAAATTCTAAAATGAATCTGCGGCTTAGTCTAGAATATGCTGGTATCTGATCGGCCTATGGTGGAGCAGTACGGCAAGAGATAAGGGCTTGCGGCTAGGTGATACTCCTCCATAGATCCCTACCGGAAGGGCGTGGAACGCCTAAATACCGGGTATATATATATATTAACTAGACTGTACATTACAAATATCAGTTATGACAAAAATTGTTCGCTCAGGCGCGAAGGGAGACGAGAAAAGACAAGCAAGGAATTAAAGATCAGACAATTTCCGTATTATTAGACATACCTGGGGTTAGTATATAGAGATCTTAGTTACCTCTGCGTATCTAGGCTCTAGCTAAGGAATACGCCTCCAGTCTACCGGGATTTGAGATTTCGTAACTTCGAATCTCCAGTTGCCGACACTTTATACGTCACACTACCCCGTCGAGTTAAATAACGCGTCCACTGTCTGCGTACCTTCCGATCTCCACACTATGGCGTGGAGCTGCTGCGTGACCACTTCCCACTAACGCCGCTCTCGCGTGGAGCCCTCAGGCGCCGCGCTACTACTGTCTGTTTGACCAACTTCTGTTTGTTTTTATGTATCGCCAACTCCACCTTAGATTCTTTATGTCACGTATTCCATGTGTTAAACTTGATCACGCTATGTAAAAACTTCTTACTCAGCTCAATTCTTCTCACTTGTTTAACAATTCTTACCTTGTATTAATTTCCAACAAGGTCTAAGTGTCGTAATTTTTTAAACATTCAGGCTTGTGTTAAACTGGGTCAATCGTTTTGTTTTTACTTTGGAATGTATACGTTAAACTGTGTCGAATTTATTCTTTATTAATTTGGAATATATAATAATTACTTAAATAATTATTACTCTTTACTAGGCTAATTACCTCTTAATTTTTCCTTCTTTATTTCCTTGCTGTTTACATTACATTACTTATATATTATTATTTTTTTATATATTATTACGCTATATTCTTTATTATATATTGCCTTAGACCGTCACTGTATGTGTTTTCATCGTATAAACGTATTACTGTATATCACTTCATCCTCCTATTTATTCCGTTTCTATTTTTATACCCCAAGGACCCGTAAAATACACATTGCACGAATCAATATATCCTAATGAATGTTCCTCTCACGTTCGTGGCCTACTTCATTACTAATGGAGATTCTACTGCTTCTTTCCGCACACTAATCCTCTGCTAACTTCGGTTCGCTCCTATCGTCCTGTTAATCCTCGTAATCCTAGACACGACGAAGAAGTTCGTCAAGTAGTTTTGGTCGTTTTACTTTAACTTTTAAAGATTTCTTACCCTGTTATCACAGGGTTTTCTAGATAGATAATATGTGCTATTTTATATTAATTTTAAACTTTTTAGAGATTATGGGCAAAACAAGAAATAATAATAAAAAACTTTATTTATTGTCCTTGAGAGCTGTTAAAAAACTTAATTATACAGAATGGTTATAGATTCAGTAACTAAATATGTATTTGCTTCAGATAAGAAATGGATGAATAATAGTACCTGGATACAAAAAAGGGAGTATATTTGACAATATATATATATATATATATATATATATATATGTGTATATATATATATATATATATATATATATATATATATATATATATATATATATATATATATTATATAAAGTGCACTCGTAAGTGAATGGGATGTTTTCGGTCAATTTGGAGTTAAAAAAGACAAGAGTTGTGCTACTTTATCTATTTATTGAAGACGTTTCGCCCACTGTTCAATGAGCATCATCAGTTCATCTAAAAGAGTGTTATTAGCGATACATCTAATATGAAAAACAATTAAGTAAATGATCTTACATACAGAAACACAGAACGCCGGAAGATTCCCAATTTAAGTAATTTTATATTAATTTTTTTAATTTAACTTTTGAAAACATTGATTGATTATAAAATCTATCAAAAAAATGTAATTGTCAATTTTGAAATGTTATATTAACAACGGCACGGCTAGGGTTCTTGACTGTTATGATCATATCATGCAAAATGAAGTATTTGAAAGCTCGAATGTCAGAACTGACAATCAGCTGGTGAGATTGAAGGAAAAGTTTTGTAGATGCCAATATAAATGTACATAGATGAATGTATAGATGCCAATATAAAAGAATCAATTTTGTAGTATTAGTGCATGGTAAATTTGGCTTAAAATGCTGATATGATTTAATGCATTAGGTTGTTTCAAAATATGGCACATCTCCATAAACTGTCTCTTATTAAGGTTACGTTCTCTACAGAGAATTCTAACATCATCAAAATTCACAGTATATTTGGTGTTGATTGCATGTTCTGCAAGGGCACAAGTATGTTTAGAAAGTTCAATGTCACTACGATCTGAAGTAAGGTGAAGTAAGGCGTCCTTTAAGGGAACGGCCAGTCTGACCAATATAACATGCATCACATTCAGAACAGCGTATGTGATAGACTACATTCACTTGTTCCAAAAAGGAAAGAGGTGTTTTAATTTTAGAAAACAAGTTCCTGATAGTCGTAGCATTATTGATAGCAATCTTAACCGGGATATTGTTCTGTTTGTACAATTTAATAAGTTTTTCAGTAACATATGGGAAATAGGGTAGTGAAAGTAATGGGTGGTGAAAGTTGCAATGTTAGGAGAAAGTAGAGTACTGTTGTTCATAATATTATTAGAAATCATTCTTAGTTGATCACCAATAGGTAAATCATTAATAGAAGACCCAAAACTTGTTAAAAAAAGGTACTTATTTATGAGAGATGTAAGGTAAGAATTGTCAGATAGTATACTTCTGAGTAACAAAAGAGAATAAAAAAAAACAATATATATATATATATATATATATATATATATATATTTATCATAACTTAGCTTATATTCTTCCACTGCTTCACATAGGCCTCCCGTAAAACTTTCTACCTATTTCTATCTTGAGCTTCTTGCATCCAATTTGTGGGGATGCACTTTATATCGTCGTCCATTCATCTAGTCGGTGGTTGTCCTCTGTTTCGATATGATTCGTCCTCTTGTATTGGTCGCCATTCCAGAATTTTTCTGGTTTATCTATTATCCGTTAGTCTACCAACATGTCCGGTCCAAGCCCATCTAGTCATGGCTATTCTTTTAACTAGGTATATCCGCAACTCCTGTACTTCGTCTTAATTCTAGTTTTGGTCCTTTATCTCTGATGGTAATACATCATAACATTGATCTTTCCATAGCGTGTTGTGTAGCTCTTATTTTATTCATTATTTGTTTTTGCCAGAGTAATAAATGTTTCTGCACCATGTTAAAGTAGAAACCCTCAATTTAGAAGAGTGATATCATACTTTAAACGCGGAATATCCTCAAATTTAAATGTACACAGCGGCCCTCGAAAACTGCCTGTTTTCTCGATTGCAATTTGCGTTTCCTCATAAGAAATTACAGAATATATAAAGTAGTATATTTATTTATGCTTCTCTATAGTAGACTTGACCAGAAGTTGTCGACAGTGTAGCCAATTCTTGTTCACAAGTAGTAATTATGGTCATACAAAACCTGTATTCTTCCATGCAGCGATTATTACGGTCATAAAAATACAAAAAAACCTGATTTTTTCAATAGTAAAAATTAAGCACAAAATTGTAATGAAATAAATTTTATTTATATGTTCCGTTTCGTTACATATTTAAATTTATAAAATAAAAATCGATATTTCAAAACAATATTTTTCAATCGTTTGGCAACTTTGGAATTAGCGAGGGAACTCCGTTTCAATTCAGATCCACAGAAAGCCGTCAAACTAGTTTTTGTCGAGCGAGTGCCCATCAACAATAGGTTATTTACATTGGCGTATCTGAGAGTAGGATATTTTATGCGATAAGTTTGTGTTATTGATAAAACGTGTTATTGATACTACGATTGTTATAGTTTGTCGTTTTATAGTAAATGTTTAGTTATATTCTGTGATTATTTGGTTTGAGTTTTATTGGAGTTGGACGAAAAGCCGAGTTGTTCCAAGAGAAGACTGCAAAAATCTGATGTTGATTCCAAAAATGAAATGCCGCAAAAGAGACGGAAAATGTTAACGTCCGAAGAGAAGGTAATAATACGAAACGTTTATGAAGCAATTGTCGGCAGAAAAATGGAATTAAATGTTAGCCAAGCGATCGACATTTGTAGCAGTTTAACAAAAGTATCCGTTAGCTGTATTTATCGTGTACTTAAAAATACATCGGAAAATAAAAAGCAAGAAAAAGGTAAAACTAGAGGTAGGAAAAGCATTGTTTTGGATGACGAGACAAGGAATATTATACGTCGAAAAATTTATTCATTTTATTTTCGGAATGAAATTCCAACACTGAAAAATATTTCTCAAGAGCTCGAAAACGATGACTCCTTACCCAAGATATCTCGTAGAGTCTTAACCAGGACCATGCGTGAAATGAACTTTCGATATGTAAAACTCAACAGAAAAAGTATGCTATTAGAAAAAAATAAAATTATTGTGCGGAGAAGAAAATATTTCGAAGAAATACGCAAAATTCGCAGCACTGGACGCAAAATATGTTATTTGGATGAAACCTGGATTAACCAAGGTTGGAAAAGGTCATACAGTTGGAAAAGTTTGGCAAGATTTACATGTCAAAAGTAAACGCAAAGCATTTATAGAGGGCTGATATACAGGATTAAAAGCTCCATCAGGAAAGGGACGGCGTTTAATCGTCACCCATATAGGAAGTGATACAGGGTTTCTTGATGATGGTTTTCTTCAATTTGAGTTGAAAAAAACAGGTGATTATTAAAGAAATTGAAAGGGAGGATTCAAGAATGGCTTACAGAAAAGGGGATTGCATACGAAGAATCAATGCTCAAAATTTAACTCCTTGATATTGCACGGTTAAGGAAAATTGAATATCTTAAATATGCTGTAGATGAAACTACAAAAGATTATGGTGTCAAAGTTCTGCGTCTACCACCTTATCATTGCGAACTTAATCCCATTGAACTTATCTGGGAGCAAGTGAAAGGAGATGTAGCACGCAATAACAAAACGTTCAAATTAAACGAAATTAAGAAACTTTTGATTCAAGCAATCCTCCATGTAACTCCAGCGAAATGGGCTAAATGTATAGGCCACATAATTAAAGAAGAACATCGTATGTGGGAACTTGACACTCATATCAAAGTTTTACTAGAGCCAATTATAATTACACCAGGTGGTGAAGATAATGACAGCGATAGCAGCACTGCATCTTTAGATTTAGACAGCGAATAATATTTTCTAATAGTTTAATAAGAACATCAGCATAAAAAAAAACCAAAAACAAAAAAAAACGAGAAGAACATAGTAAGTGTGTATAGTGTTTGTGTTTAAACACATCAAACATTATTTTTATTTTGTTTTTATAGAATTTTATTTTGTTTTTATAGGATTTTATTTTGTTTTGTTTTATACTGTTTAAGTGTTTTGTTCATTTATTTAATAAGGCGATATGGCTCTTGGCGAACACCCATTTAAAAAAAGTATCGCGCCACAAGACATACCTCTGGGGTGGTGTGGAAACTGTCTTAAAATTTGTTTTAAAAAAATTTCATTGTGTAACTGTTTAAGGACGGGTCACGTCAAAAGACGTTTTAGCGTAACTTCCGCGACAGCCGGTTGGCATCAGGAAACTTTCTGCAAAATTACTTCTTTTTTATAGCTTTTTGTTTATGGCATTCTGTATTTTTAGGGGAATGTAGGGAATGAGCCACAAAATATTTATTCATATGTTTATTTATTGACGTTTCGATCTCTATATCCAGAGACCGTTTTCAATTATACAAATGATAGTACTATTTATTTTCTATGACTTTTCGCTTGTCATTCTGTATTTTTAGAAATGATGTTGGGAATAAGCCACAATATATTTATTCAAATGTTTAATTTACGGACGTTTCAATCTCTATAAAGAGACCGTTTTCAAACATACAAATGACAGATATATTTATTTTTCTATAGCTGCTTGTTTGTGGCATTCTGTATTTTTAAGGAGAAGGTTGGACATAAGCCACAATATATCTATTTACATGTTTAATACATTGACGTTTCGATCTCTATTCCGTTTTTAAAGAAAAAAAAAAAGAAAATAAACAATATAAGATTATAAAAATATATAATAATAAACAAATAAAATAAATATAACTACCATTTATATCTTTGAAAGCGGTCTTTGGATATAGAGATCGAAACGTCAGTAAAAACTTGTAAATAAATATATTGTGGCCTATTTCGAACATTAATATTTGAAAACTAAAATATAATTACCGTTAAAATAAAAGTAAGTGTACGTCATTGGATTTCCAAACAGCTTTCCGCATTTCTGGGCCTTTAAACGATGACTCACTCTCTCAAATAGTAAAATTATACCATAGAACCGGTAAAACACATTGGTTAAAAACCTTTCTTTTTTAACAAACCGGAATATTAGACTTGAAATGTTGTTTAATCTACCAGGGGCAGCCCATTTAATCTTTCGTTACTCGCGCACGGCGTGTCAGTCCGGCTCTGTAAATAGTTTCTAGTAATTCTGATTGTAGTGGGGATTTGGAATACTGCTCGTGATATTGCTCCATATAATACCTCTTTAGTCTTTACTTCAGTCGTCACTTAACTGTGGGTGAAGGATATGTGCACGTGCAGTGTACAAAAGAGCATTGTAATTCTATTATTAGGCAATACAGTCCGGTACACGGGGTATGAGTATTATTCATACATTTTTGTGCTTTGGTTCAGACATCCAAAGTTTTACTCTGTAAGGTGATATAAGTTCTTTTTATTATTTTCAATGTTTATATATTTGTATATTTATAGGTATACAGATATGGATTACAAGAAGGAGAAACAGAGATAATTAAAATTATTTGAGAAAGTATCGACCGACGAGAAACAAAGATGGTGATGAACAAAATGAAATTTACTATGTAGAAGAACGATCTGAATGTAGATATATCTTGATTTAAATAGAAAAAAGCTAATATACATACAATATAAAGAAAGTACACTATAAATTTTTGATATATTGTTTAAGTAACATTTTGAAATTATTGAGATTAGTACATTTTTTTACAGATGTTGGTAACTGATTAAATTAAAGAAAGCTGTTAAAAAAAAAAACGAATTCATCGTACTTTTATACATAGTTCTAGGTACATATATGTCATCCAAACCTCGGGTATTATAAGAATGAATACTTTTGTTGAAAGAACTGAATTCCTGAAAATATTCAGGTGATAAGCCATTTACTATTTTGAAGACCAAAATCATGGTGAAATAAAACAGTCTATTTTCAACAGAGAACCAATTTAGAGTATTTAACATCGTCCCAATTGGGGTACGGCGAATTGTTTTAAGAACTATTCTCATTCCACGGTTCTGTAATTTTTGTAGTCAAAATGAGGTTGAATAATTATGTTATATACTGTTATTTTTGACTCCATTGATAAATTTTGAGATATTCTACTCAGAAAGTAAAGGTTTTTTGATATTTTTTTATGAACATACTCGAAGTGACTTTCAAAATTTAAAATATTGTCTAGCTGGAATCCCAAATATTTAACTGTTGTGACAATTTCAATTTTTTCATTATTATTATTTAAATTTATGATTTCAGAATCAAGCAACCTATATTTATGTTTGGTAGTGAAAACCATTGCCTTTGTTTTTTTCACATTCAATTTCAGTTTATTCATTTTTAAATATTTATGAACCATATCTAAAATAGTTGCCGAAGACAGCTACGATCTTAGCTATATGGTAAGAAAACTGCAAGAAGAATATGAGGTGGCAGGTCTAAACATGAATATGACAAAATGTGAATATCTCTCAGTGGAAACAGATGAAATATGTGACCTAGTCTTGGAAGACGACAAAATCAAAGGCGTGCAATCCTGCAAATATTTGGGGATCATTTTCAACAAGAAGGGAAATAGCGCAGATGAAATCAGGGAAAGAATAAACAAGGGCAGAGCAGCGACCCGTGCCTTAAACTCTCTTCTCTGGCAAAAAACAATTCGACGAGAAACCAAAAAACACATTTACGGTAGTATAGTTCAAAGTATTACACTTTACGGTTCGGAAGTATGGGACGTCACCAAAGCTAATAAAAACAAACTTATAACGACAGAAATGGATTATCTGAGACGAAGCTGCGGTAGATCGAAACTGGAGAGAGTTAGAAACGAACAAATAAGAAACGAAATGAAAATGGAGAGAAAAATCAATGATGACATAGAAAGAAAAGAATTAATCTGGTTCGGACATGTTAAAAGAATGCCAGAGTACAGATGGCCTAGGAGAGTACTGGAATGGATCCCTCCTGAAAGAAGAAAGAGAGGACGACCACGGAGAAGTTGGCGCGACGATATTGATGAAGCAATGACGGCAAGAGACTTAGAAGAGGCAACTGCATATGACAGAAAAAGATGGAAATTGGGGGCGGAGAAGCGGCGACAGCCGTAATAAATCCGTTATTATATATATCTAAAATAGTGTTCATTTTTTGAATAGCTACATTAAAATTTTCATCACTACAACATATTAGAGTATCATCGGCAAAAAGATTAATAAATTAACAAATTACAAAAATATCGATATCGTTAATGTACGGAATAAATAAAAGGGGGCCTAATACACTACCTTGAGGAATCCCTGTATTACTATCCATTTCAGATGACAATTGGTCTTCAAATCGAACTTTTTGTTTGCGATCTTGTAAATAATTTTCTAACCACGCAATTACTGTACCTCCTATACCATACTGTTTAAGTTTAGAAATCATTATTGTCCTGTCAATTGTTTCAAAAGCTCTTTTTAAATCAACAAATACACCGACTACGTACTTATTTTTATCTAAATTACTCTTTATGTGACATAATGTAACTTGTAACGCTGATTCACAAGGGAATTGTTTTCGAAAACCTGATTCATTATTAATTAAGATTTTATTTTTTGTTACATGTTCTAATAATTGTTCATAAACAGCAATTTCTAATATTTTCTCTATAGGAGGTAAAGTATTGATTGGTCGGAATTCTTCAGCTTTGATAATGTTGGGTATTTTTCGAATAGGGGTGATGGTACTTATTTTTAATACATCAGGAATTTTACCCATAGTAAGAGATGTATTAATTAAATTTAACATAACGTGCCCAATGGTTTCAAAAACTTCCTTTACCATTCTGCAATTTAACGTTTCATGTAGGGAGAATTTATTATCTAAATTGCCAACAAATTTTCGCAAATCCTGCATAGAGAGCTCTTCAAATTTTTCAAAATTTAAATATAGATTACTATTTACGTTACACCATGTTTCAGAATTATCAATACTTTGAACAATACTTTCAATGCTTTCAACAAAATACTCATTTCTACGCTGTTTGTTAATCATTTTAGGCCAGTAGTAGTTTCAAAGATTACAGTGGCATTTCTATGCCACTATACAGTGGCATGACTATTATCATTGATTAATTATTTTAAAGTTTTAAAAGTCTGCCATTTATGTTGTTTTTCAATGACGTTAATACATTTTGTAAAATCTTTATAAGCCCTATCATGTTGTTGAATTTGTTTAAACACCTCATAATCAAACCAAGGTAATTTTGATTGAAACTGGCATGTTACAATTGGTATTATGCCATTGATTACATTTTCACAATTTTGCAAAATTTCCTGGAAATTGATATTAACATCAACAGAATCTAAATTAAAGTGACACATGATAAGATTAGTTTTGATTTTATCTATAGTAGAAACCCTCAATTTAGAAGAGTGATATCATAGTTTAAACGCCGAATATTCTCAAATTTAAATGTACACAGCGGCCCTCGAAAACTGTTTGTTTTCTCGATTGCAATTTGCGTTTTCTCATAAGAAATTACAGAATATATAAAGTAGTATATTTATTTGTGCTTCTCTATAGTAGACTTGACCAGAAGTTGTCGTACAGTGTAGCCAATTCTTGTTCACAAGTAGTAATTATGGTCATACAAAACCTGTATTCTTCCACGCAGCGATTATCACTGTCATAAAAATACAAAAAAACCTGATTTTTTCAATAGTAAAAATTAAGCACAAAATTGTAATGAAATAAATTTTATTTATATGTTCCGTTTCGTTACATATTTAAATTTATAAAATAAAAATCGATATTTTAAAACAATATTTTTCAATCGTTTGGCAACTTTGGAATTAGCGACGGAACTCCGTTTCAATTCAGATCCACAGAAACCCGTAAAACTACTTTTTGTCGAGCGAGTGCCCATCAACAATAGTTCATTACATTGGCGTTTCTGAGGGTAGGGTATTTTATGCGATAAGTTTGTGTTATTGATAATACGAGTGTTATAGTTTGTCGTTTTATAGTAAATTTTTAGTTATATTCTGTGATTATTTGGTTTGAGTTTTATTGAAGTTGGACGAAAAACCGAGTTGTTCCAAGAGAAGACTGCAAAATTCTGATGTTGATTCCAAAAATGAAATGCCGCAAAAGAGATGAAAAATGTTAACGTCCGAAGAGAAGGTAATAATACGAAACGTTTATGAAGGCATTATCGGCGGAAAAATGGAATTAAATGTTAGTCAAGCGGTCGACATTTGTAGCAGTTTAACAAAAGTATTCGTTAGCTGTATTTATCGTGTACTTAAAAATACATCGGAAAATAAAAAGCCAGAAAAAGGTAAAACTAGAGGTAGGAAAAGCATTGTTTTGGATGACGAGACAAGGAATATTATACGTCGAAAAATTCATTCATTTTATTTTCGGAGTGAAATTCCAACACTGAAAAATATTTCTCAAGAGCTCGAAAACGATGACTCCTTACCCAAGATATCTCGTAGAGTCTTAACCAGGACCATGCGTGAAATGAACTTTCGATATGTAAAACTCAACAAAAAAAGTATGGTATTAGAAAAAAATAAAATTATTGTGCGGAGAAGAAAATATTAAGAAGAAATACGCAAAATTCGCAGCACTGGACGCAAAATATGTTATTTGGATGAAACCTGGATTAACCAAGGTTAAAAAAGGTCATACAGTTGGAAAAGTTTGGCAAGATTTAAATGTCAAAAGTAAACGTGAAGCATTTATAGAAGGCTGATATACAGGATTAAAAACTTCATCAGGAAAGGGACGGCGTTTAATCGTCACCCATATAGGAAGTGATACAGGGTTTCTTGATGATGGTTTTCTTCAATTTGAGTCGAAAAAAACAGGTGATTATTAAAGCAATTAAAAGAGGGGATTCAAGAATGGCTTACAGAAAAGGGGATTGCATACGAAGATTCAATGCTCAAAATTTAGCTACTTGACATTGCACGGTTAAGGAAAATTGATTATCTTAAATATGCTGTAGATGAAACTGCAAAAGATTATGGTGTTCTGCGTCTACCACCTTATCATTGCGAACTTAATCCCATTGAACTTATCTGGGAGCAAGTGAAAGAGAAGTAGCACGCAATAACAAAACGTTCAAATTAAACGAAATTAAGAAACTTTTGATTCAAGCAATCCTTCATGTAACTCCAGAGAAATGGGCTAAATGTATAGGCCACATAATTAAAGCAGAACATCGTATGTGGGAACTTGACACTCATATCAAAGTTTTACTAGAGCCAATTATAATTACACCAGGTGGTGAAGATAATTTCAGCGATAGCAGCACTGTATCTTCAGGTTTAGACAGCGAATAATATTTTCTAATAGTTTAATAAGAACATCAGCATAAAAAAACCAAAAACAAAAAAAAAAAACAAGAAAGAACCTAGTAAGTGTGTATAGTGTTTGTGTTTAAACACATCAAACATTATTTTTATTTTGTTTTTATAGAATTTTATTTTGTTTTATAGGATTTTATTTTGTTTTATTTTATACTGTTTAAGTGTTTTGTTCATTTTATTTAATAAGACAATATGGCTCTTGGCGAACACCCATTTATAAAAAGTATCGCGCCACAAGACATACCTCTGGGGTGGTGTGGAAACTGTCTTAAAATTTGTTTTAAAAAAATTTCATTGTGTAACTCTTTAAGGATGGGTCACGTCAAAAGACGTTTTAGCGTAACTTCCGCGACAGCCGGTTGGTATCAGTAAACTTTCTGCAAAATTACTTCTTTTTTATAGCTTTTTGTTTGTGGCATTCTGTATTTTTAGGGGAATGTAGGGAATGAGCCACAAAATATTTATTCATATGTTTATTTATTGACGTTTCGATCTCTATATCCAGAGACCGTTTTCAATTATACAAATGATAGTACTATTTATTTTCTATGGCTTTTCGCTTGTCGTTCTGTATTTTTAGAAATAATGTTGGGAATAAGCCATAATATATTTATTCAAATGTTTAATTTACGGACGTTTCGATCTCTATAAAGAGACCGTTTTCAAACATACAAATGACAGATATATTTATTTTTCTATAGCTGCTTGTTTGTGGCATTCTGTATTTTTAGGGAGAAGGTTGGACATACGCCACAATATATCTATTTACATGTTTAATACATTGACGTTTCGATCTCTATTCCGTTTTTAAAGATAGAAAAAAAAAGAAAATAAACAATATAAGATTATAAAAATATCTAATAACAAACAAATAAAATAAATATAACTATCATTTATATCTTTGAAAGCAGTCTTTTAATATAGAGATCGAAACGTCAGTAAAAACTTGTAAATAAATATATTGTGGCCTATTTCGAACATTAATATCTGAAAAATAAAATATAATTAACGTTAAAATAAAAGTGAGTGTACGTCACTGGATTTCCAAACGGCTTTCCGCATTTCTGGGCCTTTAAACGACGACTCACTCTCTCAAATAGTGAAATTATACTTTAAGTTTTGATTAATGTAGTGATATTGAACAAGAATTTGAAGATGATTAAACAGAGGAAGAAAATGTTAGTTTCCAATATATTTGTACGATTGCCAGCTATGAAAGAATTTGTTAAAACTCAATCAACACCTATTGACATTTTGAATTGCATTTTTGACAAAGAAATGCTAAGTCTAGTTGTTGACTGTACAAATATAAAAACTAAGAGTGTTAATGGTCAGAATACACCAACAGGTGTATCTGTTCTGATGTGAACAGAACAGATACTTTGAGCAAGTCATGTAGAAGTACAAAATAATAAATATCAAACTAAGAATAGTCATTTCTATAAAACATTAGAGTCAGTACTGTATATAGAAACCGAAAATCTAGAGAAATTTAATTTTTCTTTTGTTTTGGACACTTTAATAAATACGTTTGCCGAATAAAAAGCGAGGTTCATTTTTAAATTGTTTAAGTAACAACGTAGAACTATATTTAATAAATATTTTGTTTAATACAAACGTTTTTGCTTCTTTTGATGAACATTTTTTACCACGATCCCATATCAGTCGTAGAAAAAAGCCCCGCGACAAACTTTGATACTGCGCCACTGATTTTCGTATTCTAATAATAGGCATTTTTTTATATTTGCTGTTGCATTATTTTATATAAGTGCACGAGATGCAAAACTCGCTAATCGACCAAAATTGAAAAAGTAGTTAAGCACGCCATCTTGTTCGTACAATATTTAATTATTATTTTACATAAGTATTTGGAGCAAAACTAGCTTTTTAACACACGAAAATCCGTCCCAAAAATCATGACTTGATGCAAAACCCGCTTCATGCATTGATGCGTGTGATGCAAAACTCTCTATTTGTACGGCGTTCAATCACAGCATCGGATTTTACTCACGTGGTTAGGGAAGGGCATCATGCATGTTGTTTGTTTCCTGGTGTGGTTTGACCGTTTGAAGTTTCCTGTTTTTAAAATTATTAAAATGCAAGTAGACAGTGAAATTTCTGCAGCCAATGATAGTGTTAGTTCTGCAATACAAACTACTCCAAAGAACATGTGTAGAACGAAAATTACGACGGAAAGTAAAAGACAAAAGCTCAAAAGATTAAGGTAATAAAAACGATATCAATTTGTTAGAATATTTTTTTAAAACTGTGTTATTTTAGGCACACTCGGACACATTTACCGGAGTACCCGACCTGTGGACTTAACGGTCAGCCAGGTAAGCCGTACTATTGTGCCACTTTAACGATAAGCGAAATTCAAGATTTTCATAGAAAACTGTATGCTTCTAAGGAAAAATGTAGACAAGATAGTTTTATAATTGCAACTTGTGAAGACCAGAAGTGCAAAAGATCAAAAGTGGCAAAGGCAAAAATATCCATTTAGTATTATGTAACCACTTCTGCTAAAAAAATCCGTATTTGTAAGACGGCATTCTTAAAAATCATATCCCTTAGTAGAGATCGGATTGGGAGAGTCATGAAAAACTTTGTTTTAAAAAGGAATATACCACGAGAAACAAGAGGAAGTGACATCCTTAATAAAAACGATGATAAAAAGTTAGCAATAAAACATTTCATTGAATCTCTCCAATGCATAGAGAGCCATTACTGTAGAAGTAAAATCAGTACTCGTGTTTATTTACCATGTGAACTTAATTTTACAAAATTATGGAAAATATACGAATCTAAAGTTCGCGATAACCAACTACATGTTAAATTGGCATTTTTTAGGACATACATAAATTCTAATTACATCGGATTTGGCACCCCAAAAACTGATTTATGCTCAACCTGCTTAAGATCCAAGGAAAAGTTAAAAAACAAAAATATTTCTAGTTCAGAAATGCAAATTATTATCACCGAGCAACGGATACATAGACTTAAAGCAAAGGCATTTTTTGCCTTATTAAAGCAGCCGCTAGAAAATACAGCGGTTTTTTCGTTTGATTGTTAGAAAAATTTGCCTTTGCCTAAGCTTCCGGATCAAGCTAGTTATTTTAGTCAACAAATTAACTATTACAACTTTACGGTAATTCATGGATCATCAGCAGCACAGTTGGTTCCAGAAAATGTTTATTCTTATGTTTGGACGGAGGTGGATTTTTCCAAAAATTCTAATTCGATAGCTTCAGGTGTTTGGGATGTATTGAATAAGTTTACCTTTCCCAATGAAATCGGTACAATTCGTTTATTTGCTGATGGATATGAGGGGCAAAATAAGAATATTATAATGATGACCATGCTTTCTGTTTGGTTGATGACGAAAGCTCCCACAAACGTAAAGACCATTAACATAATATTCGCTGTAGTGGGACATTCTTTTCTACTACCTGATAGGTTGTTCGGAATGATTGAAAGAGAGGTAAAAAAGAAATCCATTATTTTAAAAACTTCTGACTACGAAGATATTATAGCAAATAAGTCGACAATTAGAAAATTGGGTTTAGATTGGCAGGTGTATGACTGGTAGAATGAAGCACAAGTAAACACCAAAGCACCATCCTCATGGCACTTTCAGTTTAATAATGCTAAAAGGTTTGTGCTTACTAAAGGAAAAACCAATGCACTAATACGAGGTGAGCCCAATTATTGTGTTGACGTCGGTGAAGCCAAGTCTGTTGTTAAGAGAGGAATAAAATTGACACGTATCAATCCTACTCAACTTCCTATTGGCTGCAAACTCAAAGGCGATAAATCGACAATAATTTCTCTTCTCAAAACACATTATGGAAACGCCTAGGAAGAAAATCCTGATTTGGTTTTCTTTAAAGAAAATCTTGTTAACCCTCGAAGGGTGGAAAACCAGACTTTTATAAACGATGTTGAAGCTGGTTGCAGTGGTTTAAAACCTTGCGATATTAATTTACCAATTTAATGTAATATGTAAATAACTGCTTAATTTCTTTGTGAATAAAATTTGTTCCAAACTATTGATGTACCATTTAAATGCATTCTTTTTTCTTCATTTATTTAAAAAATCTGCACTATTTTTTTTAAATATGTTAAAAACTATTAGAGGTGTATATGTTCTAAAGGTACGCTTACATTATTAATTGGTTATTAAGAAATATAATGCAAAAAACGTTTTTTGCATTATATTTGTGTTTTGCGTCTCGTGCACTTATATAAACTATGTATATAAATGGACTTGGACAAGCTTTAATTAAAATCAATGTTTTTAAAGTATTTTTATGAGAAAAGCTATTTTCTTTCTATTATAACAACATCTACATCTACAACAAATAAAGCCATACATTATAATAAGAGATAAGATAGTCACAAAAGGATAACATACAATGTAGTCATGATAATAAAAATAATAAATTCTTAAACATAGTTAGCTTTTATGATGCTTGATATAAACTTTTGATTCATTCCTCAAAATAAAATTGACAAAAATGTGTAGCAGTTTTACGGTAATTTCGGAAATAAACGTTTCCAGTCAAAACTCTATAAACTTCAACGATGTCTTGTTAATTCTCAACAAGTTTAGATCTTAGACAAAACGAAGAGGTTTTCCAAGTGTTTCTTCCGTTTTTATTTCTGTTTCTTTTTAATCTCGGATGTCTAACGTCTCGGGCACTTCACAAATCTTAATTGGCCTTATCTTTTGTAGCTCCAAATTGGGTGGGTGTGAAAATAACAAGTAATAATGCGAGAAGTAAGTAAGTAAGTAGAGTTGTAGACTAAAGTTTGGAGTGAGTTTTACGGAAAAATTCTTTTGAAAAAATTGCTGTACTTTCGAAAGTCGGCGGGCAGAGGAGCACAGAGACGAACTTTGCTGATGAAGTTAAAAGTTTACTAGCCTTGGAATTATATATTTCAAGTTTTAATAAAATAACTTTATTAACATTAGTAAGTTTAGCTTCTCTTATACTTTTACTAAAATAATAAAACAACTTCAATGTAAATTTAAAACCAAGTTTTAATATTGAAAAACTAATACTTAACTTAATAAATCTTCTACTAAAAATGTTGATTTACTACAACTAACAAAAATCTAATTAAATTTTAAATACATCGTCTCTTTTATTTGCTTGTTAAAAAATAATCCAAATGGAATTTGGAATCCAAATTGTCAATAAATTAATTAAAACGTTTTCTATACGTTTATTGGTAATTTTTTTAGCCTCCAGAGTTGAAAAAACAATAAATGGTTGTTTTCTCGAAAATTACTTTTTTTGACTGACGGGGTTTTTCTCCTGTGACCTTCATATATTTGGGTACCACATACAGCAACTTAAACTTTTTAGTTCGTAAGGTTTTATAGTCGGTTCGCTATATTTACGTGGGTTTCGGATTAAAAATTTTATTGTAAGTACCCAGTTTTAATTACCTGCTCTTTGGGGAAATATCAACTGGCCAAATAAAATGAAAAATAATCCATAATTTTTTTTAATTAAATAATAATGGAAAATCTTTTATATAATTGACAGTATAATAAGGAGAATTACTTCATTAATGGAGTCTAATCTGGCTAATATAAACCTATTCTCTGTTCACAAATTGTTGAGAGCACGAAATAGGCCTCAAACTCATAAAACGGTCGTAAATCATAGGCGTTCCTAAGGTGTTTATTCATTAAATAATAATATAATGTTTTAATACTGTTATATATAATATTGATAATATTTTAATACTAATATATTTAGCAAAAAAAACAATTAAAACTTTCACGACTAATGTTGGTTATTATATTATATTAATAAAAATAAGAATTTAACCTTTAACAATTTTGTAAATAAGAATACCTTATCTCTTTGGATATTTCAATACTAATCTTCGCGTTTAATCACTTTACTAGAAAACCTGGAATTCATATCCGAATGTACTATTCGTTGCAAGATAATTAAGATAGAATTCCCCAGATTTTTAATAATATTCGAAACTTAACTTGAAAGGGTGAAGTTATTACGAACGAAAACAATTTTTTTGTTTAGTACGTTTTTGATCGCATGTAATTTACGGCTCGTCGGTGTTTCCGCGTCTACGGCAGTAATTAGCGTCTCGAATGTTTCTTTTGCGAATTATATGCAGTGCGTGAGTAATTTTTTATTCCATATACCTACGAACATATACGTACCTTTCGCTCGTGCTCGTTTTGTTGGATTGTTTGTGATGGCTTCATCATCAAGTTTTACACCGGTACTGTTGCGTACAGTCAGTAAGTCTGTCTATTCACCAAGAGAGAAGACTATTGTCCTGAATGTTAACGATGCTCTGGTTTCTCAGAATCCCACAAACACTGTTCGCAACATAGTCGAAAGTTGTGCCAACATGACTGGCGTAGGAGAGTCAACTTTATATAGGTTCCTATCAGAAAGAAAAAAACACGGTATAGCTAACCCAAACACAAACGAAAACTTAAAGAGAGGGAAAAAGCCTATTGAAATTGATGAATTTGCCAAAAATGGTATTCGAAGGAAAATTCATGGATTTTTTTTTTCAAAAAAGAAATACCAAACCTAAACAAAATTTTACAAGAAATTAGAGACGACCCGGATTTGCCTCATATCGGCCGAAACTAAATTGTGGCAAGTTTTAAAAGAATTAAATTTCCGGTGGGAGAAATCAGACCGAAAATCACTTTTGATTGACCGGGAGGAGAAGATGATGTTGGAGAAGAAATTATCTAAGATTCATACGAAAATTCCGGGCTGAAGAAAGGCCCATCTTCTACCAGGATGAAACGTGGGTAAACTCAGGTCATACTCTAAAAAAAAATTGGTCAGATAAAAATATATTAAGCTCCAGGCAAGCCTTTATGGAAGGTTGGTCTACTGGTATCTCCTCACCTTCTGGTAAAGGCAGTAGATTAATAATTTCGCATATTGGCAGTGAAAAAGGATTTGTTAAGCATGGTTTGTTGGAATTTCATTCCAAAAGCACAAAAGACTATCACGAGGAGATGACAGCTGATGTTTTCGAAGAGTATTTTGAGCAAATGATTGAACACATACCACCAAATTCAATTATAGTATTAGATAATGCACCTTATCATTCACGACTAGTAGAAAGACTTCCAACGACTGCGTGGAAGAAACAGGATATTCTTGACTGGCTGCGGAATAAGTATCTGCTTTACGAAGATGGAATGGTAAAAGCAGAACTTTTAAAAATTGCCCGGCAACACAAATCTAAGTTCAAGAAATACGTAGTTGACAAAATGGCGGGAAGGCGAAACTTCACAGTCTTTAGACCCTACCACTGCGAAATAAATTCAATTGAACTCATTTGGGCACAAATGAAAAGTTATGTGGCTAGAAAAAATACGTCATATAAAATACAAGCTGTACGTGAATTGTTATACGAGTTTTTATAACATATTACAAAACAAAACTGGAGAGATGCAGTAAGGCATGTAATAGAAGAAGAACAAAAAATGTGGGATCTTGATAACATAATTGATGCGACCGTAGAGATTATTAACCTAATTATTAACCCTCAAGACGACTCGGATTCCGAAGTTGATCCTATTTATTTTGAATTTGAATAGTTTTCTAATCGTAATTATATAAGGTAAGTAATAGTAGTTGTAATCGTAAGGCATTAAAGGGGAAAGGCGCAAAATGTCGCATGTCAAAATCTTCAATGTGTTTTAAATGTATCCATTTTTTTTTTCAAATCCTGAGAAAACTAAAAAGCATTTTTGAAAAATTTAAAGGCTGAATGAAATATTTTTTAGAATAAATAAAAAGTTTCTTTTGCATGCAATATTTTCAATTAAAAATTATACTATATTTTCTCTTTTATTTTTACCCCTGTTACATAACATATTAAAATAAACATTGTAGAAGTTTTCAGGGACTTTATGCCCTGAGTAATAATGTAATCTTTCATTCTGCGTTTAAATTTTTCAAAAATATTTATTAGTTTTCTCCGGATTCGAATCCGTTTTATTAAAAAATACAATTTACATAAGTACAATTTAAAAAATATATTTATTTAGTTCAAATAAATGTGTCAATCATATACTCTACGACACTGGTCGTTCATTTCTAACCATTCAAAATACCCTCGTAATAGGATTATAAGGTATTGTATTCTTTCAGATATAAGGTGGGTTAGTCGAAAACGTCTTAAACCGTCAGTTTTAGGTTGGTTTTTACTATTATATCGTATTGCCTATCCTCTCTGTATTTCAGTTTTCTAATTAGGGTTAAACTTGTAGTGAGCTATCAACAAATTGTGAACCGTGTATAATAATAATTTTATATTACACTTCACAAAGAAAATATGGTCTATGTATATTTGTTCCATGGAGAGAATTTCTAATGAAAAATAAAAAAATTTAACTTGCCAACAAAAATGAAAATCAGTCATTATCATCAAAAATATCATAATCTTCATCATCATCACTGTCATCACCATTAATTGTTATTATTATTGGACTTATTTCTGATTTTAAAATATGTTGTGTAAATGGTATGTGTTCCTTTGTCAACCATTCTTTAATTTTATTAACCAAGAATTTGTTGGACTTTTGTTTAATACTTCAGAATGGTAAGGTGCATTGTCTAAAATAATTACGCTGGGCTCACTTAAACCTGGGAGAAGTTTTTCATGTAACTATTTTACAAACATTTCTGTGTTCATATTATCGTGATAGTCACTTGATTTTGATTTAGATGAAAATATTAAATCAGCACCTTCTATAAAACCCGATTTCCCTCCTGCATGTAAAATTATGTGTCGCTTCCCTTCTCCATCAGTATGTTTGATAGACTTTACGTTATCATCTTGACATATTCTCTTGGTTGCACCCCTAGAAAATATCCATGTTTCGTCTAAATATATAAAATTTGCCCTTTCTTCTTTTAATTCAGAATATTTTCTTAGAAAGTTAATTCTTTCATGCACAACAGAACTTCTTTCACAAAGGGCTTTTCTGTTATCCTCCTTTTGAAATTTGAAACCCAAATTATGTATCACTTGCCATAGACTTGTTCTGCCAATTTCGTCAAATTTTCTATCTTTTAATTCCGAGAGAATTGTATTTAAGGTCACATGTTCCTTGTTGGCTCGCATTCGATAAATGGTATCACGAATTTCAAATTTTTTTCCATCTGGAATATCTTACGTTTTCAATGACAGGCGAGTTTTTCGGTGATCTTCTTTCGGCCGTTCATTATTGCGATTTTGTAATACTCCTCTTAGTTTGGTTTCACTAATTCCTAGAGCATCACATACGCGTTGTTGAACAGACATTACCGATTTTAAAGGACCGCCATTTTCTTTTTCATCCGTAAAATACTTATGTACACTACAAATTAGACTATCTACATCTAACATACGTCTAGGCATTTTTAAATATTTCCACCAAACATACAATGTCATCACTGGCAAAGAATCAATTCAACTGCAATATTGTAACAAATTTATACTAACCCTAATGTTATTTTAATGTATTTTAAAATATGACCATTAATGCAGTTTTTACCTAATTTTCTGGGAAGTCATTTACTGCAACTGGTTATCAATGAGTCATTAGCATAATTTTGTTAATCCGAAACCCACGTAAATATAGCGAACCGACTATATTATGCAATTTGCAAATGTTGCAATGGATTGTATATTACATTTTGTGGTACCTATTTATGATTTATAAAATTTTAGTACATTTTAAATTTTTTTGTTATTGTTTATTCAGTGACAATAAAGCATATTTCTATATTTCGGGAATCCAAAAGTAAATAATGAACAGGGAACTCTATTTGAAATGAGAAAGTTGTTTTAAGCCACTCTTACACGACACACCCTATATGAAAACTTTTTATTTCAAAAGATGCTCAATTTAAAATACCAATCAACGTGTTTTTACCTGTTTTGTACACGATCCTATTTATTTAATATCTAATTAATTCCATTTGGCTGTTCCACTCTGTGTTTAAAATTTTGTCTGTAATAAAATATATAATACTAATGTCAAATTATGTTAGAACTATGGATAATTTATTAGAATTGCAATGAATTACAGTTTTAGTAAACAAGAATTGATATTTAATGCATCTATTTGAAAAAAAAAAAAACAATTTTTTTTAAGCTTGTTGTTTGAACACAGAAAACAGATTTAAAAACAGATAACAGCCTAAGGATGCTAATATTGGCCTATTAAGCTTATATGTAAGTTCAAATTTCTTGGATGTTTTATTTTAGTTCCCCTTTCCTTCAGTCATGTAGGAACGCCCAAGATGATGTTTATTAAGTGAGAAAAGTGGGTAGAATTATCGCTGCTGTATTTTTTAGCACTTCGGCGGTTTATCTAAGCCTTCAGGAGACTTTAATGGCAGTATAAACAGGCTTTATGTGTTTTTGTATGAAACGGTCGTATGTTTATCTTAGCTCGCCAATTTGAGATTTACGCGGTCAGGTCAATTTTCCCTATTGTCTCGAGCTTTAACACCCAATGCAACGGTCACTGTTTACTTAGGAATTTGATAATATAACCAGATGTTTGACTTTCCAGGTTTCGATTTATAAAATACTTTTATTCGATTTAAAACACAATCTTAGCATCGATTTGTTTTATGATTAATGTTTAATTTTTAAATATTAAAAAAAAATGTAATCAATTATGGACGCTATTAACATGATTAACTATCAAGTAATCCATAATACACTCGCGATCATAAAATCCGGGTCATCTTGAAAATTTCAAGTTTCTTAAATATTTTTGCCTCTGGTGCAGTAATAACCTTTTTTTTTGGCTAATGTATTTTTTATTTGTCATCAATGTTTGCTTTGAAAAAAAAAAAAAACGGTTTTTTTATTGTTTCTATTGAAAAAGCAGAAAACAAACCAAATTGTTGAAACAGACTTACGAAAAAAAAACATGAAAAGTGCACAACGTGGTAAAACATCAGTGGAATTTCAATGACTAATATCGTGTATTGCCTCCCCTTCCTCTAATAACCTCTTGCAGACGACGGGGCATATTCTCAATTTTTCTCCGGATTACATGTTGAGGTATGTTATTCCACTCTCTCACTAACAGATCCTTAAGCTCCTGTGCGTTGTTAGGAGGAAGTGTATGGGTTTGAATACGTTTTTTCAAATCGTCCCAGAGATGTTTGATGGGATTCAGGTCCGGAGACCTAGCTGGCCAGGGTAACCTCGTAATTCTAACCTCGTCCAAGTATTGCATACTGATCCTGGCAACGTGCGGTCGCGCGTTGTCCTGCATAAAAACGGCGTCTTCTCCAACCCCTGCCATGGTGGGCATAACATGTTCTTCCAGAATCTCCCTAATGTACCTTCGTGCAGTTAAGGACCCATTTTCGATGAAGGGTAACTCTGTGCGGAAGTTGGAAGATACATCTCCCCAAGCCATGACCGAGCCTCCACCAAATGGCATTCTTGGAGCAATGCAAGCTTATGAAAATCGTTCACCGGTTCTCCTCCAAACTCTTACACGTCCATCGGATCCAGTTAGGCAGAAACAGGATTCATCTGAGAATAACACTTTGCTACAATCGTTAATTCCCCAATGCGCGTATTGTCGACCAAAAGCTAGTCGCGCAACTCGAGGCACCCGGCGAAGTGGCGGTCCTCTAGCCATTATCCGAGAAGATAGTCAAGAGGAACGAAGTCTTCTTCTGACTGTTGCAACACTAACATTGCGATTTCGTACTTCCTCTAGACGATTTTGATGCATAACCGCAGTTGAGGTCCGGTTTCATAAAGCCTAAAACGCAAGGAAACGGTCATCTAGTGCCTTGGTCGTTCTTCTTCGTCCAGAGCCAGGTCACCTGGTTAGCAAACTTGCCTCCTGAAAGCGTTGAAGCACTCGTTGAACCGTAGAAAGGCTTACGCCAACAGTTCTTGCGACTTGCCGTTGAGTGTGATCGTCTTCCACAAGTGCAACAATTTGTGCCGTTTCAACAACAGTCAAAGGCATTTTTGTCAAAAAATAAACACTAATAATGGCACTAATAAACACTAATGGTGGCAATAATAAACGTTTGTCCGTTGCATTTGAACAGAAAGTCGAAGTACAAACGAGACATTTAAAACAAGCGTAGTTACAAGTAGCGTTCATTTTGGGAAGTGTGCACTTTACCGCGAAATACCGCACTATTGGAATCTTTTTTACAAAGGAGACCGCAACAATTCTCAGAAACATGCATTAGTTTGTATTTGTGTTATTATTATTTACGATAAAGCTCGGTAAAAATGAAATATCGGTGATTTTCAAAGTGACCCGGATTTTATGATCGTGAGTGTATAAAAAAATGAACCGCAAAATGTGTTGGTAAGCGCATAACTTAACAACGCATGGACCAATCATAACAATTCTTTTTTTTTTTTTAATGGTTCTTGAAGTCTAAGGATGGTTTTTACGGCGAGAAAAATTGGAATTATTACCGGGAAAACCCTAAAGCCTAAATATAGTATTGCATACAAAGCTCTTATGAGTGAAATTGACCGGCAGAATTAAATGTTGGCTTACTATCTCTGCAATCTAAAGGCCATCATATAGTAAAAAAAATATTCTTTCATGTACTGCAAATGAGTTTACTAATATAGTAATAATAGTCAATAATAAGGCCTTTTGTTCTTTGATGTAAAATAAATCCCACTCCATCTTTTCCACTTTCATTGCAGCTATAATATACAGGGTGGCGCACCGAAAACGAAACAGATGCATTTACTGGCAGATGATTCCTTTAAAAAAAAACGCTTGGACCCGTCGATTTTGTTATCGAGGGGAAACAAAATTGGCATAAAATCACATTAACATTTGCAGCCCCCTAAGCGGGGGTGGCACCATCCCTAAAATCTTAAATGGAAAGGGGGGTCGAATGATCCATCATTGAAAAGGTCTTTCAACTCCCTTTACAATGATGTAAAATTCATGTACTTCAATTCAGTAGTTTTGGAGATTTATTGATTTAAAGTTTAAATACATCGTCGTAAGAGGAGATCAATACATAGCAGCAAAGTTGTTAAAAAATAAAGAATGAACTGACCTGTCAGCCGAGTAAATGTTGAAAATGACCACCATTACTTTCCATGCAATAATAAAGATTTTGCTGAAAACGTTGCCGGACATTTTGCAATATTTGAGGAGTAATTTGATGGCACTCATTCACAATTCTTTGTCGTAAATCTTCTAAGGATGTTGGCTGAGTAGCATAGATTTTGCTTTTTAAGTAACCCCACAAAAAGAAATCCAAAGGTGATAAATCTGGCGATCTTGGGGGCCATTCAACGGCACCTCTTCTACCAATCCATTGACCTGAAAAGGTCTGATCTAAATAATGCCGAACTCTTAATGCGTAATGTGGTGGGGCACCATCCTGTTGGAACATCAACATATTCTCAACGTATCGACCATCATTCTGATTTTTAATTATATCTGTTAGCGCAGGATCTATGGCATTTTGCAGTAATTCCAAATACATTTCACCAGTCAAATTTCCAGGTAAGAAAAAAGGACCAACCAAATGATCGCCAAAAATGCCAGCCCAAACATTTAATTTTTGTGGCTGCTGTGTGTGTACCTCATGGTAAATTCTGGGATTAGAGTCCGACCAATATCGACAATTATGACGATTTACTTCGCCAGTTAAAAAAAAGGAACATTCGTCGGAAAAGCAAATGTTAAATAAAAATTGTTCATCGTTTGTAATTCGTTCACTCATAACTTCACAAAATTCTAATCGCTTATAAAAATCGTCTTCATTAAGTTCTTGTACAAGGTGAATTTTATACGGATGAAAATTATGGGCCTTTAGAATCCGTTGGATAGTACGTCGACTAACACCACACGAAGTTTGCAATTTGCGGGTACTTAATGTAGGATCTACAATAACTTGCCCTAAAACCCCCACTTCTGTTGCTTCGTTCCTTATAGGATTTTCAATATTACGGTTTTTATTGGCGACTGATTCAGTTTCCCGAAATTTAGCTACAAGTTCTAGAACATATTTTCGGTTCACATTATTGTTCTCATGTCGCTCATTAAAAATTTGTGCTGTTCTATTAGCGCACTGATTATTTCCGAAAAATATTTCAATAATTTCAATACTTTCTGCCGTGGAATATACCATGGTTAATTTATGTATAAAGCAATAAATGATATTTTAACAACAAAGATTGGTCAAATCAATCGCAAACTAATGTACTATTTCCTATTTAAAATAAGTACGTGGCATTCTCTACTTATCTTTCTTCAAGAAACAACTTTTTTTGTCACAAAGGACACTTCAATTGCTATTTTTATTATTAATAAACCATGGGCGTAGTAAATAAAAGCATTTACTTATTAAGAAAATGCTTTTACTCAAATTTCTTCTGAAAGAAGTACAAACTAATTTGATGTACCTATTAAAGTCTACTTTAAACTTTAAATCAATAAATCTCCAAAACTACTGAATTGAATACATGAATTTTACATCAT
Source organism: Diabrotica undecimpunctata (assembly GCF_040954645.1). Lineage (NCBI taxonomy): Eukaryota > Metazoa > Arthropoda > Insecta > Coleoptera > Chrysomelidae > Diabrotica > Diabrotica undecimpunctata. Next base: position 40,954,152 of record NC_092811.1, on the reverse strand, counting down.
TATAAAGGGAGTTGAAAGACCTTTCAAATAATAGATCATTCGACCCCCCTTTTCATTTAAGATTTTAGGGATGATGCCACCTCCGCTTAAGGGGCTGCAAATGTTAAAGTGATTTTATGCCAATTTTGTGTCCCCCTCAAAAACAAAATCGACGGGTCCGAGCGTTTTTTCAAAAAAGGAATCATCTGCCACTAAATGCCTCTGTTTCGTTTTCGGTGCGCCACACTGTATAGAACGGGTTCTCTTTTGCAGAGTGTCTATCCCGTCCATGGCATGTTTTTTTATTAAATTAATTAGAGTTTTCTGATTTACATCGCAAATATCATAAAGTTTTTTTTAACGTCAAAGGATAATTATTAATATTGCTTAATAAATTTAAAAAGTTTCTTTTTATGATATTCAGAATTTTTTTTTTTTTAGTACAAAAACAGTTTTAAAATTTTCATAGGAAGTGTAATTATTTTACGAGTATCCAAATTTCTTGTTTATGTTGTTTTATCAATGTTATAAAAAACCAAACCGATAAATTTTTGGTAAATTAAAATTATTTATGTGGTACAATTTTCATTGGGATAGTTAAGCCCATGGAATTTATTTGATAAATCTTATTATTAATTATTAATATTATTTCTTTTGATAATAGAAAATATTTGTATTTGTTTGTTTATGTTATTTCTATTTATTTCCTTTTCCTATTTTATCCCGATAAGGAACAACTAAGAGATACTGGAAGCCACGAGAAAAGATAAGTATAACCTAAACTGATTTATTCTTTTTTTTTATAATAAAATGGCACCCTGAAATTGTTTTTTTTTATGTTTGATTTGCGACACTTAGATAATTAATTATATAATAATTAATTAAAGTAATTAAATAAATAAAAAGTTAATATAAAAGTAAGAAAAAGCAGATCATAGTACTACATATTATGTGTATTGTATTATGTGTTATGTGCTTACCGCGTAATATAATTAAACTCCTCATTACTATTTTGTTCCCGTATAGTAACCATCTGTATCTTTCTCATATTGTTTTTGTCTTATTGTCTTTCCGCTCTCGTCACTTCGTATTTTTTCGTTATCGTTCCTATCCTATTTTCTGCCAATTCCAATATTGACCAGGTTTCCCTTTTTCTTTCAAAAATAGGCTGGTCCCCAAAATTCTCTTCCCTTTCGTATTTCTTTCTCCATCTCACTCGGTTATCTTCTGTAGTCTAGCCCTGTCGAACCCCGACCAAGAAATCTCTGCCAGACTGAAGCCTGGACATTAATTTCGTTCTTTGTGTAAACCTCCCTTCTGTTTATAAAGAGGTTACATTGTTATAATAAAAACAAGAGGTCATTTATGGAATATATGTATTTTGTGATATAAATATAAAACTTACGGATTTTACCTAGTGACGGTGCTGTTTTTAAATAATTTTTATTTTAGAATTAAATTATATCGCTTTTTTACTTTAAAAATATTTTACTTATTTTACTTTGGTTAGCTCGTTAATTTTCCAATAAATCCTTTTTTCTCCAACATTTAATACACGTTTTTCAAAATACAAACACAAACACAAAAATCATAAAGTAAAACAAAATCGATGATATTTGCTAGTAGCATTATACCTATAATATCTGGTTAATGTCAATATGGAATTTTTTCAGCTAACGAGAATATTATTTGTGCACCGGAAATATCAACTAACTACGGTATAAAACACATAAATATTGTTTTAGATTGATTCGTATATTAAACCAGATATTTGAACGGTACCGACGATATAAAGGTTTACAGTATTTATTTTTCTTTTAATTTATATTTCCAAGCCATTGGGGTTTGGAAAAATGTTAGTTTGGATTAGTATTTCCAAAAGCTACTTTTAAACATTTTATCGTTTAATTAAAGATATATACAGGAAAACCAAATGAATCAGCTATATTATTTTGAACTATGTCAATATTTTAGATTGACGAAATGAACAGTCAATTTTTAATTTGTTTGACGGTAGTTTTCAGTTCTTAATTTTCAATTGAAAACCAGAAAACATTACATCACCAGTAAGATTAAGAGTAAAATACCTTTTTAAAGTCCATGCTATCCTCTTCACAATATACCCTGTTGTGCAAAATTTAACCGGACACTCAGATTTTTCTGTTTTTTTGTTGGTGTTTAGATTAAAACTTGTTTAATTTGTATGATTTGTATTTTATGCCTTATTAGCCATAACGTTTTTTTTTCTTGTTTGAACATAGTTAGATGTTTTGTGCGAACAACAACACTTTTACACATACGTTTTGTCAACCACGTGAAATAGTGGCTTATTAATTTAAGTTTATTGTGGTACTTTACCTGATTATAAGTTCGGCTGTAGGTTTTTGTATTGTCTCCTGTTTAAAACTTGCATTAAAAGCTGTTGCTTTACAGGATGATGGTGGAGCATTCGTTACATCGCAAATGTTTAAGGAATTTCTCGAAGTAGCGTGTTTGATGCAATATAAAGATTTCCGTAAACAGGACAGTACACTAGGAAGCCAGGTCAAGGTAGACGAAGAAGTCAGGGTAAAGATCGCTTTCTTAGATTACAAGCGATACGTGATCGTACATTATCAGCACCAGTACTTGCTCAACGATTAAATAATTTCAGCAGCAGCTCATCTGAGGCAACGTTTACACTTCGCTCGGGAACATCTAAATTGGGGTGCTGACGATTGGAGTGCTGTGCTTTTTACGGATAAATCAAGATTTAACAGATACTCATCAGATATGCGGCCTAGGATATGGAGAGGAGCTGGTGAACGTTATCAGCAATGTTGTTTTACTCCAAGAGCTTAATTTGGTGGAGGTGATATAAATCATCTAGTGCCATTTGCTCCATTTTTTGGACAAAAACTTTCGTCTCATGCAAGGTAATACTCGTCCGCACATCGCAAGAATAACACGGGATTACTCGGATGAAGATGGGATTCGTTTATTACCATGGCCCCCAAGAAGTGCAGACTTATATCCAATAGACCATGCATAAAATATTCTGGGACGACATATTCGACGTAACCATGATGAGTTTAAAACCATAAATGATTTAGAGTAAGCAGTTCGTGACGGACAAATCCCTCAACCAGAGCTTTGCTGCCTTAATCGGAAGTATGTCTGATTTAATGAGAGCCGTAATTAGGGCCAGTACAGGTAATACACTCTACTAAATATCGTTTTTCATAAAAAACGTTTATATTAAAAAAAAAAATTGTTTCTTTGCTGATCTTAAAATGGTTTGAATTGTTTATTGTGTTTTCTGTGTAACGTTCTTGAGTGGTAAGAAATTTGATTTTTAAATTTTGTTTATTATTAAATACTCTTAAACTTTTTTAAACGCCAGTTTTTACCAAAAATCTGAGTGTCTGTTTAATTTTGCACCACAATGTCTACTATCCTTCTGCAAGAAACATTTTGAGGTAATATTGTAGATAATTAGAGCGGTTATAGAATATCATATAAAAAACTCAAACACGTTTATTAAAATAACTAACATAATTAGCATAACATAAAAAGCTTTTATGAAAACAAGCATTTCAGTATACAAGAAAAGCATAAAAGTAAGGACATAAATTATGAAAAACCATATTTTTACAAAAATTAGCATAAAACATTATATAATAATTTGTAAGCTTAGCTTAAGAACTAGTAAGTACCTATTAAGAAAAGTGGTACAATGAGCTGTAATGTAGTCTAGCGCAAAGATTTGAACTAGTCTTTCTGTATTTTCACATGTGTAAATAAAGAATTGTTACTAAGAATAACAAATAAACTTACCTACTATAGGTGTTTGTGTTGACACCTGACCGAAATATTCACAATTAACATTTGTCTGTGATGACGAATACTAATAATATTGGAATACTTTATTAATTTTTTCATTTTTTCTTTATTCACGTTGGAAAGTATCAAGTAAATATTTGTTTGTGATGACAAATATCGTCTATAATTCTGAAACTGTTTTCAAATTTTAAAATACTTTCAAAACTTGTATTTATAAAACTTCTTCCTGGAAACAGAAACGTCAAATCAGGTATTTTCGGTTCGCTGATCCCAGTCCCAACTGTCTAGTAAATTTAGTAATAATTATTTTTTGCTACTTTGGTTAAATTTTGACCGACTGGCAGTGGTTGGAAATTACTTTGCAACCAAACATACGTGCTTGTAGCAAAATTTAAATAAAAAAATATTCACGTGCAAATTATTAACACAATAAAACTGCATCAATTAAAACAAGTTTATTTTTGAAATTTGTAAGAAATATCAGAAGCACGGCTAGTAAAAAACTCCTGTAATAGTGAAAACTGTCCTATACACTATATATATACATATATATATATACACATATATATACACACATATATATACATACATATATAGATAATTTTTATAGCTTTGTTAATTTTATTACATATTTTTTTAACAATGTTGGCGTTTAAGTTTAAGTTTGCGAGGGAAAACTACAAGATCATTACGAAGATAGTGCTATACTTCACTTAGAAAGATCAAACCAGATGAAGAAAGCAGTCCTACAAGTAATCAGTAATCAAATATCGTCAATAATATAGTTGGTAATACCGTGTATATAATATTATCACATGTGTAAATAAAAATTGTTATTAAGAATAACAAATAAACTTACCTACTATAGGTGTTTGTGTTGACACCTGACCGAAATATTCACAATGAATATTTGTCTGTCATGGCGAATATAAACAATAGTGGCTTAGTTAATAAATTTTTTTATTTATTCTTCATGGTTTCAAATACCAGAAGCTGCGAACATAATACATGCGGCACAAAACAGAGAAACCTATCGTTTGATGGTCGCCAACCTTTGGTAGAAGACGGCACATAACGAAAGATTTATTCTTCCTTCTCTTTGGAAATTATCCAAGTAAATATTTAGTTGTGGTGACAAATATCGTCAATAATATACTTGTTAATACCGTAAAAAAAAATATGCAGAAGAAATATTTGTTGTGATGACAAATATTCAGGACAAAATATTTGTTGGAATAACAAAATTGTAGAGGAAATATTCGGGGAACTTATCCTGATAATGAATATTGTTTGTGATAAAAATAATAAGGTGAATAATAATATCTATAATACAGTTTGTAGTGACAAGCTTAAGCATATGGTTTGATATAAATAGGTTTCAGGCCAGATAGAATGTAGTGCTTTTTGGATTGCAAGAAGACATTTTATCAATTCTGGGTGATGATAATAAAGTAAAAATATCAGTTACAAGCTCCATACAAACAGATTGCCGCTCGATAGGCTCATATTTTAACTTCCGGGCTAGAAGAAGATATCTGCAAGCTAGTGGCTCCTCTAAATATAAATCCGGAAGTAAAAGTAGCAGTAAGTGACTCCACACTTCGCAAAGATGCTCGTTTGATACTGCTCCAACAATAAATTGATGCTAGTATGGCAGCTGTAGGAATAGCTTTAACAAACATGCTTGGTGAAAAGGAGGGAGGAAATAAAGAGTAGCGATGCCAGCCGCTTATTGACAAACATTCATTATTCAGAGTCATTATCGCGAAGAGAACTAATAGCCATTAATTTAAATAAAGAAATAGAGGTATTAAAGGATACCCCAATCACGGAATCGCCTTTTGGTAATGATCTTGACAATAAGGTCAAGACGGCGAAAGAATTGAAGAAATTAGGGTAACAAAAAGGTATTAACATACATACGAGGTATGGTTATCCCACTTGCAAAGAAACCAAAACAAACAGTTGTAGCGTCTGAAGATAAACGGTCAACTAAAGAAGTAAAACTTATTACAAACCTTATAAACAAATTAATGCTTAGTGGTGCAATATCTAATGTTGATCATAGTGATGATCAGTATATTTCCAAGGTTTTTGCAATTCCAAAATCGGATGGATCATACTATCTTATTTTATATCTTAAAAAATTTAATAAAATTGTTGGAAATGTACATTTTAAGATAGAAGACAATAAAGTTGTCAGATTTATATCTCAAGGTTGTTCATGTCAAAATTGATTTAAAAGATGCTTACCATTTAATATCGATACAAACATCTCATCGTAAATATTTAAGATTTTCATTTAATAGCACTTTATACGAATACAACTGTTTTGCCTTTTGGTTTAAGTTGTGCACCTAGAATATTTACAAATATATTAAAACCTATTGTAGGAATTCTAAGAGAAAAGGGGGATCTTTTAACAATGTATTTGGATGATTTTCTGATTCTAGGGAAATCATATAAAGAGTGTAAACATAATGTAAAATTAACTGTAGAAATACTCACACATTTTGGTTTTTAATTAATCATACTAAAAGCAAAATTACTCCTGCAAATGTGTGCACATATTTGGGGTTTACTTTTGACTAAAATAATTTGACAGTAACGTTACCTAACAGCAAAAAATTGAAAATTCTAAAAACGCTTAATATTTTTTGCAACTACCGGAGTGTAAAACTAGAAAATTTTAAAAAATTTTGGGAACTTTTGTATCTGTTTGCCGGCTTTAAAATTTGATTTTTTGCACACAAAAATTATTTGAACGTCATAAATATTTAACATTGAAACAATCATTTGAAAAAGACAAAAGATTTAAGAGGATCATGCAGAGCTTTATTACTGACTCATAAGAAACCTTTTCATAAGGCCACTCCACAAACCATTTGTAGATGGATCAAATTTATTCTACAACAGAGTGGCCTGGATATAAGTCAGTTTAAAGCACATAGCACACGCCATGCCGCAACATCTGCGGCAGCTAGGAAAAGGGTCAGTTTTGACACTATAAGTTGGCGGCAGGTGGGACGAAAAATTCTAAGAAACTTGCGAAAAATTTACAATAGGCCCTTAGTTTTAATAAAGAATTTGCAACACAATTTTAAATAGGTAAAAGAACCTGATTTATGTTAAGTACTATATATAATATTTGTAAGGATTTTAGAATATACATTTAGTTAAGGTTGGATTATGTTATGTAATGTGTTAACTAGTTGCCTCAGGGCATTTTAGATACGAACTTTACATTTTAGGGACATATAATATGTTGGGCAGTATTATAATAGAGTTGTTGCAACGACTTTAAACATCTACAATTTATTTATTTATGAGATGAGGCCGAATATAATCTTAAGATCAAACGAACTTACCTGAAGTTCGATCTTGATTATATGAGGCCTCATCGAAATAAATAAGTCCCAACCCACCCTAACATTTTGGAAAAATGCCCATAATATGTTGCAACAACAACTTTCAAATAGACTGAAAAGTATAGACCAGAGACGATGAGAAGAGGTTTCGAGTGGTTGTTTATTTATACTTTAAAGTGTAAGTAATTAGCCAGAAGCGGAGATACTACTACAGTAATTAGCCAGAAGCGGAGATACCACTACAATTTATTTATTTATGAGATGAGGCCGAATATAATGAGCTGTAATGTAGTCTAGCGCAAAAATTTGAACTAGTTTTTCTGTATTTTTAAAATTGAAAAAAGTAATTTTATTATTTATTTATTAAAACCAATTAGCGCCGAGATTAATAAATTATTGATTTTATATTATTTCTTGCAATATTATTAATGAACTGCGTTTAAATAATAATAAACGTCATAAAATATTTTTTTTTGAGATATTAAGTGTTGCCTGAAAGCAACGCTAGGCACTTACACTACCTAGTTTCTGTTGAAAATAATAAACCAAAAAATTAAAGCATTTGGCATACAGTAAAGTAGGCAATAAAACAAAAATAGATATTTATTTATAAAAAATGTAATTCGGTGTAATTAATTATAAAAATTTACACTATCCAGAGTGAAACGGTATAAAACAAGGACTACATAGTCCAATATCACATTTTAAACACACTGTTCTAAGGATAGATTTACATGTTTTAGACGCACATCTTTTCTTTTTCCCATCTTGAATGTACTGTATCAAATGATTGATGGTGTCAAAACAAATGTCATCCGATACTCGGCTGTCGACAAACGCTGTCAAGGAAGCCGACAGTCTTCCACTTCCTTTACTAAGTACACTACACTTCGCTAAATATGTGCTTACAATCTCTCTTGTAAAATCTAATTGCGATACCTTTTCTCTGCCAGTTTTATTATACAATATCCAACTATTTTGTAACGCAACATCGAGCATCCACGTAAAAATTGGCCAATACCTTTTTTTTGCCACGAATACTGATCCGGTAGCAACTTACATTCTGATCCATTTGGCCAGTTCCTCCCATAAATATATTATACTTGGCGATCAATTTCGGTCTAGAAACAATTATGTTTCGTTTGAGTTTCTTCGAAAATCTTCTTACTTGCTTCTTGAGTGCCACAGGATGATGAAATCATTGTTACTGCTGCATTATCCATCCACCGGACATATAATTGTCCATCATTTCGTTCAATAGCTGTTTCAAAATAAACTCGATCTTTTTTCAGAAACTTATTTTTAGGAGTTAATGGAGATCCTCTGGGAACTCGTTTTTCGCGAATGGTTCCTATGGCGGTATAACCACGAAACACATAAAAATGAAAATAAGGCCTTTCCAGAAAACAAATTATCCATATAAATATTGTATCTTAGATTGCTTTTCTCGGCTGGCAGATCATCCGATAATAATAGCAAAGTACTGGCAGCTTTTCCAAATAGTTTTTCATAGTCTTTATTTGATTTTGGATTTTTTCCTTGGTATAAGTCAATGTTAACTAAATACCCATTTTTTGTGTTGACACACGACATTTTGTATCCAAATTTTGTATCTTATTGGCTTTCCTCTAGTAAACTGCTTACAGCTATGTCTGCCAAAGTATTTTATCATACTTTCATCGTAAGATAAATGTTCTTCCGGTACGAAATTTTCAACACAACTTTTTTAAGCATGTCAATAAGAGGTCGTATTTTCCACGCGTTGTCATTTTGGTTGATTTTGGTATTATCTGAACAGTGCAAAAACCGGCAAACATGTAAGAATCGATCTCTTCGCATGGCCTTGGATACTATTGATAATTAATTATACCCACTTATATATAAATAGTAATAAACAAACGGATCTCCTCACCTCTTATCTTCGGATCGGGACAATTTAAAAATAATGCATAGCGACTAATTTCGTCCACTAAATGTTGGATAAATGCATCATTTATAAACTGTTCAAATATTTTTGTTGGAGATATTTGTTCATATCTAGAATAGTCGGATTTTGGAAATACCGATGCACGTTCTTTGTCAAAGTCTGCTCCCTTCAGCCATTGAGGTTGATTTCGAGGCTCAAGAAGTCTATTTAAAATCCAATTTTTTACTACTTCAGAATTAAAATTATGGCCACAACTATAGTAGAAACCCTCAATTCAGAAGAGTGATATCATAGTTTAAACGCCGAATATCCTCAAATTTAAATGTACACAGCGGCCCTCGAAAACTGCCTGTTTTCTCGATTGCAATTTGCGTTTCCTCATAAGAAATTACAGAATATATAAAGTAGTATATTTATTTGTGCTTCTCTATAGTAGACTTGACCAGAAGTTGTCGTACAGTGTAGCCAAATCTTGTTCACAAGTAGTAATTATGGTCATACAAAACCTGTATTCTTTCACGCAGCGATTATTACCGTCATAAAAATACCAAAAAATATGATTTTTTCAATAGTAAAAATTAAGCACAAAATTTTAATAAAATAAATTTTATTTATATGTTCCGTTTCGTTACATATTTAAATTTATAAAATAAAAATCGATATTTTAAAACAATATTTTTCAATCGTTTGGCAACTTTGGAATTAGCAACGGAACTCCGTTTCAATTCAGATCCACAGAAAGCCGTCAAACTAGTTTTTGTCGAGCGAGTGCCCATCAACAATAGTTCATTACATTGGCGTTTCTGAGGGTAGGGTATTTTATGCGATAAGTTTGTGTTATTGATAAAACGTGTTATTGATAATACGAGTGTTATAGTTTGTCGTTTTACAGTAAATTTTTAGTTATATTCTGTGATTATTTGGTTTGAGTTTTATTGAAGTTGGACCAAAAACCGAGTTGTTCCAAGAGAAGACTGCAAAATTCTGATTCCAAAAATGAAATTCCGCAAAAGAGACGGAAAATGTTAACGTCCGAAGAGAAGGTAATAATACGAAACGTTTATGAAGGAATTGTCGGCAGAAAAATGGAATTAAATGTTAGCCAAGCGGTCGACATTTGTAGCAGTTTAACGAAAGTATCCGTTAGCTGTATTTATCGTGTACTTAAAAATACATCGGAAAATAAAAATCAAGAAAAAGGTAAAACTAGAGGTAGGAAAACCATTGTTTTGGATGACGAGACAAGGAATATTATACGTCGAAAAATTTATTAATTTTATTTTCGGAGTGAAATTCCAACACTGAAAAATATTTCTCAAGAGCTCGAAAACGATGACTCCTTACCCAAGATATCTCGTAGAGTCTTAACCAGGACCATGTGTGAAATGAACTTTCGATATGTAAAACTCAACAGAAAAAGTATGCTATTAGAAAAAAATAAAATTATTGTGCGGAGAAGAAAATATTTAGAAGAAATACGTAAAATTCGCAGCACTGGACGCAAAATATGTTATTTGGATGAAACCTGGATTAACCAAGGTTGGAAAAGGTCATACAGTTGGAAAAGTTTGGCAAGATTTAAATGTCAAAAGTAAACGAAAAGCATTTATAGAAGGCTGATATACAGGATTAAAAGCTCCATCAGGAAAGGGACGGCGTTTAATCGTCACCCATATAGGAAGTGATACAGGGTTTCTTGATGATGGTTTTCTTCAATTTGAGTCGAAAAAAACAGGTGATTATTAAAGAAATTAAAAGGGAGGATTCAAGAATGGCTTACAGAAAAGGGGATTGCATACGAAGAATCAATGCTCAAAATTTAGCTACTTGACATTGCACGGTTAAGGAAAATTGAATATCTTAAATATGCTGTAGATGAAACTGCAAAAGATTATGTTGTCAAAGTTCTGCGTCTACCACCTTATCATTGCGAACTTAATCCCATTGAACTTATCTGGGAGCAAGTGAAAGGAGAAGTAGCACGCAATAACAAAACGTTCAAATTAAACGAAATTAAGAAACTTTTGATTCAAGCAATCCTCCATGTAACTCCAGAGAAATGGGCTAAATGTATAGGCCACATAATTAAAGAAGAACATCGTATGTGGGAACTTGACACTCATATCAAAGTTTTACTAGAGCCAATTATAATTACACCAGGTGGTGAAGATAATGACAGCGATAGCAGCACTGCATCTTCGGGTTTAGACAGCGAATAATATTTTCTAATAGTTTAATAAGAACATCAGCATAAAAAAAACCAAAAACAAAAAAAAAAACGAGAAGAACATAGTAAGTGTGTATAGTGTTTGTGTTTAAACACATCAAACATTATTTTTATTTTGTTTTTATAGAATTTTATTTTGTTTTATAGGATTTTATTTTGTTTTATTTTATACTGTTTAAGTGTTTTGTTCATTTTATTTAATAAGACAATATGGCTCTTGGCGAACACCCATTTAAAAAAAGTATCGCGCCACAAGACATACCTCTGGGATGGTGTGGAAACTGTCTTAAAATTTGTTTTAAAAAAATTTTATTGTGTAACTCTTTAAGGACGGGTCACGTCAAAAGACGTTTTAGCGTAACTTCCGCGACAGCCGGTTGGTATCAGTAAACTTTCTGCAAAATTACTTTTTTTATAGCTTTTTGTTTGTGGCATTCTGTATTTTTAGGGGAATGTAGGGAATGAGCCACAAAATTTTTATTCATATGTTTATTTATTGACTTTTCGATCTCTATATCCAGAGACCGTTTTCAATTATACAAATGATAGTACTATTTATTTTCTATGGCTTTTCGCTTGTCGTTCTGTATTTTTAGAAATAATGTTGGGAATAAGCCACAATATATTTATTCAAATGTTTAATTTACGGACGTTTCGATCTCTATAAAGAGACCGTTTTCAAACATACAAATGACAGATATATTTATTTTTCTATAGTTGCTTGTTTGTGGCATTCTGTATTTTTAGGGAGAAGGTTGGACATAAGCCACAACATATCTATTTACATGTTTAATACATTGACGTTTCGATCTCTATTCCGTTTTTAAAGATAAAAGAAAAAAAGAAAAAAAACAATATAAGATTATAAAAATATATAATAATAAACAAATAAAATAAATATAACTATCATTTATATCTTTGATAGCGGTCTTTGGATATAAAGATCGAAACGTCAGTAAAAACTTGTAAATAAATATATTGTGGCCTATTTCGAACATTAATATTTGAAAAATAAAATATAATTAACGTTAAAATAAAAGTAAGTGTACGTCACTGGATTTCCAAACGGCTTTCCGCATTTCTGGGCCTTTAAACGATGACTCACTCTCTCAAATAGTGAAATTATACTTTAGGAATGAATTCATTCTGTACATAATCTTCGTTCAAACCAATTCTTTCATTGTTTGGTAGTCGTATTTCTGCTCCGACACGTAATTGACGGGATAAAAGGTTATCTACCGGCCTAAAAATGGTAGGTGTTAACATTACATTACACTACTAAGGCCATACGTTTTTATTATAAAAGATTTGATTATAGTTTATTCGTCTTCCGGGTTTGGACCGTGTCATTTGTGAGTGACACAAAAGTGGGTTCATCTCGACGTTTCGCTACAATTGTATGTAGCTTCTTCAGGAGAACAAAAAAGAAAAAGAAAAAAAAGACAGGAAGATGGGTAGTTAGCAACGGTAACTCAGTTACTCAACGCAACCAGAGGCGAATACTAACTACCAAGATGGGCATTTGGTCACAGTAACTCAACTACTCAACGCAGCCAGAGGTGAAAACAAAATGCCAGGACAGGGATTCACGTTTAACAGCTCAGAACACTAACGCGTCGAGAGGCAGGGAGTGAATCCCATTCATAGGATTGGTCTGGTCCCCATAAGAACAGAGCAAATGGTGGATACGAAAATATTAAAAACTCCATTCGTGCGCATATAAACTCTATTCCAGCAAAAGTAAGAAAATTCCATTGCACAAGAAAAGAGCAACTAGACTGTATTTTGATGAGTCTTTTACGCTTCCGAAATTATATTCGCTGTATAATTAATGAATGTTAGAGAATCACCTATGCGACAAGCCAGCCACCAAAAGTCGGTTTTTGGACCTAAAAGAAATCATTGTCTCACTTGTAATCTACATAACACTAAAGCAAAGAAAGACGAGTGAAAAAGAGAGAAAACAAAAGTGAGGATACAATATAAGACAAAAAGAAGATCGATGGAACAAAATTCCTATAAGTTGGAGACCGTGGGAATATAAACGAAGCAGAGGAAGGCCCCAAATGAGATGGATAGAGAAGAATGGAAAAGGATTGGGGAGGCCTATGTCCAAAGATAAACCGAAGAAGACTAATTAGATAGATAGATAGATGGATACCATTTACATGTACCTAATCAAAGAAACATACTGTGTTGAAATATTCTTGAAAAACTTCGTATTTTAACCCGACCTAAATTAGGACCTGTAATTTTAACAACAATACGATACGTGAAGGTGAAAAGCTGAGGAAAAGTTATAAAATATGGAAGATATGGAAGAAAACTACAAAAAAATATTAAAGCTAACGAAGTAAAAAAATAAAATGTTATGTAATTTTTTAAAATCGCTCTCTAAACTAAGCAAAAGTGAGTAACAATATTTTTCATATCAGGTGTCGATATGCTTAGAAATCCAGTCTCTAGTAATAATACAACATAATTAATATTGAAAAATTGGACCCAGTAAATTTTCGATTTTTAAATGCTTTGTGTGCTAAGGTAATATCAAATTTACTAAGTTTTTCACTGGCCTATTTTCTTTGACCCATAGTGTACAATAATAATAATTCTAATAAATAAAAAAAACTCGACGAGCAACGCATCGGGGATATAAGATGCGCCGCACAAAGCAAACACGAAGAAGTAATTTAAAAAATAATTCCATACCAATATAGCCGGTTTATTCATATATTACCTTCAAAGAAAGTTTGTAAACACGGCTGATAAAAGCCATTAATTTAACCAATACTCTCCCTTGTTGTATCCTTTAGAATTCCCTTTTGTTTAATATTAAATTTCGGTCCCGTATATAAAACAACCTCTACTTATATTAGAAAAATCTGTTTTTTCTTTTCATCACAAATCATGTGCACTTGGCTGATCAAAGAACAAAAAGGCTCTTTTCTAAAAGGTGGTTACTTGAGGAGCTCTTTTCCGTTCTCAGCCTTGCGTGTACAAACCTATCTGGACGCTATCCCAATAAAACAACAACAAAAAGAAGGCAGAAACAAAAAAACGTGGTATTTTTTCTCGTGTAATATTGAATGATTCGGTTGGAGAATAATAAATTTGGGGCTTTGGTAAAGGGATTATAAAATCGAGAATCGTCATAGTTTGTGTAAAAGAATATAATTCAAATTATTTTCAGTTCCCACATGATTTTTTGGGAATATATATATATATATATATATATATATATATATATCTACGGCATAAAGTGGACTCCGCCCATGTTAAAATTCAGGTTCAATTGAGCTCCGTGGTCAAGTGGATACCGATATACGGAGCTCACTTGACCATTCCATAATATTGGTTCTGTCGATTCGTCAACATGTAGAGTTTAATAATTTATAAAAATTTTTTGGAGCCCGTAAATACCCCTGTATCATAAATGTATATCGTTTAGTTCACGTGTATATATTATAGGGGTCGTACAGATCTTCTTCAATGTATATTTGAACCATACGTTTATCGGTTTAAGTAAGCTCTGAGAGTTTGGCAACTGTGTGATTATACCGTATATTTTCAACATATACCCTGAACGGTTCATATGGGCTCCTTATTTTTATCTACTGTTCGTAGACAGTGTAATCTAATACGCATTACACCGAGTAACAGAGGATATCTTATTACCTGATATAACTACGTACTGAAAGGTAACTGGTTCTTTAAAAACAGGTATATAGATACAAAAGGATTTGGGCTTATTATTTAATGTAATATTCGGTTGCATAGGAAATTTTATTTTGTCTGCATTTTTAAAAATGTTGTTCTTTTATTTAATATAATTTTATTAGTTCAATGCCAAACTCGATGTTTTTTTTAATTACAAAAATTTCGTAATATATTTTGTTTACGTGAGTATGTCTTTGTACGTTTTATGTAAGCATCCGATTAATAAAAACTAATTTTATTTCATCCAATCTTCTGCGATATCTTGTATAAAGCTTTTTTATTATTTTAGTTCTGGTCTTATTTATGTACAACATATGATAAACTCGGTTCGCTAATCCCAGTCCGAACTGTCTAGTGAATTTAGTAATTATTTTTTCGCGAAGTTAGTTACTTTTTGACAGACTAAAAGTGGCTGGAAATTACTATACAACCAAGCACTCGTACTCATAGCCAATATTAATAGTAAACAAACTAAATAGTAAATAAAATAGAACTTTGCGAATTACCGACAATCAATATTTATTTATCTGCACCATATAATAAATAGTTATGTTAAATTATAACAACTAAATATATATTTTTTAAATATATACTACCCAAAATTTGATGGGTTTAGTATACACTTCGACTATTTAGAATAATTCTTCTTTTTTTAAAGAAAGAAGTCTGTAATAGCAGGATACTTGAGCTATTAATACTGAGAAGTAGGAATTGTTGTGTTGTAGGTTTCCGACAATGAATCTGTCAAAATTTGTCCGAGCTAAGCGAATGGAGTTTATCTCGATAAAAGTTTATCTCAAAATAAATATGTCTAACATAATAATATAATAATTTTTCTAACAAGGTATATTCGGCAGCAGATGCATATAGTGCAAGCGTCTATGTTTTAAGGGCGGAAGGATGTGCACCTCATTTTTAGCTGACAAGCTTGCGAACAATATTATTTCTGGTCCTCAATTTACCTTTTAGTTTTAAACAATAATCTGTGACTGACCCCGTGCGATACAAACTATTTTCAAGGAATTTATAGGGAGTCTACGTTCAACAATTTCATGACATTATTGGATGTTCAGTTTTGTGAAGGCGTCTATGTTAGGGAAATTGAAGGAACACACACGAGCTTTTTAGGGGTTTTGGCTAAAAATTGATTCATAGTTTATTTTTATTGTGCAATAATAGGTGTATCGTCTATATAATAGAAGTCTTAGTATCTACCGGTATGGATCATTCGTTTGTGTAAATGTTATACAGTGTAGGTGCCTTTATGCTACCCCAAGCGAGACCGTTCTTCATCTGCTATTTTTACCATTGAGTGATATAAAAAATATTCTCTTGTGTAGGCATACACAGAAATTATAAGTGAGTTTGTTATCTAAGGGGATACCATATAGTTTTTCAAAAAATATTCTGTAAGTTAAGGTGTCGTAAGCGGCATTTAGATTGAAAAATACCACCACTGATACCCGATATTTTTCGTACCCATCTTTGATTTAGTATTTGTGATGTACATCACTTTGAATAGCTGACAAAATAAAGATATTGGCCGATAGTTTTTGTGGTCGTTGGAGTTTTTGCCAGGTTTAAGCAAGGTAACAACTTTGGTATGTCTCTAGACTTTGGGTATCTCCTAATTTGAATACAGTTGTTCATCATCTGGATAAGCCATTGTAGTGTTTTTGGTCCAGATGTCGTAATAAGCTTTGTGCTCAGGTCCTCAATGTCGGTATTTGTATTATTTTTCATTAAATATATAGATGGTGGATCCAAGCTCAAAATCGTTAAAAGGTTCTCTCAGCTGACTGGTTTTGTCCTTTCTTACTTTGAGTTATTCTTTGCTTTTTTTCCGATAGAAATAATATGTCTATATCTATAATGTGGTTTTCAGCGATCAGCTATATACCAAATACCCTAGGTTAGGCCCTATATGTGTTTCTTGTACTAGAAATTAGTCAGATTCGTGTTTAGCTCATATGTCTGATAAGTTTAAGTAAAGTAAACTTTCTTGATTTTTAGATTTACCCCCTTAACAGTTATAGATATATGTTATTAGAATAGTTGGTTCTAAAAAGGACCAATTTGACAAAATCATATTAAGGGGGTGACTGAAGAATTAGCCGATTAATTAATTAATCATTACCCGGGGTATGCCCGATTGCGGTGGTCTTATTAGTACTTCAATCTACCTAAAGGCTCGTTTTTTAAACCCCATAAGTAATGCGTAATCTTTTACTTTTTATTAAAAATTTAAATTTTACATGCCGTGTATTACTTTTTGAAGATATGTCGAATCAGATTTGTATAGTAATAATTTTAGGTTCTAAAGAGCCTCTTTGTGGAAAATAAATAAGTTTGTGATATCTGTCACAACTCATAATAAAGATATAGATAATAAAAAAATAAACAGTTAAAATAATTGTAAACAATCTTAACTACATACATCGGCGCCACTGTTCAGGTGATGGGTTTATCACAAATATCAAAGGTTACATTTTAATTCAATGTTCTACTTACGTATCTTCAATATTAAAAAAGTAGAAAAAGACATGTTTATGCTTTTATTTTTTTAAATCTATTCTATTTTCTTTCTAGAGTTCCGTCTTTTTTGAACGATCTGTGTTCTTTTTTCAATTGGGCACTTGTCCAAAGCTATGACAAATACTCTGTCCTCTGCTATTCTACATTAATATGACATTCATTATTTTCTCTAAACACTCTGTCCTCTGATATTCTACATTAATATGACTGATTTATTTTATCTTTCTTGCAACTATTTTAATGTTTATCCTGTGTATCTTCTTCTTCTTCTACTTTTTCTTTTTATATAGACATAACTCTGTCTGTTTTTCAATGTGCCTCCAGTAAGTTGCCTTTCCATTGTTTGCGTGGTCGTCCTACTGATCGTCTTCTTATGGGTTAACCGTCTCTTGCCGTCTTTATTGTTTTATTTGTTGTCATTCGGCTTATACGATCGTTTCATTCTACTCTTCCATTTCTTGATGTTCTTCACCTTGCGTCTACGTCGTATATCTGTACTTCTAGCTCTGTCCCATAGTGTCTTACCATCAATTTTTCTAAGTGTTTTCATCTCTGCTGTTTCATATCTTTTTGGTCATCTCTGTGTCAGATCTTGTTTCTGCCGCGTATGTCATTATTGGTCTGATGACTGTTTTGTAAATTCTGCCTTTCGTTTCTTTTCCGATATTTTTATTTCTTCATAATGTTTCATTTAGGCAGCCTGTGGCTCTGTTTGCTCTATTCACTGGGTCTTCCACTTTAGTTTCGAGCTTTCCGTAGCTAGATAATGTGATGCCTAGATATTTAAGCTCTAACACTTGTTCTATTATATGACCTTCCAGCTCCAATTAACATCTTAGTAAATTTGCTCTTGTAACCATGCATTTTGTCTCTTTTGGGGAAATTAACATGTTAAATTTTCTGGCGGTTATATGAAATTGGTGCAGCATACGTTGTAAATCATTTTCACTGTGAAAGAGTAGTATTGCGTCGTCTGCACAGCAGATTATTTTAATTTGTTTTTCTTCCATTTGGTATCCCTTTTTAATTCTTATTTTTTATTATTTCATCCATAATCAGGTTGAATAATAGAGGACTCAGGTAATATCCCTGTCTTATCCCATTGTCACCTTTAATAGGGTCGGTTAGTTCTTCTTCTACTTTTACTTTTATTGTGTTGTTTTGGTATATATTTTCGATCGTTTTGATTTTTCCTAGAGGTATCTCTCTTGCGTACAATAAGGGGATAACGTTTTTTTAATTTGTGTATCTTCTGTTTATCATTATTTCTTTTGTGTACTAAAAATTAAATTTTGGTTATTATTTCTTAAGATTCTCTTAACGTGTTTATTAATTGTCTTGTTTCATGTGTATCAAGATATGTGTGTCATGATAGATTGTAATGCATATTTCATTTAATGTAATTAAAGTGCTCTTTGTGTTTGCCAATTACTTTCTCACTTCCTCAGCGATAGGTCTTTTTTTCCTCATCAATAACCTTATCCTCGCTCAATACAGCTATTTTAACCCTCTATAGCCCCGTGTGTACTCAAGGCAACAAAGGAGTTTTTGATGCAGAAAACTTTTTTAAAACAATTTACGACTCTAGTATGCCCTCTGTTAATTTCAGGCAACATTTGGTTATACATTTTAATACACTCGATGAACCTATGACAAAACCTATATGGAAATGTTTAACAGTATGTCAAATGGACATGACTGCCTTATTAGTTTGTATTTTCGATCGTGATTTATTGTTATAAATTGTGTACAATATATTTTAAAATACATACAGAGGCATTATATCAGCATTTAGATATTGATTACCGTTGACATTTGTTTATTTTATTGTGTTGTTTCAGTACTGTGATAAAAAACAGGTATGTTGCTTAGATAATAAGAAAGTGATAATGAATTTTCGAGGTACTCAGATATTAATCGATCCAGGATCAAATAAAATGGAAAATGAAGATGATTTGTACGAAGCAAATTTAGACCAGGATACCAATTTAGATTTGGACCAAGATGAAGATGAGGGCGATACCGATAAAACAGAAAAACACACTGAACAAAATGTGCTCAAAAGGTCAAAAATGATCGTAAAAAACATTCAGTGGAAGAGTGGTTTCCGAACAGTATTTCCAATTCCAGAATGGAAAGGTAATTCACCAACATGCAAATTATTAGAACCGGAATCCCCTCTACATTATTTTAAAAAGATGATATCTACCAATATGCTGGAAAACATAGTAGAACAAAGTAATTTGTATGCACTGCAAAAGAATATAAATAAACCATTGAATATGACACTAGCAGAATTAAACCAATTTATTGGATATGTTCTACTGATGTCAATATATGGCTTGCCAAGGACAAGATCATTTTGGCAGAAGGAAACACGTGTTGCTTAAATAGTCGATACTATATCTAGGAATCGCTGGGAAGAAATAAAAACTAAAATGCATTTCAATAATAACGAAAATATGGTCAACAATAATGATAAGTTATACAAAATTAGACCATTCATCAACGGTCTATTTTAAAATTTTCAAAGTATTCCAATGAGTGAAAAATTGTGTATTGATGAACAAATGATACCATTCAAAGAGGCACATTCTTTAAAACAATATATGAAGAACAAACCCGAAAAATGGGGATACAAGGCATTTGTTTTGTGTGATAGCAACGGTATTGTTTATAACTGGGAATTATATACAGGAACTGTTAAACATCCTCTTCATTTGCCTAATGTAGACACCAGCGGTAATGTAGTAATAAGATTGTGTGAGATAGTCAAACCAAACAAATACTATAAAGTATATTTTGACAACTGGTTCAATAGCATTCAGTTGCAGATTGAAATGGAAAAACGTGAACTGCAATGTTTGGGAACTGTTCTTCCAAACAGATTGCCTTATTGCCATTTTTCTGATGACAAGAATATAAAGAAACAGAGCAGAGGTACTGTAGAAGAAAAGCACGCTACAGTAGATGGCATAAGACAAACAGCGTTAAAGTGGTACGATAATAAACCGGTTCATTTGCTTAGTACATTTGTTGGTTCTGAGCCTACTTCGTTAGTCAAGATGTGGAATAAGAAACAAAAATCAAGAATTATTGTATGCTGTCCAAATTCAGTGCAATTTTATAATAAATTTATTGGAGGTGTCGATCTTATGGATTCACTAATTGCTTTTTACCGAACAGACATAAGATCTAAAAAGTGTTATCTAAAAATATTTTTTCACCTTCTGGATTTAGCTGTTGTTAACAGCTGGTTGTTGCATCCTCGTGATTGTGATTACCCTTGCTGTCGTGATTGTAATTACTTTGAAATTAAAAAGAAGTTGCCTTTGTTACAGTTTAAGTACCACTTATGTAGCGTACTGTTAGCAAGCAATGACCAGATCAAAAACAAAGGACGTCCCAGGCTCAGTGAAATTGAGAACGAAATTGTAAAAAAACAGAGGAGAGGATCTACTGCTATTGTCCTACCAAAGGAAGTTAGGCTTGACCAAACCCTTCACTGGCCAGTAATTTCTGAAAAAAAGGGAAGATGCGAAAAACCAGGATGCTGTAATACTTCTAAAGTAATGTGCGATAAATGTAAAGTTGCTTTATGTTTTACAACTACAAATATTTGTTTTTTTGAATTGCATAATAAATAAGTATAAAACTTAATTCGTTAGTTTTTGGTAAACACTCCCAAAACTCTCCCCAAACGAAATTTAAAAAATCTAAAAAAATTAATAGTTGTTGTAAATGGATATTTGAGCACATATACAAATTAAAACATTTTATAAACAAAAAAGTTTACAAAAAAGTCGGGCAATAGAGGGCTAAGATATTTATATTTCACTATATGCTCTATCATTTGGTTTTCATTTCAAATTTGCACCTATGACGAAATTTATAATATCTAATATCTGGTGCTTTCATATGAAACTGGAATAAAACACTTGTTAGATAATATTTATTTGTTTTGAGTACACTTTTTTTAGAACCTAGTATATAAAAAAATAAATATTTGTCTGTCAACAAATTTCTATATAAAAGTACGAGGCACTATTCTCATGCTGTGAGCTTTGCTGCTCTGTTACTTTTATAACGCTTAAGCTATTTTTAATTTATTTTCAATATTTTTGAGGTGTGTTTCCTTAAATGAAATTAAATGAAATTTACATTAATTTGATAGTTTCCATTTTATTAGTGCTGGTGGTATATGACTAGCATCTGTTGGTACTATATATCAATTTCAACATGTGGAAGTGAGAGCACTCTCTTGTTTGTAATTTCAGTGTAAATTTTGACCAAACCAGAAATAACCCATAATATTCTCCCCGTGTGATCTTAGTATTTCCGTTGAATAAATAGTATAGGGTATCCAATATTTCAATCAACGGTATGTCAGAGTGGTTTTTATTAATTTTTATATATATTTGCAAAATGAAAAAGAAAGTTCAGTACAGGCAGTTAAACAGCTGATCTGTCAATTTAGAAGTAAGAGCAAGTACCAACTTGCTGAAAAGTATACCCATACACAAAAGTGATGATAAAATGTACTGCACAAACTGTAGCGGTAAAAGCTATATATAAGCTATATATTAATAATTAGGATATACAGTATTTTTTCTAATACACCTGGAACGATTGAGTGAATAGGTGAACTATCAAATAGGAGACCATTAGTGTGGAATTAGAACAACTTAATAAATCGTTGATCAATTATTCACTATTAGGCAGTTAAAACATTAAACATTAAACTAGTTATTTATAGATTTTAAACAAACACATGATATAATCATAAGAATGAAACCATAGAATACTAATGCCGAACAAGGCTTACCTAAGAAATTAATTTTAACAAGGAGTAATCTACAAGTAAAATAAATATGCTTTTACAGAAAACTGGACAAAGTGCTTTAAAAAGGTGAATGAATTAGCGTAGGTAACAGCTGTTTTGAAACCTAAATATTATGAGAACAATTGGGGATATTATATTACATAAACTAAACCGCTTGTCTACAAAAATTATCAGGAAAATTTGATACGACAGGACAGACTAATGACTTTACAACTAATTGCCACATAAATATCACTTTACACAAATAGGATGATTTTGTATAATATAAGACAATTCATATATTATAAATTATACGTATATAGATACAAATAGTAAAATAAAATTACAACTATTATACACTATAGTAAATACTTATTTAGATAAACGTAAAATATTCCACAGAACGTTAAAAATAAATGTTATAAATAAAGGTGCTTTTCAATTCGCGGTAAAAGATTTGATAGAGTTCAGCACACAAGATAAATTCGTAACAAAATTCATATACCAGTAAATGGTACTCGATACAGCAGCAAAGTAATTTTGGCAATAAATATGTAGGTTGTACTTTATCCCATTGGAATCATAGCACCCGCTATGGAAAATGGTGTCTTCTTTGACATACAGCAACCACAAATGTGAAATCAGGAAAGATTAATGTGAAGTTAGGAACATTATATACTTAATGAAAAATGTTATGGGAAATGAAATGGGAATAAAAAAACATTAAGCTAGTTATTTATAGATTTTAAACAAACATATGATATAATTATAAGATTGTAACTAAAATGCTATGGAAGAACTAGGCATACCTAAGGAAATAACTGTCAACTTACTTTCAAATGTACAGTTACCTCAAACAGGAAGATGCCGTATCTCCAATCGTGTTTACGATCGTTTTGGAAAGCATCGCCCTGAAAGCTAATACAGAAAATCTCACAGTTTAATAATCAAGGTCTTCAGATTATACGGACTTTCGAGGATGAGTTTAATATAGTAGCGAGTATAATTATTAGTAACAAAAAAACATTAATACATTCAATAGAAAAAGCGCAGAAAAGGGTCCTCCAAATCAACGATAATAAAAAAAATATATGGCTATCATAAGAAGAGCACTACGAAACAGAATAGGACATAATATTTTAATAGACCAGTACAACTTTAAAATGGTTCATCAGCCTAAATAGTTGGGATTTAAGAGCACTTTTAACAAAAACACTACAAAAGAGAATAACAGAATACAAGCTGGCAATGCTAAGTTTTAAGCAAAAAAATTAAATCCAATCTTTATTTTCCTGTTTGACCTTAGCATTAGTTCCCGGTCGTAAAACATTTCTGGGGCTTTTCTTGTGAGTTTTACTTACATTGTTTTTTTATATCCTGATTTTAGTAGTTTGTATTACACTTCTGGATTTAAATTTTCAAACCTTTCAAAATTATATGGGTCTATTGTTACGTTATATGCCCTATTCTACATCGTCTCTTTTGTCTTTTAATGAACATTTATCTGGTTTTCTCGTTACTGACTATTATACCGTTTTTTTTTGCTGGTATGTAATAGCATTACTCAATAGTATTCTAATATTTAATCGATGGATTAAATCCGGATAGCGGATAGATAATCTTTACTTTTTTGGAGAAATTATATTCTAACACACAAAAAACCTATTAAATTGCCAAAACCTTCCTTGGCTATTATATATAATCGTCTGGCTGGTCGTTGGATAATAGAAAGCATGAATGTAGCAGTTTTAATGGCTTGCTAAAATCGGGAAGCAGAGATATCAGTAGGTACCAAGTTAATAACTCTTGGAATTGTTGCTTGACCGGCAAAATATTAAATACCAGAAGGTATAACGATAGCAGTCTCACTGCGACCTCGATGGAGAAGGCAAAGCGAAACAACTTCATTATTATTAAACAACATTATATTTTCTAGTAAAATCATCACGATTTTACAGTAAGACAAATTTTCTAATGTTGGTAATCAAAAGATCATGTACGTACCACTGGATTCCCTATTTCGGTATCCAGCAAACTCCTTGTAATAACGATACAGGAAACAAAACACCAGAGATATAAATAAATAAACCAGAGATCTAATAAAATACAGATTCTCGATTCAAATAAATCAAAAATGAACGAACAGCTTACCAAAATAGAAATAACGTCCTTTTAACACGTAATCCATTAACGGTCAATTAACAAAGCAGCTCCTAGAATGATGCTTATGATATAGATTTCATAGGAAACTCTCTCCCGTTCCTAAACGACATCTTCAACAAAGTCCAGAGAGCATGAAAAAAGTTTTACTTAAAATCAACGAGGTGAAAACCAAATACAAGCAAATACACAGAAGAGACCAATTCAATGAATTTAGATAAAACATTAAAGTCAACAACTACGTTTTTTAAAGTATGGAAGACTTTAAATATATTGGATCAATAATCACAGTTAATAATAAAGCCACTGAAGAAATAAAGAACAACTTCAGACCTATTTTAATATAGTGATGCGAATTATGAAGAATGACTAAAACAAATAAGGTTTTATTACTATACTGCTACAAATCCGTATAGATTAGGAACAGATACTGAATGAAGAAAGCTCTTATAAGTCCAGGAGAATTAATTTTATTGACTAAGTTAGATCGGACACAAAATCGGATATCTCAAAAAATTAATATTTCATTTGATTGCAGATTCATAGAAGACCGATCAACGTGGAGAAAAGTTGTAGTTAGCGAAGACTCACCCAGTGTTGTAGCGCTATGTAATGATGACGATAAAAAGAAAGGGCAAATAAAAAAGCAACAAAAATAAACCAATGGTGCAGAGCTGCTTAAAAATCTTGATTGGAAATAATTAATAATGTATATGTATAGGTCATTTCCAGAGCCAATGTGCTAATTGTGCGTAAAATAAAACTTTTTAGACTAAATCTGCTACAGGATTGTGTGACCCAAATACATCCATAGCTAAAAACTATCGATGTTTGTATGAAAGATGAAAATTTCATTTTTAAATGCTAATTACAATAAAATGGTAAATTTATCGCTACGGGACATACCGATGTCGCGGTGTCTACCTGCGAATTTTATTAATCTCTTTTAAAAGAATATTGGCACGTACACATAATCACATAATTGTAGACGGTATCTTGTACATAAATACTAAGAAGGTTGTCGTTGTTATCTAAGACTAAGTTTGACAATTTACAGGAGAACCATGTTGGAGTACTATTACTCAGGACTCCCACATGAAGAACATTTAGCTGATAGTTGTGCTCCTAAAGCGCATAAGAGTGTTATAGCTCACAAAATGGGTTCAATTACATTGCAATTTTTTAAAGTTTTTGTGATAAAATGAAGTGATTGATTGTTGTTTTGAAAAAGCAAGTTGTTTTTTTATTTTTGTATTCCTATCATTATATAAATGTACCTGATATTGTAAAACCAACAACATTTTTCATAATCTAGTCTGAAATGGGCTTTCTCTTACTGATAACTATCAAAAGTTTTATTAACTTCTCGTTAATATAATTATGTAGGTATTTAGATTTTTATCTTGTTCTTACTATAGTGCTAAAACACAAATCTAGTCATAGTCTACTGTATTTTTTTCGTAGGTTTCATAGTTTTTAACTGTGTGATAGCCTATGTGTCTATAATAACTTACGCATAGAAAATAATAGAATTTTGTACCTCATAATTTATGTTTATTATCCTTTGTTTTTTTTGGAACATCTAAAAGTATAGCAATACATTTTAATTATTAAACAAAAGAGAAAATAAAAACACTTTTTGTGGTGTGCCACTTAACCTTACACAAAATCGTACACAAATAGTCAAATGGTAGTAAAAGTTTCCGATATAGGCAGACGGCAGAGGCATCGCCGCGCACGATGTCCATACTATGACATGTTTTTCATACGGTTTTCGGATCGATTTTTTCAAAACATCAAATATAATTTATTTTTGCCTTTCTTTATTTAGGCTAACCGCTACTGTTTTTTTCTTCAGCGTTTCTTCTTAATCTAGATTAATGTTATATTTACAATTCTTTCTGAAACGAGCTATAATTTTTCTCAAATATCCATATTGTTTGGTTAAGGCGCCTTACGGTTTAGCATGCTGTGTCAGATGCTCTTTAAAGTCTCTTTCAATATTAATATCGTTTGAGAAATTTTTCCCAGATACTTATATTTCGTTAGCTAATCTACCAGTTGAAGTTCAATTTTCTTTTAATATTAGTTTAAATGGTTCAGTAGTGTATTCGAACAGTTCAGTTATAAGCAAAATTAGGTGTTGTTGTACACCTAATTCTTTTAGTATCAGTCATAAGTGTATCCATTTGGCTCTGTCGAACGCTTTACGATAATCTATAAAACAAATCTATAGT
This sequence comes from Diabrotica undecimpunctata, assembly GCF_040954645.1. NCBI lineage: Eukaryota > Metazoa > Arthropoda > Insecta > Coleoptera > Chrysomelidae > Diabrotica > Diabrotica undecimpunctata. The sequence continues at coordinate 40,927,358 of NC_092811.1, read as the reverse complement.
GGGATATTAAATTCCCTAGACTTTTATACTTTTTTTGGACTTTTATAATAATATCTTTAAAATTAAATGTTTAGTGAAAATCTCTACGCGACTTTAATGCATTAAATATTTTAATTAAAAATCGACATACCTATTGAAATTAGACAGTAAAAAATTATGTCATTAAAGATTGATTTATAAATTATTGTAGTTTAAATTCAACTACGATATGAAACAAATATTGTATGTCATAATCTACAGTAATCGAAAAATTACAAAGACCTTCCTGTTGTACAGTTTTCTTGAATTAATAGGGTAACAAACATTATAATCCTACCGAAGGGGCTTCTACTTTCATAAACTGTTACACGATTACTCTATCCGATGTACGTACATTTATCGACTAAATGTTTCAGTGCCAATGCATTTTAACAAAAAATACTAATTAATAAAAATGGAAACTTAACTTTTCCAAGTTTATAATAGACACTTTATTTTTGAAAATATATAAAGCAAGTAATATAAATTACCGTCTTGTTTATTAAAACTAAGAAGTAAACTAAAGTTATGTGTCGGTTAACAATTTATATTTAACTTCATTAGCCAAGTAATCCTGAAATTCCTCCATGACTAAATTGATGGATATTTAAATAAATTTCAAGTTCCAAAGTGTACCTGCTGTAAAATTTGAAAATCTACTACTAATACAATTATTGGCAACATCGCAGGAGTTTAGAAATGTACACAGAATGGTAAATACGGATCCCATAAATGGTTTATCCTTTTGTGGAGTCCACTTAATCCTACATGTTGGTCGGAGTCTACATAAAGCGCTACTCAGATAATAGTATACACGGTGTATATTTTACTGGAGTTAGTATAATACCGTTTTAGAACGGAGCTTACATTAACCGCTAGATGTATATATATATATATATATATATATATATATATATATATATATATATATATATATCGAAAAAGTTGTATTTTATTAATTTTATTTTTATTTATAATAAATGTAGTAATTTTTAAAATATGTGGTTCGTTGTTTAATTTAATATATACCTCAGCTAGCTCAATTTATGTGTTCTAAGCAATCTGTCACTATGTGACGTCGACTCTGTAGTCTCCTGGTAGAGTTCAAAAAGAAATTAAACCAAAATTTACTTTAGACTTTTGATAAATTAACCCAAATAAAGCACGTTATTTATTAATATTGAACAAATTTAATATAAACAATGTCGTGAGTGTCGTGACAATAAAAATTTATTACAAAATGTGGAGACTCTCTACAAGTACCTAAAAACTAAATAAATATTGCAACTTTATAAAGTGTTTAAATGAACTATAAAGAAAAAGAAAATGAACACTTTATTCCGCTGACTTTTAACTTGCATTCAAATATAATCAAAATTTCAAATGATCCCCAAAATTATTATCCAACCTCACTTTAAAACAGTTCTGATTTATTTAAAGAAAACTAACTACTCGCAAAATAATCAGTGAAACTGGAATATCAATCCTCTCTTCGGAAGTTAAGGTACGTACTATTCTATTTTTAATTTAATGATCATTAATAATTTCAATTTTTTTAAGGCCTATCGCAATTATGTTAACTCATGAATTTTAATTTTCTCAATTTAAATGACATTTCTGTACTCCAATAATAATTTATAAGTCAAATTGTTTCTCTTACTCTCTGGAACAAATTCTGGATATCTCTGCTGTGGAAACTGTGGAAAAACTAAAATTCTAATTAGACGAGTTAAAAAAAACACTCCCGACCTATTCTACAGTTTCGGGGGTCCCCTTCGTCGAAAAATCCTCGTCGGCCTCCCCAAAAAAACTCTTATCCGTTGCTAACAGCAACCAACGTTCTTTTTCTTTTCGTTTCTATTTTTTTAAACCATAAAACTGTCCTGTTCTGACACATTTGTCAATCCACATTAATTTCTCATAATCACTTTAATCACATCTAATTTGGGAATTTATAAAAAAAAAATGTTCAGATATAAAACTTATTCTATTACAATGCTAATACAATTTATTTTTTTCATCTCCCCATCATTGTAATTTCTTATTTAACAAAACTCCTATTAATTTAGCTCCCACAGACTTGCTTGACAGTTTATTTTCTGACGTTTTTTTTAAAATTTCTATGTTTAAATATTTTTTAAGAATTCTTCTTTTTTTGTTCTTTTTAAGGTTTAGACGATTCACCTATACACTAGGCAACTATACTATTCAGAAATTATTAACACTATACCAGGTAAGTCAAAATTAATTTATTTAACAATTTACTAATCTTTTTCTCTCTTTTTTTTCAGAGTCGAACCCACATTGTGATGGCTTCATGAAATTCATGAACAACAAACTCATATAAAAATCCATTTAAGTTGTATCCTTTTTAACATATTGAAATCATTTTAACTTCCCCCCAATTTGGATTTTGTTTAGTGCTAACTATCAGCACTTACTAAATCTAAATTCTTACCGGTAAACTTAAATATTTTATTAATATTAACATAACAATAAACTGACTTTTATTAATAAGCATATCTCTTGAATATTTTTTTTTATAATATACTCTATGACAAATACAGAATTCTCCAAACAAAATCTACAAATCTTTCACTAATTATATCAACTTCAGAATCAAATTTCCAAGTACTTTCCCAATTTCTTTATTTCTTTCCTGTACTATTTATTTCTTGTACTATTTTCGTAGAAATTCTTATAATTGTTCCCCTATATACTATTTCATATACTATTTCAGTATCTTTATTCATTGCCGCATTATTATTTATTCTTTTTATATCCGCATATAATATTCATTTCATCATCTCTACATATAACTCTCTATATTTCATATTTCAATATTTCATATAATTCTATTTTTCATCTTATTTCCGCATATACTATTTATCATTATAATATTCCCTATTTCCCAATTTCTACAAAATATCGATTTGTCCTTAGTACTTTGCTCATTTATTTATACTTGTAACTCCTATAAATCTACTTGAAAATAAATCAACCTTTTTTGTTTATATAAATTCATCATTATTCTGTACATCTGTTCCTAATAAATTATTTAATTATCAAATTTATCTCAAGATATGCTTATTTATTAATTATCCTTCTATTTACAAAACTTATATCTTATAATACCAAATTCGTGTCATAATATTGCCTACCCTTGTATGTTTATTCATAATACTTATAAATTCCCTCTATATTAAATATCCCTCTAATTTTATTAGTTTCTGGATGTCTTAGTTCATAACTGTTTACCCCATGTTCATTACTAATGACTTAAGGTCCTTCAAATGGCAAAAGTAATTTTCCACACAGATTTTCATCCCTTTTAGGCACCTGTAGTGACCTGATAAGTACCTTCTCCCCTTTTTCAAAAGTAACTCTTTTCTTTCTCTTCTTATTGATTCTATTTACATAACGATTAACATTTCTTATTAAATTTTGGTTCACCTTCTTCATTACTTCTTGAATGTCCCCTGTATTACTGATTTCCCAGTGTTCGGATTTGATCCAAACTGGCAACAGCGCCCTCGCGTCCTACCCCTAACCACCCTTTGTTACAGACCAAAAATTTGACGATACGAAAGATTGCACACAATTCTCTCTCTTGTACGTTCAACTCTCCGAGAAGACACATCGCTCAGAACCATCCGATCACGTCTTAATAATAACTGTAAGTGTTAATATTCATTACACAAGCAATGAGCAAATAAATAGTAATTAGTATATTGTTTATTAAACAATTAAGGGTATACTATTGATAATCAAAATACATTTCTACTGAGCAAGAGTAGTTTTAATTAAATCCATGTAACAAAAAGAACCACCGCTTAATGGAAATATACCAAATCGAAGGATAATCCGAAATAATTACCTTATAATTATTTGTACCCAGCCGAAGTATTTATTCGGCCCACTTGGACGGTGCAGAGGAACCCAGCCCGTTCCATGGTCCTTCTCCCATATGTTATAAACTAGGATTTATATAAATAACAAATTCAACACAAATATATTTAAATATATTATATTCTACAAATTGCTACGTCGCGTCATTGGCTGTGTGAGAATTCACGGCATCAGGCACACCGCTCATCACTGCAGGTACAGAAAAAGTCCTTTCTTCCCACGTGCTCACAGAATAATTTCGATACTAAGAAAGACACTATTGTTTCGCATAAAATAAAAATTTGAATAATAATTATTTTAAGAAATTCTTTGTAATAATTAGTTTTAAGAATTAAAAACATTTATTTGCTCAAGCGAAAAACTTATTATTATTTATCTTTGAAATTTCACTAAATAAATACTTTCAATATTTTTACACATCATAAATATTATACTTACCGATTTCACAGTGCCTCCATATATTTAACGATTTTATATATACTACACATATTCTACAACACATTTAAATATTCATTTATTGATATTTCTATTGATTTGTTTGTATTGTATTGTTTTTCTTTCAGGGCGCTTATAAAAGTTGTACTATATCTAACGCGGTAGTGTTTTCGCAAGTGAATTTAAGGTGTTTGTAGTGATTGCATATATCATACTTGTTTAGATTTAAAACCTATATTTAATAATGGAGGCACTGAAGAAACAACGAGCAACGGCAAAGTCGGCTTTAACGCGAGCATATAATTGGTGTGATCAATTTTTACATTCTCAACTAACTATAACAGAATTACAACTAAGAGAAGAATCAATAATTAAACATTTTGAACGTTATAATGTTATACAAGATAACATAGAACAAGCCACTGACGATGCCGATGCTCTTGAAAATCGTGATCTTATGGAAAAACATTATTTTAAATATTTAACTTTATTACGCGAAAAGTGCAAATCTCTCGTAGAGTCAAATCTACCCAGTCTTACCACTCAAACTCCCACTGTTACACAAACCACGCCTACTAATGTAAAACTACCCCAATTATCACTTCAAATCTTCTCAGGCAACTACGATAAATGGATATCATTTTATCAACTCTTTACCTCTTTAATCATTGATAACCCCTCTCTGACAAATATTCAACGGTTTATATACCTAAAATCTTCTCTAAAAAATGAAGCTCTCGCCTTAATTGACTCTCTCGAATTAACCCACGAAAACTTTACCATTGCTCTTGACCTCTTGGAAAAACGATACTCTAATAATTTAAATATAATCAACGCACACTTAAAATCCATTTTGGACTACCCCACTCTCACTAAGGTTAATGCCCAAACACTCAGAGACTTCGTAACTACAATAAGAAAACACATTCAATCTTTAAAAAACTTAAACATTCCAGTAGACACTTGGGACATCATCTTAGTTTATATTTTATCAAGAAAAATTGACTATAACTCCAAAAAACAATACGGAGAAAAAAGAATTAAATCAGATTTACCCACATTAGACGAGTTTCTAGACATTTTAGAAGATAGGTGCAATTTATTAGGTGATTTAAGTGACTCACGTGACTATAAAACGGAAAAACCTTCTCCGAAATTCTCTCGCACTACTTCTCTTCACACCAATGTTACCTACAATAATTCTTCCACTTCTAAATGCATATACTGTAATGACTTCTCTCATAAAATATATCGTTGTCCACGTTTCTCATCTCTACCACACTCTGATAAATTAAATTTCACACATTCTCAACACATGTGCACAAATTGCTTGGGCACAGGACATTCTTACAATGAATGCATCTCTAAAACTTGCTCGATTTGTTCTAAAAAGCATCACACTCTCTTGCACGTACGCAAAACCCACAACACTAACTTCTCGCATCCATCTCACAATCCAGGCACATCTCAAGGCCAAAGAACTACCTATCCTCAAGGCAACCAACATAATTGGAGATCCAATTCAAATCAAACACATTCTGATGCCAACTCCAGAAAACATAATTATCATCAAACTCAAGAAAAATCAAACCCTAATTTAAATTCTTATAAAAATCATACAGAATTCGACGACAAGCCATCTTCCTCTGGCAATAACATCCACCCCGAGTCTGTCACAGCGGTATCTCTAGATACCACAGGCGACCTTACATTCTCCGCTAAACCTTGTAATGTTCTATTAGCAACAATTAAAATATCTATTCAATCAAAATCAGGACATATGATAACAGCCAAGGCACTTCTCGATAATGCTAGTCAAAGTAGCTTTATATCAAGGAATCTTTTTGAAAAAATTAGCTGTAAAACCCTCCAACAACCACTTCAAATTTCTGGAATTGCCCAGAGCTCAATCATGTCTAACATAATGGCAAATCTTACAATTTTCTCTACTAATAATAAAAGCAATAAACTTAACATGTCTTGTTACGTACTCGATAGAATAACTACCCCACTACCGCAGACACATATACCCCTAGAATTGCTCGAAATACCACACAACATTTCCTTAGCCGACAGTGAGTTCTTTTCAACTTCAAGCATTGACATTTTGATAGGTGCTGACAAATACTACGAACTCATTACCGATGGCATCGTAAGATTAGGAAAAAATCTCCCTGTACTTCAAAACACCTTTTTTGGTTGGATTGTCGCTGGTAGTGTACCTCATAATCATCTACAAAATAAAAGAGTATCCTTATTTACTCAAACTTCTAATGTTATCTCCGAAAACACTTCTTCCCTTAACTCGCTTCTTCCCAAATTCTGGGAAATGGAGGAAATACCCACTAAAAAACTTCTCACCCCGACTGAAGAAATTGCTGAACTTGACTTCAAGAAAAACTTTAAAATTTTAGAAACCGGACGATTCCAAGTCAATCTTCCCATTAAATGCCCCTCAGAGCATACCAAACTAGGTGACTCTTTTCATATCGCTAAAAAACGATTCGAAGGCTTAGAAAAGAAATTCCAATTAAATCACTCTCTATTTCTTGAATACAAAAGGTTTATCGATGAATACATTACATTTAATCATGCACGATATATCCCACTCACACTATACAATAACTTATCCGAACACAAATATTTCTTGCCCCATCATTGCGTGATAAAAGAGAGCAGTACCAGCACTCGATTACGCGTTGTTTTTGATGGATCTTGTAAATCCTCTTCTGGAACCTCTTTAAATGACATTATGCTCACAGGTCCACAGGTACAACCTGATCTATTTGACATCATTTGCCGTTTTAGAATACCCCAATTTGTTTGTACTGCTGATATTCAAAAAATGTATCGTCAAATAATTATCAACCCAAATCAAACCTTCCTGCAAAATATACTGTGGAGAGATGATCCCTCTAAACCACTTGAATGCATTGAACTTACTAGCGTAACGTACGGCCTCAGATCTTCAAGTTTTTTATCTACTCGGGCTATAAAAGAGCTTGCATTCACTAACATCCAAAAATACCCCCTCGCTTGTGAAGCCTTACTTACACAAACTTACGTAGACGACATCCTCTGTGGTGCCGAAACTGAAGCTGACCTAGAAACCACATATCACGAATTAAATACCGTTCTAGGTAGTGCTTGCATTTCAACTCATAAATGGGTTTCCAATTCCACAAGGTTCACTAAAAAATATTGTAATAATGATCAACCCACTTCATATGACATCCAAATCGAAAATGCCTCTAATAAAGTTTTAGGACTTTCATGGAACCCTTCTCCAGACACACTCTCAATTTCAGTACCTGAAGCCCCAACTAACACTTGCGTTACAAAAGGAATTGCCTTATCCACTCTAGCCAAAATGTATGACCCCTTAGGGTTAATAACTCCTGTGATTCTACATGGAAGGTTATTTATTAAGAAACTTTTCCTTGAACGAATGGACTGGGACGATATCTTGCCTCCCTCTTTGGAAAAAGAATGGACAACCTTTGTAAACAGTATACCTCACTTAAAGTCCTTAAAAATCCCACGCTGTCTATTTCTTAATAAGAAAGTCGCACACATACAAATTTATGGCTTTGCTGACAGCAGCGAAAGGGCTTATGCAGCATGCATTTACTTTCGTACTGTATATTCTGATAACACAGTTTCCTGCATACTGGTTACAGGAAAATCTCGGTTAAGCCCTATCAGGACAACTACCCTACCTAGACTTGAACTCTGTGCCATGTTACTCCTCTCAAAACTCACCAAAAGAATCATATCAATATATGAAAACAAACTGTCATTCTCTAGTGTCAATTTGTGGAGCGATTCAAGGATAGCACTATCGTGGATACAATCCCACACATCCCGCTGGAATACCTTTGTTTCCAATCGAGTTGCTCAAATCACTGAATTGACAAATGCCTTTCAGTGGCGCCACATAAAATCTGCAGAAAATGCTGCCGACTACCCATCTCGAGGATTACTAGCCCAAAACATTTTAAAATTAGATTTATGGTGGTCAGGTCCTTCATTTCTGCAAGACCCCAATCTAAATCTCGCTCATTTTAATGAAAAAATTAATGAATGCAACTTACCAGAAGAGAGAAAAATCTCACTTATTACCACTAAACCTACCGAAGAAAATTTTTGGCATAAAATATTTCTTAGATTTTCCAAATTTTCTAGACTAGTGCACGCAATGGCATATGTTCACAGATTTATTCACAATTCAAGATTTCCCACTAAAACTCTTACTGGTCCACTATCTGTAGATGAACTTCTCACGTCCACTAACTCAATTTGTAAAATTGTTCAACACCAACACTTCAGTTCAGAAATCTCTGAAATCCAAAATAGTAAATCACTCTCAAATAAAAACATGGTCTCACTTAGCCCATTCATAAATCACTATGATTTTTTATGTATCGGTGGACGCTTAAAAAATGCAGACATTCTAGAATATCACAAACACCCTATTTTACTTCCCTCTAAATCACATGTAGTCACTCTACTGCTTTCACACGAACATACTAGACTTGGTCATGTCTGACCACAGGCCTTACTTTCCGGTCAGAGCTGTACGGATTCGAACTAGTGAAGGAGTCTTCATTAGGCCCATCACAAAGCTATGTCCCTTGACTCAAGATTCTTAATTTGATTGTCGTTTATTACTTTCTTCTTATTCCTGCTTACTTTCTTGTTTATATATCATAGGTCTTCTGTATCTTCTCACGTTCCAACTGAACCATTAGATCTCATTCCTTTCTTATCTTTCTACCTCATTATTGAATGAGACATTCAACGGCCGGGGAGTATGTTCGGATTTGATCCAAACTGGCAACAGCGCCCTCGCGTCCTACCCCTAACCACCCTTTGTTACAGACCAAAAATTTGACGATACGAAAGATTGCACACAATTCTCTCTCTTGTACGTTCAACTCTCCGAGAAGACACATCGCTCAGAACCATCCGATCACGTCTTAATAATAACTGTAAGTGTTAATATTCATTACACAAGCAATGAGCAAATAAATAGTAATTAGTATATTGTTTATTAAACAATTAAGGGTATACTATTGATAATCAAAATACATTTCTACTGAGCAAGAGTAGTTTTAATTAAATCCATGTAACAAAAAGAACCACCGCTTAATGGAAATATACCAAATCGAAGGATAATCCGAAATAATTACCTTATAATTATTTGTACCCAGCCGAAGTATTTATTCGGCCCACTTGGACGGTGCAGAGGAACCCAGCCCGTTCCACCCAGGGTATTTCTGGATACTTTCCAGACATTAGGAAATATGGGCATTGTTTGGTGATTCCATGTGGTGTCTCATTTAAAAATCTTTCGACTTGTGGTAAATTTTCCTGCCATAAATAATGTTGTCTAGCACACAAAATTCTTAAGAATTTTACCACCTCTTTGACGTATCTTTCTGCAGGATTAGATGCGGGTCTTCTGATACTAATGAAATTTAATTGGATTTTCTTTTCTTCACAAACTCTTTTTAATCTTGGACTTTCAAAATATGTGGCATGATCTAAGATAATTGTTTCTGGAGTACCTACTTCCTCTATGTATTTTTCTAGATAGTATTTTACGGTTTTTTACATTTGTCCTTTCGCTGGGATATAACTTTACAAATTTTGTATGTATGTCAATCATTATAAAAATATTTTTGCAACCCTGTTCACTTATGGCTAAATTTATTAGTTATTTTTTTCATCTCCACATCATTGTAATTTCTTATTTAACAAAACCCCTATTAATTTAGCTCCCACAGACTTGCTTGACAGTTTATTTTCTGACGTTTTTTTAAAATTTCTATGTTTAAATATTTTTTAAGAATTCTTCTTTTTTTGTTCTTTTTAAGGTTTAGACGATTCACCTATACACTAGGCAACTATACTATTCAGAAATTATTAACACTATACCAGGTAAGTCAAAATTAATTTATTTAACAATTTACTAATCTTTTTCTCTCTTTTATTTCAGAGTCGAACCCACATTGTGATGGCTTCATGAAATTCATAAACAACAAACTCATATAAAAATCCATTTAAGTTGTATCCTTTTTAACATATTGAAATCATTTCAATATATATAAACTAAATGTAATATCAAATAGTTACCACGTCAAACTAATGTTATGATGTTTTTTCCTGGTTTTTACGAATGATTTACTATAATATCGCTAACATGAGAATTTTACTTTAAAGACGAATCATATACTATGTAAAAAACGTCGGGATATATGCCACACGATAATTGTTAATTATACACGGGTGATTAACGAGAGAATTCAATGTTTCACGAAATAAATAAATGTAAACAGTAATTTAAAGGTTATTAATGTTTTATATACAAGTTATCGCCTGACACAAAAAGAATACCTTTTTGAACGATTACCTGGAATTACTGATAATGCTTTACTAATGATAGTTTAAGTAGTTATTATGCCACATTACAGCTTATGCCAATAATATAAATTAGAAATTGTTTGCATCTTCCATTTAGTTTGTAGATGTACATTGTTCATGTCTTACCTACCTACGTTTTTGGTGTCGATATTTTGTTATTTGCATTTAAAAATGACGTCGACAACAGGTTTTATCCCGGTTAAGTGTAATTTTAAAGGTGCCTTCAGTCTAAGAGAGAAAAATATAATTTTAAATGTACACGATGCACTTGTACATCAACGCCCTTTAAGTAATGTTCGTGAAATCGTTAACATGTGTTCAAATATGACAGGGGTTGGAGAAGCACCAATTTATAGATTCCTAAAAGAAAGAAAATGAGGAACTGTTTCATCTCCCAAGAAGAGTGGAGGGAGTAAACCCTTGGAAATTGAAGAAATACATAAAAACATGATAAGACGCAGCGTCCACTCATTTTTTTTTAACAAAGAATTTCCAACATTGGACAAAATCCAAACATTAATTAGAGAAAAAGAAGAGTTACCAATCATAAGCAACAAGAAATTATGAGGACTATTGATAGAGATGGGATTTCGTTGGCAAAAGAATAGAAGAAAATCCGTTTTAATTGAAAAAGATTACATTGTATGTTGGAGACGAGATTATCTAAGAACTATTAAAAAGTACCGAGAAGAAGGGAAAACAATTTTTTATTTGAACGAGACTTGGCTAAATGAAGGTCATACTGTACCATATCTATGGGTTGATACAAATGTGAAAAGTTCCCGTCAGGCATTCATCGAAGGTGTATCTACTGGAATCAACAATATTCCCGTTGGAAAAGGACGCAGACTCATAACTTATATTGGAAACGAATACGGTTTTGTCAATGGTGGATTATTAAGTTTTGCCTCAAAATCAACCAAAGATTACCACGAGGAAATGACTGCTGACGTTTTTGAAGAATATTTTGAGCAAATGTTGGATTTAATTCCAAAAAATTCTGTCATAGTCATGGATAATGCTAGTTACCATTCAAGACTAGCAGAAAAATTGCCAAAAACGGCATGGAAAAAAGGAGAGATAATCGAATGGTTGGATAAACACGCAATTGAGTACAAGGAGAATTCGACAAAAAAGAAATTATTACCTATTGTAAGGCAACATAAAGCAGCTTATAAAAAATATATAATTGATAAAATGGCATTAATCCGTGATGTAATTATTTTACGTTTACCCCCATACCGCTGTGATCTGAATCCGATAGAAAATATATGGTCTCAAGTAAAGGGTGAAGTCGGACGCAACAACAAAACTTTTAAATTAGAAGACTTACAACAATTATTAGAACATTCCTTATCAAAAGTAACTCCAGAAAATTGGAAAAATGCTGTTAGTCATGCTCACAAGGAAGAAAATAAAATGTGGAATTTGGATAATATGACTGATGCAATGCTAGAACCGGTAATAATTAACATTGGAGTTGAAGATTCCTTAGATTCTGAAGAAAGCAGTGAATCTGAAATGGAATTTAATTAAAATAATATTCATTTTTTTACAAATCAGCCCCTGTTACGGCCACAAATTATTTTATATATAACCAATAAAATAAACATCTTACGTTTCTTGCAAATTTATTAGTACCTGTTAATCTCCATCACTCCGACACTGGCAACTTTATTTAGGGATTAGTAACCCTTAAAACTATTGTATTCTATTCTGCTTCAACCATTATACCTGGTGGTCATACTCAATTTAAAATTGTTTTCCTATATACTTCTGTAAACTTGTTGACAAATATCTATTTTTCATTGAGTCACCCGTATCAACAGTTTAGGGATTTGCATACATAATGTGCTATCAATATGATGGAAATGCACTATAAGTTAAAATTAATTTCATGTAATCGAATGATTTATCTTATTACTAACACTATTATTATTACAACAATTACACTAATTTTACACTAATTATTACACTAATATTGGCAATATCATTTTAAAGTCATCTACTTTAAAATGTATAATATATGTCTGAATTATCAATGTGAATGAGTCAGATAAAACTAAATTATTATAAAGATTTTTCTTCTTCTTAAGGTGCCCCCTCCATTACTGAAGGTTTGTCATAACTACAGCAAATTGCTCTCTATCTTGAGCTGTTCTTAGTATCGAATGTGTGTCTATTCCTGTTCAGTCTATTACATTTTTCAGCCAGGAGCAGTTTCTTTTTTCTGGACCTCTTCTTCCTTCCACTTTAACTTCCATTATCAATCGTAGGAAGTTGTATTTTTCTCCTCTGTAAATATGTCCTAGATAACTCGTTTTTCTGTTTTTTTACAATATTTAGGAGTTCTCTCTCAGTCCTCATTCTTCTCAGCACTTTGTTGTTGGTCACGTGCTCTGTCCAAGAGATCTTCAGCATCCTTCGAAAAACTCACATTTCAAAGGCTTCTACACGTCTCATACTTGTGATTCCGAGAGTCCATGTGTCCACTCCGTATAGCAATATGGAATAAATGAATGTTTTTATTTACAAATTGGTATCGGATATTTAACGATTAGGTAGTTTATTAGAAGTTTTTTTCATTCTTAGAAAAGCGGACCTAGCATACTCTATACGAGCACGTATTTCGACTTCGTAGTCAAGATCGTTTGATATCCAGCAACCAAGATTTTGTACGGGTTCTATCTGTTTGTTGTAGATATGAATAATAATCTCGCCATTTCGTGCACGTGTAACGGCCATTACTTTTGTTTTATTTGTGTTTATATTCAGCCCCAAGCTATCTCCCTCACTGGTTATTGCATTTAAAAGTCGTTGCAAACCCTCAGCACTGTCCGCAATAATAGCGATGTCTTCTGCGTGTCTTAAGTTGTTTACATATTCTCCGTTGATTTTTATTCCTTCTTCAATATTTTGAGGCATTTTGAAAGATCTTTTCGAAATATATATTAAACAATAATGGAGAAAGTATACAGCCCTGGAGAACTCATCTTTTTATTAACGTTTTTGCTGTCATACGATTGTCTATTTTAATTAACGCCATTTGATCCCAATATAGGTTTTTAACCCTCGATCGAACGCGCCTATAATTATCGCGTGAGTGGACGCGTGGTGCAAATATGCTACCAGCAGCAAATTAAAGTTCTAGAACTGTTTAAATGGCTTATAAGTAAATAAAGTTTTAGGAAATTGTTTTAAATATTTATTAAACGTATATTTTACATACCAAACAAATAAACAAACACTGTAAACATAAAAAGTTAGTCACTTTCATCAGTCTCCACTAAATTGGTTTTACATCTGTGACAGGTAATCGTAGTTTCACTGTGCTCTTGACAGACAAAATTATCACATTTGTCACACAATTGTGACGTAAATTTATTTTTCTGTCTTGCACATAGGTATGGCGCAACGTTCCTGCTTTTTTCTTGGTACATCATGTTTTTGTGCCCCTTCTTTAGGTTTGTAAGTCGTTAAAAATAACTGAATATATGAAGGTAACGACGACATTTTAGACCTTTTCTCTTAGTGAGATTTTATAAGTTGACATGATAAATTTTTAAGAAAAATTCTTCTTGGCCTCTTTGCGTTGTTTTGGTTACTGTTATATAAAATCTGGGCATTTATTCCAGCAACATTGAAAATAGCATAAAATAATGCTAAGGGTTACCTTCTGGTGTTTCGCGAAACAAAATATCCCCCATATAATTGGTCGACTGTATCGACGCCACCCTTGGTCTTATTGTAGTCAAGAATTATCACGAGCTTTCCAGTTTTTTCGTTAATTATCCCATCATCATGCATAGTAGAAAGTAATACTACAGATTTTGACTTTTTCGGAACGTAAGACACCATACACACCTCTTTTTGAAAACCATGGCACGAAGATCCAATTGCACGATCTTTGTGGGGCAAAAACTCAGGAGGTATTTCTGATCGCAGAGTAACAATGGTTGTTATTTTTTGTTTCAAAAGTGAACATGCCAAAGGATAGCTAGTGTACCAATTATCGGTGGTCAGATTTCTATTAGTACCTTTTATATGCGCAACTAGTCTGTTTACTATATCAGATGGAGAGTTAGATTTACAGTAGGGCCCCTCAGGCTGTTTGCCATAGTAAACTTCAAAAGCACTGGCATAATAAGTTTCGGCATCGCAAAGCGCAAAAATTTTTAAACCGTATTTGGCCGGTTTATTCGGGATATATTGGATAAAGCTGCATCGTCCTCTAAAAGGTTCCAGTTTTTTATCTATGGTTACATAGTAACTGTGATTTTAATATTTCTTACAGCTGTCTTGAAACTTGTCTAAAAATACTCTAATTGCCGCCAGTTTATCTAATTTTTTACATTGTTCTCTTTTTTTTTTATCGTCAAACCTTATACATCGCAGCAATAATTGAAACCGCCTATAGCTCATGCAGGTCCTCAAAATTGTCAAACCTGTTTCGTCATTTGTCCAAAGTTCCTGGACATTAGTCCGACTTCCTTTTTTAGTACCAATTAGAAACAATAATCCAAACAAAGCCATCATTTCAGATTTACTTGTAACTTTAACTGCTCTTTCTCTGCTATAATTAACCCCCTTTCTCTTTTTTTCAATATACAGATCTGTAAAATGTACGATATCATTTATAATTCTATCATCAATTAATTCCAAAAAAGTCTCAATCTCGGTGGGAACGTTGTTTGCAGTCCCTTTCGGACCAGGATTCGTTTTTAAAAGATTTTTTGAACTGATCTTGGAAGTTTGTGAATGGTAAGTAGTTTTTCTCCATTTGGTTTTCTTGTTTCTACCGGTATAAAAGTTATTACCGATTTCGCCAGGCAGACTGTCAGAATCTACTTCCATATCAGAACCGGAGTTACTAGCATAAACAGCCTCATTTTCCTCAATGTCTTCCAACTCTATCTCTGAACCTGAATTATGGTCTTCTTTGGTTACAATCTCTCCGTCTTCTTCGCTCCATTCTCCGTCATCTGAGTCATTAATTTCTTCTATATTAGACATATCTTCTAAAATTTTTCGAAGCTCTTCCTCCGTAAGTCCTTTTACCCTAAAATAGAGTAAAATGTAAGTTTTGGCAACGCTGTAATACAAAGACACTGATAAACGACATTTTTTAGCAACCTAAAATTAGTAGTAGCAGAAAAAATAACATTATAAAGAAAAAATAAAAATTAATTCACTTACATGACTGGACGCGTGGTAGCAAAAATGATCCAATTAAATTTAAGTTGCCGTAGACAAAGACAATTTCTCGTCAAGACAAGCTCGTCAATTTCTAGGAAGATACTGAGGAGAGGTATAAAAACAAATAACCCAATAGTCCACGCGCCACCCACTCATAATGTAATATTGGTAGCACTATTGCACCAGCGCCTCCACTCGAGGGTTAATTGGAACCACCGTGTTATGGTCTATACCATGTTGAATTAGTGTTTTTATGAGTTCTGTGTGTTTTACCCGATAATACGCCTTCTCGTAGTCGATAAAACAGAGAAACACGTCTTTTCGTTGATCTCGATATTTTGTAGTAATATCTGAAAGCCAAATAATGCCTCTCTCGTACCAATCCCCATACAAAATTCAAGTTGATTGTAGCTTAAATTTCTTTCGCATTCTCTGTATATACGTTGATGTACAATTTTGAGTAAAATTTTCAGAAAATGACTCATCAGGCTAATTAATCTTAATCTGATCTGTGAGCATCTATTTGCTTTATTTTTCTTGGGTATAAATGTCGATCTAAGCCAGTCTTCTGGGAATATTCCTGTGGTATATATTTAGTTAAATAGTAGTGTTGGACTGAAGATTTTCTTCATGGATAAGTTTTTTTTTTTTTTTAAAGGTTAAAATACGTTTAATGACGTTTCAATTTCCACTTCGGAAATCGTTCTCAAAATACAAACATTAGTAAATAAACAAATTTTGTTTTTTGTTACTTAGTGAAAAATTCTTCTAATTTAATTTTATCTGACTCATCTATATTGACAATTCAGACATACCTTATACATTTTAAAGTAGACGACTTTAAAATGATATTGCCAATATTGTTGAGTTGCGTTCCTGGGACGACTTTACTTATAAGATAGTTCATTCGATTACATGAAATCAACTTTAACTTGAGAATATCCGTCAGAAAAGATCATAACATGTAATTCGTCTTTAAAAAGACAAATACATGCCATGATGACAGTAAAATTCTCCTGTTAGTGATTCCATAGTAAATTATGAGGGAAAAATCAGGAAAAAAAACCTCATAATACTATCCCGACATGGTAAGTATTTGATCGTGCATTTAGTTTACCTTATTATATAAGTTAAATTTTATATAAATATTACTTATTTATAAGTTTTATTATCTCTACATATATCTCATCTGGACCTGACGCCTTACGTGGCTTTGCCGTATTGATTGTTTTTGTAACTTCCAATTTTGTGTCTTGTATTGTGTCTTTTACTATATTCATTTGTGGCTCTGTTCTCTCATCATCAAACAGATCTTCTATGTATTTTTCCCATATATTTCCTACGTTTTCTGGACTAGATACTATTTGGTTGTTATCATCTACTACGATTGTTGTAGTGAATTTTTTCTTCATATTTGTGACTTCCTTAATCTTTTTGTATGCATTGAAGTAGTCATGTTTTTTAGTAATTCCTTCAGTTCCTCACATCTGCTGTTCATCCATTCTTCTTTGGCTTTTTTTTTATATTTTTCTTTATATTTCTTTTTATTTTACTTCATTGCGGTTTTTGTAAGATCTTACGTTCATCAGTTCTAGGATTTCTTCTGTCATCCATGTATTCTTTATTTTTCTTGTGTTGTCTTGTAGTTGTTTTGTTTGTGTACTTGTGGTTGTTGTTTTAAAGATGTGCCAAATACTTTCTACTGATTCTTCTGCTACCACGGGTGCTTGACTGAATTTTTTCTTTAGTGTATCATTGAGTATTTTCTCTATCTCTGCCTGTATTGCAGGATCTTTAAGTTTTTCGAGGCTATATTTTATCTTCTCTCGTATTTGGTAGTTTAAATTAGGTGTTTGCGATAATTAGATTTTCCTCTTGGCAAAATTGGACCAGTATTTCTCCTTTATCCTTTCTTTGGCTTAAACCAAAGTTTCCGACTACATCTTCGGTCCGTCCTTCACCTACTTTGGAATTAAAATCTCCCATAATAATCTTTACAGCATTTTTCATTGCGATCTTGATTAGCTGTTGATCTCTTGGTAAAATTCTCGTATTTCTCTGTTTTTTTCTTCTGTAGGAGCATGTACTTTAATAAAGTTAATAATTCGAGGACTGGTATTAATTTTTAGTATAGTTACTCTATCAGATATAGGTATAAAGTTTTTTACACATTTACTGCTTTTCTCGTTAACTATAAATGCCACTCCGTTATATTGATGACGATTGTCATTATTAGCATAGTATATCACATGGTTATCGATGTTTGTCTGTTTAGATCAGGGCCACCTAACTTTAGCATAAAGAGAGATTTTGTATTCCAGGTTCCAATTGTCAATGTGTCATCTTTGTTTTCCACTTTCGGGTGGTTTCTAGCATTTAACGTGGAGATTCTTAGCACCCCTTGACCATTTAAGGTCTGCTACGGATTGGGGGCCTTTTGTTTTCCATAACTTGCCATAGTCATAATATCCTGAGAATATTTAGTGTATTGGTTTTTCCTTGCGAAAAAATCATTCTTCTCTAGCCTTGGAGTTACTAATGGCATAGCTGCTGCCCTATACCATGTCCTCATTTGATCCCTACTTAGTTCAGAACTCTTCCTCCACAAAAGCTGAGACCAGCCACGGATTTTTTTTTCACCAAGTAACAAAAATAAATTAGTTTAATTTATTAATGTTTTGTATTTTGAAAACTATTTTTGAAGTGGATCATACTTTATATTTACTTGGTTTACATGCAAGAATTTTATTATTTTAAAAATTTATGCAGAAATGGTAACTAACACTCAAATAAATCTGGCAGATACATTAAAATAGGTTCAGGGTCGTATTTTAAACATCTACCATGGTGCATTTAGATAATAACTCAATTTAGTAAATTGTATTACTTATTGGAAATATCTTTGATGTCAGTCTTATTAATGATAGAAGTTAGATACTTTTTATGTAAATCATCTCCAATATCCATCTTTTAATATAGTTTTGTTCTTTTTTTACAATTTGTACTTTTCAAAATCAAAAGAATGGCTATTTTCCAAAGAATCCTTGGCTAAGACTGTTGTGTTTGATTCGTTGTTTTGTAAACTATGTTTGTGTGCAACAACCCTTCTATGCAGATATTGATGTGTTTGTCTAATATATGTTGAATTGCATTATTTACAACTTATTTTATAAATAACATCTGACTGATGAACTTCATCTATATTGGGTTTATATTTTGAAAAATATTTTCCGGATGTTTTTGACAATTTATGTCCATCATATTTTGCCATCATTTTCGATACATTGTTGTCCTGAGAATCTATTAATGTATGGTAGGGATATGTAATGTTTGTTTGATTTAGTGACATTACTGTTATTATTGCTAGGTATGGTTTGCAACCAAATTAACAATCAAAGTGATAACAAATAAACTGAATGAATTATATCACTTTTTATGAGTTTATATCACTAACAACAAGGTTTTAAAGGTCTGGAAGATCATAAATCGATGTTATTTTTATAATAATGCAAGTGCAAGAGAAATCATTAGAATACAACAAACCCGTATATCTATATTTCGTAGGCCTTAAGAGGATATTTGACAGGGTTAAATCAAAGTACGTTGTTTCCTTATTGTACGCAAGAGAAATACCTGTAGAAATAATCTTAACAATTAAAAATATCTATCAAAATAACACAATAAAAGTAAAAGTAGAAAAAAAACTAATTGACCCAATAGATGCTGGCAATGGCATAAGACAGGGAAACTTCTATTTGTTTAATCTTATCATGGGTGAAAAATAACTTGAAATAATGCGCAATGACGACGCAATGCCAATCTTTTAAAGTAAAGATAATTGACAACGTATGCTGCACCAATTTAATATAACCGCCAGAAAATTTAACATGTTTTTTTTTTATTATTATTATAATTACCCCGTTATTTGCGGGGTGGTATATTTTTATTTTAGAAAAGTTACACTTAGTATATTATTAAAATTTACATAACAGTTTTGGAAAATACAAACATTTTATGTTATGTTACAGTTTGTTATACAGTTTACAATTTTTGATAAAATTTATTGTATTGCTGATGTCTTCTTTTAGAGTTTCTTTCAAATTGTGTTTTATTTTTGCTGTCGATCTTGCTGTTGAGTACACTGGACAGTCTATCATTATATGTTGCACTGAAAATGGTATTTGACAGGTGTGGCAAATCGGCTGAGGGTCCTTGGAGATGATGTATCCATGTGTAAATTTTGTATGACCTAGCCGCAGTCTGTTAATAACTACTTGGTCATGTCTTTTAGCTGTGAGTGGTAGTAAAGCAGAAGTAACATCTGGTTTGATACTTTTTAATTTTGCTTCTGTTTGGTTCCATTTTACTTGCCAGGTTTTGTTCATATTTTTATTAATGTTTTTTGGTCTGAAATTGGTATGTTTTGCATAATAGGAATTGTCATGTTATTAATAGTTTCTGTTGCTGCTTTATCAGCTGCTTTATTACCCTTTATCCCAACATGGGATGGTACTCATAAAAATGTTATGTTTTTACCACATGTTTACCACATTTTGCTAAATTGGCATGAGTAGGATACATCTGCTTGACACCATTTAAGGCACTTAGAGAATCTGATATAATAAGAAAGTTTGTATCAATGCTGGTACATTGGTTCAGTGCGTTGAAGATTGCCTGCAGTTCTCCAGTATATATGCTACACTCCTTGGCTAGACGGGTGACAGAGGTGTTGTTTTCAAAAATAGCTGCAGCAGCTATACCATTACTGCTTTTAGAGGCATCAGTAAAAATTAGTTTGAAATCAGGGTATCTGGAGATGGTAGACCGGAATTGTTGTTGTATTTCAGAAGGATTGTGTGAATGTTTGGGATAGTTAAGTAAGGTAAAATCTACTTTTGGTATTTGAATTTTCCAGGGAGGAGACTGGCATCTGTTTGTAGAAGTGGCTCTCAATTGATGTATATCGAATTCAAATCGATTTATTCGTTCATTGAAAGGTAAGTTTCTAGGGCAATAATTTGAGTACAGATTTGGAGGGTTGCTCCTTATTAGGCTTGTTATAAACGGGTTTTTCTTTGCACTGAGATATTTAGTAGCACAACACATTGAAAAATATTGTCTTCTGAGAGTTAATGGCGGTTCTCCTGCTAGGACTTGAAGACTGCTAATTGGCGTGGTTCTGAAAGCTCCGAAGACTATGCGTAATGCTGTGGATGGGATGATATCCAGTTTGTTTATTTGACTTTTAGTAGCAGTTTTGTAGCATATACATCCATAATCTAGTTTGCTTCTAATTAGATCTTGATATAATCGCAGAAGAATAGTTGTGTCTGCGCCCCATTTGTGATTGGAAAGAACTTTTAGAAGATTTATTCTCTGTTGGCATGATTTAATTAGTTCATTTATGTGCGATGTCCATTTTAGTTGAGAGTCGAATGTCATTCCCAAAAATTTGATTTCGTTGATTGTTATAAGAGTATTTCCGTTTAGTTTTAAATTTAAGTGGTGTTGTGTTTCCTTTTGTCAAATATTATTACTTTAGTTTTTTCGGTTGAAAATCTCAAGCCTATATCCAAAGACCACCCTTCTAATTTATTTAGTGTATTTTGTAATATTGATGCAGCTGATTTTAGGTTTTTACTAATAAACATGTTTATTTCCCAAAAAAAAGTCAAAATGCATGGTTACAACACTAAATTGCTACATCTACTAATAAAAGACTGGTTTATTTTATGTAGAAATGGAGTGGGCTAACTACTTCTTATCTTTTTAAAACAGTTACTAACATCCCTCTTATTTATCTCAAATACAATTTTAAATGCACATCTTCCACACATATTTTCGTTGTCTCTATTAAATTTGTTTAAGTCTTTTTAGCTAATTTTAAGCTAATTTTCGTCGAAAACTATAATATATTTGCGCATCAACTTCGTGAAAAGCTTACTTTTGAAACTAGCATCGAGCTTGTCCATATCCTAATTCAACTTCTATATTAGAATAAGTTGAAATTATCAGAGAAGCCTCTAATATGCTAAGTTTGTCCATTAGGCGTGTTCTGACCCACATAATTGGCCATTATGAATAAAAACTCTCGAAACCTTCAACTTTGTGTACAACTTCCAAACTATTTAGAATTGCGTGGAGCTGAGACACTAATAAAAAAGTTTCTTTGTTTTTTGCTCTCGTTTTTCGCTGTTTCATTGAAACAACGACCAACACGCAAGGGTGGACTTGTGAGGGTTGCTGCTTTGGTGAAAAAGTTGTTTTCGTCTTTTGAGAGTTATTGTTTGCAAAAATGCTTAAAGGAAAAATTCTATAAGGCTTCGGTTTTGTTTCTAAATTCATATATTTATAAAATAAAGGAGAAATGATCAAAAGAAAAAGCAAATTAAAATTTCATTTTCTATATAAATTGTTTAATATTTGTTTATGAACAAATGAATTTAAATTATTTATTACACGAAAATATTACATCAGTAATATATTGTTTTTTCCCTAACAAACAGATCAAAGAAACCTTAATAATGTTAACTGTATATAAAAGCGTTGTGTTGTATTTGTGTTAGATTTATGAGCCCAAAATTTCTGTTTTTGTATAAACATGTTTTTTTCCCTGAATTTGAAATGCTTTAGCCTTTAAAATCCCACGCTAGGATTACGTTAAATTAACGTAAGCAACCAAGTAAAGTATTATAGCGATCCCATTTTTGTTTAATATCAGTGACTAATATAAACAAAAATAAAACAAAATAAAACAAATCCCATTTCTATCAACACATTGACCAGAAACATTCATACCAGTGAAGTGATGTTAAGAGGGGATCTCAAAATAATTATGTCTAATAAGTCTTGTTGAACTGTATATCAGGTTTATAATATGTTTTATTAACAATATTAATTCCCACCACCAGTAGCACAGCCTCAAATGGGGTACCAATATCAAAACCAACATGTTAATATCAAAACCTACAAGTATTCCAATATATAAACCAACAATCAGCCCCAAACTTTGCCTGTGAAGAAAAACGGGAGACAGTAATAAACAAAAAAATTAGCAAGAAGCCCTGAATTGGAAAAATCTAGAAAAGAAACAATATTAAGCGACTATTGGCAGCAAAAGCCACTCAACAAAAATAACTCTTTAAAAGATTAACTAAAAAAAATAAAGAAAGGAAAGAAGAAGAAAATCATAAAAAAAAACAATTTAAAAAATATACCTAAGCCACTAACGATAACTATGTACAGAGTGTTTCAAGTGTTAGGGTAGGTAAAAATCTGAAAAATAATTGGGGTTTGCTTAGTAAAAAATTTTTGTAACGCCGTCCGTGTTCAAGATACAGGGCGTTGAAGAAAAAAAAAATTTACGCATTTTTTACGATTTTGCCGAAACTACTGGCAACATTGTAATGAAATTTTATACGAATATGTTTTGGAAGCTGATACATCCCATGAATTTGTTTTTATATCTGATTCTCATAGAATTACACGGATCGTACTAAGTATTAGTCAATATAACTTTTTTAAGAGTGAAATTATTAATCAAAATTTCAAGTAAACTTAAACATCATTCAATTTTACACGAAAAAGGTACTCTTGGTAAAACTCGATACTGTGTACCGTTTTCGGAATATTTTGATTTGAAAATTATGAAGTAATAATTGATGCTGGTAGTAATGATAAAGTTCTAATAGGTATACCTCTATTTTCTCCAAGTGTGCCGTGGAAATCTGACATTTATTGATTGTTATGACGATAAATCAACAATAATAAGAGTTTTGAAACCTTGTTATTTGTAAAATCAAATCAAAATGTACTCAAATGTTGAATACACTGACATTAATCTTAGGCGAATGTTTAGGATGTTCTAGTGCAGCTGTGACACGTTATGCAGAAAAGTTTCCTAGAAGAAACTTACCAAGTAAAAAAACATTTAGAGCCGTTGAATGACGTTGTCGAGAAACTGGGAATGTGAGGCCAAATAAAATAAATTCTGGTAGACCAAGAACAACAAGAACAATTAATAAAGAAAATAATAATATTTTAAATTAACTTGATCAAGATCCAACAGTTAGCGTAAGGAATATAGCAAGACAAACAAATACTTCTTCTTCAAGTACTTGGCGGATACTGAAAGAACAGCAATTACATACTTATTATAACAGACAAGTCCAAGAGCTCTTGCCAGATGATCTACCGATTAGAGTGGATTTTTGTGAAACATTGCAACAAAGGACAAGCCCACAATCCAAATTTTTTTAAATGCATTCTTTTTACGGACGAGGCCACCTTTACGCGACAAGGTATGTTTAACTCTCATAATGCACACTACTGGTGTGATGAGAATTCACGAGTCAAAAGGGTATCATATTACCAACACTCATTTAAAGTTAATGTTTGGGCAGCAACTTTAGGTAACAAATTAATAGGTTATCATCTTCTACCAGGAAATTTAAATGGTGATATGTATCTTGATTTTTTAAACAATTCCTTATTCGAGATATTAGAAGATTGAACGCTAAACGAGCGAAGATCTTTATTTTTTATGCACGATGGAGCTCCACCACACTTTGATAGAAGGTGTCGTAATTGGTTGAGTAATCATTTTCCGAATCGATGGATTGGTGGAGGTGCAGAAGCTCCGATTCATTGGCCTCCTCGGTCATGCGATTTTAACCCGTTGGACTACGCAGTTTGGTCGTATATTAAGGAAAAAGTCTATGCTACAGAGGTAAATTCACGCCAAGAATTGGAAAAAAGAATTCAACATCAATTAAAGACATCATAACTGATCCCCTACCGTTTAGAAGGTTAATGGAATCTTTAGAAAAAAGAATAGACTTGTGTATTCACGAAAACGGAGGGCATTTTGAACACTTACTGTAATTGAATTTTATTTTATGTTCTTAGTCATTAATTTAATTTTCTTCTTTTGAGTTTTGTTTAATTGCTAACTATTTTATACCAGCATCAATTATTACTTCATAATTTTCAAATCAAAATATTCCGAAAACGGTACACAGTATCGAGTTTTACCAAGAGTACTTTTTTCGTGTAAAATTGAATAATGTTTAAGTTTACTTGAAATTTTGATTAATAATTATACTCATAAAAAAGTTATACTGACTAATACTTAGTACGATCCGTGTAACTAGCGCCCTCTATGAGAATCAGATATAAAAACAAATTCATGGGATGTATCAGCTTCCAAAACATATTGTTGTAAAATTTCATTACAATGTTGCCAGTAGTTTCGGCAAAATCGTAAAAAATGCGTAAATTTTTTTTTCTTCAACGCCCTGTATCTTGAAAACCGATGGCGTTACAAAAATTTTTTACTAAGCAAACCCCAATTATTTTTCAGTTTTTTACCTAACCTAGAGACAGGGTTACCTTTTTTTTGAAACACCCTGTATATTGTAGATGTAGTACAATACAATATAGGACTACTTAAACAAATCACAAATAATAAAGACATGATCAAAACTATCAGCCATCAAACAATAAAGGCCCAAGTCTTAACCTACAAAGGCCCAAGGCCTCCAAAATACTTCTTCTTCAAGTGCCATCTCCGCGGCGGAGGTCGGCAATCATCATAGCTATTCGGACTTTTGAGACGGCTGCTCTGAAAAGTTCATTTGATGTACATTCGTACCACTCTCTCAGGTTACGCAGCCATGACATTCTACGCCTCCCTATGCTTCTCTTTCCTTGAATCTTTCCCTGCATAATCAGTTGGAGCAAGGTGTATTTCTCTCCACGTATAATATGTCCGACATATTCCAATTTTCTTGTTTTAATTATATTTATCCAAAATACTACATTTTCCTAATTACAAGTTGTATCATACAAAAGGCCAAGATGGTGGAGCACATGCAGGAAGTGCCATAATTATTCGTAATTCCATGAAACATTCTGACAGGGAGACGTACACCATGGATTATTTACAAGCAACCATCCTAACAATTTAGAAAGAATATGGCCCAATAACATTATCTGCTATGTACTGCCTATCGAAAGATGCCAACAAAGAAGAAAAATTCCAGGAATATTTTACCACTATAGTTAAAAAATTAATTGCCGCTAGAAATCGTAATTCAAAACAATCGATATGAAGCTCTAGAGTAACACCTCAACAAAAGGCTGAGAATAAGCTGTCCTTAAAAGAAAAGCTTCAAATAGAATCAGCAGTAGTAAGTCTAACTAAAAAATTACCAATTGCAGCTTGTCATACGACTCCTCCACATGTGTCACTTCCAGAAGGAAGCAATGTGTCTCTCACAACTAAACAACAAATTGCAGAAAAACGACAGCTTTAAAAAAGTTGGCAATAATCAAATATCGAAGAAAATAAGATAAAATTTAATAAAGTAAAAAAGGATTTAAAAGAATAATTAATCCATAAAGAAACAAAGCTTGGAATTCAAGAATACCTACAAAATCTATCTTCAATCGAAGCTACAGGGTTTACTGCTCGAATGGTTTGTTTAAAATTTGCTTTCTTAGGCATATAAAAAATATTGTCTTCAATTGTAGACATTGGTAGTCAATGAAAGAAACTATACTATTTATTGAAAAATAAAAATACAGTAAAAATTTAAACTAAATGTAGGTTTGTAATATAAAATGTAAGTATTTATTTCCCACGGAAATTTACAAAACAGTTGCGATCTTTTTGAATGCACAAATGCACCTTACATTTAGTGCAAGTCCATCTAGACTTGCCCTTGCAGCCAACATTCTTGCACCGTCCAGGAAGATACACTCCAGTGTGCTCAGGTATATGATTTATGTTGTCTAATTTTACTGCTGCAAGAGGCCTTCCTACTTTCTTTCTGGAAATATCATTGCCCTGCTTGATGAGCACCTCCCCTATCTCAATTCTGAAGTGCAATAAGTCCAGTTGTTTTTTTGTTGGGCGACCAAATAATTGGCAATATTTTCTGTAGGTACTCTAACCAAGAATTTACAATTGCCACACACGCCACATTCACGGCATAGCATCCGGAACTATCCCATAGTTCCGGAACAGCATAACATCAGTCAAGACGTACCCAGGAGTTGATATTAAATCAGACCATAACGCACTGATTGGAAAAA
Organism: Diabrotica undecimpunctata; assembly: GCF_040954645.1. Taxonomy (NCBI): domain Eukaryota; kingdom Metazoa; phylum Arthropoda; class Insecta; order Coleoptera; family Chrysomelidae; genus Diabrotica; species Diabrotica undecimpunctata. The sequence goes on along the minus strand of NC_092811.1, from coordinate 40,900,277 downwards.
TTAGGCTCAGGCTAAAGAAGGTTAGACGTAGTGTCAATCCAAAATTCGACATCAAGCTATTGAAAGATCAACACACAGAACATAGTGTAAAGCCGTATATACAGAACAATTTGAATACCGTTATTCAATCAAGTGTAATGGACCAGGAGCTAGAAAAGTTACATACAGTTTCAAAAGACATACGAGAGAAATTTCTCAAACCACCAAAAATAAAGAAGAAATCGTAGATGACAAATGAGATTCTAGATATGATGGAAGAGAGGCGAAAGTTCAAAGATCAAGACATGTCATTATACAAAAGAATCGATAGAAAGACCAAAAAAACTATTAGAATAGCTAAGGATACACATCTAAGAAAACAGTGTGCGGAAATACAGCAATTGCATCATGAACACGATTCATTTAATATGCACAAAAAAGTTAAAGAAGCCGCAGGCTTATACAAACCTAGAAGAGTTGGGTGTTTGGCAGATAAACAAGGCAAACCACTGTTAACTGTGGAAGAAAAACTAGACACTTGGAAGAATTATGTGGAAGTAACTTTTGCAGATGAAAGGCAGAATACCATTGAAGACACTGAGTGCCAAACAGGACGCCGATTACCATTGAAGAAGTCACGTCAGCTATTAAAAGAACTAAAGATGGTAAAGCGCTAGGGCCTGATGAGTTTTGTGCAGAATTCCTAAAACTTATAAATGAACAGAGAATAAAATGGATAACAACTGTATTCAACAACATATACGTAACTGGAAAAATACCCCAAAGCTGGTTAAAGTCGACCTTCGTGACCATAAAAAAAAAGGAAATGCCAAGACATGCGAAGACTACAGAACAATTAGCCTAATGAGCCACTTACTTAAAACGTTCTTGAAAGTGATACACGGCAGAATATATAAAAAATGCGAAGAACAAGTATCATGGACGCAGTTTGGATTCCGCGATTCCTTAGGCACCCGAGAGGCTCTATTCGCTGTCCAAGTGCTTATGCAAAGATGCAGGGATGTTAACTGTGATGTGTATACTTGTTTTATCGACTACAAAAAGGCATTTGATAAAGTAAAGCATGATAAACTTATAAACATCTTGAAAGAAGTGGGGTTAGATGATAGGGACTTAAGAATCATCTATAATTTATATTACAACCATAAAGTGGATGACCAATTGACAGAGGCAGTCTCCATAGATAGAGGAGTGAGGCAAGGATGCATTCTGTCCCCGGTGTTATTTAATATATACTCTGAAGCAAGCGCTAGGCGAACTACAAGAAGGCGTATTAGTCAACGGAATACGTCTAAACAACATTAGATATGCCGACGACGCAGTAGTTTTTGCAGATATTCTGGACGGTTTGCAAAGAATAATGTCGCGTATATTAGATATAAGTAAAGAACACGGACTTGATTTTAATACGAAGAAAACAAAGTACATGGTAGTCAGTAAGCGCGAAATATTAAATACACAGCTTTTGGTTAACCAACATCCAATTGACAGAGTGGACAGCTACACATACCTTGGTACCAACATTAACAGCCAATGGGATCACTCCAGTAAAATAAAATAACGCATAAGAAAAGCGAGATCGGCGTTCATAATGATGAAGTCTCTTTTCAGAAGTCACGATTTACCACTTTCTACTAAAATCTCTTTCATTGGATGCTATGTATTTTCTACGTTATTATACGGAGTAGAGGTCTGGACACTTTCCGAAGCTTCTTTAAGAAAACTCGAGGCATTCGAGATGTGCTGTTACAGACGTATTTTAAGAATTTCATGGGCGGATCGTGTGACTAATGTTGAGGTCCTACGTAGAATAGGCAAGGAATGCGATATTATTAACACCATCAAAGAGTGCAAACTAGAATATCTTGGCCATGTTATGAGGAATAAACAGAGATACGGCTTGTTGCAACTCATTCTTCAGGGCAAGGTATTTGGAAAGAGAGGACCAGGGAGAAGAAGAATATATTGGTTTCAAAACCTGAGAAAGTGGTTTAATACATCGACAACCGGACTATTCAGAATAGCAGCAAGCAAAGTTAGGATAGCATGTTTATCGCCAACATCCGGAACGGATAGGCATCGTAAGAAGAAGAAGAATATCCACGGCATGAGATATCATTCTCAGTCTCCATTTTTTGGAGCAAATTTTTGTTCTATATATTGATATAAGGGCGTCAGCTTTGTCGACTCTGCTCATTGAAGTATTGTATTCCTTCACTATTTGAGGTCGGTTCACGGAAATGTCAAACAACCAATAATTATGTTATTCAAATAAAGCTGTTAGCTCTTTCAAATTGGTTGGTAAGAACTGATTATCATTATTCCGAAGAGCATGAATATTGGTACAATCGACCATTTTTTCGAATAAGTTTTCTGTAAAATATTTCACGAAATAGTCTACTGGATATATTTCATTCTCAAGCGAAAGGTTTTGAGCTGATTGTTTTTGAGCTGATTGTTCCTTCAAAAACAAACTTCTGGTTTGAAGCTTGACCTCTTGCATCCGTATGATCTCGTTTCTCTGGAATATATCCATATTTCGATAAATATCTATAAACTCTTTAGAATTTGGAGGCGAATGTTCCTCATCCATAATGCTATTCTCGATAACATCATGACACTCATCTGCTGGTTCAATTATATCCTCCATATCATCAGGTAAAGGATCTACAATTCCTCTTGACATTATAATATCTTCATCTTCATCGCTACAATCAATTTCAAGGCCTTCTATATCAAAAAGTCCCTTTTTCTAGCTCTTTAAAAGTTAATTTTCCGTTAAAAATTTTCTATTAAACATGATTTGCTGAAACAAATAAAATATTTAAAAAAAAAATAAAACTTTCATTTTATACAATTGTCTACAATTGAAGACACCGGATTTTAGAGACCTGTTATAGTCACTTCAAGAAATATATGATGAAAATATTTATATACACCTAATAACATAATATTTTTACTGCAAGTGAAAATATAAGGGACTGGATGAGCAATAACTTTTGATATATTCATGGAATTACGAGAGCTTACCTGGGTAACGCAGTAACCACCATGTTAACAGCTCTTATAAATTGATGCTTTTCTATGCTAGAAGTTTCTTCTAGCATAGAGAATCTTTTTCTAGGCAATACTTATTACAGAATGTATGTGGCTAATGTATAAGATATCACATAACTGTAGAACGAAGCCAATTGTGTGTAGGCCAGATACTTGAAAATTATGTCTACAATGGTAGACACCATTATCGAAAGGGTTAATTAAGTTCTATATTAGGCATCTAGATTTAGAGTCTAGAGTACTAATAACACGCTGCAGTAAGGGAATTATCAAAGTCGAAATTTTAAACGTAGAATAAAATAGTATTTTATTATTATATGAAAAAGAAAGGTAGGGGGGCCATAAAAATTAAAGATGATAATTGTGCCCCCAATCCTAAAAGGTTAAGAAACGCTGTGATATGGTATAATGATTTTCATTTGCTTCCATTAAATATTTAGATTTATTTTTATAATGCATTATGTATCTTCCAAAACAAGCACAATATTTGAGAACTAAACATATAAAACTTTTTCCAATATCCAAAACTACTTTATCCAACTTTAATTATTAGCTGAAAAATTTCAATGGCGTAATCGTATTTGGCTTGTTTACAAAAGAAAACAACAATGCCATTTCGTTACAATTTAGAGAGAAAAGTTCCAGTGGATTTTATTTGATAAAATTTACAATTAAACTACCCTTAAGTTCTCCTTTTATCTAGTTGGACGATAAATTGACGTCTGTTTGGTAATTTTTTGTTAAGGTCTAGAAGTTGTTACAGCTTTACTGAAATAAAATGGTTTTAAGGGATTTATCTCCGACTGAATTGATGCCAATACTTGATATTTTTGGTATAAAATTAACTAGGGGTACAAAACTTTTAATGATAGGCATTCTTTTACAAATGTTAGATATGAATTCTTTCTATTAAGGGTGTTATTTATATTACAGTCCACATTTTTTTTAAATGTTTTATTATGACATTAAACATTAACCTACTGCTCTTCAAAAAGGGAGACAGGGGAGATCTGAAGAACTTTAGGCCAATCTCCCTGCTATCCCAAATGTTCAAACTGTTTATGAGAGTAATAACAAACAGGTTAACGTCGAAGCTCGATATCTATCAACAGTAGAACAGGCAGGATTTCGAAAAGGTTACAGTACAGCGGATCATCTTCTTACAGTCAGAATGCTAATAGAGAAAGCCAATGCATATCACTTGAACTTATACATTGGCTTCGTTAATTATGAAAAGGCATTCGACTCCATGGAACTTTGGGCAATAGAGATAGCTATGAACAACTGCAGGATATACTCGCGATACACAATGCCATACATAATATTTACAAGAAAGCTACAATGAAAATACAAATAGATGCGAAAACCAAAGCTATACCAATCAACAGAGGAGTTCGCCAGGGAGATGTTATCTCACCAAAGCTATTTACACTTGGACGGGAAGACGTGTTCAAAGACATTAACTGGGCAGATAAAGGAATAAATGTTAATGGAAGACAACTGAGTCATTTAAGCTATGCCGATGACATTGTAATATTCGCTACAAGTTTCGAAGAACTACAGATCATGATAACGCAACTATTTCAAGCTTCGGAAAAGTAGATCTTAAGATGAACTTGGAAAAAACAAATTTAAAATTTAGAAACAGTAAGCCAATACATCTACCTGGGACAGATAATGAAAATTAACAACGAAAATCAAACTGCCGAAATTACTAGAAGAATAAAGTTAGCATGGGCAGGATTTGGAAAACTGAGTTGGATCTTGAAAAGCACTAAAATAGAACAATATTGGAAAACCAGAATTTACGATCAGTGTATCCTCCCTATACTCACGTATTGTTCACAGACGTGGAAACTCACCAAGTCTTATGTGGATAAAATAGTAAAAGCACAAAGAGCGATGGAAAGATCAATGCTCGGAATAAGACTTATGGACAAAAAAACAAACAAATGAATTAGAAGCAAAACCAAAGTAAAAGACGCAGGAGAACATGCTGCCAAAATAAAATGGAGCTTCGCAGGCACAATGCCCGACTAAAGGATAAAAGATGGAACCACGAAATACAACAATGGAGACCATGGTTAGGAAAGAGAGGCAGAGGAAGACTACAAATAAGATGAGCTAATGACATAATGAAGATCGGAGGCCACAACTGAAAGCAAGTGGCGCAAAATAGAAAACACTGGATTGATTTGGGGAAGGCCTATGTCCATAGTTGGATTATTTAAGGCTAAAGAAGAGAAAAAGAAGAAGCATTAACCTTTAACTACTCACGCATCAAGTTATATAACATAAGTACTTCTTCTTCTTCTCGTGCCACTCCTAGCGGAGATTAGAAATCATCATGGCCACTGCGACTTTGTTAGCAGCGCACCTAAAAAGTTCAATCGAACTACACCCGAACCATTCACGTAGATTACGAAGCTACGATATTTTTCTTCTTCCCACACTTCTTTTGCCCTTAATTTTGCCCTGCATGATATTTCTTAAAAGTTCGTACTTTTCACCTCTCACAATGTGCCCCAAGTATTCCATCTTTCTAGTTTTTATCTCATTTAGAATTTCGCATCTTTTGTCTAAAGTTTGGAGTACTTGCGTGTTAGTGACGCGGTCCATCCATGATATTCTGAGAATGCGCCTATAGCACCACATCTCGAAAGCTTCGATGTTTTTTGTGGTCAACTGTTTTAGTGTCCAAGCCTCTACTCCATACAACAGGGTAGAAAAGACATAACACCGCAGCATTCGTATTCGTAACTTTATATTGATATCACGATTGCAAAAGAGTTTGCGCATTCTATTAAAGACTGATCTAGCGATTTCTATTCTACATCTAATCTCTTTTGTTTAATCAGGATCGTCTGTGATCCAACCACCTAGATATTTATAACAGGACACACGCTCAAAAAACATAAGTACACGCGTGGCGTATTAGTTTTGTTTATTTGTTTTAAAAAAAAATACACTTAGTTATTTGTTATAAACTTTTTGAGCATTTTGGACATTTTGAGTAAGTCAGATAGAATGAATTCAACAGAAATTCGACAGATTTTTTAAAACCAAAGAGACGTAATTATCATCACTCAACCAATCGCGTCCACTGCTGGACATAGACCTTCCTCAGTTCTTTCCAGTGTTATCTACACTGGGCCGCTTGTAGCCAGTTTCCCGCTACACGTTTTATATCATCGGTCCATCTAATCGTTGGTCGTCGTTGGCTTCTTTTATAGTTTCTGGGCCTCCATTTCATAATACGTCTTGTCCACCGTTCATCTTGTGTTCTGGCTAAGTGCCCTGCCCAGTTCCACTTAAGCGTCGTGGTTCTTTCGATGACGTCTTGAACTCCTGATCTTTGCCTGATTTGTTGGTTTGTTATGTGGTCTTGAAGGCTCACGTTCAGCATTACACGTTCCATGGCTCGTTGTGTAACTCTGAGTTCATTCGCAGATTTTTGCGTGAGTGTTAAAGTCTCTGCTCCATAAGTTAGTACAGGCAAAACACATTGGTTATAAATCTTTCGCTTGAGACACATAAGAATTGAACTTTTTAGAATATGACTTAATTTGCCAAATGCTGCCCATGTCAGGTCTATTCACCTCTGCATTTCATGTGTTTGATTGTCTCTGCTTATTTTGATCTCATGTCCCAGATACTTGTAAGTGTCTGTTTGTTGTATGGTATTATTGTCTATAGTTATATTTCCACTCATTACGAGATTTGTCATAAGTTTAGTTTTCTCAAAGTTTATCTTTAATCCTGCTCTTTTAGACAGACTTTTAAGCGAATGTATCATAGAAATTGTATCCTGTAAGTTATCTGCGATTAATACAACATCATCTGCAAACCTTAAATGATTTAATCTTTCTCCATCTATATTGATACCCATATCTTGCCATTAAGTGTTCTTAAATATTGACTGTGGAGCTGCCGTGAACAATTTTGGTGAAATATTGTCTCCTTGTCTAACTCCTCGAACTAAGCTGAATTTTTCTGTGTCTTCGTGTAGTCGTATACTTGATATAGCGTTCTCGTAGATGTTTTTAATTAGTGTCGTGTACCTGTAATCTATTCGGCTTTGATTTAGGGCTTCCAGTACTGTTTCAAACACTACAGAATCAAAAGCCTTCTCGTAATCGACAAATGCAAGAACCAGTGGTATGTTGTACTCGATGCACTTTTCTGTTCAGATCTTTATGGTATGCAAATGGTCATTTGTGCCATATCCTGCCCTGAAGCCTGCCTGTTCCTTGGGCTGATAGAAATCGAGTTTAGGTGTTAGTCTCTTTGTTAAGATTTTCATAAAGAGTTTGTATATATGTGTCAAGAGGCTGATGGGTCTGTAATTTTCTAATTTAGTAATATCGCCTTTTTTGTGTAACAAGACTATCACTGCATTATTATAGTCTTTTGGATTCGTACCCGCATGTAAGCATTTATTAAACAGTTCGCTTACTGATTTTAATATAATTTCTTCTCCTGATTTTATTGCCTCAATAACGAGTCCATCATTACCAGGCGATCGATGGTTCTTCATTTCCTTTAAAGCTGCTCTTACTTCTGACACAGTAATGGGTAAAAGTATTTTCGATCCCTGATTTATGAGAGTCTTTACTCGTGTCGGGAAATTGTCTTGTGGTCTTTGGCTGGTATAGAGGTCTTTATAAAACTCTCTGGTTATATTCAGAATATTTTGTTTATCTGTTGTTGCCTTTCCGTCCTTATCTCTCAGCTTGTGTATTTCTTTTTTACTTTGTGCGAGTTTTCTTTTCATTATATTTTGTTCTCTTCTACTGTTTGAGTAATTACAATAGTATTATATCTTTTTACATATTTTCTAATTTCCGCTGAAATTCTTTTATTTAGTTTTTTATATTCTTCTTTGTCTCCCTTTTTGTTTCAGCTTAGGTTTCGTCGAATTTCCATGAGAGCTTTTGTATCTTTGCCAATCTTTTCACTTTTGTCATTTTTCTTGCAAAAGAGATGTAATACTAATATTAAAATATAAAAACTAACAGTCAAAATGATAAATATTTATTGCACATCCTCTAAGCTGTCATATTTGTTTTGACATTGTGTGTAAGTAACAGCAGCAACAGAATGATCCTTGCAGACTTATCTGAGACAAATGCTGCATGTTATCGTTGTAGTTTGATTTTTCTGTCTACTACAAGAAAAACACCTTCCTCTCGTACTTTTGCTGGTGGTTCGTTATTCCGTTAAGCTATTTTAGGCCCGAGCTATTTCAGCTCGTTCTGAAAGAGGTGGTTTTATCAATGATATTGCTAACGATTTTAAAAAATTTCTTCTAAAGTTGGTTAAACTGTTAAAGTGAGCAAAATTATATAATATTGGACTATTCATTCCTGAACCATTCAATATCTGAAAAAATATGACTAAAGGTCACCTACGGGTAGGTCTTGCTACTGAATTCGTAGAGCACATTTTATCTACGGTGTCAAGTGAGACCTTTGTGATAATTATAGTTCATAATAATATTAAGTTTATTAGTGACTTAATCTAGGAGGAGGAGGAATTATATTGCATCGTGGAAAGTAAAATAACCGCTCTTTCTTTTTTGGAACAAATGATACAAGTGTCGCTTCCTGTTAAAACCCAAAAAGAAATGAACATTCTATTCGATTTTTTTTGGGTAAAAAATTTTTTGGGATCTCTCTTTTTTAAAATTAATTATAAATGAATTTTTTGAAAGTAATTTATTAAACCAAAATAACCTAAGGTCTAAAATAGTCAAAAAATAATTAAGCAAATTACCTATATCCATTTAATTGTAGTAAAAAAAATTAAAATTACAATAAAATGGCACATAATGACAATCCCAAAGTGCTACTGCACCAATACCAATAAGCATATGACAATTCACAAAATAGCTGGCGTGTTTGGAAATTGTTAAAAACTCGCGCCTAGAATCAACAAAACTAACGCCGGATCAGGTTAGATACCACCTCCTACTAAAGGAAAAAATGTCTAGAAAACAAAATATTCCAACGTTACAACGTGATATCTTCAAGTGCCATCTCCGCGGCGGAGGTCGGCAATCATCCTAGCTATTTGGACTTTTGAGACAGCTGCTCTGAAAAGTTCATTTTATGTACATCCGTACCACTCTTTCAGGTTGCGCAGCCATGACATTCTACGCCTCTCTATGCTTCTCTTTTCTTGGATCTTTCCCTGCATAATCAGTTAGAGCAAGGTGTATTTCTCTCCATGTGTAATATGTCCGAGATATTCCAATTTTCTTGTTTTAATTGTATTTGAAATTTCTATTTCTTTATTCATCCTTCTCAGAACCTCTTTGTTTGTGATGTGTTCTGTCTACGATATTTTCAGAATTCTTCTATACACACACAGCTCGAATGATTCCAGTTTTTTCATTGATGTCACATTCAAGGTCCAAGATTCCATTCCATAAAATAAAGTCGAAAAAACATAGCACCTCGCCAACTTTTGGCCAACTCTTGGCACTTTTGGCCGACCGATATAGGCATTGAAAATAACACTAATGACATTTTTTTTCCTATGAAGAACTTCTACCAAATATTTCTTTAATAAAAGTTGGTAAAGAAGCAGGTTTGGATCATATTAGAATGGAGCAAATGAAAATTTTTGGCAAAGAAACAATAAATTGGCTCTTACTAACGACCAATTTGATGGAGTTTTAAAAATACATAAACTGTGGCGCAAATCAAAAGTGGCCACAATTTTGAAACAAAGTATAACACACACCAAAACCAGAAATTTCCCACCAGTTTAACTGCTTTGTCAAACTTTATTTAACTGTTTTATAGAATACCAGAAAGCGTTCGATTGTGTTAATCAGAACTAGAATTAGTAAGATTGCTCCAGGAACGTTCGATAGATGAGAATGAACTTAAAATCATAAAGAACCTTTATATAAATCAAGTGGCATCTGTGAGAGTAGGACTGGAATCTACATCTTATTTCTCAATCGAAAAAAGTGTACGATAGGTTTGTGTTCTGTCACCTCTCCTCTTTAATCTTCACTCTGAAACGATTTTCGATCTGAAACGATTTTCGATAGAGCCTTAAGTGACACTGAAGATGAAATCAAAATCAACGGACAGACTATTAGTAATCTTCGTTATGCTGATGATATAGTCATAATAGCTAATAGCCAAGAAAAGCTACAACGACTAGTAGATAGAATACCCACCGAAGGAGAACGACTCGACTTAAAGATTAATATAGACAAGACGAAGGTAATGATGGTTAGCAGAACACGAAAAATGCAATTAAATGTAAGAGTAAACAATAATCTCATCCAAAAGGTCCCCAAGTTCAGGGGATTTACTAATATGAGGACCTTGCTAAGCAACAGCAGCCTTAACTTAACGCTTCAATATCGCTTTGTAAAATGTTAGATTTACTCCATACTGCTATATGGTGTAGAAACCTGGACCATAAAGGACAATGTGATAAACCGATTGGATGCCTTTGAAATATGGGTATTTAGAAGACTACTTAAAATTCCCTGGACAGATCACACAACAAATGTCGAAGTATTAAATCGAATGGGCAGAGAACGAGAATTGCTGCCAGTAATAAAAAGAAAAAAACTGCTTATCTGGGTCATATATTTCGAAATTCCAAGTAGCAGTTCTTAAAGCTTATTATGAAAGGGGAGATATAATGAAAATTGGGCATCGGAAGAAAAAAATACTTATAGCTTAAAAACATAAGGGATTGGACAAACTTTGATAACGGAGAGGAGTATGCCAGAATTGTCTCTAACATCCACTAATTGGATAGAGTACCATAGAAAGAAAGACGTCAAACTTTCAAAATTTTTCAGCTAATAATACTCAACAAAATCTTGACCATTATAGAAGAGAAGCTTATAGCAAATTAGGCTAGATTCAGAGCTGGAAAGTCTTAAAACCTCCGCTTATGACAACGTCAACCACCAAAAATTGCTAAATAAAGTGTATGAAATGACCAAGAATTTCAGACTAATGTGGCTGCTGAGGTGCATCATAAAGAATCGTCAGTTCTGTGTTACATTTCAATCCAGGAAAAGCCGCTAAAGAAATCAGAGAAATTGTCTGTCTCAGGAAAGAGTGGTTGCACATCTTCTCTATAATATTTACACTAACGACTTGCCAAATCACTTTGATAAAAGGCGCTTTATTTATGCTAATTATACGGCGGTAGCGGCACAGGAAAAAATTTTAAAGGCGTAGAAACGAAATTTCGGCTGCGTTAGAAAAACTATTAGAGTAATCATCAAGCCAGAAAAACCTGAACATAACATGGCGATCAGAACTGCTGGAGAACTGTACAAAATCAAAATACTTAGAGATAGAATTGGATCGCACTATCACATTTAAAGATCATCAGCTATTACTTTGTATCTCTCTGCAGCAGAATATTCAGCTCCAGTTTAAAATTCATTAAATATCAAACACCACACTATTTTCCTTTAGTGTACCTATAAAAATTATACAGATGGCAGGAATATATAGCAGAACTGTTCAGTGACAACCAACACATTGAAGTATATGACAACGTTGAGAATGGACCAACAATAACAAAATCAGAAGTAAGATCTACCATAAATCATCTAAAAAACAACAAAGTGCCAGGACCTGATGGAATATATGCTGAGGTATTGAAATTGATAGAAGATAATCAACTTGACATTCTGAGAGAATTATTTAACCGTATATATGAAACAGGAACTTTACCAAAAGATTGGTACATGTTCATATGTATACCACTGCCAAAAAAGCAAATACTAGGAAATGTGAATAACACCGAATCATTAGCCTCATGAACCACTCACTCAAAATATTCTTAAACATCATCCATGCTCGCATATACAAGAAATTGGAGGAGGGTATTGCTGATGTACAATTTGGATTTCTCAGCGGTCTTGGCACAAGAGAAGCACTTTTTAGCAAACAATAAACAACGAGCAAGAGATGTTAATACAGATATCTTTGCCTATTTCATTGACTTTCATTGACGAAAATGCATTTGACAAAATACAGCATGAGAGGCTTATTGAAACTTTGCGAATCGCAAACATCGATGACAAAGATATAAGAATAATAGCCAATCTCTATAGGAAACAAGTAGCCAAGATTCGAGTAGACAAGCAATTATCCGATGAAGTCCCAATACAAAGAGGAGTACGACAAGGTTGCATACTCTCGATTTTCCTGTTTAATGCGTACTCTGAACATCTATTTCGAGAAGCTTTGGGAGAAACGACTGATGGCGTGATTGTTAACGGTGAAGTAATAAATAATCTAAGATCTGCAGACGACACTTTCCTTGTTGCGGATAGTGCTGAATGATTACAAAGACTGATAGATCAAGTAGTTAACATCGGTAGAAAATATGGAATGAAACTTAATAAAAGAAGACGAAAATTATGATCATAAACAAAGACCAAGATACAGATGCAAATTATGGCAGACAATGAGGTATTGGATATAACAAAAAAAATAACATACCTAGGATGCAAAATCACAGACAGCTGGGATCACTCATACGAGATTAAATGTAGGATCGAAAAAGCAAGGAGTGCCTTCCAACAGATGAAGAAAGTTCTCTGCAATTTAGCCTTGAATGTAATCTCCGACTCAAAATCCTTAATTTTTATGTGTTTTCTGTTCTTATGTATGGAGCAGAGGCATGGATACTCACTGATGCGTCTTGCAGACGGTTGCAGTCTTTTGAGATGTGGTGCTATCGTCGCATGCTCAGAATATCATATGTACATCATATAACTAACGACGCAGTAATGCAACGTTTACAAAAAGAACCTGAAGTCTTGAAATCCATTAAAGAAAGAAAGTTAGCATACTTCGGACATATAGTGAAAAATGAAAATAAAAACAGAATCCTACTATTGATATTAGAATGGAAAATAGAAGGAAATAGAAGACCAGGACGCCGCCGAATATCCTGGCTTAAGAATTTGAGACAGTGGACAGGTACGACCACCACAGACCTATTTCGAACAGCTGCTAATAAAATACGATAGGCCATTGTGGTAGCCAACATCCATAGAGGATAGGCACTAGCAGAAGAAGATAGAAAGACTAAAAATATTTTGACGTTAAAATTTAAACATTTTGAACCGAATTAAAGAAATGTAGAAAATCTCTACAAAGTCGCTAAGTGCGATTTCTATGAGGGTTATATAATAAAGATATTAGCCTAATAATTCTTTTTCTTATTTGCGTGCCTTAGGAAGTCCCCTTGACGTTGATGACTAACATTGAAAAACCCTCCCTATCTTCAGCTAAGCTAAAGAGTTATTCTGCTCTTCTTACGACGGTTTTTTCTTTGATATTTTATAACAAACCTCATTTAAAACGTAATTTTTTTCTCTACACGACACGCTATTTTTTTATTTACGTAATAACTTTGAACATAATTTTGGATTTAACTAATTTGTTGGCTGATTATCAGTGATAACAAGAAAAGCCTACAATTTCACCAAATTCTCTAATTAAATATTCTTTGTGACCTTCAATACAATAATTCAATCAGATAATTTTTTTTCTTTTTGTAAAACTATCACTTTTTCATACGAATTTAAAAACAAATGAATCCTAATTATCTTCTTTGGTGTTTGCCAGGTTACCTTTGATTTGCGATTTGTTAACAGCCGATTAATCAGAGATATTATTGTAAAGGCTTACAAAAATATGATTTTCGAGTGAAGAAAAATATAATTAGTTAATCAGTGTACTAAGGCTACGGCAAGGATCTTTAATACGAACCAACTAAAAATAACCTAAATTGTCAATACGTTAAAGATTTAACTGAGAAGTTTGACGATACGTGTGACGTTAACAACACAAAACATGAAGTAGACCGTCTAGTACGAAATAAAGCAGTTAAAGTTGCGGTATTGGGTCATTTACAAATGGATAATCGACAGTATATCAGACAACTATCTCGTGCATCTGGTGTATCAGCATCTAGTGTTTATTGATTTTTAAAATCCTATTAATTTCACCCTTATAATAAAATACGATTACTTTATTAATTAAACGAAGATGATTATAATCGTCGGCATCTATTTTATGAAGAATTTAGTGAAATCATAAGTAACAACCAACATTGATTGTACAATACGTGTTTTTCCGACGAGTTTACTTTTATGTAAAATGGTGAAGTTAATAGACATAATTGTCGTCATTTGGTAACAGTAATCTTCATTTATTCATGGAGACATATTCACAGACACCTCAGTAATTTAATGTATGGTTTGACATTTTAGGTAAACACGTGATTGGACCATCTTATCTCCAACGGAACAACTTATTTAAATTTCTTAGAAGACGTTATTGATCCGCTAATCACTGACACATTAGAATCTATGATAATCTTTTAGAGGATGAACTGACTTTCTACAGGACGGGGCACCCCCACAATATAATATACGCGTAGAACAACTTTTGAATCAACGTGTTTCAGAGCGTTGGATTGGCAGAATGGGATCCAATAGAGTCGCCTACCAGATCTCCGAATCTTTTGTCTTTGGATTTTTTTTGTAAGGATACTTAAAATCAAAAATATAAGCTACTCCGCTTGCACACCTTGCAGAGTTGCGACAAAGAATTGTGACAGAATGCCGATTGTTGACGATTAATGCCGGAAGTATTTGCAAATATACGAAGAGGCTTTAAAAAAAGACTCAATTATTGTATGGAGGTTACGGGAGGCCATTTCGTACATTTAATTGGTTAATTTGATAAAATTTTATGTTGAATTTAAAATTATCTTCAAAGTTATTTCGTAAATTAAAAAATAAATAAGAGTGTCGTTTAGAGAAAAAAAAACTTTCCAAATGATGTGCCAATGGACAACACTTGCTACTTAAAAAATAGGAGGTTGAAATTTTTTTCCCCTTCCAATACAAATTGACGTGTTTTTTTTTTTTAACTTTTGAAGAAGCTCTTCGTTTCTGAGTTTTCGGTGGGGTCAAATTTTTGTTGGAACACACTGTATAGTAATTCGTTGCAGTTATGTCTAACAAATAAAGTATTTGTTTGTCGCTCGACGTATTCAGCAGCAATATTGTAATATATAACTTATTAAATTATAATGGAGAAAGCTATACAAGTCAACAATATATTTGGAAATGCATATTTCATACTTGCCGACTTCGCTTCTGTGAAATATTTGCCATCCAATAACGTGTAGCACTATTCAACTACCTTTATTATTCAGAGCTACTATTTCTTATCTAGGAGTGTCTCAAACATAACATTGCTGATATGAAAAATATTTTTAACAAGGCAATAAAAAATATTACTACACATACGTTCATATGAATGTATACAACACGTTAACCAAAATGTCTAGAGTAGAATATGGAACTTGAACAAATTAATAATAAGTCCATTACAGTGAATGAAGACTGAAAAATTAGCTTAAACTTAATCATAAAATACATGATAATGTATTGTTGATATTTTTTTGCATTCTTTATTTATTGGAATCTGTTTCTTCAAATAAAACAAAACAATAATCAATAAGTTTATCACGTAATTAACACATATTCTTCTTCTTCTTTCGTGCCGTGCTTGTATTCAAGTGTTGGCTATCGTCATATTGACAAGCTGATGAAATGATTCTCGGTCGGCAGCTAGATGAAACAGTTCCTCGACCGTTCGACCTGTCCATTGTCCAATGTTACGTAGCCAGGACAGTTGTTTTCTTCCGACCCAACGTTTTCCTTCGATTTTGCCCTGAATGATTAACCGGAGTAAGCGATATTTAGGTCCTCTCATTATATGACCGAAGTATTGGACCTTTCTCATTTTGATGATGTTGATCAATTCTCGCTCTTTGTGCACGGTCTCTAGCACGCGTTCGTTAGATATGTGTGCTGTCCACGGGATTCTGAGCATGCGACGGTAACACCATAACTCAAACGCTTCTAATTTGTTAAGATTTTTTATTTTTGATGTCCAGGTTTCACATCGATAGAACAAAGTGGACCAGACGTAGCACTTCAATACTCTTAGACGTGTGGTCAACGACAGACTTCTACTGCATAATACAGAACGCCAGTTTATAAAGTTTTTCCGTGTGAGTTCTATTCTGGTCGAAATTTCCTCGTCATTTTCAACCCTGCAGTCAATCCAGCTACCCAGATATCTAAAGTGTTCCACCCTTTCCAGGATTTTGTTATCTAATCTTAGTACATTATGTTTAATTTAACACATATTGTCCTGAAGCTAATTTCTTGTAGCATTTTAAAGTAATTACTATGGAGGGATGCCGGTTTTCAACATCCCTTCACGTAGAGTCTTGTTTGCTAACAGTGTCTCTTTCAGCGGTTTGTACTTGCTGTAAGTCCAATTGGTCCGCTAGCCTTCGAATACTCAGTAATAGAAACTTAAATGGACTCTTAAATGTAATTTAGTCTGGCCTGTTGAATAGATTGATATAGTGAAATAAAACAATAACTTGTTTAGCTAGAACTGTAATTGAAAAAGGGCAAGGAATAGAAACTAATAAACTGTGAGTGAATAACTAATCGTAAGGAACCTAATTAGAAAATTACAGTTTATGAACGAAAACACCATAACACTTCACATTAAGGGTTCCCGATATATTGCGTAACTTGCGATTGCGAACGTGGAGAAAAACTCTCTGAAACTTGAAAAGTAGGTCTAAACCCTACAACTATTGCTAATTCACTGGCTTCCCCTAGCCACTCCGAAATAATTGTCTATGCATTTTGAAGGATCTACCGGTTTAAGGTCAATATGGGCGGAGATTAACATTCTAAGAAATAAGTCAATGCAGGCAAGGAATTTATTTAGGTAACAGATGCGGCGGAAATATTTTTATTTTGTTTTGAAATAGAATTATTTGGTTGGAGATTATTGTTCTCCAACATTCCCCCCGGCGTTAGAGACTTGTGGTCTAACCTACTCTTCTTTATCTTGCCTAGGGAGAACCGAAATTTTAGAGATTGCCCTTGTAAATTGGCCATTGATGGTCTTTAACTTGACCACTCTGACTTTGCCATCTTGACCGGGCATTGTATCAACTACCCGTGCTAGAGGCCATTTTAGAGGAGGTACATCGTCCTCTCTCAGAAGAACTAAGTCATTGACTTTTATGTTATCCCTTGGTCGGGACCATTTTGGAGAGTTTTGTAAGCGGTTTAAGTAGTCAACAGACCACTTTTTCCAGAAACTTTGTTGTACTTTTGCAATTTGTTGAAACACGGATAGTTTATTTTCCGGGATTTTTTTTTTAAGTTTTGCTCAGGATGCGCAGTCAGGCTGGAGCCTATTATAAAGTGCCCAGGACTGAGAAAAGTGTAATCGGAAGGGTCGCTGGACATGGCACAGATAGGCCTTGAATTCATCACAGCTTCAATTAGAACCATGACAGTATAAAACTGTTCGAAAGTGAAAGAAGAAGAACCTATTAGTCTACGCATATGATATTTAGCGCTTTTTACTGAAGCTTCCCAGATCCCAGCCCAATGAGGAGATCTAGGGGGAATAAACTTCCATGAGATTTGATTTTCAGACAGATATTCCACAATGGTTTGAGAATTTGACTTATTTTTAAAGAATTTGTATAAGTCGTAGAGTTGGTTTCTTGCACCAGAAAAACATGTGGCATTGTCACTGTAAATGACGGTTGGGTTACCACGTCGGGAGATGAACCTTTTGAGTGTTAATAGAAAGGAAGAAGTTGTTAGATCAGAAACAACCTTTATGTGCACAGCTTTGGTCACCATGCACACGAAAATGGCTATGTATGCCTTGACTTTTGGCGCTTTTCGGAGTGAAGAAGATTTTAACAGAAAGGGTCCACCATAATCTACACCTATTTTTTGAAAGGGTCTTGTTGTAATGGACAACCTATCTTGAGGTAAGTTACCCATTAGCTGTTGTGCAGGAGTGCACGAAAATCGGAAACATGTGGTGCAGTTGCGAATAATTCGTTTTGCTTCCTTTAGACCATTGAGAAGCCAGAATTTCAACCGAAGGTTTGAGAGAACTGTTTGAGCACCAGCATGTCCCAATCTGATATGCTCATTTTTGATGATAAGATTGACGGTATGATTTTTGGATGGAAGTAGTATCGGATGTTTTTGCAAATAGTCTATGTCGGGACAGTTTGTAAGTCTGCCTCCAACTCTGAGAAAATTAGAAGAATCGACAAATGGTTTTAGTGAAACGATGTTTTTATTTGAAATAAATTTGTTATTTTTAAGCTCCGCAATTTCTTTTGAGAATGCATCACCTTGAATTTGTTTGATGATGAAATCCATAGCATAATTTAACTCCGCCACAGAAAGGGGTTCAGAAATTTTTTGTTTTTTACAATTAGAAATAAACCGAAATACGTACGCTACTGTACGTTTTAAGCGTGAAATATTTGAGAAACGTGAAAAAATTCTCATCCAGAAGTTTTCTACGTTAGAATTTACCACGAGGCTTATTTTTCGTTCCTCGGGCAGGTTTTCGAGCACTTTGTCATTTGCTAGATTGAAAACATTGAAATTTTTATCTCGTAAGCATTTAGGGCCTTGCCACCAGAAATCGCTATTGAGAATTTCAGAACCAGACATTCCTCGAGAAAGAAGGTCTGCGGCATTTTGTGCAGACTTTATGTGAAGCCATGTAAAGTTTTGAGTCAACTCCTGGACAAGTGCTACCCGGTGAGCCACGAAAACCGACCACCGACTCGGGTGACTTTTACACCACGACAGAGCTACCTGGGAGTCTGACCAGAGGGTGACTGAATGAAATTTTACAGGTTGATTTTCAAAGATAGAAATTAATTTTGAAACAAGTTTTGAAAGGAGAACCATTGCGCACAGCTCAAGCCTAGGAAGTGTTACCGTCTTTAACGGAGTTATCCTTGATTTGGAAGAAACTAATGCACAGGATATGGTCTCATCGGCATAGAAAGTTCTCAGGTATACGCATGCGCCATAAGCTGCCAAACTGCTGTCAGAAAATCCATGAAGCTCAACCTTTAGAATTACTTTTTCAGAAAAGTAGAAACGAGGAATTTTTAAATTTTTTAATTGTGACAAGTCCTGTAGAAACTTGTTCCAATTGTTTAGAATATTTTTGTCCAAAATTTCTGTGTCCCAGTGAATTTTTTGCAGATAGAGTTTCTGCATAAGCATTTTGCCTTTAACAATGAATGGATTGATAAGTCCCAGAGGGTCGAAACATTGTGCTAATGCAGACAGGATTTTTCTTTTTGTTACTGGTGGGCAGAAATTATTTTCGGGGACGGAGATTGTTATTTGGTCTTCTGCAGGGTTCTATTTTAGGCCTAGAACTTTGCTGGAAGTAGAATCGAAATTTAGGTCAAATATCCTGAGTAGTATTTTTTGAATGTTTTGGATTGATTTTTTGTAGGAATATGGATGAATTTGAATGAAATTTATGTAATGTAAAACCATGGCGGTTTAGAACAGAATTTAATTGCTGAAGTATTTCGAGCAATTCTTCAATATTATTTGACCCACATAAACCATCATCTACATAGAATTGGGTTTCGAGAAAATGTGAGGCCAATGGAAATTGAATTTTATTTTTATTTGAAATCTCTTGCAAGACTCTCGTCGCAAGAAATGGGGCGCTGTTCGTCCCGTATGTAACAGTATTAAGTTGAATACATTTTATAGAATCGTGGGTATCGTCCCTCCACAGAATATTTTGTAGAAAGCGTTGATCTTTGTTGATCCACGTCTGTCGAAACATTTTTTTAATATCACAGGAAAATATGAATTTGTATTGCCTGAAACGAACCAGAATATCGAATAGATCAGGTTGCACCTGATACCCTTTTAATGAAATATCGTTCAGACTTTTTCCTGTAGAGCTTTTACAACTAGCATCCATGACGACACGCAAAGTTGTACTTTTATTTTGTTCGTTGATGACACACAAATGTGGAATAAAATATTTTTTGTCCGAATTTTCATTCACGAACGAAAGCGGTACATATTCAGCATGCCCTGAAGAAATATATGTGTCAATGAAGTTTTTGTACTCGAAAAATAATTTTTTATCTTTTTGGAATTTATTTTCGAGCGAGAGAAAACGCCGTTTGGCTATGGAAAATGAATCACCCAGTAATTGGTGTTCTTGTGCACTTTTTAATGGAATATCTACTTTAAAGCGTCCATTTTCAAGGATCTTTGTTGTAGTTTGAAATATTTGTTCGGCCAGCTCGTCAGCTTCCGACAGAATAGGTTTTTGAGAAAGTTCTTCCATGTTCCAAAATTTTGTGAGCTGCTCATCCGTGCTACACGTAGAAAGTAGAGCAACCTCTCCAGAAACATTGTTTGCTACTGTGGGTGCCGTCAAGTGATGAGCTATCACGCCGGCAATTAGGTACCCCAGGTGCGAAGCCTGCAAGATTGGAAGCCTGGGGCCAAGAGGAATTATTTCCGGAAGAATTAGGTCGTAGTACAAATCTGCCCCAACCAAGATGTCTATTTGACTAGGTTTGTGAAAGGAATCATCGGCGAGAAAAATGTCCCCTGGAATTGGTAACTTTTTTGTAAGAATGCGGAACTGTGGAAGATTGCAAGTAATATTTTCTAAGATAGCACATGAAATTTTGAAAGACTTTTTATTGTAGTTAGAATGCATTTTTATGTTGACCATCTTTTTTGAAACCGAATTATTTTGGCCTATGCCAGAGATATTTAGAGAAATGTCATACGGCTTATAACCCAGCCTATCAGCGAGACACCGGGTACAAAGGCTATTCTGACTTCCTGTATCGAGTAACAATCGGGCCGTTAAAGGGCTCCCGTTTTTGTCGAAAATGGTGACTTTGGCCGTAGCTAGAAGTATGTTTGAATTTTTTACGGACAAAGCAGAAAAAGAATTTGTAAAAGGTTCTTGCCCTTGAACCGAAGGACCTTGAAAAGTTGAATTAGACGAATGTTCGCGTTTGTAATTGTTTAAATTTGTAGAAGTTGACGGACTTTCATTGTTATGAGTCGTAGAAAAAGTATAATTTTTACCCGAAATGTGAAGAACAGTGTTATGGCGCTTTTTACATATGGTGCATCCATGTTTTGAGGAGCAGTTTTTAGAATTATGCCTACCTAAGCAGTTTACGCAGAGACCTTTTGAATTTACGAATTTTATTTTGTCATCATGCTGAACGTTTTTGAAAAATTGACATTTATAAATTTTATGTCCTTGTTTTTTGCAGTAAATACAATAAAAGTCAGAAACTAAATTATTTGAAATATTATTTTTATTTGAATCCTCTGATGTGTTATTACTGTATGCATGGTGTGAAACTTTTACGTTTTTGGTTTGCCTAGGATTTGTATTTTCCAGACTTTCCAGAACAATGCACCTTTTTTCTAGAAATTTAAGAAAAGCATCTAAATTTGGTACATCTGTATGATTTCGCTCAGTTTCAAAAAGTCTCGTTGTTGAAAAGTCTAATTTGCTTTGTAGCAGAAAAACTAAAATTATATCAATGAGCTCTGAACTTGAAAATTGCAAATTTTTTAGCAGTTGCATATTTTTTGTTACAGTTGTTAGAAAATTTCTGAGGATCTGCGGTGAGCTGTTTCTCAGTGTAGGAATGTCTAGAATTTCTGTTAAATAAGAATTTATGATTGTGACCTTATTTTGATAGCGGTTTTTTAGAATATCCAAAGCAATTGAAAAATTTTCATTGGTGACTTTCAAAGAATCCACCAACTTTAGAGAATCACCTTGTAGGTAACTTTTTAAGTAAAGAAATCTTTGGATATCAGAAAGGGACTGATTTTTTATTATTAGTGTGTCGAATAGTTCATAGAAGCTTTCAAAATCATTTACGTGTCCAGAAAATTTGTTTATACTGATTTCTGGGAGTTTTACGGCCATTTGTTTATTAGCGCTCCCTGTATTGGTAATTTCCAATGATTTAATTGAATTTTGAATTTTTGAAAGCGTCGCAAAATAATTTTCTTCAAACAAAGCACGATCAGACTCTTGAGAATCGTCCAGGAATTCAATTTCATCCTGTACGCTGTTGAAGTCAGAGAAAAGGTCTTTTAACCTATCTTCTCGCGTTTTGAATGAGAAAATATCTTTTTCCGAATCGTGGTTTATTTCTAGCCACGCTTGAATTCTACCAACAGAATCTAGTATAGACTGCTTCTTTTTTGTTAATTTATTTAAACCCTTATTGCTCATTGTAATAACTTTAATTTGTTTATTTTTAATGAATTTATTATTTATTTTTGAATTAATTAATTCTGAATTATTAATTTTGAATTTTAACAAGCATGCAATAAGCTAAACTAAAAATTTAACTCTGAATAGTTTTTTAACAATGTTTTTATAAGAACAATGTTTTTTGAAATAACTTTTTGAATTGATATAAAAAAGTTTGATTTGTACGTCACCCCTGGGTTCTTAGTACTTGAATGTGGGCTGCCTATCCCTCTCTGGAATCAGCTAGTCCTGGAACAGCATTTCTTGAAGTAATCACTGGTTTTCTTTAAACTATCACTGTTTTGTTTTGTTTATCGAATGTTTGTTTGTCCGTAGAATAAACAACGCACTCACTATGTCTCTTCTAGGAATTATTGTATATCGACGAGAATATCCGAAACACACGAAATTTTTACTGTCTTTTTGAAAGCACAGAATTACAGAAAATTAAATTGAACGTTTTTAGGCCAGAAAGTCGGCTAGTAGGATCAAAATCCGGCTCGAAGTGAACAAATGGAGGGATGCCGGTTTTCAACATCCCTTCACGTAGAGTCTTGTTTGCTAACAGTGTCTCTTTCAGCGGTTTGTACTTGCTGTAAGTCCAATTGGTCCGCTAGCCTTCGAATACTCAGTAATAGAAACTTAAATGGACTCTTAAATGTAATTTAGTCTGGCCTGTTGAATAGATTGATATAGTGAAATAAAACAATAACTTGTTTAGCTAGAACTGTAATTGAAAAAGGGCAAGAAATAGAAACTTATAAACTGTGAGTGAATAACTAATCGTAAGGAACCTAATTAGAAAATTACAGTTTATGAACGAAAACACCATAACACTTCACATTAACCCATTAACCGCCAAGGTATGAAATATGTAAATTTTTTATAAAAATAATATAAGGGTTAGTTATTTATGGTGTTTTAAAGACAAAACTGGATATAATTTTTTTTTAGGTTACAGGGTGTTCTAAAAAAATAATGTTGCGTTTTCGCATCAATGGCGGAATCTGTTAAGAAATTAACGAAATACACTTTTATGGATTATGAGATTTATTTCAAAATTAAAGATACAAAAGTAGTAAAACTAAATAAAATATTTGTAAAAAAACTATAAAACCTAATATTACAATTTATGGAAGCTGTCAAAACATGTAGAGTGTAAATGTACATTGCACTTCTGACACATATATATATATATATATATATATATATATATATATATATATATATATATATATATATATATATATTCCTCGTCCTTTGTATTTAGGAGCTGATGTACCCTCATCGTCGCTGGCTGATAATGAATTACTTTCTTCTGATTTTATTAGCGCCATAACAATATAAGAGCGAAACTCTAATTGCGATATTGTAGAGTCATTTGCCAATTTATAAATTTTCCATGCATTGACGATTGTACTGCCTATAGTATTTATAAAAAGAGGCCACCACCATTTCTTTCCTCTTACTCTTATACGATAATTGGCTATGCCGTTATCATGTAAATCAACACCCCCCATATTTTTGTTGTATTCTTTTATTAGAAATGGCCGGTCTACACTTACTTCTTTTCGTTGTTTTCTATCATACCGTTTTACTTGCTGAATTGGATTTATTGGTATATTATTTGACATCATAATAACGATTGAATTATCATTCCATTTAACTACACAAATTTTGGATTTTAAATCATATCTAAAATCGAAAGCACCTCTGCCCCCTTTTTTTAAATCATTTGAGCTATCTAAAGGACACTTTTGGATTCTGTTTTCCCGCACAGTTCCTGTGGCGTATATATTATTTTCAGTAAGATATTGAAATAGTTTAAAAGACGAAAAAAAATTGTCAAAAAATATTCTGTGTTGAGAAGGAAATTCAAGAACTTTTAATAGATCTATAACAACATCTGCTCCCAGTCTCATATCACTTTTATGTTCTCGTGCTCCAGCGTATGGACTAAACTGAAACAAATATCCATCTTGAGAACAAAGACACCAAATTTTAAAACCGAAGCGAACAGGCTTCCCTTTGATGAACATTTAAGCGGAGTGTCTACCAAAATAAGGAACCATTTCCTCATCGACTGATAAATTTTGTGAAAATACACCAAACTGCAGATTTCTTCTGTTTATTTTGTCAAATAATGGGCGCAATTTAGCAAACTTATCTTGCTTGTCAAGTTAAGCATTATCACATACATGTATATATTTTTTTATATTGCGAAACTTATTTCGACTCATGCAATTTTTAATTAATGGTACTCCCTTGTCCTCATCTCTGCTCCAATACATCTCCATTTGTGGCAACGTGTGATATCCTGACAAGATCAAAATAGCAATAAATTTCTTTAAATCAGATACTGTCATTGAAAAATCATGTCGCTTGTTGTCCTTGGCATATTTTAAAGTGTATTTTAAAATCATGTCTAATAATTCCTCGTCAAAAAAATTATAAAATACTTCAACTGGTGATTTACCGTAAAGCATGTCTTTTATACGTTGTTTTTGAATGTGCTCCTGCGATTCCGGAAAATTACTGTATACGGGGTCCCTTTTGCTCCAGTTTGGATTATATTGAACAGATTTTGCCCTCTTTGAAGTAGCCTGGCTTGTAGAAGGTTCATTATAATTATCTTCAAATTCATTTGTGTTGTCCTCAGCCATCAATTCGAATGTCCCAGCAGTATCTTGAGGCTTATCATGGCCTATAAGTAATAAAAAAATAAAAGTTATATAACAGTATCTTATATAATTATACCGTATAATACCTTCCAATAAATCGTCATCTATTTCCTCTTCATCAGTAAGCTCATCGACATCTGGTGGTATTATAACAGCATCAATTTCGGTCTCATTTTGAATTTCTTCAATAGCAGCTTCCAATTCTTGAATAGTAAGAGGTCTATTCCGATCATAATTATCTTTCCACTTATTTTTGCCAGAACTCATTATATATGTTTTATCCGCAACAATACAGAGAAACACAATTATTGCTGTATATGCTTATACTAAAACGCTTTAGACAAGACTGAACTAGTCAAATACGGTTACACTCGATTTGTCACGTAGCGTAGGCGGTATTACCTAGAGACAGCACATTCCGCCGTTGATGCGAAAACGCAACAATAAGTTTGAATGCATGTAACTTTTTCTTGATAAAATTATTTAATTTTTTTGTATGGTTATTGCTAAATCTGTAGTTTATGCTTTATAAAAATCATATAAACCATTATGTTATAAGCAAAGTGAAAATTCTACAAGAAGATTATATAGTCATGACGAATCATGTAAAAAACTGCTGAAGAAATTAATTTATAATAGATAAACAATTAATTATATTTGTTCTATAAAATATATTTCAATATCATCAAGCCTTTAGGACTTAAAACATATAAAGAATTTTCTAAAAACAAATAATTTAGTTGTATAAAAAAAATTCCTTTTAAAATGTTGCGTTTTCGCATCAACGGCGCTTAATGGGTTAAGGGTTCCCGATATATTGCGTAACTTGCGATTGCGAACGTGGAGAAAAACTCTCCGAAACTTGAAAAGTAGGTCTAAACCCTACAACTATTGCTAATTCACTGGCTTCCCCTAGCCACTCCGAAATAATTGTCTATGCATTTTGAAGGATCTACCGGTTTAAGGTCAATATGGGCGGAGATTAACATTCTAAGAAATAAGTCAATGCAGGCAAGAAATTTATTTAGGTAACAGATGCGGCGGAAATATTTTTATTTTGTTTTGAAATAGAATTATTTGGTTGGAGATTATTGTTCTCCAACATACTATTTAAATGGGAATTAACCACAATTATAGGCTAAAGTAAATTTATTGACGTTTCAATTTCCACTTCGGAAATCGTTCTCAAAATACAAACATTAGTAAATTATGAAATCAAAGAAGTGGCTCTAATTATGCTAAATGAGACTAATTGTGTCGCAAATTCCTCAACAGAATGTAATAGGATCTGGTTACCCATATTAAAAGAGGAAGTTATTAAAACGAAAATACCAGTATTAGTAAATCAGTAACATATCGAGGATATATCATTTATATTTTTTAAATAACAAACATAAAATCAAAATTTGGTGTTTATTGAAAGTAAACTAAATGTACCAACAAATACTTACCATGTCGGGATAGCATTATGAGGTTTTTTTCCTGGTTTGTCCCTCATAATTTACTATGGAATCACTAACATTAGAATTTTACTGTCATCATGGCATGTGTTTGTCTTTTTAAAGACGAATTACATGCTACGATTTTTTCTGACGAATATTCTCAAGTTAAAGTTGATTTCACATAATCGAATGAACTATCTTACAAGTAAAGTCGTCCCAGGAACGCAACTCAACAATATTGGCAATATCATTTTTAAGTCGTTTACTTTAAAATATATAATGTATGTCTGACTTGTCAATATAAATGAATCAAATAAAATTAAATTATTAGAAGAATTTTTCACCAAGTAACAAAAAAACAAAATTTACTAATGTTTGTATTTTGAGGACGATTTTCGAAGTGGAAATTGAAACGTCAATAAACTTACTTTAACCTGTAATTGTGGCTTATTCCCATTTAAATAGTAACTAATTAGCACAGGGGAGATCCGTTTAGTGACAAAAATTATTTGAGATAAATTTCTAATACATATAAATATTTGAAATAAAAATAACACTTTACAAAGACATATTATACTAACATATTAGAAAATAGCAATAGTTAAAATACACGCACAGTTGGGTATATAATGATAGTATATGTTTATGTATTTACAAGTATAGAAAAGTCTAAAGGATCACAGCGATTTAGTCATCCTCTGATCGGTCGCTTAAGTAGGTCTTGGGTAGGCATATTTTGATGGTTCAGTAGTCTATTTTTATAAATGCCACTGAGCGACCAACGATGTATTTAACCTTTACACTGCGGCTTTTTGGATCTGAAGGTCTCGATGTATAGCATAATTGGGCACATACCATGGTGCATTGGCAATATGTCTCAAAACTTTAGATTGGAAACGCTAAAGTTTCAGTAAATGAGAATTAGATGCTGTACCGCATATCTGTATGGCGTAAATCCAAACTGGCTTTAGAATACATTTATGCAGTAATATTGTTATGTAGACTTAATTTGGGTTTTTAGGTTATGAAACAATACATTTTCCTGTATCTTAATCGTAGTTGCAGTCGCTTGGTCCAGATTTACTTTCCCCAATTTAATCGGCTGTCAAAATGTGCTCCCCAGTATTTAACATCACTTCTTTTCGGTATTATCGTATTGTTTATACGCACAAATGGTACACTCTTCTTGCGTAACGTAAATGGTATGGCACAGTTTTAACTATTTTTATAGATCATTTAAATAAATTTGTAAATTTTGACAGGTTGTAACAGGGAGCGAGCTAGAAGCCACTATTACAGTATCGTCTGCATAGGTAGTAATTGTGCAGTTTATTCTTTACTCTTTTCAATTATATCTCTTGCTACTCTGGCAACCCTATTTATCTACTCAATTGTTGCCTGAATTCAAACTGATAATCCGGTATTAACATTTGTCTGTCAGTTACCTATAGAATTTATTGTTTGAAGGAGTATCCGTATATCTTAGAGATAATGAACTGATTGAACGATACGATAGTATAATAGATCATGTAAGTCTATATCTGCTTTCGGTATTAGAACAATTTGTGTTATTTTTCGTTGAAACGGAAAATAACCTAACTTTAGTATAGCGTTAAATATGTAAATAACCAACCGAAATCTTTATTCAAGTAAATTTCTGCAGATTTTTTCCGATAATAAATCATACACTGGAGCTTTTTTAATATTACGATCTTTAACTTAATCTTTTATTTCATTCATTTTGATATTTTCTATAGGAGGTGACTCTGGAGATTGCATCTAAGTTCTTTTGAATGAATTTTTCTTTTTCCATTGAGATAGTTTTGGAGTAAGGTTAAAAAACTTGTCTAAGATGATAAACAAATGCTTTTTCTTTATCTTCATTGTCCTTGGCTCAATCACAATCTTTATTTCTAATGTTATAATCATGCTTAATCTGATGTTTAAGTTTCTTAGAGAGTTTCCAAATAGAGTAATTGCTGTCATCAGTCTTTTAAGTAGAGTAAGAGACTTCTCTTTTCAGTAAGACTTTCAAGAAATTCATTTATACCTTGATCTTTGTATTTGTGTAGTTTGATTTTAAGCAAACGAGTAGCACTATTCAGTTCAGTTTTGTGCGTAGGAGATCTAGAAGTTTGCTACTGTTTTCTTAGTTTTCTCTTTTCGCTAATTAGAATTTTGATATGATGTGGATATGGTACACAGCTATTACTCTGATTTAGATCTTAAGTTGCTCTCCAAGTTGCCTGTTAAAGGTTTGATGTAGGGTGATGGACTGCTTCCTTAATATTTTCATTTGTTTTAAGAGGAAGATTTAAAAAATTATTTGCATTTTGAATATTAACTCTGAACAAACTCCAATTTGTTTTAAGATTTGAAAACGTGGGGTATTTGTTTGTATTAAATAGATGTTCCATCACATCAATACATACATCACTTATTTGAGAAACCCCATAAGTAATAATTTTACCAAAATCGTATTTTCAGTAAAATGGATTTTTAAACTATAAATACATATTTTTTTAAAGAAACGCCTTCAGCCAGTGCATTCATAATCTATCTACAGCGGTATGATTTGGCGATGTATTACAGAAACACCAAAGTCCATGACTAAAGGCGTTTCTCCTATGCAGCGCGCATGTCATTATAATTTCGCGCAACAATGCCAATATTTTCAGTCAAGTTCAATCTTGGGCTGTGCATGCACATAAGATGCACGTAGATAAATAAATGTGTAGTGAATACGAATAGAGTAGTAATAATATTGTGGATTACTTATTTGTATTATATCTTGATAAAAGTATTTTAAAATGAGTGAAAGCGGCAGTGATCATAACGATGTTAATTTACCTAATCAGAAAAAGAAACGAATTAAAAAAATCTTATTTAGTTCAAAAACTTTTTTACTACAGTTTTCTAAAGGTCTTTTTTGCTATGGCACTATTGGATAAAGTAGAAAGTATTTTTCAAAACATGTGTTATGTACTAATACACATTTACTTCAGCATCACTCCGATTCTGTTGCTCCCGCTTATATATCAGAATGCAAATGATAAAATGCGTATCTGTTAAAAGTAGCAGACATGATTATAAGAGTCAGAATAAAGTATTGAAAACCAAAAAAACAGATGAAGAAATCATATCATGTCCAGAACCTATTGCAGACTATAATAATAGATATATGGGAGGAGTGGATTAGTTTGATCATCATAATGCAAATAATTTAGTTGCATGGAAGTTTCCTCAGTGTTGGCCAAAGCTCTTATTATCTGTTAGATGTGTCAGTCGTAAACATCTACGATGTTTATAAAGAAACCCTAAAAATGGCAAATGTTATAATTTTCCAAAGCCACCGCAGATTTTCAAGAAAACTTACAAACATCTCTAAAAACTCTAAAACAAAATTTTTAAGCAAATGTTATTGAAAGTCGTAATATTAAAAAAGTCTACAAATACATACGTTCCTCCTTGACGTCTAAAGTTTCCATTTCTCTACTTCAAAAACTCAACCAGACTTTATGCTTTTCTGACAAAGAATCTTCCGAAACTCTCTCTTTAGCATTTTCACAGGCTTTACTAAAGAATCGAATGATGGCTATTCTACCTGCTATTAACTGTAATCGTGTCGGCGCATCCATACAGCAAGTTGAATTCACAGTAGATCATATCATACAACACTTAATTAAACTTTGGAGAGCCGCTTCATCTGGTTTAGATGGTTTAAGACCAAAACTGTTAAAAAGGTGCACAGACAAGCTTTCAATACCCGTAACCTTTAACTACCCGCGCTGGTATATAATATATACCATTTCTACTAAAACAACGATAAAATCCAAATTCCGTATACCCCACTTTTTTACACTCTATGTAAACTTGGAACGATGTGTTTTTTACGTGCACACGCAGTTGCATGTCGATAGCTGTAGAGTTTGATGATTTATTTATCACTTTCTTCGTGCAATACAGTTTGGTGAATAAAATACACCGCGCGAGTAGCAATGTAAGTATAATTATTTGTTCAGTAAATTGATGTTTTTTTTTGGTTTTTTGGACATTTTCATTATTTTATTTATTTTTATTATATTTATATTTTATTTTTAGGGACAAAGTAAAAATCAAAAACCATCATCATCATAATTGGCTTTTACAACTCTTCGTGAGTTTTTGCCGCGTTTACTATTGCCTTCCATTAATTCCGATCCTGTGCTATTATTTTCCATGGCCTTACTTCCATCTTCTCCAGGTCTTCCCTGACTGCGTCTTTCCACCTTTTTCTAGGCCTTCCTGTCGATCTTCTACCATCTGATCTTTCCCAAAACACATTGCTAATCAGTCTGTCGTCATCACTCCGTACCAAGTGGCCTGCCCATCTTAATCTATTGGCTTTTATGTATCTTACGATGTTTCCTTTCCCGAAGAGAGTCAGAAAAATCAGAAACCCCAATAAATTAACACAGATGGAATTAGAGGAGCTGGCTCAAGTTATTTGCAATTCCGATTCGGAAGAAGAATTACCAAACGACGATGCTGATACTTCTTCTGAAGAGTACGTAAAGGAGACTGAACATGACTCAGAATTAGAAATTGAAAGTAACGACTCCCATGACGATTTAGAACATGTTGAATCTAGCAGTTACTTTATTGCCAAAGATAAACTGACTAGATGGAATAAAAATCCACTCAAGAGCAAATTTAGTAAAGTCAGCGCTAAAAATCTTGTGAAAATCTTTCCTGGCGTGAAACAAAAAGCAAGGGATATTCAAAACGAAGTAGATGCTTTTATGAAAATATTCACAGATGAAATGATAGAGTACATTATTAAATGCACGAATCGATACATTACGAATGTTAAACTACAGTTTATGAGAGAACGTGATGCAAAAGACGTAACAAAAGTAGAAATGCAGGCATTTATAGGTTTGCTTTTGTTATCTGGATACAAGAAGCAAAATCATAGCCACTTTTTGGAACTCTGGACAACAGATGGCACCGGCTCTGAAATTTTTCGGGCATGTATGAGCAAAAACAGGTTCTTATTTTTACTCGCAGTGATTCGATTCGATGATAAAAGTACCAGAAATGAAAGAAAAAAGGTAGATAAGTTAGCTGCAATAAGATGGGTTATAGATACATTCGTAACGAATTGCAAAGACAATTACACTCTGGGTGAATTTTTAACAATTGATAAAATATTGATACCTTTCCGAGGGCGTTGTAGTTTTCTTCAATATCTTCCCAACAAACCCGCGAAGTATGGACTGAAACTTTTTATATTGTGTGATGCAAAAACATTTTATGTGTCAAACTTTGAAGTTTATTGTGGTAAGCACCGTTTGTTGAACGAAGTAAAAGGTACTAATCGGAACTTGACATGTGATAACTGGTATTCAAGTTATCCGCTAGCGAAGGAGTTATTGGAAGATAAAACTACCATGATTGGGACCATGAAAAAAAATTAAACGGGAAATACCGCAAGAGTTTTTACCTTATAAAAATAGACCTGGTAAATCTTCGTTATTTGAAATCCAAAAAAATGTAACATTGATTTCCCATGTACCGAAAACAAATAGAGCGGTTGTATTAATCTCAACGATGCACGAGGATGGATATATAGATCCAGTGTCGAGTAAACCTGAAATCATCTTACAATATAACGCAACCAAAGGTGGAGTTGATACTGTTGATAAAATGTGTAGCACATACTCAGTATCAAGAAGAACAAGACGATGGCCATTGTCTATATTTTTCCAACTCATGAACATCGCGGGAATCAATGGACAACTTCTCTATAATGCAACTCATGTCAATGCAGCTTATAAGCATAGACGGGAATTTTTGAAAGTGCTTTCCTTAGGTTTGATGAAGCCATACCTCTCTGAATGCGCCAGTATTCAATCACTGCCAATTGATATAAAAGGTTTTATGGCGAAATATAAAAAACCAACAGAGGACAATGAGGAACCACCTGCAAAGATCAGAGCGCGGTGTTTCATTTGCGGTAGGAAAAACAATCGAGTCACAACAATTATCTGCGGAAGTTGCAATAAGTCAGTTTGCAAACAACATATGACAACAGTTGTTACATGCGATTGTTGCAAAAATGGAGAAGCAAGCAGTGAATAATACAAACTAACAGTGACACATGTGAAGTTTTCATTTTAAGAATTTACTTGTTTTCTTGAGTTATTTCTTTGTGAAGATTTTGTCTTTAAAAAAAAGTATTTTTTATTTATATCATTAAAAATGCATAAAAATTAAGGAATCATGTTTTTTATCCCTATACATTAATATAAATAATTCGTATGTATTGAATCTGATATTAATAAATATGGTATATAGAATACACCGCGCGGGTAGCTGCGTGAGATTTTGGAGCGCGGGTAGTTAAAGGTTAACGTTAATTATGCAAACTTCTTTCATCCAGAACTCCGTACCCCGTAGTTGAAAATTAGCATCCGTCATCTCTATTTTGAAAAAAGGCAACAAACTCGACCCCAACAATTATCGTCTGATTAGCTTGCTGTCAGTAGTTGCCGAAGTTATGGAAGCCATTATTTCCGAGAAGATTGCCAAATTCCTTCTTCAGGAACATGTTATTCCAACACAACAACATGACATTGTCGCTCTACTCTAACCAATCTCCTACATTGTGTTAACGACTGGACGTCATCCCTTAACAGTTCGCAGCCGGTCGAGTTGTTTATCTAGATTTCTTTAAGCCTTTGACCTTGTACCTAAGCGCAGACTTCTACATAAGCTAGAACATTTCGGAATTCGCGGTAATTACTTTGTTGGATAGATGATTTCCTGACAGATCGACATTACCAAGTTGGCGAATCTTTCTCACAGGACAGGTTAGGGGAAAGTGGAGTGTCTCAGGGTTCTGTCCTTGGACGAACCAGCGATGTTCCCTATTAGGTCTCAAGTAAAATATCGTTCTACGCTGACAACACAAAAATATATGCCAATCCAATCACAAACCAGCTAACCCTCTAAATGGACTTGGACTCTATTTTAATTTAATGTTCCCAGTGGTTACTATCCTTAAATGCGGAAAAATGTGTAGTGCTTCGAATTGGTAAAAATAACCCACTTGTCTCCTACTTTCTTAACGGGCAGCCATTAGATTCTGTGTTTTGGTATAACGACCTTGGTGTTATCGTAAACAGTAGCCTAACTTGGTCCGACCATATTACCTCTATTTGTAAACGTGCGAACTCCAGACTGTATATTATTCGGAGGTGTCTTTCGAGAGTTTCAATGCAATCATTCTGTAAGCTTTACACTCTTTACGTAAGACTCATACTTGAATACGCTGGACCAACGTGGTATTCTGATTTGGTTCGAGAAAAGACTTTGTTGAAAAACGTTCAAAGAAAAGTCACTCGAATTCCTTTGGGACCGAGAAGACCTTCTTATGCAGAAAGACTAAGTATGGCTAACCTAACTTCTTTTGAACTTCGCCGACAACGTGGAGACTTAATTACAACATTTAAAATATTAAAATTTAATTTTGGAAATCTCGATGAAATGTTTACCATTAATCAAGATAAACGCCTCAGAGGTCATCAGTTTAAACTAAAGAAAGACAACTTTTCTACAAGATCAAGACAGAACTTTCTACCAAATAGAATTTTTAAGTGCTATAATAACCGCAATGATACTATTGTCTCTGAGCCTTCTACCAACTCGTTCAAAAACAGATTTGACCGTTTTATATTATAGTTAAAATATTGTTTTTCTTTTAAACCAAAAAATTGTAATTTTGTTATTTTTTTTGTAATTTTGTTATTTACTAGTAGGTTATTAATGAACTTGTTTCTCTGCCGTCGCTTATGATAATAATAATCTCTTACTGCCTAGAAAGATAGGTTTATCTCTACTAAAAAATTTTAGGGGTGAATATAAATACCTTTTAAAAGAAATAATTTTGAACTCCTGGTTTAAACAGGAACCTTACATATTTATTTTTATTTCACATAAACAGTTCTTACAAAGAAATATTTAAATTTATCAACAAACATTAATTGAACCTTCTAACAAAACAGACTTTAAAACTATGGTTACATACCATATAGCAGAAAAAGATGTACTAACTGTTATTATGTCGAAATGAAATACTAAACTTTTCTGAAATATTAATTAATTATCAAGGTTAATTTTATTGAAAAGAAAACTAAAATATGACAATTAGCTGATCCTCAAAACTTATATTTATTTATAAGTATTTAAACTGAAATGAGAGCAAATTTTAGTTTATTAAAGAAACATGTTGATTTAGAAAAATTTAACAAAACTAATCGCTTCACTGGCTAATTTTTTGAAATCATTAAAAAAAAATTAATACAAAAACACTTTCCCACTAACTTCAAACGATCTAGATCCGACCCATGGGAGACACAAAATGGAAGCTGCAGCTTAACAAACCCTGGGAGAAATTAGATATTAAAACCGGGCATCGGGTTATCCTGGATGAAATCAATGTGTTTCCTTAAACTCGGCTGCTCAGATTTCACTCAAAACGGCTTACTTAGCCTTAACTCTAACCGAAAACCATGCTCTGTTCCATTCTACTTTCACACCCCGCTCTGTTCTCTCCGACAGCTACACTATCGAATTCCCGATGACAAATTTTTTTATGATTTTAACAATGAAATGACTGCTCTCGAGGCCGGTCCATCAAGGAGTGATTTCATCTACACAAAGCATTCTATTGCCCGCATCAGCGGAAAAATTGTTGCTTATTTCAGGCGTAAATATCTAGGCGGAATCAATATCAATCGAAAGAGCAATTATCATAATTATAAACACACTGGAAAATATTTACGTTACCAATCTTAGAGACGCAAAAAGATTAAGAATATTTTTCGGTGTTGTTTGATATACGGGGTAAAACGAAAATGCTACAACATCAGCCATCAACTAGAGACCGACCGATTAATCGGCTTCGGCATCGGCTTCGGCCACCTTCGGCCAATATTTAAACCTTCGGCCTAAATTCGGCTTCGGCCGAAACAAAGCCGAAGGTTTCGCCGAAGGTGGAATAATAAAATGCTCTGTCAGTATACTATACTACTATACTATAGAAATGAAACAATCTCTGAACAATATGCTTCGGCGAGTCTTTGATAATTTAAATAATATTTACACCCTATTTTATACCCTTAACTAAAACGTTTTACAAACTTTTAGGTCAGGTATTAGGTAGGATATAAATTTTAACAATAGGCCAAGATGTCTCAAAGATCATCATTTGAATATTTCTCACGTAGTAAAATTCTGATAATAATAATTTTATTGTATTTGTTAAAACTCACGATTACTGGTGTTTTGACTAGATACCTAAATGGCAAAACAAAGACTATTGACTATAAATTATTCGACTTTAATGTTTTATAATGTTATTTATTTTTATTATCGCTTCTATTACCAAATAATGTATAAGTGTTTGACTTTGTATCTCATACTTTCATATTTTTGTTTACCACTTATCAGGTAATAAAAAAATAAAGCACATTATTTAAATTTTTAACATATAATAGGTATATTTTTAGTCACCTTCGGCTTCGGCTTCGGCTTCGGCCGAAGGTAACCTACAGGCCGAACTTCGGCATCGGCTTCGGCTTCGGCCAAAAAAATCACATTCGGTCGGTCTCTACCATCAACTATCACAACCAGCTCTTTTTTCAATAAGGAGGATTACCGTCGATATGTTCTATGCAGTAGTTCTCAAAAAAAACTCAATCTAACATCTATGTAGCTTGTCAGATTGCTTTGTGCAAGGGGCTGCATAGCTCCATATTTTACAAAAAAAAAATAAAAGAATATTTTGATGTTTTAATTGTTTTAAAGTTTTATAACCAC
This sequence comes from Diabrotica undecimpunctata, assembly GCF_040954645.1. Classification (NCBI taxonomy): domain Eukaryota; kingdom Metazoa; phylum Arthropoda; class Insecta; order Coleoptera; family Chrysomelidae; genus Diabrotica; species Diabrotica undecimpunctata. The sequence goes on along the minus strand of NC_092811.1, from coordinate 40,863,998 downwards.
TATGCATTTTCATACGTTTTTTTTTTATTTTTTAAATTTGCTTGGTAGTTACAGCTACCGTCATGTAACAGGAGCAATAATGATCACTGAGAGCTATACCTACCGCCATTTTATCTTCTCCCTACGCTTGAAAATTAATTAAAAAACTTTTTAAAATATTTTTTCCGATTTTGAGATGTTATCCTTTGTAAGGTCGATTTAAAAAAAAAGAATTTTTTTAATCAAACGTAGTTCTGTTCATTAATTGAGAAATAATACAAATCCCCAAGTTGAATTCATGACTTTATGAGTTTTCACGATTAATAAGTAAACTATTTTCTATTATAAAATTAAATGAAAAACTCAAAGTCAAAATTAGATATCTATTTTAACAATTATGGTCTCTTAATATGCATTTATAGGTTTTTATATTCATACCGCAAACAATTTAACTCTAGGGGTAACTTTAATGATATCTTATGAAATTTTTAATTAATTGAAAGTTACGTTAATTATATTTGACTGAATTAATTGCAAGATTTTTAGTCGCAAAGCATCCAGTTAAATTTTTAATCGGTGCTTTATTTTTAGAGTTTCTAATAAAATTTAAAATGTTAGCAGCAAAATGATGTTTACAACAGACCCTTAAGTTAATGATATACTTAATCTATTAATTATAGTACTCAGCCATAACAGTTAAAAATTTTCATATTCCAATTTCATTTAATCATAAAATGTGATAAACACTTTAAGATTCTTTATACAAGAGTACAATATAGTTGGTTTATATGAGTTCTCAAGTAAATAAGTTTTTAGATATTTTATGAATAAGAATAAAGGCATCTTATTTTTTGTACAAAACTGAGTACAATAAACTTTTAAAATATTGAACTGAGTTTATATATTTTAATACTTAGTTTATTAAAGTCTTTATTTGTACTTTGTCATACTAATTTATTTCACACTATAATTATATAATTTATTTAAAACATTTATTACAATTTATTTATCCCGACAATGAAACTTTCTCACACAATGAAAATTTCTCTCTCTCTCTCTCTCTCTCTCTCTATATATATATATATATATATATATATATATATATCAAACAGTCGTTAGTCTGGAATCTCTCGAAGCGGACGGATGTTGACCTGTGCTGACCCGTGAACTGTCTCGAACGGCATAGAAGAAGTTTCTTTGAAGAAGAAGCTTCTTTGATCTTCGGTCTCCAACGAATTTATTGGATCCTTCTCTGGAGAGTTCCAATCGCAGGTATAAGAGGGGACCCGTTTGGTTATTACCTGCTAAAAAATACTTGTTAGAAAAAGATTTTAAGAGTCAATATTTCTGTCACTCCAGTGAATAAGTGGTTAAGTCAATTTTGCATAGTTTTCAGGAGATGAGTTACAAGTTTTGACAACATGTCATAAATCGATTTTATACGATAGAATGCTAAAACATTTACAAAAAAATTAGATAGAATACAAATGTATTATTGGTCTCATTCTGTAACTACTAAGTGATTAGGATACTGAGATATGAGACTTAACCATTTATTCACCGTCGACTTAACCAGTTATTCACATCAATATATTAATAAAAATAAGCCAATCTGTGTATTTTATTTCTTGGTTTAATGACTTAAAACATAAAAAAAAGGATATCTCTTTATTTTAAATTTAACAAAAACAGTTTAACAGTTTAAAAAACATTTATTATGAATTATTTGGTGTATCTTCGTCAGGATCCAATTCTTCCAGGTCAGGATCATTGACGACATCGTTTTTCGTTTTCAGGTTTTGATAAAATGAATGGAATGAAGGATCTATTAAAGGCAATAAAGACAATAAGTCTTTTTTCTTTTCTGCTGCTATCGGTACTGATTCGTTGTTAATATTGGGTAAACTATATAATATAGTTGGACGTCCTCTACGAGCAAAATTTATTGTTTTGAAATGATCTTCTTCTTTTAATGAGCACTTAAATGAAATTTGGCCGCCGCTTTGAGCATATTGAAGCCATTGGACAGGTTTCCACAGAAACCGTTCGCCATCATTATCAATTTTTTTAATAATGTAAGGGCCATGTTTCTTCACAAGCGAATTAAAATCGAAGAAATTCTCTTTCAACATCATAACAATTTCAAAAGGATTTTTTTGTTTAGCAATTCTGATTAACTGTGCCTAGTCGTTAAGATGATTTATTTTTAAATTAGTTTTTTTCTTGGCCCTTTCAATAACGGAGTGGTCAGTATCACACTCCATATGGGTATGACCACTAACCAAAAATTTGTGTTTGATCTTCAGGTTTGCCTTTTGATTCACAAAATTAAGAAACATTAATGCAACGACGTTATTTTTATTTTGACCGCCACACGTATCGGAATAAAATGTTACTTCTGTTTTTTCAGAAGACAAGTGTGTTAAAAAATGATTAAGGCATGAGGCGATTTCATTAGCTCCACTGCCAGATATGGTTTCATCCCACAAGTAGCAAGTTGCTTTGTCTGTTACCATGTCATGCACCGTGAGGTTAAAGCTCCACAGCTGCCTCTTGTAGAAAGAAACTGAGGTTGTAAGGTAAGGGGTAGGCAGGCACTGTTGCAAGTCAAATGCATAAACTCCTTTCGATTGATTTTCTTTAGCAATTGCCTTGTCTCGACTTTTCTGCTCATAAGCAAATTGAGCCATGTTATGATGTTCGTCTCTTTCGGCTATTAATTGGGTTTTATATTCTTCTGAGGATAATTTAATTTGTACATTAAAATTGTCACATTTGTGACATGTATCTTGCTTTGGTTTTTTAAAAGCTAAACCTAAATCACGAAAGATTTTAGTGTAAATAGTTAGGCAAACAGAAGATGCTCGTCCTTCCTTATACAAATTAAACATTTTTGAAATAGTCAAATTGGATGGTAAAAATTTCTTATTAGTTCGATTTTGACAATAGTGGCTCTCGTAATTGGAGAATGACAAAATATGGGACTTGACATCCTGCAAATCTTTTAAGCTCCATTTACTTTGAGGAGAGGCTAAAACTCGTTGGTCTTTTTGTATTATACCACTTGCAGAATTGGTCTTTTTTTTCTATTACTAATTGGACAAAACCTTTTGTTTCGCCCAATATTTTTTGGAAACAATCTCGGCATACTTTTACTTTTTGTTTATCAATTATTAAATGGTACGAGCAACTGCATGACCTGTCTTTTTTTGGATTAATAATATTTTTTTTAGTCTTTTTATCATTTATTTCTATTAAAGAACCAACGTAACTGGCCCTCTTGTTTCTACTTCCTAAATTCCAATAGTTTTCGAAGCAAATTTTTTTATCATTTTATGTTATCCTGTCATTGCATTTCATTCTACATGATTTTAAAGTACCCATTGTTCGTTCAGAAATTATTTTTCCTTTTTCGGTTATATATGATTTTCCTAAATTTCTCAATTTTTTGCATTCGGCTCTCTGACGTCTGGATCTCCCTCTTTTAATATCTTTTTTATTATTATTAGTTCTTACCTCAACAACTTCAGTGTTACATGAATTACTTCCATTGTTGTCTTCTTGGCACATATTTGTTTTTTTCGTCCGCTTAGTGTTGGAGTTTCCTTCATCTGACGAGCTTGAATATCCAGGCTGTGGTAAATAAATCGGATCAGCAATGCTATCATCTGAACTGAAATCTTCCAGCACGTCAACTGCAACGATATTACTAGCTGATGATGTATTTGCGACATCCACATCTGAAACAAAGAACTGTTTTAGAAAGGTTTTGCACAAATCTAAGTAAGTAACCTTTCATTAAATCGCTATCATTATGGTCCTTTAGTTTGTTGTCTTCTTGGCACATATTTGTTTTTTTCGTCCGCTTAATGTTGGAGTTTCCTTCATCTGACGAGCTTGAATATCCAGGCTGTGGTAAATAAATCGGATCAGCAATGCTATCATCTGAACTGAAATCTTCCAGCACGCCAACTGCAACGATATTACTAGCTGATGATGTATGTGCGACATCCACATCTGAAACAAAGAACTGTTCTAGAAAGGTTTTGCACAAATCTAAGTAAGTACCTTACCTTTCATTAAATCGCTATCATTATTGTCCTTTAGTTTGTTTGAATCAAAAGCAGGCAGCACAATCTTTTTTGACAAAGCTTTTTCTTTTAATTCTCTCAAAAATATTGACCGGGAATGCATATTTTAAACAGAATGCAGAAATAGTACGAAGAAATAATGTTATCAGTCACAGAGTAAAATTAAAATGAATGTAAATTTTTAATTTATCCTCGATAATAATATCGTTATATGCGCGTGTACTTCCCCGAATAGTGTTAATTAATAATTCAATAAATGTACATACAACGCTATCTAACGACTAGTGTATAACTACGCTGTAGCTCATCCAAAGGTATCTGCTTTGGATCGTAAATTAGCCAGAAAATGTCGTGATGTAATAACTTATATTATAGTTAACCAGTTGTGCACACTGGTCCAAAAAAGGTCAACTCGACTTAACCTGTTAAGCACAGAAAACGATTATTGGTCATAACTGGGCAGGTTAATTTAACCATTTATTTCCTAAGACATTATTTTATATGTTATTAGGTAAGTCGAGTTAATCTAAATAGTACATAAATTTTAAAGATGGCCAAAAATACACATACGTATAACTTTGGCTAGAGTCAGCTTACAACTTAACTACTTGTTCACAACATCGGAGTTCACATTCTTTCCTCATTTGTACACTTAACCCATTTTGGCAAAAATTCGACTTAACCACTTATTCACTGGAGTGACAGATTTATCGTAACAATATATAGAAAAGACATGTAAGATTTGATTTCACGTATAGTGCATCTGCAATTCGCTTATACGTATTTCGTCCTAGCAGGACACATCCGAGCGACTGGGTAGAAGCCCCGAACATAAAATCAGATCTTTTTCGTCATAAGTAGTTATAATAAAATAACTTCATACATACGCATACGGCGTTATCTAAGAATAAAAATAAAATTCGAAAATGTCTAGCTCGAAACCAAAATTCAGATTTTTGCCTAAATCTGTATCTTCTACAATTTTTAAAGCAAGCACCCGATGAATTCTTTGTCAGAAAGTTTCAGTGCAAGAAACTTTTTGTGACAGATAATAAGTTTTATCAATTTCCGCTTCTTTACATAAGTGGACATATCGATCCGAATAGAGACAGGCTATACTCATGTTATGGTCCAGGTAAACTTTATTCATGTTCTCTTGTCGACTGTAGTAACTTTGATACTTTGGAATCGAATGTATGTGGTTTCTTACACATTTAGTATTTCCGAATCAAATATTTTGTTCACACGGTTTGCATCTTTTCCTCTGTTGGTTGTGTCTATCTGGCACTAGGTTTCCTTCTGTCTTCTTGCGAACAGTGTTATTTACTCTGCCTTAGAAGCTTGAAGTCCATAGATATTTAAAAATTCTGTTTTACAGACACGTGTAGTTTTACCATTAACATTAGTGGAGTAGACTGCATTGCTCTTTCTATGCGATTCTTGATGTTTTTGCTTCTTTCGGTAGAACCTTTTCTTCTTAACCAATATCTATACATACGAATAAGTAGTAGTTTTTAACTCACATGAACCAAGGTTCCAAAAATCGTTAAAAATATTGCTCTTGTGGCCCTGACTTTTTCCTACAATTCTTAATGCAACTGCAAGACGCTCCCAATTCTCGACCAGACACTTTTTTTTTGTCTTGTTGGAGTTTTGTCGGGTGTGTTTTTTTTTGTCCTTTTTCTTGACGGACCTTGTTCATTATCCTACATTAAAATGCAATAATATAACAAGCCATGTCACAAGCCACTACAATCATACTTTTATATTGAATGGTAATAATGTAACAAGCCACATTTAACAAAAAAATTATATACCGCTGTATTTTCATTACTTGAGTCACTTCTAGATTGTACATAGTTAGGATCACGGTTACTGTCATCAAACGTCGACTCAACTTCAATATTTTTCACTCACATAAATATCCGAATCGCTTCCGCCCATGTTCGCCATTTTGATGTGGCTTATCATTATGTCAAGTAGATACTAAGACAAATTAGACCTATGCAATAGTATTATCAGAGGTTTATCGGGCAATCTATTAACGAAGGGCTGAAATAAATTTTTATTGGCTTGTTATACTATTACCTATACTGTATATGTATATATATATATATATATATATATATATATATATATATATATATATATATACCGCTTTTCACATGCAAAACCGCCGACACTATCGGTGCACAGAAAACAAGAGTCAGTCACGGAAGGTTAGTGGCAGCCACTTAAATTTAAACACTAAATTACTCCAAATACCATTCAAAGCAATATGAACTTATTATTTTAAAATTAAACAATAAAAGTAATATACAGTGAGCTCCTAAAGTAATGGTTAAATTTATTTTAGACAATATTATGAATACAAATGGAAAATCGTAAAACAGGTCAATTTTTATATATGAAAATACACTTTCCCAATGACATTATTCAAATGTATTTTGAACTTCCTAAGGATAGTAGTTACCCCTGAAAAAATTTTAAATGAAAAGGGGTAGCGTGTGGTACAGCGTTTAAAAGGGTTTTGAATGCTTTATTTAGCAATGTAAATAATTTTCGTTTGTGTACAGGGATGGTCAAGAAAAAACTTATTATATTTCATTCCATCAAAAAGCCATCGAGTCAAATATTTTTCAGGATTTACTCGTCTATTAGTTGTTGTGTTTTGTCAAAGAAGTAACATCGAATCTTTATTGTTTAGACCATAGATAGTTGGACCATACTTTTTTGACGGTACAGTAACAGAAATGAATAGAAACATACGATTTTAACAAGATGGGGCTCCACCACATTATGCAGGAGCAGTATGAACATTTCTCGATCAAACTTTTCTGCATCGATGGATTGGTAGACGTGGCGACATTGAATGGCCATCCCGTTCTTGTGATCTGACTCCACTGAATTATTTCTTGTGGAGCTATTTAAAAACAAAAATTTACATAATCAAACCGACCAATATTGATGATTGAAAGCACCGCACAAGGCAAGAAATTAATGAAATCACCGCAGGGATGTCGCAAAATCGAAAATTTTCAACACCGTCTATTTTTCTGTTAAGAGATGAACAGTAGGGTGGAGCTCAAATTTATTTTTTCGAATTTCGTTTTTGCGGGGTGCGGAATTGATACGTCTTCCATTTTCGAATGAAAAACTTAAATGACATTTTTTCGTATTTTCAGTCTGAAAAGTGCCCCAAGGTGATTGAAATTTTGGAATTTTGTAAAAAATTTTTTAATTCGACACAGTCAACGATAATGTTTTTTATTCATTTATTTGAGCTATTAGGATTATAAATAATACGAAGAAAAAAGAAAAAATAGTTAATACAAAATAAAAAAAATATGCTTACAAATTCAAGAATAACATAAAAAATCATTATAAATGATAGTCTTTCTTACTGTCAAATTTAGGCATCAAAAGGCATGATTTCAGCTTATTCTTAATAAATAAAATTCTTAATAAATTCATAATAAATCCATCTCTCCTCTGTGGTCCACAGACGGCAGCACTTGCTTCTGTAATTAATTTGACACACCTTTCAGTGGATTGTGTGTGACACGGAATTTTTCTAATATTGTTCAGGATTTCATTTTCGACAAGCTGTGGCTCTGTGATGGCCTGATATATTATTTCGGTACTGATACTCTTCGTTAGTGGAGGTTCTGTCTTAGTTTTCCAATCTATCATATCGATATAATTATGAGCATCCATATTTAAAGTAGGTACTTGGAAAATACGCAAGGCTCCGATGTTTGATGTGTCTCTCATCTTCAATATTCTGCGGAGTGCAAGTTCTCTGACGTACTCTCTGTTGTCGGCTAACATTCCTAGTAGTAAATTCTCTGAATGTCCAAAGAATGCATTTCTCTGTATGACTGGGTCAATAATATTCTTCAAATGGTTTGGCAAATAGCACGACAGTTTAATCGTATCATATAAATGTTTGGCACCAAAAATACACATTGGCTCAGTCTTGATCCTGAACCACATAGGAGCATAGACCGTTGAAATAAATGTGCTTAGTATAATTAGGTTTTCTGACGGAGTTTCATTTGAGACATATAATCTCAATATCCGGTTCCTTAGCCTTTGTCAACCATCTAGAGTGAACTAGTTTACCAGGATTTTTTTCGCAAAGTTTTCATCACAATGTCCACTATTAATATACTGACATATTTGTATTAGATACAGTTGATCGGAGCTTAACTCTTGTGTCGATTTGGTAATATCGGGTAACGCACATTTATTTGCATCAAACAGAACAACTGGTAACACTTCACAGTTAGTAACTGCCTTGCCAATGGGACCTGTAAAAGCTTTTGGTCCACTTGTAGTGCCCTCTAAATGTTAAAAAAGGTGACGCAATGGCAGTTCAATAGCGTGTAGTTGGCATACGAGCCATTGGAGGGGACGTTGAAACTTGATTTCCAATAAATGAATAACGCCACCTTTGATTCCTGTGTTCACGGCAGTCCCATCACAACCAATAGCCATTATTTGATTTGCATCGATGGACTTGGAGGAAAGGAATGTCAGAATAAAGTTGCAAATCGTTTTGGCGTCACCAGTTTTCAAAGAAATATGACCTAGGTATTCAGAGTCCGGTTCTTTCAATTTGGTAATATGCTCCTCCTGAATCACTCTTCTACGACCATCTTCGTGTATTAACGTTTTATCTTTTCTACCAACGTAAAATAATCCGATAATAGCAACAAAAATTGTAGGTTCACCTGTCAATGTAGCCCTAGCTTTAGAACGAGCTCGTCGAACTCTACTTCTGTCTATAACCCGTGATGAATCGTTTGCAGTAATGAGACCAATGTCTTGGAAAACTGCAGAAATGATTACAGTTCCAGCACGATCTGAAACCCCATAACGATCTAATGTTCTGGCAGCAACTGGAAATGTGATATCAGTCATAGTGAGTGAAGAAGTGGAAATAATTGATTGCGATTGGAAGTCGTCAATGTCACCGTTTTTCTTTAATGTATCTGACTGTTGAACATTCAGTCGTATCTTTGAATTTGTAGGTGATTTGGAAGTACTAGGAATGGATTCCACATCTATTTGCAAGGCTCTTTGTTCTTCACGTTGCTTTTGTTGGTGTAATCTATGTAAATTCACCTCATTTTTTTTTTGTCGCTTCACGATCTAAACTACCAGTAATCATTTTACGGTCAGTTCGTTGGTCGATTAAGAAATTTCGTTCTGGTATTGGAATTTTTCGGTTTCTAGGACAGCTGCAATCTGTAAACTCTAAACATTTGCAAGTAGCAATATCAAACAATTTCTTGCTATCCTCATCAAACTTAAACAGCTTCTCTTTGTAACCAACTTCGTCCTTCCTGCCTTTATATGGTTTCAATAATGTTCTATACTTATCGTGGCTATAACTCTGGCTAATATTGTTTTGTGTTCTACGAACAGTGTTTATACTGTTTTTTATAGCTTTGAGGTACGAATATAAACAACTTCATCATATCTTTATACGTAGGTAACACATTTTTAGGGAGCTCACTACCAGAACCAAATATTGGACAAGTTACTTCACTCCGGAGTAATGCCATAGTTGTAATCTAATTATAGTAACTGAATTCACACAAAATTTGTCGCAACACTAAACTTTGACGATTGAGCTTGATGCTACAGAAAACGATACTAAACCAACCAATTATCGAAACAGTACTGAATAGTGAATACAAAAGATGTACCTAGTACCTACTTAGAATTGAAATGGAGTGGGAGAGTAAAGGTCGACTTCTGTGACAGGTAATAACTGGTTGGTATCTCCGTTAGGTAGGGGGCTGGCCCGAAATTCAAAATAGATCGATTTCAGTAGCACCGGGGCAGTTATTCTGATGGAGATAGCAAGAAGTGTTTGAAGTTTTCGTTTCATATCCTAGAACCGGATTGATACCGCACCCCGCGCATGAAAAAATATTTCTTTTTTATAACTTTCAAAATTTTATATCACGTTGGGACAGATGTCAGAGTAGAAATATAAAAAAATGACTATAAACTTTTCGAATACTGTCCCACAGTAGCATCGATTCCGCACCCCGCGTTTGTGAAAATCGTTATTTTATTTTTTACCATATAACAGCGCTCCACCCTAATGAACAGTGATCATTTTGAGCATATAATAGACTAAATTGTTAAAATTATTGTTAATAAACTTAAACTCGTTCTATGGCAGTATTATTTTACAAAATAAACAAATAAATCCGATGTTACTCTTTTGAAAACAAAAGAGAGAACATAAAAAAAATTCCTTGGCCATCCCTATAGAAAAAATAAAAATATTTACATTGCTAAATAGAGTATTAAAAACACTTTTAAACGATGTATCACACGTTACCCCTTTTTATTTAATATTTTTTTAAGGGGTAACTACTACCCCTAGGCAGTACAAGATACATTTGAATAATGTCATCGGGAAACTGTATTTTCATATACAAAAGTTGACCTGTTTCAGTATTTTCCTTTTGTATTCATAATGTTGTATAAAATGAATTTATCCGTTACTTTAGGACCTCACTGTATATACTCCCTAATATATAACATGACGTCTTAGTATTAAAATCTTAATATGCTAAAAAAGTTTTTGGAAATCGTTTAAAATACATATTTATAGATGAAAAATGAATGAAACACAAACAACAGATCCAAGCAAATAATCAAAGAGGAGAAACAAAGGGAAATGAAAATTATATTAATTGGATGAAATATTTGTAAGCATTTTAGCGAAATACTAGTTTAATTAAAGTTATATAAACATACCAGCGCCAAAATTATCCTTCAATTAATATTCATTCCATCAGAAATGCACAATTGATCTCCCAATTAAACAATATAGTTCGCTAAACTTGGAGGTTCATGTATAATACCGTCCTGTTCCGTACAATAGTCACCAGAGACCATAGTTGTCCCTCGGGGCCTAGAATTTACATTTAAAAGACAAAAGTCCCCTATACAAATGAAATCTGGTCTGGGACTTTTGACATCCGATAACTAGTTTTACATATTCATTATCCGACAAGTAATGTCAACGTTATTTTGCATATTACATCCTATAAATTGTATCAGTGATATGTGTTAACGAAAATAAACAGAAAGCGTTTGAACTACATGACACAAAAATGAACATAGAAGCTTTAAAAACATGATAATAATGTTGTTCAGAAAGGTGTGAAAATTAATAAATACAAATAATTACTTGGGTTACATTAACGAACCACACAATTAGTTTTTCATGGATGAAATATTGGAAATAACAATAACTATCCAATTATTTTCGAAAGAAATCAATTTCACCTAATTAGTAAAATGTACAGGTGTTTATGTAAATTTTATTGAGGCTGGCTGGTTTCATAATTAAAATGATAAAGAAAAAATGCAATATTTGATTTTGAATAAAATTAGTAATTAATAGGTTGGACTGCCAGTGTTTCCTATAGAACACGCTAGTCGACCATATATTCTCAGCCAATGTTTCCTATAGAATACACAGTTTATTGCATTTTACATTGGAGACATGTAGTAGTGGTCCCAAAGGATATCTGCGTCCCAGACAATTGCCCAAAAACAGTTTCTCGAAAGAAAATTCCCCGAATGGACAGTTCCTCGAATGGACAATTTCCCGAATGGACAATTGGCAGATAAACAATTGTCTGAAAAGAGAATTGACCGAAAAATATATTTAAATATTTATTGCTATACATGTATTTCCTATATACTAATACGGTAACTTACGTACTATTTAAATAGTTATTATAGTCGGTTCGCTATATTTACGCGGGTTTCGGATTAACAAAATTATGCTAATGACTCATTGATAACCAGTTGCAGTAAACGACTTCCCAGAAAATTAGGTAAAAACTGCATTAATGGTCATATTTTATAATACATTAAAATAACATTAGGATAGGTATAAATTTGTTACAATATTGCAGTTGAATTGATTCTTTGCCAGTGTTGACATTGTATGTTTGGTGGAAATATTTAAAAATGCCTATACGTGTGTTAGATGTAGATAGTCTAATTTGTAGTGTACATAAGTATTTTACGGATGAAAAAGAAATCGGTCCTTTAAAATCGGTAATGTCTTTTCAACAACGCGTATGTGATGCTCTAGGAATTAGTGAAACCAAACTAAGAGGAGTATTACAAAATCGCAATAATGAACGGCCGAAAGAAGATCACCGAAAAACTCGCATATCATTGAAAACGAAAGATATTCCAGATGGAAAAAAATTTGAAATTAGTGATACCATTTATCAAATGCGAGCTAACAAGGAACATGTGACCTTAAATACAATTCTCTCGGAATTAAAAGATAGAAAATTTGACGAAATTGGCAGAACAAGTCTATGGCAAGTGATACATAATTTGGGTTTCAAATTTCAAAAGGAGTATAACAGAAAAGCCCTTTGTGAAAGAAGTTCTGTTGTGCATAAAAGAATTAACTTTCTAAGAAAATATTCTAAATTAAAAGAAGAAGGGGCAAATTTTATATATTTAGACGAAACATAAGAGAATATGGCAAGATGATAACGTAAAGTCTATCAAACATACTGATGGAGAAGGGAAGCGACACATAATTTTACATGCAGGAGGGAAATCGGGTTTTATAGAAGGTGCTGATTTAATATTTTCATCTAAATCAAAATCAAGTGACTATCACGATAATATGAACACAGAAATGTTTGTAAAATGGTTACATGAAAAACTTCTCCCAGGTTTAAGTGAGCCCAGCGTAATTATTTTAGACAATGCACCTTACCATTCTGAAGTATTAAACAAAAGTCCGACGAATTCTTGGACTGTTAATAAAATTAAAGAATGGTTGACAAAGGAACATATACCATTTACACAACATATTTTAAAATCAGAATTATTACGCTTGGCAAATATCCACGCAAAACCAAAAACCTTTGTTGTGGATCAGATTATTGAAAGTTACGGTCATCAAGTTTTACGTCTGCCACCGTATCATTGCCAGTTTAATCCCATCGAATATATATGGGGAACAGCAAAACAATATTATGACAACCATATTGGGCCTAACGGTTATAGCGACGACGCAGTTCGGGAAACTTGGCGAAAGCCACTTTCAATTGTAACTCCAGAAGTGTGGTGCAACTGTATATTCAAGTGCGAGAAACTAATAGAAGATTGGTGGACTCCTGAAAATAAAATAAACGAAATAAGTCCAATCATAATAACAATTAATGGTGATGACAGTGATGATGATGACGATTATGATATTTTTGATGATAATGACTGATTTTCATTTTTGTTGGCAAGTTAAATTTTATTTTTCATTAGAAATTCTCTCCATGGAACAAATATACATAGACCATATTTTCTGTGTGAAGTGTAATATAAAATTATTATTAGGTTTATATTAGCCACATTAGACTCAATTAATAAAGTAATTTTCCTTATTATACTGTCAATTATATAAAAGATTTTCCATTATTATTTAATTAAAAAAAGTTATGGATTATTTCATTTGACCAGTTGATATTTCTCCAAAGAGCAAGTAATTAACACTGGCTACTTACAATAAAATTTTTAATCCGAAACCCGCGTAAATATAGCGAACCGACTATACTGCTTAGCCTGTGTTCGACCTAGCTCTCGTTAATTAATTTATTATTATAATATATATTTTGTATTCCATTTTCCCTTCGCACTTTACTCAGGCTTAGGACTGGCAGCGTACCACTGGCGTGTTCAGAACTTAAAATAAACATCCAATTTGTCATTTTTTTCAGATTTTTTATTTTTTTTTGAATTTTTTTACAGTTTATTTTATTTAGTATTAATTTTAAATTTTTTTTTTTTACTTTTTTTTACAGTTAGTTTTTTATCCTTGTAAATTTTTTATACATACGATCTTTATATATATTTCCTATATACTAATACGATAAATTATGTGCCATTACCCGCAAGAATCCGTAAGATTTCGCAGAGTCTTAATTGTTTACCAGACTTGCAATCCGCTCTGCACAATATTTGTATTTCTTACGTGTAGCAAAACTTTCCAAGCCACCTATATACTATTCAATTTGAAGTTCACGTAAGCTCTACTTCAGCTGAATGCCTTTAATAAAGCTCCAAATGTTTGGATGATCTGCGGAAATCTGTTGTTCAAACCCTCGATAATATCCTTCTATGGAAGTGTTTATTTTTGGTATACTTTCTTAGACCGCATCATAAACATTCCACAGATAATGTAAAAATAAGGACAAACTATGTTGTCTACCTCTTTGTGGACGCCCGATTCAGATATCTTTAAAATAATCAATTACTTACTGACTGGGCTTTTGCTGGAAACACATCTTGTTCGCAAATCGTTTCAAATGCCTCCACTGTCTCCTACTGTCTGCAGTAGTAACGAATATTAAGGCCGGATAGCTTAATAATCGAAGCTTTAAACCAAAATCTATATTAGTTTCATATCTTTTTAAACCGTCTGACTGGATTCTTCCAAATAGATATTGAGTAAAATAGAAAAAGCACCCATGATGTCTTGAGTCGAGATATTCTTGTCTTATAGCACTTATCATACTGCTTTCCAAATCTGTTAATACGGTTGCAGGCGAAGCTCCAGACAAAAGGGTTTTTAATTTTGAAAGTCGCCGAACATAAGTTTCTTCTGTCTTGTTAGGTAGTAGTGCGTATACTAAAGGAATCGCAGTATTTGTCTCTAATCCGTGGATTGTATGATATAGTTAATAAAAAAGGTGAGGTACAGTTTTAAAAGTTCCGTCGGCAAACCAGTGTTGTGACCTTGCCAGAAGAAGCAGATTTTGTCTTGTTAAAAAATTAACAACCGATCATCGTGTGGGTCTGAATCAAATAGTAAAAACTGTAATCTATTTTGTGATAGTTTATACTTTTCTGGAAATCAATGTCTCTTCTGTGAACAGGTAAAGCCAGAGCGACTTGCTGATTACTTCGAAATCGCCTTATTGTACTTTTAATGCTGCTCACTTTTAAAAGCGTGGCAGCTGTAGCTTGACTTAGCTGAACAGATGTAGTGGATATTATATGCTGTGGCCCATCTTTTATTTTTGTTTTTTCCACTTGCCTTGCATCCACTATATGGTTATCTGTCCCACTTCTTTTTGCTACTGCATCTTCTAAGGTTATAACACGAGCTTTATACTTGAATGTCTTGTAGTAATCGTAATAAAAGTAAACACTTTTAATAAATGTTTCGCTTTTCCTTATCTTTCTGGTAAAGATTACCACCGATCAATAATTTACTCTTACCCTTTTGAGATTTGCAGATGACACGGTAATTATGGCTGAGAGTATAGAAGAACTACAAACTTTACTAGATGCAATAAATAGTGAATGCATTCAAATGGGACTTGACATCAACAAAGATAAGACCAAATTTATGATAGTATCAAGAAGTCAAATAAATAATGAACAACTAACTCTTGGTGGACAGCAAATAGAGAGAGTGACAAAATATAAATATCTGGGAGCTTACATCAACACAGAATTAGATCCAGACCAAGAGATCTGGGTACGAATAGAAATGGCAAGGGCAGCGTTCTTAAAATTCAAACAATTGTTCTGTGACAAAAATCTGAATACTGCGCTGAGACTGAGGTTTGTTGAATGTTACGTCTGGTCGCAACTATTGTACGGGGTAGAAACATGGACACTAAAAGTGCAAATAGTTAAAAAGATTGAAGCCTTTGAACTTTGGATATACCGGAGAATGTTGAGAATTCCATGGACTGATAGGGTCACCAATGAGGAAGTGCTGAGAAGGATGGGTCGAGACAAAAAATTGTTGAGAACGATAAAAGTACACAAGACTGCATACCTTGGACACATACTAAGAAATTATAAATATAGTCTTCTGCAGGTCATCATGCAGGGTAGAGTCGATGGCAAAAAGGGAATAGGTAGAAAGAGGAAGTCATGGCTGCGAAATATTCGAGACTGGACAAACATGACTGTAGACGAATTATTCCACGTTGCAAAAGACAGAGAAGCTTTTAAAAATGTGGTCGCCAACCTCCGTTAATGGGGACGGCATAGGAAGAAGAAGACCCTTTTCACTAAGTACTTACTTCAAAGCCATTTTTGCGTCGTGACCCTAGCTCAGAGTTAATACCGCAATAGAAAACTTTTGTTTTTTAAGAATTTATATGAAATTTAGTTGTTTTGGTTAGTGTTAAGACTAATGGCTCAGATTGTAATCTCTGTTAATGAGCTGTTCTTATAAAGAATTTAAGAGTGGGATTTTCCAACTTCAGGTAATCAAGTAAAATAGAATTTATTTTAAAATTTTATTATCAAAAAGAACAGGAAACAAATAATAAATATTTAGAAATGTCGTTGGTCGTCGAAAAGTTAGTTGCACGTTACATTAAAATCTAACCGTAAATAAGGAGACAAGGCAAATTGTCGCATTGTTCACTTGGAAAAATCCTGATATAGGCATTGCCAAAAGCTGCCAAAAATATGTTAACATATCCTTTTTAAACTAAACTTTATGTACTATCTTTTAAGTGCCTCTTTTGCAACATACAACTTAACATACAAATTCAGCTACATTGACTTGTCCCCTTTTACCCACAATTAAAACATACTTTTTTTAACCGATATTTGAGTTAATCCCGTTTTCATCAAAAATTGATTTGTCCCATTTTTCACGTTTATAAGCGATTTATTATAATGGCAAAACGGTAGATAATATTCATAAAAGTAAAATTCCCAACTAACAGAAACTTTCGTTTATTCGTACGTCCGATACGTATCGATACATTCATTTTTTTTTCTATCGATGAGACGTTAGTCTAATCTGGTACACAGCAAATATTTTTTTTTTGAACCTATTCCCTATCCTTCCATTGTTGGATATAGGTCTCCCCCAGTTCTCTCCATCTTTCCCTATCTTGAGCTGTTCTCTGTCATGTGGGACCTCGTTGTTTCCTGATGTCATCTTTCCACCTCATCTGTGGTCTGCCTCTTGATCTCTTTGCATTGTATGGACGCCACTTTCCGATGGCATTGTTCCAATCGTCCGTCTTGGAGACGTTCATGGTGTCCAGCCCATGTCCCTTTCAGTTTTGCTGCTTGTTCTATCGCGTCTACTGTCTTTGTTCTTGTTCTGATCCACTCGTTACGTTTTCTATCTTTAAGTGATATACCCAACATTTGTCTCTCCATCGCTCTTTGTGCCTTCCTTATCCTATCCAAATTGGCCTGTGTAAATGGCCGTGTCTCTGCTCCGTAGGTGAGCACCGGTATTATACAGGAGTTATATACCTTGCTTCGTAAGTATAGAGGGATTGTTTGATTTTTTAGAACGTAAGAAAGTTTGCCGAACGCTGCCCATCCCATTCTTACTCGTCTCGATATTTCGGCTGTTTGATTTTCTCTGTTAGCTCTGATTGCTTGTCCTAGATAGATATACTCATTTACCTGTTCTATTTTTTCTATTTGTATTTTTATTGCCTCTTGGTCTTCCGTGTTTGTCATTACTTTTGTTTTGTTAAAGTTAATTTTTAGGCCTTTTTGCAGTGATTTTTCATGAAGTTCATTCAGCAATAATTCTAGTTCTTGTCGTTCCGAGGAGATCAGAAGTATATCATCCGCATATCTAAGGTGATTTAGGTACTTTCCATTAATACGTATTCCTCTGTTTTCCCAATCTGTTGATTTTATTATATCTTCGAGGGTCAAGGTAAACAGTTTAGGTGAAATTATATCGCCTTGTCGGACTCCTCGTTTAACTTTTATATTATCCGTTATTAATTTGTCGTCCAGAATTACGATCATGGTTGCGTTTTGGTAAATATCATGTATCAATTGTCGGTATTTTGAATCTATGCTACTATTGACCAGAGCTTCTTCCACCGCCCAGTGTTCAATGCTGTCGAAAGCCTTTTCATAATCTACGAATGCTAAGTACAGCGGAAGGTTGTATTCATTGGTTTTCTTAATTAAGATTTTAAGCTCATGTAGATGGTCGATTGTGCTGTATCCTTTCCTGAATCCGGCCTGTTCCACTGGTTGGTAGTTATCAAGTTTGTAGGTTAGTCAGTTGTTTATTATTCTTGTGAAGGTTTTATATAGTTGTGACAAAAGGGAAATAGGACGGTAGTTGTTTAGGTCTGTTCGGTCTCCTTTCTTATGTATTAAGCATGTGTTGGCATTTCTCCATTGTTTAAGTATTTTACCTTCAAACAGACATTTGTTGAACAGTATTTTTAGTATTTTTTTTATCGTGTCTCCTCCTTCTTTTAGCAATTCCGCCAGTATTTTGTCCTCACCGGCCGCTTTATTTCTTTTCATGTCGTTTATGAATTTTTCGATTTCATCTTCAGTTATTTCTGGTAATACCTCTGAGCCAACATTTTGTATTTTCCTCGAGAGCTTCTGTTTAGATGATAGTGGTGGGTCATTTTTAGAACTGTATAGGTCTGTGTAATATCTTTCTGTGATTTTTACTATTTCTTCTAGATCTCTTTCTTCATTGTTCTCAGCATTAAGCATGATTAGTTTTCTTTCTCCTATATTTGTCTTCATTGTTTTTAAACTTTTGTTCTTCTCTATGCTTTTCTTAATGCGATCTTCTTGGTATTTCTTTAAATCTTCCTTTATCTGTTTTCTTAGGTTTTGTTCAGTTCGGTAAACTCCACTGTATTTCTTTTGTTATCATTCAGGAGTTGTCGTCGTTTTTTTAGCATATCCTGTGATTTAGTGCTAATTTTTTGTTGTTTTTGCTTTTGTTTATTAGCAATCTTCAGGCCTGCTTCTAGTAGTTCTGTTTTTATTTTGTCGTCCAGCAAATATTAATAAATTATACTAAAATAAATAAAATATTATAAAAAATACAAATAAATTATAGGAATATTTTTATACAAATCACCAGAATTAGTAAAAGAATATTTTATTAAGAATAGTATTATTTCTAAAAATCTTAAACAACATATAACTAGAAATTAGATTTATATACCTAAAGTGTCGAGATAAGCAGATAATAGAAACGTTCAACAATTAAATGGACCCCATATATCTCACAATGTTATCCGTAATGGCCACTATAATTCTCATCGACAAAATCAATATTCCTAAAGTAAACGTAGAGATACCTCTCGAGTAAGCATATTTTATGCGATTATTCCCGACCGTCTAATGAATCTTAGACATTACCCGCCATTAAATTGTTCACTACCCAGAAATGACGTCATCCAGTACCAACAATTCACTTGATACCTGTATCTGACAATGCACACACAACGTCGATAGGACGATTTGTCAAGCCAACCCTCCGGAACAAGATCCAAGATATCTTTGGAGAAGCGTTGTGTGTAATCTCACCTCTTTTGTCTTACCCATATTCATCACTGGCTTTTCTCTCCCACCCTTCTTATAAAGCATATAAATCTCGCCTGCGAAAATGTCGATATACCATTCAACATAGATTAAGGTTTATGTAGTGCCATATATTCGTGAAAAGTGTCTGGAAATTTCAATAAAGATTATTCGATTGGCAGAATCGGGAAATGAGAACGGAATTTATGCCGCAACCGGTAATAGGGACAACTGCACTGAGAATTGGATGTCACGATGGCGGGACAGAAATTTAAATATATATTTTTTCTACTTATATACTGTATGAACTGCAAATTAAAACTAGATAAAGCAAATATCAAAAAATTGTGTCAAAATCGATTTCCCTTGATAGCTTTATATATTGCATCACAATAAAATAAAAGAGTTCTTTGGTTAATCCGAAGCGAATACTGGCTTTAGAACAGGTACGAGATTATACATCGAAATAAACAGTAGAGTATTTTTAGAACCTATTTTGATTTTATTTGTACTACTACCAAATTTTTCGTCGCATTCAAAACACACTAAATTTGCAATAAATTGCACGATTACCTACTGTTAGTATAAGAAATCCAATTAAATATGTATATTTTATACGTATACTGATAACTATTTTATACAATGTATATAATGCGCGAAAGAAGGAACTGAACAGAAAGATCCGAGCCGAGAAGAGGCACAGGAGAGAACTGTGTGACAAGTGGAGGATGTATGGGTTAAGGGGTACAAAATCGTAATAAACTCGTTCAAGCTGTACTTTCTGTATGAGATGCCGCGGGACAAGAAGCTTGAGGTTACCTGAGAGCTGTTTTCACCCAGCCACTGGCATGGAGTTTAGAAATTAAAAAGCTGAACGAGCTGAACCTTTTATCATGGACGAACGCAACGAAGCATTGAGTGCCCTAAAGACGCGAAAGGCTCCTAAACTCGATATGATACCACTGGAAGCGTGGCATCATTGGCAGTTTGGAGCCGACGTGGCTTTTGGAACACATGATTGCACTGCTTGAATTTCCAGCAAATTGAAAGATTTCTAGGATCGTGCTACTCCCAAAGGAGAAAGACAATATCGCGCTGTTTAACTTGTATCGTATATGTGTAAATTATACGAGAGGCTTGTAAGAGGGCGAATCCACGAAGAGTCAGGCAGTGCAGTTTCAGAAAGAACAAGAGTACGGTAGATGCGGTGATACAATTCTTCCGGTAGTTGCGCGGGGTGAAAATTAACCAAAAGTGGATATCCTGCTGTTGTTTGACGTTTTACGTGAATGCTTTTAACACCTTAAAATGGAAAGTAATGGAGGTCTTACAGGAGAGAAGGTGTTCGAGCAACTTGATCATTTTGTTGTCGGAGTATCTGTCAGAGAGGAAAATTATGGTAGGAAAAAAAGTGATGGTTGACGTGACGGCGATAGTACCGCAAAGGTTGGTCCAAGGACCCATGCTGTGGAATCTGGAATATAACGGCATTGTGAGCCAACAATACGGAGATGGTGTAACCTGTTTAGCATTTGTAGATTACCTCGCTATGTGCAAACAAGTCAATTAATGGATGAACATGCACGAACTAGAACTGTCTTTGGGAAAGACCTAGGCTATAGACTTCAATTGACCAAGGAAGAAGAATGGGATAATATTCGAATATATATAAAAGAGAGTGGTTGCAAAGAAATGCGCCAAATTTTTAGGTGTAACTCTGTGTGAAAATAGAAAGTACGGGGAGAATATAAAAGCAGTGATGCAAATCTAACAGGAGAAGGGTCCATTATTCTGTTGTACAATTGATCGTTCTCTACGAGCCGCCGATCTGTTTTAGCAATGGCGTTCAGACAAAAGCTCATTCGATCAGATAGGAAGAGTCTGTTGAGGATAGCATGTGTATACAAAACAGTGTCTGCCGAGGCGCTGGGAGTTATCATCAGGTGTATTCCAATGCATGTGTTGGTAAAGGAAATGAAGACAGCAATGGATTGTTTAAAAAATTAGAAATGAAGATTATGTCAAGAGGAAGGGGATAGGATGAGGAGGGTGTCTCAGTGGACGGAGGTGCTGATTCCTAATCTGAGAAGATAGATGGACTGCGGGAATCGGAGTTTGGATAACTTCCTGACGCAGAAGCTCACAGGCCATGGTTCTTTCAGGGTATATTTTTATAGACTTAAAAAGGCAGAAAATCACAAATACCTGTATTGTGAAATATCGAACACTGTCTCACACACTTTATTGGTATACAATAGATGGATAGCAGAGAGAAGCCTGTTTAAGACAGAGCTAAGATGTACGATGTAATCTGTCATGGAACTGGCGGAGGCAGTAATATGTAAAGAGAACGTTGGAGAGAAAGGAACAGGAAGAAAGGGGACTCAAAGAGGGCAGGGTGCCCAGGAACAAGCAAGAAGATAAGGTGGAATGAGAGGTGGTGAGATTAAACATGAACAAGAATAAAATTGAGGAAGAAAAGAATTCAGCAGTTGCAGTAAAAAAGGGCGAGAAAGTGCGTAGATGCGAGATGCGGAAAATGCCGTGCTGACGTTGTGTCACAATTGGAGGGTGTTTTAGCAGGTAGATCTCTGGCATTGACGGTGATTGTGTCTGAACAACCCTTGCATGTGGTCGTTCACGCTGAATGAATCATGCTACTGAGGCTGGAAGTCGGTTCTGCCCACCTTTTAAGACCTAGGTATTTTTCGAACATTTTGATCACCCTCTTCATAAAAGAGGAAAAAAGTTAGATTAGGTTAGATTAACTTGTGGCCTTTAAGTTACGCAGGGTCTCAGTATAGCAGGATATATGATCATCCTGCGTTAAGCACATATGTTTTTGGAGTTTTCTAAGACGTTAAGGTTAGTTCTATTACCCAAAACAACAGGTAAGTATTTGTGTATTGGCATTTTTTTAATCAGTAAAATGTAAGAGAGAATGGCTGCGTGGTAGAATTAAGTAGATAATTGAGAGGTCTAGATGTTTCTCCCATAAAGAGTATGGTTTCTGCTAGGGTAAATATATGGTAAATGTCTCTCGAAAGTCGGAGAGTGGAGAAGTCGCAGTAACATAAGAGCTGCTTTGATTATTACATATGAGTATTTGTCGTCCGAAACGCTTTCAGCAAATTGCATTGAAGTAGCGTAATAAATCCCTTGAGAAAAAAACAATGCTCTAAAGATATGGGTAACATAAGAGCAGTACTAATCTCGAATACCACACCTGGCGGATCATAACTGTCTTCACATTTTCCTCTTTTTTAACTTAATCTTTCCTATTAGCCTCCCTTGGCTAACTTTTGTTTCTTTCCACGTCGAATGGCTATTAGGCTTCCGAGAGCAGACGAGTCATTGTATTTCCTTCTATTACACATGTAACTTTAGATCTAGTAACCGAACGATTACCAGTATAAGTAATCCCCACTTTGAATATGACACTTGATAGGGTACTTCATAGCGCTGGAGCTGAGAAATTAACTACCATATTAAAGTTCCATAAAGATATCCCCAGGGCATCACAATGGGTGGAAATCCAAAAGAAACGAGCCCCAGTATCGGGCACCCGTTAAGTGGGTAAATGGTGCTAAGAATCCACTGATTCAGCCAAGATTGTAACAAAAGTGAAAAGGATCGGAATGAGAAACATTAAAAGCATGTCCCAATCAGCTAAGGCAACACATATAGATAAACAATATATCTATTATTCGAGAGATGACACTATAAGAAACAAAAACAGGGTATCGGTAATATTAAAAAGAGAAATAGCTAAGGCACGAAAAGGATTTACTCCCACATCAGACAAAGTTGTGTTAATAGAGATTGACTCGGTCTATCTAATACAAATATTATTTAGGTCTACGCACCGAGATTCGAATTTACAGGAGCAAAAATAGAAAATTTCTATCAGACTTTGGAGAACTCTCTAAAACTGACAAACAAAACGCGAACTAGCTATTATTGTGGGCGATTTTAAGGCCAACATAGGACAAGGTGCAGTCGAGAATGTTGTGGGGACATAAAGTTTTCGCAAAAGAAACGAAAAAAAGAGTCCAATTCTGCCACAGGACGGATATGGTTGTAATGAATACATTTTTTAAATTACATCTAAGATGATTTTATACAAAGAAAGCACCCTGTGATCATCATCATCATCATTTAACCCGGATCTATCCACTGCTGGATATAGGTCTCCCTCATTATTTTCCATGTATTTCTGTTTTGTGCTGTTTGCATCCAATTTTTGTCGATCCGTTTTATGTCATCAGACCATCTTGTTGGTGAACGACCTCTACTTCGATGTGCTTCTTGTCTCGGTCTCCACTGTATTATTCGCTGTGTCCATCTGTTATCCGACATTCTAGCTATGTGCCCCGCCCAGTTCCACTTAAGGGTCATAATTCTTTCTATGGCATCTGTCACTCCTGTTCTCCGTCTTATTTCCTTGTTCGTCATCCGATCCCTACGAGAAATGCCTAACATCGATCGTTCCATGGCCCTTTGGGTAACACAAATTTTATTTCTTACTTTCTTGGTTAGTATTAATGTCTCTGCACCATATGTAAGTACTGGCAACACGCACTGATTAAAGACTTTTCTTTTAAGACACATAGGCAGTTCTGATTTAAGAACATAGCTTAGCTTGCCGAATACCACCCAAGTGAGTCCTATGCGGCGGCTTAGTTCGCACGTTTGATTATCTCTTCCTATGCGTATCTCATGTCCTAAGTACTTATATGAGGTGGTTTCTTCAATATGCATGCCATTTACTGAAATCTTTTCGCTTAATACAAGATTTGTCATGATTTGTGTTTTTGTGTGGTTGATTTTTAATCCTACTTGTAGTGAGGCTAGGTATAGTTTCTCCAGTTGCGATACTGCATCATCGATTCTGTCAGCAAAAAGGACAATATTGTCAGCAAACCTCAAATGACTAAGCATTTCTCCATTGACATTAATTCCTTTTTCACTCAGATTTGCGTTCTTAAACATATGCTCTAATAATGTTGTAAACAATTTTGGCGAAATTGTGTCTCCCTGTCGCACTCTCCGTTTTATTTTAAATACGTTGGTCTTTTTATCTGCCAGTTTCACACTTGCTGTCCCATTTTGATAGATGTATTTTATCATGTTTATATAGCGATGATCTATACGGCACTCTGTTAAGGCTTTTAACATCTTTTGATGACTTATTGTGTCGAAAGCCTTTTCGTAGTCATCAAATATCATGACTAATGGCTTGTTATATTCAACACTCTTTTCTATTAAGTTCTTAATTACTTGTAAATGATCATTCGTGCCATATCCTGCTCTAAAACCTGCTTGCTCTCTTGGCTGATAGAAATCCAACTTACTTCCTAGCCTGTTGGTAATAACTCTTGTAAATAGCTTATATACTTGTGACAACAAGCTAATGGGGCGGTAGTTTCTAAGGTCGCTGATATCTCCCTTCTTATGAAGTAAGATGATTTCCGCGTTGTTCCACTGCGTCGGTATTATCGCTTCGCACAGACATTTATTGACCAGTTAAGCAAGTGTCAGTGAGAGCTTATTTCCTCCTAGTTTTAGGCTTTCGGTCATTACCCTGTCTTCACCTGGGGATTTATTGTTCTTCATCACCCTAAGTGCATTTTTAATTTCGTCAACAGTTATGTTCGGCATTAATTCTGAGCCTTGATTCTCTATCTTTGGTAAGGGGCGTCTTTTATCGGATTTACTTGTTTCATAGAGTTGTCTGTAGAAGTCTTCCACTGTTTTCACTATTTCTTCCTTATCAGTCACAATGTCGTCTTGTTTATTTCTTAACTTATGTATGTTCTTTTTTCCTGTGGACATGTTGTGTCTTAGAACTTTCAGACTTGTATTTTTCTCTATCACCCTTGTTACCTCTCTCATGTAATGTTGCCGTATGTCTTTTCGGATTTCTTTGTTTATTGTTTTACTGAGTTGACTAAATTCTGCGTAGTTTGTGTTATACTTGTCCTTTAGCCTCCTTCTTTCTTCGATCAGATTTTTAGTCTTGAGACTTATTTTCTCATGTTTTTTCTTCATTTTAGGACAGCACAACTTCTCCGCTTCTTTAAGGGCTTTTACGATACTTTCGTTTAAAACTTCGACCTGTGTTTCGTCGTTGATTCGTTAAAGGTTATGGTCAATGATGTCACGAAAGTGGTCTATATTTTCGGGCGGGGTCCATTTACGATTGTCTGATTTTATCATTTTTGTTCGTTCATTCTTTAAATTGAACAGAATTTTTGCTCGAATCAATCTGTGATCGCTTCCAATTGTAAATCTGTTTAAAACAGATAGATCTTGTACAATTTCTTTTTTATTAGCAATGATAAAATCTATTTCGTTCTTTGTGAAACCGTCTGGACTTTTCCACGTCCACTTTCGTTGGGGCTTTTTTTGAAAGAATGAGTTCATAGAAAAAAGATTTTCTTGGTGTAAAAAATCTACAAGCATGGCCCCTCTTTCATTTCTTTCTCCATAGCCGTAGTTTTCTAGTGCGGTTTTACTTTGGTCTTCTTTATTTCCCAGCTTAGCATTAAAATCTCCTGTTATCAGAGTATAAAACGTCCTAGTACTTTTCAGGGCTGTTCTAATATCTTCAAATAACATTTCAATCTCTTCATCTGTGTGGCTGAATACAGTTGTATCAATTTTAATTTATTAAAAAAATTAAAAAAAACCCTGTGATACCCTGGGAAAAATCATTAGAAACCAAGTAGGTTTTATTAACATAATCAAATATAACATAAAATGAATCTTTCTTTTTTTTAGTTTAAGTTTTAGGTATGCTAAAACAAAATTGTGGTCACTTGCTATATCTGTCCCTGATTAAGCTTTAGTAGTTACTATGGCCTTAGGAAATCTTTGGTTTATAATCATATAAAAAGCTATATAAAGCTATCAGAAACATAATTTTCAGTGATTTATAAATAGTGATTTTGTTTTATTTTTAGACTGGGTTATAAGTTTATTATTTATAATCCAAAGCCATACTTATATTTCATAATTTTCGTTAAAATAAGTAGTATAAAATAGTTTTTATCCACTACCTAGTTGAAATAACTTTTACAGCTAATATTAGCTCTTAGTAGATTTGCTTTAACAACCGCAAAGTTGTTACGTTGAGGCAGAAATGGGCATAATGTGGAATTGTGTACGGATATTACGTGGAGTTCAAAATGAAGGAGATTACCGGTGAAAGCAAATGAGCCTAGTTTACACTGTAAAATTCTCGTAGTGAATTTGTGATTAAGCTTTTAGTAACTGGTAAAATGTGGTTACATATGAACACTGACAAAATAATACACCTGAAGAAGGATTAGGTACGCGGTTTAAAAACTTTGAAGCTCTTACGATACAACAAAATATAAAGAATCTTACTAGCGAGGATGATCAAAATCATCTATTTATGTAACAGGTTAGGATGGTAAGTCACTGTGTGCCCAGTATAGTATACTACAGTAACTGCGCCAACTAGTAAAGAAATTTGGACTAGCAACATTTGACATTTTAATCATATTTTGTTCTTAAAACAATACGTTTAATTAATAATACTAATAACATTAATCACATATTAATATAATTATATAAAGCCTCGTGGCATGAAGCGTGCACATATTTTTCAGTTGGTCAGATCTGTTGTGATTTTTGTAATAATAAAAGATTCTTAATTTTATATTTTTACATTACTTTGATTATGAATAAACTTATATGTAACAGATAATCATTTTTCATTTATTTTAACGTTCCTTGCTCTATTGTGCTTTTAAAAGCCTCTGCGCACTCTTAGGAAACCTACTGCGTACTCTTAAAGCGATATATTCACATATTGCGGATGTGCACCATCTAAATATTATTTAATTATTAATGTTTTGTGCAACTTTACAGTCAAAAAGTATTGACATTTTTGTATCTAATATATTACATATAAACAATGAACAATGAACACACGCCCTCATCTGGTCGATACTATCAAAATTAGAAAGACGTCATATATAGGACACATAATGCGCCATGGGGAATTTGAGCAGCTCCAGGTAATATTAGAAGGCAAGATTTAAGGTAATAGGGGTGTAGGACGAAAGAAAAAATTTTGGCTACAAAACATCAGAGATTGGACCCACACAGGAGGAAATGAATTAATTCATCATGCCCAGAACAGAGAAGAATTTGCCATATTGATCGCCAACCTCAACAGAGAAGGCACTTAGGAGGAGAAGGACATATGTCAGCCATTACTTATTTGATAATTGAGGAGCTTGCGTTCAAAAGGGGCTATATCCATTTGGAAAAAATGTCCAGGAAACGAAAAAAACTTCTTATTGGTCGGCCTTAGTACTTGATGATAACAAGATAAGGTTTATTTGTAGTGTTTTAGAAAAGTAGTTCGATGCAATTTGATTTTTATTTTTTGAGTTAACGTTTTTTGAAAAAAATTGATTATTAATCTAGATATGGATAGTTTTGATTGCAAAATTTTAAAAATTCTCAAAAAGCTAATTAAAATGCCAGAAAACACATTTTTATTATAAAATTGGAACACAAAAGTCAAAAGGAACCAAGAGAAACAAAAAATATTTATATGTGAAGAGCAAGTTCTTCATCCAAATAGTCACATTCCTCGCTCTCGTCTACTTCTGTGTCAGTAGATTCCGTGTCTGCATTAGCGGAAACAAGTAAATCTTTACACCATTTTAGATCTGTTCGCAACATCCAATTTTCACCAAACTGCTCTTTCAGAAGCTTCGTAAGACTGGGTTTCTTCCTATCTGGTAACGAGTTTCTGGGCTCTATAATGTTTAAAACCAGATTCCCATCGTCTTTTCCTTTTTTTAGCATCATCTGACGCGATTTATTTCCAGATGCAAGCCGATAATATAGGTGTGTATTTACTTCAATATTTTGTTCATTTTAAATGTCTTTCGTGATAGAAATTCTTTTTGTTTCCGCAATGCCCTTTACCTTATTGTACACTTTATCTAGTTCCTTTATATTAAAAAGTTTCTAGCCCTTTTCCTAAGAGTTTTACTTGACCACATTCTGAATAAAATTTGACGTACTCCTCTTTAGAAATTATATCGGTATTTTGCCTAAGCAACTTCTCCACTCTCCCAAAACAACGATCAGCAGCCATAAAACTATGTTCGCGGTCTGGAAAAGTGATTGAAATTTCGGATACATCTCTTGGAGACTTATTTTTAAGCCATAACATAAGTGCATGAACGATGTAAGAATTTTTGTTTTGACCTGTACACCCATCACAGAGTAGTCGAATTTTCTTAATTCCATCGTAGTCAAGAGAATCTAGATGGTGAAGAAGCGCTGAAGCAACTTCTGTTGAGCCAAGTCCATCATAATCTTCAGTCCACATATAGAAAGTTGGATTACGCGAAGACAGCGTGACACAACAAAAAGCGTAGAGACTTATCTGATGCGAGTAAAAGGCATCGCCAATAGCCGTCTGAGGTAAAGGCTGTACCTGTTAAAGGTCAAAGCAGAAACTTAAACAATTTTCTGGAGTTTCTTTGGCTAACTTATAAAAGGCAGCAGCACGTTTTGTATGTAGGCGGTATTCCAGTAGCAGCTGATTTCTAATTTCAGCTTTTGGCTCAAATTTGTACTGTTGTTTTAGTCGCGTACATTTATTACACACATTCGAAGCGGGCGATGAAACCCCAAGGTTAAAATCGTGTATAAAAACCTTTCGGAACATAAAATATGACACCCGATTTTGTGGGTATTCCTTATTAAACATTCTCCATAACTTGGCAACTGACAGACTTGCAGATAAGTATATTCTCTTTGACTTTTTCCTATTATAATGACTTTCGCGCCCTTTTAGTCTCTTGAGAAAATGTCGAACGCATTCTTTTTTATCTTTACTTTTTTTAGATTTATGTTCACCGCCCCTATTTTCCATTAGAACACCACCTGCAAGGAGGACTTTCGCAACAGTATTAACTCTTTTTTTGGAGATACTCAGTGCAGCAAGAAACAACTTTTGACACACCTGCGTTGCTTTGTTGTCGCGCTTAATAAAATACGAGACACTATGTCACTACGATGACACGATGGCATTCACGTCAGCCGATCTATGACGAGCAATAGGAGCGACGGATAACATATGGCACAGTCTAACGTCTTGGTTAGTTTTGATCGAATCTGCATAAAATTTCTGCCTTAGGGTTTGGATGTGCCGTTTTCTAACTGTAGCACACTGAAATGATTTCCCATTATGTTGGCAACGCCTTTCGAGTTGAAGCAGTGTTGGATCGGGATCACCATACCTGTAAAATGCAAAGAAACTAGCGTAAAAAAAATATATTTATATCAAACGACACTAACATAGCCAGTGGGACCACCCCCCAAACCCCTTAAAAGCAAGCAATCGAAAAACTAATGTGTAAAAATAAAATTATTATTTATATAAAAGCAATGTAACCAGTAACTAAATCGTATAATATAATTTAAATTTTTACATACCTTGATGACTGTTTAGCCTGGCGTTTTGTCACATTTTTTATGCGGCGTCTAGAACCTTTATTTCCCTGCTCTACGGTGATCATTTCTTCATCCATATTGCACGTGGATCGTCGTTAATCGTCAATATTTCCGGAAGCAAACCAGTACTATTCCCACAAGAGTTGGCGAATAACTGATCGCTGATCGTCACTCAACGAACGCCTTTAACCCCTACCACTCTTTAGTTAACGGTCAACGCGAGGCGGTCGCGAGTTCGCCAAGTGTATCGTTAGGCTACGGTTACTATGCATGCGAATTCGTACGAAATTTTGTTCTTACGTGTTCTGGCGAACTGGTCGTCAGAGCAAGGTGGTTACACTGTGGACGCATTTTGATCGTCA
The DNA here is from genome assembly GCF_040954645.1 of Diabrotica undecimpunctata. Taxonomy (NCBI): domain Eukaryota; kingdom Metazoa; phylum Arthropoda; class Insecta; order Coleoptera; family Chrysomelidae; genus Diabrotica; species Diabrotica undecimpunctata. Next base: position 40,833,694 of record NC_092811.1, on the reverse strand, counting down.
GTACGTTTCTGCCACCCAGCGAAAATGGACGAACTCGATGATCTATATTTTTTGGATAATCCTTTATTAAAGTTATTAATTTTAAATAGTGGAAAATTTGAGCACGTGAGCCAGTTGTTTAGCGGTAGAGACGACAAAGGAGAGTTTCGTATGTTGTTTCGAGAGATATGGGACCAACCAGAGAAGTTTTTCGAGTACTTCAGGATGACACCTGAAACTTTCGACTACATACTAAAGGGGATTGAAAAAAGGATCGAAAAGTTCTCCAATTTTCGCGAATGTATTTCGCCAAAACACAGACTGGCTGTAACTTTAAGGTAAGAAAAAGATGAACTACAGTGTATACTATATATTTAGTTCTTTACTTCAATAACAATTTGAAATATTCAATAATAAAATAAAATACAAAAAGTTAAATTAAACGCAGCAAAATTGAACGAACAAATAGCGCTTAGTTTTTAATAATGTTTGTCGTCCGGTGTTACATTAGAAAAGTACAAAGTAAGGTCATCTTGTTGACTATCACTCGTCGATGAATAAGTGGAAAATGTATGAGTTGGATGGTGAATTGGTTGTGGTGTATATTTACCTCCAAATCTTTCCTCCTCTTCACAAAAAACTTGTTGGAGTTTAGTCCTCACGTACAGTTTTCTGTCATCTGGCACTTTCCTCAAATAAGGTAGTATGCTCATCAGAAAATGATAGTCCGGATCGTCGTTTCGTGGAGATTAATTTCTTTTCTTGATCATTCAAAGTTTCTCTTCTTCAAAATCCATCAATTTTCTGACGATAGTGGCATTATTTATCTTCGCTACTTTTTTCTTGGGTGCAGAAAATGCTTGTGGTGGCGTTGTTTCATCCACTGTGTTATGAGGTGATACGAGAGTTTTTGTATGTGAATCTGGTTCGTCTTCAGCGGAATCAGGGGGAAAACTAAAAGGTGAATTATGGGTGTCTTCTTCACTATCAGATGTTGGCTGGGTGGGTCTCGGGACATTACCCTGCAGTTGTCTTTTTTGAAATTGGTCCTTTAAAAACTTCATGCTTCTAAAATAGGCCCACTTAGACTCTTTGATGATTCCTCCTTCGTCTCCGCTTCGTTTTTCAGCATACTTGCTCAATTCCTAGCGAAACGTGTCCCTCAAACCTCGCCACTTAGTTTTGGCTGTTTCACCTGAAATTATTGAAATGAGAACCAATTAATCTTTTTTTCATTTGTAACCTACTATTATTTTAGTGTATTGAATTATTGTTTTGTTAAATAATGTTGATTTAGTGTGTAGTAGATTTGTTTCTTATTTCAGATTTCTGTCTACTGGGATGTCTTTTCGAGCACTTAGCTTCTCATACAGAATTTCCCACTGCGGTATTCGAAGCATAGTTTACGACACATGTCAAGCTATATGGGAATGCTTCTGCGGTACACATATGTCGTTGCCAACTACAGAGGAATGGAAAAACATCGCGAGTGACTTCTACAACAAATGGAATTTTCCCAACTGCATTGGTTGCATAGATGGCAAACATATTCGCATGAAATGCCCAAAAAAAACTGGGTCGACATATTTTAACTACCAGGGCTATTTTTCAATTGTACTGCAAGGAGTAGCCGATGCAAAGTACAAGTTCATTGCTGTTGAAGTTGGGGGATACGGTAGGCAAAGTGACGGGGGAACATTTTCAGATTCAAATATTTATCAACAGTTGGAAGCAAGAACTCTAAACATACCAGAGAATGAAAATATTCCGTCAACTAACATTCCAGCACCCTATGTTCTATTGGCTGATAATGCTTATCCTCTGAAAACCTATTTATTGAAGCCGTATTCAAGACAAAGACTTGGTATTGAAGAACGGATTTTTAACTATAGACTATCAAGAGCTAGACGGTGTGTGGAATGTGCCTATGGTATTCTGGTATCCAAGTGGAGGTGTTTAAAAACCGAACTGCAAATCGATCCAGATAAAGTAGACATCGTAGTTAAATGCGTTTGTCTTTTGCATAACATAATCGTTGATAAGGAAGGACTGAGTTCTCTTGATATTCCTGCGATGGGACTTGAACCCAAAAACAATGCTCCAGTTTCACGGAGATATAATAACTACGGAAGAAGCGCAAATGATGCTAGAGAAACTTTGAAAACTTATTTTGTTAGCCCAGCAGGTGAGGTTCCGTATCAATATGACCTAGTATAATAATCTCCAGCTCTATAAGATTTGTTATTGATGGGTGAAATGTTAACATTATAACTCTACTTGCTTAGGTAATTTACTTGCTTTATGATTATGTGTAAATTAATATATTCGTAACTAATGTATGTGTAATCACAAACAAATTCATAAACTTTGCTTACTGCTGGTGTCGAGTTGTGATGCAACCTTCTCCCAACTTTGCCGACAAACATCTCTGTTGTGGTAATGTTTTTCCCTCATGTTCCACAAACACTTGTTCTCTTGAACACATCAATTAATTTTTCAATGTCCATGGTGGACAGTCCGCAGTTCCTAGAACAAAACATCCATGTAAATGTTATTGTTTTTAAACATCCATAGTTGAAAGGTTTAACGCAAAAAAGGAATTAACAAATTAAACATCCATGTTTGTTAACATCATAATTCTACTTGATTAGGTGTAATTCGCTAAAAAATTCTTAATAAAAAAAGAAAACTTTACTTACTGCTGGTATGTGTCGCAAAACAGCCGCTATTCGGAACAATTCGTACGAAAATAACAAAGTTGTTTGAACTCTCAAATCGTACTGACGACGACGCACGTATTCTGACGAGGAAATCGCATCCACTGTAAACACTTCCATTGAAAAGCATTTATTTGTTTGTTCAAGCGAATTCGTCAGAACACGTAAGAACAACATTTCGTACGAATTCGCATGCATAGTAACCGTAGCCTTACAGTATTGTCAGATGCACCACTATTTTGCCGTATTTCTGAATATAACGAATTACTGGATATAGCCACTTTTGATCGCAAAAGTAGGATATAGCTACATTTGGTGCAAAATGCCGACTTTATATGCGATTTTAAAATAAAATAGCTCATTTTGAACGCTAATGAACGTGCCATTTGATAGATCTTGTAAAACATAGCCGAAAATCACAAAAAAGCATAATTTGGAAAAAATGGATATAGCCCCTTTTGAACGCAAGCTCCTCAATTAAAACCTAACCATTTATTTTATAATGGAAAAAATATGTTACGTGCGTATTATTGGGCTACAACCTTATACAATGTGTTGTACGTACTGTATAAAAGTTGTTCTGGAAAACATTAAATACATTTTCGATAATAAACATATTTTATTTTATTCGATACAAACTTAAGTGAGTAGCTCTCGTATTTCATTATTATTAATAATTACAGTTTTGCTGTTTCAAATGTTAATTTAAAATAAATAGACGTTATTTCGAAATTCCATTTATTACTCATTTCTCCGAAATTAATTAACAAAGTACATATGTAAATAGTGCAAGTTAAAATCCATTATTAATTAAAAATTCCCTAAATTCCACAAGGGGTTATATTCATCCACAAAACAGATACCCAAAAAATATTAACCCAAAACAAATAAAAGCATAATACAATTTGGTTATTGGGCTATGTATATATGTAAAAGTTTTGTCAATAATTCTAATTTTAAAGTAGTAAAATTTCAAATTTTAACTTAATTAAACAAACAACTAATAAAATGACAGTTTTCAAAATCAAAAAACCAATTAATTCTTTACAGTAAATATTAATTTACTCTAACACACATTGTAATTATTATTTATGGATATTTTGATATGGATATTTAAAAAAAGTAAAGTTTTTAACAAATTAATGAAATTTAATTTAATTATCATGGACATAAAGGACATTGTGTATGGAGTTTTATTATGCGAAATACTACTTTATTTGTTCATACTAGAGCATAGGACTTCCGTAAAATTCTCAAGTACACATAAGCTTATTACCAATTAGTATAAATGCCCTTGTAGATAGTACAAACTCATCACCGCAATAAAAGCAGGAATTTTAAAATAGACCCAAACTTATCATTGACTTACCTGCACCCCGTGGCAGGTAAATAGTTGCAAACCACTAAGGTTTGTTAATTTAAAAGAATAACCCAAGTCCGAATGCAAATTACTAAAATAACGAAGTTGGGGACTATTTCGGATACAACCGGAAATAACATATGCTTAAAAATATTTTCATTAAATGATCACTATTAAAAACTTATAAAGCTGAATTTTCAGATTTCAAATCCATTTAGATTTGCAGGTATGGTACGGTTCTAAAAGGGCCAATGTCAAAATTCTTCGAAATTGAGTTTGGCAGTGATTCTTACTAGGAAATAGTTTATTGTGTAGAAAGGCCGTAAGTCTATGGACTGTCATAAACACTGTATTGAAATTCCACCAAGCCCAATGTAAATTAATACAATGTTTTATATTTTTTATAAAAACGGCTACAGTAGACATAGAATCGGAGTTCCGGAGGTTATTTCATTGTAGAACGGCCTAAATCTATATCGACCCTTCTAACAAAAAATATTTTCCTGCTCTGTTGACGTCGGCCAAGTAATCGAGTGAGCAAAATGTGGTTCGCCCAAAATCTACTGTAGCTAAATTCATCAACTGATGTGTGTTAAGTGTCTGGATCTATGTCGGATCTATGTAAAAGGATTGTCCAGCTCGGTAGAGAGTTGAATATTCAAGAATTTACTGCTTTCGTTAAGGAGATGTTTTTTTGATAATTATTTCTAACACATGTTACTGTTACAACTAACCTGTTACTGTATAATGGATATCTCATAAAAGCAGGTGTTAAAGACAAAATTTAATTGCAATGGATAGTATAGTTTTTATATAACATCATTTTGCAGATAAGATACATTATGTATAACTCATGTCATTTAGTCAGAGTATTGAGAGTTACAATATCTCGGCCACGTTATGAGAGGGATAAATATGTGTTGCTAGAAACCATAATGCAGGGAAAACGAAGTATTGGAAGAAGACGCATCTCCTGGCTCAACAATCTGAGAAAGTAGTATAATTGCAGTTCCGTCGACTTGTTCAGAGCTGCAATCTCAAAAGTGAAAATAGCTGTGATGATTACCAACCTCCTTAGAGGAGACGGTACCTAAAGAAGAAGAAGTCAGAGTATACAGATACATGTATATCAGCTTTTGCTGACTATTGTCATCGGACCCACTTAACTCCAGCAGTGAGAATTCGGAATTGATTTGTTAACCTCTTTTTCAGGTAAATCTGACGCAAACTCTAATTTTTGGAATCCAAGTTGCTTGTTACCGGTCATATCTTGTTTTGACACCACTTGCAGCCTCACGTAACGGAAGCGCAGCAGCTGTTTCTGATATCGCACAAGAAGAGAATCATTCCGTGAATCAAAACTACGATAGTAGTTCTGATCATTTGGTGAAAAACAAGAAGTACAGTAAACGAACAGAAGTCCATTTGATTGTAGACGTTATTGGGGTATATACCTTGACCAGGAGATAAATGCCGATTAACGAAAAAACAAAGAAGACATCAATAAAAGTGGGAACAAGTATAAGGGAGAGTCTTAAAACTGCGGAAAAACGGCACCAATAATCAAAAGGTAATGTTGTTCCTGCCAAGCATTTAAGAATCTTGAAAATGTAAGCTAAAATGTAATGGAAAGTTTAGTGGGCAAGAGAGATTATGTATTTTTGAGAATTTCTATGAACTCTCAGCTAAAGCGCAAAACGCACATCTTGAAATTATTATCGAGGAAGTAATAAAGGAGGTTGAGCGGTTAAGAAAATCAACAGAAGATAGTAGAAGAAAGTACTCTAGAAGGTATTTTTTCATCGAAGGCCATAACAGCAGGATAGAAGTATGTAAATAATGTATATAAGTACTCCCGATTTAACTGAGAAGAAGTTCGGGGTGCTTTTTGAAAAAACAAAAACAGAAATAGTGAGTCAGGAATATGTACGGTGGACCAATAAGGAAAGCCTTCTTCTTCTTCTTCCTAAGCCGTCCTTATTAACGGAGGTTGGCGACCACATTTTTAAAAGCTTCTCTGTCTTTTGCAACGTGGAATAATTCGTCTACAGTCATGTTTGTCCAGTCCCGAATATTTCGCAGCCATGACTTCCTCTTTCTACCTATTCCCTTTTTGCCATCGACTCTACCCTGCATGATGACCTGCAGAAGGCTATATTTATTATTTCTTAGTATGTGTCCAAGGTATGCAGTCTTGCGTACTTTTATCGTTCTCAACAATTTTTTGTCTCGACCCATTCTCCTCAGCACTTCCTCATTGGTGACCCTGGCAGTCCATGGGATTCTCAACATTCTCAGGTATATCCAAAGTTCAAAGGCTTCAATTTTTTTAACTATTTGCGCTTTTAGTGTCCATGTTTCTACCCCGTACAATAGTTGCGACCAGACGTAACATTCAACAAACCTCAGTCTCAGCGCAATATTCAGATTTTTGTCACAGAACAATTGTTTGAATTTTAAGAACGCTGCCCTTGCCATTTCTATTCGTACCCGGATCTCTTGGTCTGGATCTAATTCTGTGTTGATGTAAGCTCCCAGATATTTATATTTTGTCACTCTCTCTATTTGCTGTCCACCAAGAGTTAGTTGTTCATTATTTATTGGACTCCTTGATACTATCATAAATTTGGTCTTATCTGTGTTGATGTCAAGTCCCATTTGAATGCATTCACTATTTATTGCATCTAGTAAAGTTTGTAGATCTTCTATACTCTAGCCATAATTAGCGTGTCATCTGCAAATCTCATGGTGTTTATGATTTCTCCATTAATTCTTATTCCCTCTTTTCTTTCCCATAAGGCTTTTCTGAATATGACCTCTGAGTACACGTTGAAAAGCGTCGGAGACAAGACGCATCCTTGCCTAACCCCTCTCGCAATCGGTATATTATTTGTTTCTATATCCTTCACCTTTACTAGTGCTTTCTGGTTCCAGTATATAGCCTTAATAAACTCAATGTCTTTTTTGTCTAAATTGATGTTTTTTAATTCATCTATTAACTTCATATGCTGCACTCCGTCAAAGGCCTTCCTAAAGTCTATGAAGCATACATATGCACTCTTGTTATATTCCCGACATTTCTGCAAGAGTACCGTCAACGCAAATAATGCCTCTCTTGTACCCATGCCTCCTCTGAAGCCAAACTGAGTTTCATCTATCTGCTCCTCCATTTCTTATAAATTCGGTTTTGAACAATTTTCAAGAGAATATTTAAAGGGTGGCACATTAGGCTTATCAATCTATAGTCATTACATGATTTGGGATTGTTGTTTTTTGGTAGAGGTAAAAATATCGATTTAAGCCATTCTTCCGGGATGTTGCCCTTTACATATATGTGGTTGAGAATTCGGGTGAGTCTCTTTATATTACCGTCATCTAAGGCTTTTAACAGTTCAACTGGAATTTGATCAGGACCCGGTGCTTTTCCTTGTTTTGCATTCTGTAGGGCATTCTTTACTTCTGAGGGTAAAATTTGTAGGTATTGTTTTTTTTTTTTCACCTATATCTTGTTCATTTTCTCTCTCGTCATGGAAAAGATGGATTATATATTGTTCCCATACTTCCTTTATTTTGCTCTCTGCAGTAAGTATTTCTCCATTATTATCTCTTGTTATGAGTGTTCTTCTTTGTCTGGTGTTTCCTGTAAGTGGTTTCATTTTTTATGTAAGTTTGAGGTGTCATGTTTGTTGCTGAGTTCTTCCAATTCCTGGCATTCTTTGTTCATCCATTCCTCCTTAGCCTTTCTGATTTCATATTTGATTTTATTATTGGGAATAAAATCAAATATGAGGAAAGGGAGAAAAGCCTGAGAACCGCCAAAAAATGTCATCTGGAGATAAAGAACGAATAAAGCCCTAGATAAATATGGTCCTGACATATCAGAGTCACTATTTACGATATCATGCTTAACTGCTCTCATCTTTCAATATCACAGATGTAGGTATCGCCTTTATGTATTCATCAACATTGTTTTGATGATAAAATTGAGCCAACAAGTTCGTCAATTTACAAAAAAATTTTTGCGAAGGAATTAAATTTATCTTTTCACAAGCCAAGCAACGATACATGCGGTAAATGTGAGAAATAGGACCTCATTAAGACCTCATGTAAGGTAGAAGATGAACTTTGACCTCCAAAAATGTCTCCCTACACCATTACTAAAAAACAACTACTCCTTTTACAAAAGGAAACTTTAGACACTAAACGTAACTCCTTTTTGAATTGAATGCTACAAGCAACTCATCCATCTGTTACTTACGGAACGAAACTCTTGCAAACCGTGGTAGGTGTCAAATTGCATCTTGTATATTTGCTTACTTGAAGAATATTCCCGAGAGCATAAAAAATTATATTTTATAGTGACTGTTGTCTAGGCCAAAACAGAATCATGTATCTTGCTGTAATGTCCCTACTTAGTATTGAATACTTCCGTAATGAAGGACGACATGTTACTATAATACATAAGTTTTTGGTTGCAGGACACAACCATATGGAAGCTGATATGATTTATGCAACCATAGAAAAATCTAATTGAGTAACAACTGCTTATATTGATATCCCTAGGGACTGGGCTAACTTTGTAAGGTTGGTTTTAAGAAAGTCTCCTATTATTGTCAACGAAATAGAGCGAAACCAGTTTTTAAACTTCAAAGCAGTGCTGGCAAACTACTATCAACACAGAAAAGTCAATACCAATGGAGACTCAGTACCTTGGAAAAAGATATATATTCTGCGTTACAGCTGAGATAGTCCAGCGACATTTTTTTTACAAAACATCATACGAGGCGGAATCTGAATTTATGAGTGTTGACTTAGTTCAGAAATCTAGGCGCCTCTTCGCTACCAGGCCTAAAGATGAAATGCACGGTAATATATCAGATTTAGCGAAAAATGCAACTTTTTTAAAACATTGTTTTGCGTGGTCCGTTTAAATTTGTGGTGACTTGAAGAGCATTTTTTAGTATTTAAAAAAGTATTAATTTACCATAAGCACCGCACTAAGGGACAACCCATATAAAACAAAGATTATAAATAAATAAAAAATGCCTTCCTTGCATTACAATTGTACATTTTTGTTATATACGAGTATTTTGACTGTGATTTCATATTTAGTGTTACTGTCGTACGGCCGTAGCGTCCTCCTGGTTTTCAGGGGTTTCTGGACGATCTACGGCCGCCGCTCTCGAAGAGGATCTCAAGTTTCGAGAGTCCATCTTCGTATTTAAGGAGTTGATTGAGATACCGGCCGTTACGGGCAAGAAGTTCCGCCGAGCCTTTGTGGTAGGTGAGGGGACACCGGCAATCAGAATTCTCTAACAGTTCGAGCTTTCTTACAGACACAATATTCTTACACTGACTTATATGTATTAGAATTCTGATGCGTGGTGTATATCTCAAGTTTCACAAAGATGTCGGCCTTCTCGCTTCGTGTAGCCGCGTTCCCTCTCCTCGAGAGAGGTACAAGAATGCCGGCAATGTCGACTCTTCCTGCTGGCAGTCGCTTCGTATAACTACCTTTTTGTTAACAGTAATTCCTATAGTTACTATTTACATAAGGTTTCGGAGACAAAGTGTTACTGCAGCTCAACCTGTTTGGAAAAGCAATTACAAGTCCTCGTCGGGGCTTTTATTCGCTCTTTACCGTGACAGGCCCAAATAACGCTGTGGTCAGTTCGACACGATTTGAAGTAGTTCTAAGACCAATGTCTTTTCTATCTCAGAAAGTCGTGTTCTACTGTCAGGAAGCGTTTTGTAGTCGACACGCCGGTTCTCGTACACTTGATGATTTAACTTCTAAAGTGGATAACCATTATTGGGTATTATTCTTCAATTTTGGACGTCTTCGACGATAGCAGAATATTGGTTAATTAATAAAACTCAAAGGTAGCTTGGTAGCGCACCGGACCAACAAGGTCTTTCGAGGCTAGTAGTGTATGACGACTGGATCCTGGATCGGAAGATGTGCTGCTCTTTTATACACATCATGTCTGAGAATTTTCAGCACACTTCCGCCGAGACCAATGACAGCGCAGTTAATAACGAGCGCTGTGGTTGGCCGGCCAAAGTAACAATCTTTGTCATGATTGGTTACCTTGGCGACATTACCTCTACATATTTTTATACAAAAGCTTATTGATCAGTGGCGTAGAAATGAAAAATAAAACAAAATAAAATATTTTTTTAAATGTTCCATAGGCAAGAAATAAACAAATTTTCTAATAAAAACAAAACGTCAGAATCTTATCACAAAAAATCTTACTCCAACAATGTTTTCAAGTTATTTATTCATAACCATGTACTTCATTAAAATGCTCATTTGAAGAAAAAGATGGAAAATCAGGACACATCGTGCAAAAATTTGATGTTAGTTTCCTTTGCTTCTCATTTGCGGAACATACTTAACACTTTCTCTTTCGTCTTGTTCCTTCCTTTTTTGACTGAGAGGCCGTAACGTGCTTATGAGATTTTTCTTTAGCCGGATTCTTATAAGTTATATCCAGTTTTTGGTAAGACGGTGAATGTTTTTAAAGAAAGTCATTCACTAACTATTTCTAAAAATCCACTAAACTAATTTGTTTGTTATGTGCAATTGTATAAAACATTTTTGCATTTAGTACCATGCGTTGGATCATATGAAAACCAACTTTTTTAAACCACGTGTAACCTTTTCTAGTAATATCGTAGGACTAAATATCTTGATCTACATCATCCACTGCTATTATATGTTGGTTGTAGCGTTCAACCACTTCAGGTTTTAGAACTGATATATTCATGCTGGTTTTAATTGATTACGTTCTCTTTCGATAAATCCTGCTATAAGTTTTTTAGTTAGTACATACACGTCCCTTTTATCTTTAAAACGTACCATTAGAATGTCGTCGAGTATTTCGTCGAAGGAGAAAATCCGCTAGGCATAATGATGTCTTTATCATTTTTTGTATTTTTCTTCTGCTAATAACCCTTAGTGGTTAAAGAAAAATAAATAAAAAACAATAATAATTATAGGTAAATTGACGTCCCTAATTTTAAATTTATATTTTTGTTGTGCAATATTTTTATATTTATTAATAATCATTGGTTGTATTCAATAAATATAGAAGTAATAACCATTACCTAAATAGAATTATTGTAGGAAGAAACAAATATTTTAATGATAACACCATATCGACATTCTATTGCACACATTAATGCAATCTCTTTACCCAAAAGAGAAAGCAGCGGAAATTGACGTAAATTCGTAAAAAGACGAACGTATTTCAAAAATCAGTTCGCTAAGCCAGAATGGCATATCGAACGTACTTTTAAAACATAGCAAACATGAACTATTGTAAAAACTGACAATACTCTTCAATGAAATTTTTTAAAACAACCAGAATTCCTGTCGAATAGCAGAAAAGTTTTATAAAACATCCTGTCAAAACCGACCAAAGAACCAGATCGAATAATTATAGCGGTATAAACTTACGCTGCGTAACATTGAAAATATTAGAGAAAAGATAATTAAAATAAATTTAATATGATAAAATCGATGACTTTGAAAAACGATGCAAAACGTTCCTGATTTCAGTATCACTAACGGGTAATGGCTACATTTTCATTTGTGGAATTAAAAGAAATTCTAATATGGTAAGCTACTGAAGTAAAGTAATTATTGAAATCGTTTGATGTAATCGCGCTTGGACAGACTTTTTTATTTTATAATTTATTTATGTGATAATTTATATCTTTCCATCTGGCATAAGCCATTTTTTTCTTATATGTTATTGTTGATTTATATTGCTTCTTAAACTTATTATAATCATTTTAATCTTTTGTAACATCAGCAATTATTATATATTGACTGTGAAAAGATTTTCTCGCATTACTTTTAATTTATCATCAAACCAAGAGATCGGAGCTTTACTATGGCATTTTTGTTATACAGTTTTTCTACGGCTCCAATAATTTTTCTGGAATTAAAGTGGGTATTTTAAAAAACGATAAAAGTGTTTCAAATTATATGGAATATCCCGTAACTTAGCAGTATTTTGTTAAGTGACCCCAGAAATAGGAAATGGAATATAAACTAGAATAAGAGATATGATTAGGTGATGAGAAGGTAGAAAATCTGAAGTTTTGTCAAGTAGTCCTACCGCCTTCTCTGCGAAGAATCTTGCGTATTCCATATGTAACAGAAAAAATATATTAAAGACAGACGACAGATTAAGAAGGAGTAAGTAAATAGATCCAAAGACGGCTTCTAAACATCGTTAACCTTACAGTAGTCGCGCACAAACTCTCGCTCCATGATCAAAATTTTATATGAAATTTTTATCATGTTAAAATTATGGAAATTACACGGCAGACACAATCGAAAAACCTCTAGAAACTATCAGAAATAGAGTTTTATCTCAGAGAAAAGCTGCAATAGAATTTGAAGTACCAGTAAGTACTTTAAAAAATAGAATAAAAAATCGGTATACAAAACAATATGGTGGTCAGAAAATCAAAAACAAAAACTGGAATGGCAGCAAAACTTTGGATGCATTTGATGCAATTGAAACATGGCAGCATTGGAAGAAACACTGAGCAGCCGATCAATCAAGCCAATAATCAGATTTGCGTAACACAGAACAAAAATCTACAAAATGAGGTCCTTGGAGACGTTAATAACGAAGTTGTACTTGGCAGTGCCTAGACCAAGAAATCTATGAACAAGCGACCATTGCTGCAGCTGGGTCTAGTGAATTGCCTAAACATAAGATGGTAAAACAAAACAAAACGCTTCAATAAAATACAAGATATTGGAAACATTGCAGATACTACGTCTTATTCTGCATCTAATGAGAGAAATATGAATAATGCAGATCTACAAGAGTTTTCCATTCGAGTTGGAGACTTCGTAATTGTATCCAACTGCTTGGGCAGCTTTCCAGGAAAACTCGATGGATTTGTAAGAAGTAGTAATAACTGTTACGGTTGGGTGCAAGTAATGGTACTAGGTGAAAGAAGTTTATGGCAATGGCCCTAAATCGGCGTAAGAAAATCCTACCACTTGGGTAATAATGATTTCACAGAGCCATTGGAACTTATATAGAGATAACCCATATTTCTTTCCAAATTAAAAAAAAAAGCTTGTGAATCGTTTTATTGTTCAGTTTTTTATAAGAAATTGTGTTTTTTGTAAACTTAGTGCCCTAGGTAGAGTTTCATGTTAGTTGTAGTTTTTTTTTGTTCGAAATTAAAATAAATTTTTTTTATAACTAACAAAATGTTTGTTTCTGATTCATCTTGTAGGATGGCTTTAGCCCAAACAATAACAAGCACAGAGAATAAATGTTGAATGTTGCTTGAGACAACGTCACCCGACACTAGCAAGTGACTTTGCACACTACATATTTATTTTTTATAATAAAATAAGCGCTTCTTTGTGTTTTAGTGTAATTTTTGAAAAAAAGTAGTCAAAAACTCAAATACAAATAAATAAAGAAACATACTTTTATATATTCAGAATACTAAAATCTATATTTAAACTTCGAAAGTTAGCCAAAGTCACCCGAAATTACGGTGACTTTTACGCATTTTTTGTTGTAATTTTTTTCTATTTCCAAACTCTCAAAAGAAAGGCTATTTTTTAGAGAATGTTTGGCTAGAGCTGTTGAGTTTAATGCATTGGTCTGTACACTATGTTTGTGTGAAACAATTCTTTTATGTAGTTATTGGTATGTTTGCCCAACATATATTGAATTATAGTCTTTACAATTTATTTTATAAATAACATTTGATTGATGGTCTTTATTAACAATGGTTTTAAATTTTGAAAAATGTTTTCCTTATGTTTTTGATGATTTATGTCCAATATTAATACATTTGCCGAAATTTTTGACGTTTGTTCAGAAAATTCATTAATGTATGGTAAAATAGGGTTGTAACATTCTAGTGGATAATTATTTTTTTCTAAAATATCTTTAACTTCTCAATCTAATCTTCAATTTGTGGAATGGTATTGTGGACTAGATAGCTTAATTGCTCTGTCAATTAGACTGAACACAACACCTCTTTTATGGGCTATAAGTGCGTTGGTATTACAATTTAAATATCTTCCCGACCAAACATCTTTTGTAAACCAGTTAGTTGTTATCATTCAGTTAGTGTTGTTATATTCGAAGCTTAAATCAAGAAAAGTAATTTCACTATTTTCTTCTAGTACATAAGTAAATTAAATGTTATTATGAAAATTAATTAACATTTGAAAAGTATGATCGATTTCATGATCCGGAATGCAGAGTAAGCAGTCATCAACATATCGTTTGTAGAAATGTATGTTGTACTTCAATTTAGAGATGATTGTTGTTTCTTATATTCCCATTATTAAGTTTGCCATTGGTGCTGAGATAGGCGAACCCATGGCCACTCCAGAAATGTGAGAATAGTATTCATTTTCATGTTTGAAGAACGTTGAATTTATGCAGAATTTTACACCCTTTAGGAAATCTTCAAGAGGAAGAGAAGTACGTGTTTGGATATCATTCCATCTAGTCTTGACATTGGTTAAAGCTATTTCAATTGGGATGTTAGTGTATAATGATTTTACGTCGAAAGATATAAGTTTGTGATTACATAGTTGGTACAGATTGTTTTGAAATAAAATTGTGAAAATCCCATGGATATATAGGATTCATACACTATCAATTAAATGAATGAAAGCTCATAAGTTCCAAAAAATACAAAAACGTCACTTTAAATAATACTTTAAATATATGAACATTGTAGATTTAACCCGTTTTCGATTGTAATTATTAGTTATCCATCCGTCTAATGGAGTGGTAATTTATATTCGAAAATGTTTCTAAAATATTTTTGTTTCGTGTATTAAAAAACCAAACAAAAATTAATAAACTTGTAATAATAGGAATATTGCGTGCAAACAGAACTCCCAGTAACAGGCAGCATCTAGGCCCAAAACAGCGGGCGAAACAGAACGACAAATAATACTTTTTTATGTCTCACCTTATTGGCCTTAATAAAAATATATGAAAGTGTATACATGTCACTATCAACTGTAATTGAATATGTTTGCTACATATTTGGGCCAAGCTTTCAGCCGTACACAAAACATAAAATGTCTCATTTGTCTGAAGTAACGAACAATTTTCTCTTTTACTTTTTGATGAGATTGTATCGTGGCAGCATCTTTTTGGCATAAAAATGCGAATTGTAAACAATCTTTGCTGCCTGTTATACCGTTCGTTTGCTTTTTTTAATAAGTCTTTATTTATTTTCCTACAGGCTACGACATGTATTTCTTGGGTAAAGTTAATTTTGTTTTTACGGAACAGGAGCAATCTGAATTTTTATTAGTAGGGATAACTGTAGATATGTTAAACAAAATTATGCATATGATGTTTTAAGTATAAATACGAAAATTCATACATTATTAATTTTTTTCCAACCATTTTTGATGCTTTCTTGCTTTATATAAATTATGAAGTTTATTATAAACCACATTTGCAAAATAATCCTTTATTTCTCGTTTAGATCTCAAAACCGCAAATCATTTTTAAAACAAAGTTTGTGAAATTCACTCAATTCGAACGACAAAACGTCAAACAAAAATTTATTTTGCAATTATGTTTTGTTTTTAAGTGTAGAAGATGTTTCAGGTAAACAGCTCCACAATAATTGGGGCTAAATTATACCGCTGAAATATAAACAGCTCCCTACCCTTTTCTTCTTCCTGTATGTGCTCTTCCTCTATGTGCGAGATTTTTTTCTTCTTTATTGTTTATGTCATAAGTTTTTTGTAAGTTTTCACATAATTTGTATTATCTGCAATTTATTTTATTCTTTATTTTTGATCAATTGTCTTTTGAGTGCTCTGCAAGCTCTATTTAGATTTGCTTTATCTTCTGGATACGTAGTAAGCTGCCATCTCTTTTGCAGTTTTCTGTTTTACAATATAAGTGTATTCATGTGAGCAGGAGACCTTACGAAAGTAAGACCAAGACCAAGAGGAAGACCACAAATGAGATGGGTTGATGACATTAAAAGAATAGCCGGAACAATTGGAAATAATTTGCTCAGGATAGAGACCGATGGAAGAAGTTGGGAGAGGCCTGGTAATAAATAAATCTAGAAAATTAATGGCTGGAAAAGTAATGTCATTTATAAAAATAAGGAAAATAAGAGGACCCCATACTGAACCTTATGGTAATCCACATGCAATGCTTTTGTGACTAGAGTATCATTTGATTGGCTGGTTGTTTCCTATTCTTAAGTTAGATTGGAACCAATTCAAAGAAATACCTCGAAAGTCATATTTTGTTACAGGAGAGAAATCATTATTGGTAGAAAGCATAAGTGTGCCATCATGAACTGAACTAAGACGATAATACCTAGCAATTGCGGTATATTTTTCTACAAAACAAAGGCTCGTTGAATTCAAGCCAGTGCTCGCTAACCGCAACTGTCAAGTGAAATTCTAATTCCTCTAGAATCAAAAATATTTCATCTGTTTTATATTTTATAGAAAGAATATTAATCTGAACGATATTAAAGTTGTCATCACTAAAATAATTTGAGGATTCTAGTTCTACAAAACACGTCATATTATTTAAAAATTTCCGTTTTGGAGAGGCAACGGAATAGTAGTTTCGGTGACTTTCCTTTGATTTTTGCAGGTGAATAATTCTTTTCGAACTGAGAAAGAACCTAAAAACAGTAAAATCAGCTTCCACCTCCACCAGAAAATAAATATTTCATATACAAAACATCTAAGTGTGACCACACAGTTAACATTTGAATAAAATTATTTATTGATCTAAAAAAAGGATTATGATAATTTGTACCACAGGAGTAGCTAAAAAATTTTACTTGATTTGTTTTAATAACATTTTTATGAGGTCTCTCCTTATATCTTCTTCTTCTCGTGCCACTTCTAGCGGAGATTGGAAATCATCATGGCCACTGCGACTTTGTTAGCAGCGCGCCTAAAAAGTTCAATCGAACTACACCCGAACCATTCACGTAGACTACGAAGCCACGATATTTTTCTTCTTCCCACACTTCTTTTGCCCTTAATTTTGCCCTGCATGATATTTCTTAAAAGTTCGTACTTTTCACCTCTCACAATGTGCCCCAAGTATTCCATCTTTCTAGTTTTTATCTCATTTAGAATTTCGAATCTTTTGTCTAAAGTTTGGAGTACTTGCGTGTTAGTGACGCGGTCCATCCATGATATTCTGAGAATGCGCCTATAGCACCACATCTCGAAAGCTTCGATGTTTTTTGTGGTCAACTGTTTTAGTGTCCAAGCCTCTACTCCATACAACAGGGTAGAAAAGACATAACACCGCAGCATTCGTATTCGTAACTTTATATTGATATCACGATTGCAAAAGAGTTTGCGCATTCTATTAAAGACTGATCTAGCGATTTCTATTCTACATCTAATCTCTTTTGTTTGATCAGTATCGTCTGTGATCCAAGCACCTAGATATTTATAACAGGACACACGCTCAATCGTTGTATTGTCTATTACAAGATTAGCTCTGATGTTCTTTGATTTCGTGATTACCATAAATTTAGTTTTTTTCAAATTAATTTTCAAGCCGTAACTGTTACAGTATATATTGAGACTTTGAACGAGATGTTGTAGTTCTACTAGCGTTCCCGTTAGGAGAACCGTATCGTCAGCATACCTTATATTGTTGATCGTCTCACCATTTATTATCAGACCAAGATCTTCTTCCTCGAGTGCTTGTTCACAAATAGCTTCACTATACAGATTAAATAAAAGTGGCGACAAGATGCATCCCTGCCGGACTCCTCGACGGATTTGAATTTCTTCTATTAGCCTACCCTCAACCTTCACATTTGCTGTTTGATTCCAATATAGGTTGCATATAATTCGAATATCTCGGCTGTCTATATTTTTCTTTATTAGAATTTGTCTTAGTGGTTCATGTTGTACTTTGTCAAAGGCCTTTTCGAAATCAATAAAGAAGGTATAAATTTCTTGGTTCATGTCTAAGCATCTCTGTGAGAGAACGTTCATTGCAAACAGAGCCTCCCTTGTACCCAGCCCTTTTCTGAATCCCATCTGAGTGTTACTGATGTCTACGTCTAATTTCCTATAGATCCTATTATGGATTATTTTCAGGAACAGTTTTAGAGCATGACTCATCAAGGCTATCGTACGATATTCGCTGCATTCCCTTGTATTTGCCTTTTTTGGCAGTAGTATAAAGGTCGAACGGAGCCATTCCCTAGGTATTATTCCAGTTCTATATATTGTGTTAAATAGATCTAGGAGTATTTTAATAGATTCATCGTCCATAAGTTTGAGCAGTTCTACGGGAATTTCATCAGGACCGGGGGCCTTACCACTTTTCGCTTGTTTGATTGCATAATCTATTTCTTCTCTGATTATATCAGGCCCTGTATCATCTGTATATTCGTTTGAGATTTCTTGTCTATCTTTGTCATCAAAAAGTTGTGATATGTATTCTGTCCATCGATTCATTTTTTGTTGTAAATCTGTTATGAGTAAACCATCTGTATCTTTGATCTGTCCTGTCTGTGTTGTGTCTCCTTATATCTGTATCATTAATTTGTTAATATTTATACTCAGGAAACTCTTGTAATTTATTACAAATCAATTCTAAAGTTATTACTATATTCGCATCGTACAAACTGCAGGTAGTTCATTATAATAACATACAGTGTGTAAAAGCCAAATGGAATAAATTCATTATTTAGGTTACTGTACATATTTATAAAAAATCCCGAAACACGTCAAATTTAAATTATAACTTGACATTCTTTAACGTGAAAATGCAACCCCTACCTTCAACCCCCTTAGAATGACAAGTACAACCTCCAATTTTTAAAATACAAAACTTATTTCCCGTTTAGGTCTTGATAATGAGAAAGTGAACAAAAACCATACCAATGTGGTTTCTAGATTGTAACCATTAAAAAACTTTAATGAATTTCCGTGGCAACGTTTTTTAACACGCATTAGTAAATTGTTTTATTTAAGTTGTCAGTATTTTTATTTAAGTAAAAAGTTAGTTTAATTCAATTCTGAAAAATGGTTAGATTAACGAAAATGCATAAAATAACAGTTTTACAAATGATTGGTTACGGAGGTAACACCCGAACACAACAAGACGTAACTCGCCTATTTTATGAGAAATTTCCTAATTTATCGCCTATATTCCAAGGAACAATAAGTAAAATAGAGAAGCAGTTTCGCGAGTTTGGTCATGTAAGGCAGATAAAAAAAGCAGCTGCCAATGCACTGAGTGATGAACTCAAATTAGATGTGTTGCTTGAGTTTCAGGAAAATCCACATACATCGAGTAGACAGGCATCCACTACATTCAATGTTAGCCATACATCGATAGTAAACATATTAAAAGAAAATAAATTGCATCCCTATAAGATGATACCTACTCAGGAGCTCATGGAAGACGATTTTGATAGGAGAACTTTTTTTTGTAAGCAAATGATGGACATGTTGGATAACAATATTATCCAATTAGAAGACGTTATGTTTTCTGATGAGTGTACTTTTTCACTTAACGGTCATGCTAATCGGCAAAATTGCCTCTACTGGGCCACGGAATATCCTCACTGGATGAGAGAAGAACATACTCAATACCCTCAAAAGGTTAATGTTTGGGCAGGGATTGTAGGAAACAATATCATTGGTCCCTTTTTCATTGAGGGCAACTTGAATGGCAACAATTATTTGGCACTACTTCAAAATGATGTCATTCCAACGTTGGCAAATTTATATCCTGATCCAGGAAACCCTCAAGTTCCAGCGAATACGATATGGTTTCAGCAGGATGGAGCACCACCACATTATCAACTTAATGTCCGGCAGTACCTCGATACAATATTTCCCAATCGGTGGATAGGGAGGCGAGGATCGATTGAATGGCCAGCGCGATCACCTGATCTTACATTATTAGATTTCTTTTTATGGAGATATGTGAATAGCCATGTGTACAAAACTAATAAAGGGGATTGAAAAAAGGATCGAAAAGTTCTCCAATTTTCGCGAATGTATTTCGCCAAAACACAGACTGGCTGTAACTTTAAGGTAAGAAAAAGATGAACTACAGTGTATACTATATATTTAGTTCTTTACTTCAATAACAATTTGAAATATTCAATAATAAAATAAAATACAAAAAGTTAAATTAAACGCAGCAAAATTGAACGAACAAATAGCGCTTAGTTTTTAATAATGTTTGTCGTCCGGTGTTACATTAGAAAAGTACAAAGTAAGGTCATCTTGTTGACTATCACTCGTCGATGAATAAGTGGAAAATGTATGAGTTGGATGGTGAATTGGTTGTGGTGTATATTTACCTCCAAATCTTTCCTCCTCTTCACAAAAAACTTGTTGGAGTTTAGTCCTCACGTACAGTTTTCTGTCATCTGGCACTTTCCTCAAATAAGGTAGTATGCTCATCAGAAAATGATAGTCCGGATCGTCGTTTCGTGGAGATTAATTTCTTTTCTTGATCATTCAAAGTTTCTCTTCTTCAAAATCCATCAATTTTCTGACGATAGTGGCATTATTTATCTTCGCTACTTTTTTCTTGGGTGCAGAAAATGCTTGTGGTGGCGTTGTTTCATCCACTGTGTTATGAGGTGATACGAGAGTTTTTGTATGTGAATCTGGTTCGTCTTCAGCGGAATCAGGGGGAAAACTAAAAGGTGAATTATGGGTGTCTTCTTCACTATCAGATGTTGGCTGGGTGGGTCTCGGGACATTACCCTGCAGTTGTCTTTTTTGAAATTGGTCCTTTAAAAACTTCATGCTTCTAAAATAGGCCCACTTAGACTCTTTGATGATTCCTCCTTCGTCTCCGCTTCGTTTTTCAGCATACTTGCTCAATTCCTAGCGAAACGTGTCCCTCAAACCTCGCCACTTAGTTTTGGCTGTTTCACCTGAAATTATTGAAATGAGAACCAATTAATCTTTTTTTCATTTGTAACCTACTATTATTTTAGTGTATTGAATTATTGTTTTGTTAAATAATGTTGATTTAGTGTGTAGTAGATTTGTTTCTTATTTCAGATTTCTGTCTACTGGGATGTCTTTTCGAGCACTTAGCTTCTCATACAGAATTTCCCACTGCGGTATTCGAAGCATAGTTTACGACACATGTCAAGCTATATGGGAATGCTTCTGCGGTACACATATGTCGTTGCCAACTACAGAGGAATGGAAAAACATCGCGAGTGACTTCTACAACAAATGGAATTTTCCCAACTGCATTGGTTGCATAGATGGCAAACATATTCGCATGAAATGCCCAAAAAAAACTGGGTCGACATATTTTAACTACCAGGGCTATTTTTCAATTGTACTGCAAGGAGTAGCCGATGCAAAGTACAAGTTCATTGCTGTTGAAGTTGGGGGATACGGTAGGCAAAGTGACGGGGGAACATTTTCAGATTCAAATATTTATCAACAGTTGGAAGCAAGAACTCTAAACATACCAGAGAATGAAAATATTCCGTCAACTAACATTCCAGCACCCTATGTTCTATTGGCTGATAATGCTTATCCTCTGAAAACCTATTTATTGAAGCCGTATTCAAGACAAAGACTTGGTATTGAAGAACGGATTTTTAACTATAGACTATCAAGAGCTAGACGGTGTGTGGAATGTGCCTATGGTATTCTGGTATCCAAGTGGAGGTGTTTAAAAACCGAACTGCAAATCGATCCAGATAAAGTAGACATCGTAGTTAAATGCGTTTGTCTTTTGCATAACATAATCGTTGATAAGGAAGGACTGAGTTCTCTTGATATTCCTGCGATGGGACTTGAACCCAAAAACAATGCTCCAGTTTCACGGAGATATAATAACTACGGAAGAAGCGCAAATGATGCTAGAGAAACTTTGAAAACTTATTTTGTTAGCCCAGCAGGTGAGGTTCCGTATCAATATGACCTAGTATAATAATCTCCAGCTCTATAAGATTTGTTATTGATGGGTGAAATGTTAACATTATAACTCTACTTGCTTAGGTAATTTACTTGCTTTATGATTATGTGTAAATTAATATATTCGTAACTAATGTATGTGTAATCACAAACAAATTCATAAACTTTGCTTACTGCTGGTGTCGAGTTGTGATGCAACCTTCTCCCAACTTTGCCGACAAACATCTCTGTTGTGGTAATGTTTTTCCCTCATGTTCCACAAACACTTGTTCTCTTGAACACATCAATTAATTTTTCAATGTCCATGGTGGACAGTCCGCAGTTCCTAGAACAAAACATCCATGTAAATGTTATTGTTTTTAAACATCCATAGTTGAAAGGTTTAACGCAAAAAAGGAATTAACAAATTAAACATCCATGTTTGTTAACATCATAATTCTACTTGATTAGGTGTAATTCGCTAAAAAATTCTTAATAAAAAAAGAAAACTTTACTTACTGCTGGTATGTGTCGCAAAACAGCCGCTATTCGGAACAATTCGTACGAAAATAACAAAGTTGTTTGAACTCTCAAATCGTACTGACGACGACGCACGTATTCTGACGAGGAAATCGCATCCACTGTAAACACTTCCATTGAAAAGCATTTATTTGTTTGTTCAAGCGAATTCGTCAGAACACGTAAGAACAACATTTCGTACGAATTCGCATGCATAGTAACCGTAGCCTTACAGTATTGTCAGATGCACCACTATTTTGCCGTATTTCTGAATATAACGAATTACTGGATATAGCCACTTTTGATCGCAAAAGTAGGATATAGCTACATTTGGTGCAAAATGCCGACTTTATATGCGATTTTAAAATAAAATAGCTCATTTTGAACGCTAATGAACGTGCCATTTGATAGATCTTGTAAAACATAGCCGAAAATCACAAAAAAGCATAATTTGGAAAAAATGGATATAGCCCCTTTTGAACGCAAGCTCCTCAATTAAAACCTAACCATTTATTTTATAATGGAAAAAATATGTTACGTGCGTATTATTGGGCTACAACCTTATACAATGTGTTGTACGTACTGTATAAAAGTTGTTCTGGAAAACATTAAATACATTTTCGATAATAAACATATTTTATTTTATTCGATACAAACTTAAGTGAGTAGCTCTCGTATTTCATTATTATTAATAATTACAGTTTTGCTGTTTCAAATGTTAATTTAAAATAAATAGACGTTATTTCGAAATTCCATTTATTACTCATTTCTCCGAAATTAATTAACAAAGTACATATGTAAATAGTGCAAGTTAAAATCCATTATTAATTAAAAATTCCCTAAATTCCACAAGGGGTTATATTCATCCACAAAACAGATACCCAAAAAATATTAACCCAAAACAAATAAAAGCATAATACAATTTGGTTATTGGGCTATGTATATATGTAAAAGTTTTGTCAATAATTCTAATTTTAAAGTAGTAAAATTTCAAATTTTAACTTAATTAAACAAACAACTAATAAAATGACAGTTTTCAAAATCAAAAAACCAATTAATTCTTTACAGTAAATATTAATTTACTCTAACACACATTGTAATTATTATTTATGGATATTTTGATATGGATATTTAAAAAAAGTAAAGTTTTTAACAAATTAATGAAATTTAATTTAATTATCATGGACATAAAGGACATTGTGTATGGAGTTTTATTATGCGAAATACTACTTTATTTGTTCATACTAGAGCATAGGACTTCCGTAAAATTCTCAAGTACACATAAGCTTATTACCAATTAGTATAAATGCCCTTGTAGATAGTACAAACTCATCACCGCAATAAAAGCAGGAATTTTAAAATAGACCCAAACTTATCATTGACTTACCTGCACCCCGTGGCAGGTAAATAGTTGCAAACCACTAAGGTTTGTTAATTTAAAAGAATAACCCAAGTCCGAATGCAAATTACTAAAATAACGAAGTTGGGGACTATTTCGGATACAACCGGAAATAACATATGCTTAAAAATATTTTCATTAAATGATCACTATTAAAAACTTATAAAGCTGAATTTTCAGATTTCAAATCCATTTAGATTTGCAGGTATGGTACGGTTCTAAAAGGGCCAATGTCAAAATTCTTCGAAATTGAGTTTGGCAGTGATTCTTACTAGGAAATAGTTTATTGTGTAGAAAGGCCGTAAGTCTATGGACTGTCATAAACACTGTATTGAAATTCCACCAAGCCCAATGTAAATTAATACAATGTTTTATATTTTTTATAAAAACGGCTACAGTAGACATAGAATCGGAGTTCCGGAGGTTATTTCATTGTAGAACGGCCTAAATCTATATCGACCCTTCTAACAAAAAATATTTTCCTGCTCTGTTGACGTCGGCCAAGTAATCGAGTGAGCAAAATGTGGTTCGCCCAAAATCTACTGTAGCTAAATTCATCAACTGATGTGTGTTAAGTGTCTGGATCTATGTCGGATCTATGTAAAAGGATTGTCCAGCTCGGTAGAGAGTTGAATATTCAAGAATTTACTGCTTTCGTTAAGGAGATGTTTTTTTGATAATTATTTCTAACACATGTTACTGTTACAACTAACCTGTTACTGTATAATGGATATCTCATAAAAGCAGGTGTTAAAGACAAAATTTAATTGCAATGGATAGTATAGTTTTTATATAACATCATTTTGCAGATAAGATACATTATGTATAACTCATGTCATTTAGTCAGAGTATTGAGAGTTACAATATCTCGGCCACGTTATGAGAGGGATAAATATGTGTTGCTAGAAACCATAATGCAGGGAAAACGAAGTATTGGAAGAAGACGCATCTCCTGGCTCAACAATCTGAGAAAGTAGTATAATTGCAGTTCCGTCGACTTGTTCAGAGCTGCAATCTCAAAAGTGAAAATAGCTGTGATGATTACCAACCTCCTTAGAGGAGACGGTACCTAAAGAAGAAGAAGTCAGAGTATACAGATACATGTATATCAGCTTTTGCTGACTATTGTCATCGGACCCACTTAACTCCAGCAGTGAGAATTCGGAATTGATTTGTTAACCTCTTTTTCAGGTAAATCTGACGCAAACTCTAATTTTTGGAATCCAAGTTGCTTGTTACCGGTCATATCTTGTTTTGACACCACTTGCAGCCTCACGTAACGGAAGCGCAGCAGCTGTTTCTGATATCGCACAAGAAGAGAATCATTCCGTGAATCAAAACTACGATAGTAGTTCTGATCATTTGGTGAAAAACAAGAAGTACAGTAAACGAACAGAAGTCCATTTGATTGTAGACGTTATTGGGGTATATACCTTGACCAGGAGATAAATGCCGATTAACGAAAAAACAAAGAAGACATCAATAAAAGTGGGAACAAGTATAAGGGAGAGTCTTAAAACTGCGGAAAAACGGCACCAATAATCAAAAGGTAATGTTGTTCCTGCCAAGCATTTAAGAATCTTGAAAATGTAAGCTAAAATGTAATGGAAAGTTTAGTGGGCAAGAGAGATTATGTATTTTTGAGAATTTCTATGAACTCTCAGCTAAAGCGCAAAACGCACATCTTGAAATTATTATCGAGGAAGTAATAAAGGAGGTTGAGCGGTTAAGAAAATCAACAGAAGATAGTAGAAGAAAGTACTCTAGAAGGTATTTTTTCATCGAAGGCCATAACAGCAGGATAGAAGTATGTAAATAATGTATATAAGTACTCCCGATTTAACTGAGAAGAAGTTCGGGGTGCTTTTTGAAAAAACAAAAACAGAAATAGTGAGTCAGGAATATGTACGGTGGACCAATAAGGAAAGCCTTCTTCTTCTTCTTCCTAAGCCGTCCTTATTAACGGAGGTTGGCGACCACATTTTTAAAAGCTTCTCTGTCTTTTGCAACGTGGAATAATTCGTCTACAGTCATGTTTGTCCAGTCCCGAATATTTCGCAGCCATGACTTCCTCTTTCTACCTATTCCCTTTTTGCCATCGACTCTACCCTGCATGATGACCTGCAGAAGGCTATATTTATTATTTCTTAGTATGTGTCCAAGGTATGCAGTCTTGCGTACTTTTATCGTTCTCAACAATTTTTTGTCTCGACCCATTCTCCTCAGCACTTCCTCATTGGTGACCCTGGCAGTCCATGGGATTCTCAACATTCTCAGGTATATCCAAAGTTCAAAGGCTTCAATTTTTTTAACTATTTGCGCTTTTAGTGTCCATGTTTCTACCCCGTACAATAGTTGCGACCAGACGTAACATTCAACAAACCTCAGTCTCAGCGTAATATTCAGATTTTTGTCACAGAACAATTGTTTGAATTTTAAGAACGCTGCCCTTGCCATTTCTATTCGTACCCGGATCTCTTGGTCTGGATCTAATTCTGTGTTGATGTAAGCTCCCAGATATTTATATTTTGTCACTCTCTCTATTTGCTGTCCACCAAGAGTTAGTTGTTCATTATTTATTGGACTCCTTGATACTATCATAAATTTGGTCTTATCTGTGTTGATGTCAAGTCCCATTTGAATGCATTCACTATTTATTGCATCTAGTAAAGTTTGTAGATCTTCTATACTCTAGCCATAATTAGCGTGTCATCTGCAAATCTCATGGTGTTTATGATTTCTCCATTAATTCTTATTCCCTCTTTTCTTTCCCATAAGGCTTTTCTGAATATGACCTCTGAGTACACGTTGAAAAGCGTCGGAGACAAGACGCATCCTTGCCTAACCCCTCTCGCAATCGGTATATTATTTGTTTCTATATCCTTCACCTTTACTAGTGCTTTCTGGTTCCAGTATATAGCCTTAATAAACTCAATGTCTTTTTTGTCTAAATTGATGTTTTTTAATTCATCTATTAACTTCATATGCTGCACTCCGTCAAAGGCCTTCCTAAAGTCTATGAAGCATACATATGCACTCTTGTTATATTCCCGACATTTCTGCAAGAGTACCGTCAACGCAAATAATGCCTCTCTTGTACCCATGCCTCCTCTGAAGCCAAACTGAGTTTCATCTATCTGCTCCTCCATTTCTTATAAATTCGGTTTTGAACAATTTTCAAGAGAATATTTAAAGGGTGGCACATTAGGCTTATCAATCTATAGTCATTACATGATTTGGGATTGTTGTTTTTTGGTAGAGGTAAAAATATCGATTTAAGCCATTCTTCCGGGATGTTGCCCTTTACATATATGTGGTTGAGAATTCGGGTGAGTCTCTTTATATTACCGTCATCTAAGGCTTTTAACAGTTCAACTGGAATTTGATCAGGACCCGGTGCTTTTCCTTGTTTTGCATTCTGTAGGGCATTCTTTACTTCTGAGGGTAAAATTTGTAGGTATTGTTTTTTTTTTTTCACCTATATCTTGTTCATTTTCTCTCTCGTCATGGAAAAGATGGATTATATATTGTTCCCATACTTCCTTTATTTTGCTCTCTGCAGTAAGTATTTCTCCATTATTATCTCTTGTTATGAGTGTTCTTCTTTGTCTGGTGTTTCCTGTAAGTGGTTTCATTTTTTATGTAAGTTTGAGGTGTCATGTTTGTTGCTGAGTTCTTCCAATTCCTGGCATTCTTTGTTCATCCATTCCTCCTTAGCCTTTCTGATTTCATATTTGATTTTATTATTGGGAATAAAATCAAATATGAGGAAAGGGAGAAAAGCCTGAGAACCGCCAAAAAATGTCATCTGGAGATAAAGAACGAATAAAGCCCTAGATAAATATGGTCCTGACATATCAGAGTCACTATTTACGATATCATGCTTAACTGCTCTCATCTTTCAATATCACAGATGTAGGTATCGCCTTTATGTATTCATCAACATTGTTTTGATGATAAAATTGAGCCAACAAGTTCGTCAATTTACAAAAAAATTTTTGCGAAGGAATTAAATTTATCTTTTCACAAGCCAAGCAACGATACATGCGGTAAATGTGAGAAATAGGACCTCATTAAGACCTCATGTAAGGTAGAAGATGAACTTTGACCTCCAAAAATGTCTCCCTACACCATTACTAAAAAACAACTACTCCTTTTACAAAAGGAAACTTTAGACACTAAACGTAACTCCTTTTTGAATTGAATGCTACAAGCAACTCATCCATCTGTTACTTACGGAACGAAACTCTTGCAAACCGTGGTAGGTGTCAAATTGCATCTTGTATATTTGCTTACTTGAAGAATATTCCCGAGAGCATAAAAAATTATATTTTATAGTGACTGTTGTCTAGGCCAAAACAGAATCATGTATCTTGCTGTAATGTCCCTACTTAGTATTGAATACTTCCGTAATGAAGGACGACATGTTACTATAATACATAAGTTTTTGGTTGCAGGACACAACCATATGGAAGCTGATATGATTTATGCAACCATAGAAAAATCTAATTGAGTAACAACTGCTTATATTGATATCCCTAGGGACTGGGCTAACTTTGTAAGGTTGGTTTTAAGAAAGTCTCCTATTATTGTCAACGAAATAGAGCGAAACCAGTTTTTAAACTTCAAAGCAGTGCTGGCAAACTACTATCAACACAGAAAAGTCAATACCAATGGAGACTCAGTACCTTGGAAAAAGATATATATTCTGCGTTACAGCTGAGATAGTCCAGCGACATTTTTTTTACAAAACATCATACGAGGCGGAATCTGAATTTATGAGTGTTGACTTAGTTCAGAAATCTAGGCGCCTCTTCGCTACCAGGCCTAAAGATGAAATGCACGGTAATATATCAGATTTAGCGAAAAATGCAACTTTTTTAAAACATTGTTTTGCGTGGTCCGTTTAAATTTGTGGTGACTTGAAGAGCATTTTTTAGTATTTAAAAAAGTATTAATTTACCATAAGCACCGCACTAAGGGACAACCCATATAAAACAAAGATTATAAATAAATAAAAAATGCCTTCCTTGCATTACAATTGTACATTTTTGTTATATACGAGTATTTTGACTGTGATTTCATATTTAGTGTTACTGTCGTACGGCCGTAGCGTCCTCCTGGTTTTCAGGGGTTTCTGGACGATCTACGGCCGCCGCTCTCGAAGAGGATCTCAAGTTTCGAGAGTCCATCTTCGTATTTAAGGAGTTGATTGAGATACCGGCCGTTACGGGCAAGAAGTTCCGCCGAGCCTTTGTGGTAGGTGAGGGGACACCGGCAATCAGAATTCTCTAACAGTTCGAGCTTTCTTACAGACACAATATTCTTACACTGACTTATATGTATTAGAATTCTGATGCGTGGTGTATATCTCAAGTTTCACAAAGATGTCGGCCTTCTCGCTTCGTGTAGCCGCGTTCCCTCTCCTCGAGAGAGGTACAAGAATGCCGGCAATGTCGACTCTTCCTGCTGGCAGTCGCTTCGTATAACTACCTTTTTGTTAACAGTAATTCCTATAGTTACTATTTACATAAGGTTTCGGAGACAAAGTGTTACTGCAGCTCAACCTGTTTGGAAAAGCAATTACAAGTCCTCGTCGGGGCTTTTATTCGCTCTTTACCGTGACAGGCCCAAATAACGCTGTGGTCAGTTCGACACGATTTGAAGTAGTTCTAAGACCAATGTCTTTTCTATCTCAGAAAGTCGTGTTCTACTGTCAGGAAGCGTTTTGTAGTCGACACGCCGGTTCTCGTACACTTGATGATTTAACTTCTAAAGTGGATAACCATTATTGGGTATTATTCTTCAATTTTGGACGTCTTCGACGATAGCAGAATATTGGTTAATTAATAAAACTCAAAGGTAGCTTGGTAGCGCACCGGACCAACAAGGTCTTTCGAGGCTAGTAGTGTATGACGACTGGATCCTGGATCGGAAGATGTGCTGCTCTTTTATACACATCATGTCTGAGAATTTTCAGCACACTTCCGCCGAGACCAATGACAGCGCAGTTAATAACGAGCGCTGTGGTTGGCCGGCCAAAGTAACAATCTTTGTCATGATTGGTTACCTTGGCGACATTACCTCTACATATTTTTATACAAAAGCTTATTGATCAGTGGCGTAGAAATGAAAAATAAAACAAAATAAAATATTTTTTTAAATGTTCCATAGGCAAGAAATAAACAAATTTTCTAATAAAAACAAAACGTCAGAATCTTATCACAAAAAATCTTACTCCAACAATGTTTTCAAGTTATTTATTCATAACCATGTACTTCATTAAAATGCTCATTTGAAGAAAAAGATGGAAAATCAGGACACATCGTGCAAAAATTTGATGTTAGTTTCCTTTGCTTCTCATTTGCGGAACATACTTAACACTTTCTCTTTCGTCTTGTTCCTTCCTTTTTTGACTGAGAGGCCGTAACGTGCTTATGAGATTTTTCTTTAGCCGGATTCTTATAAGTTATATCCAGTTTTTGGTAAGACGGTGAATGTTTTTAAAGAAAGTCATTCACTAACTATTTCTAAAAATCCACTAAACTAATTTGTTTGTTATGTGCAATTGTATAAAACATTTTTGCATTTAGTACCATGCGTTGGATCATATGAAAACCAACTTTTTTAAACCACGTGTAACCTTTTCTAGTAATATCGTAGGACTAAATATCTTGATCTACATCATCCACTGCTATTATATGTTGGTTGTAGCGTTCAACCACTTCAGGTTTTAGAACTGATATATTCATGCTGGTTTTAATTGATTACGTTCTCTTTCGATAAATCCTGCTATAAGTTTTTTAGTTAGTACATACACGTCCCTTTTATCTTTAAAACGTACCATTAGAATGTCGTCGAGTATTTCGTCGAAGGAGAAAATCCGCTAGGCATAATGATGTCTTTATCATTTTTTGTATTTTTCTTCTGCTAATAACCCTTAGTGGTTAAAGAAAAATAAATAAAAAACAATAATAATTATAGGTAAATTGACGTCCCTAATTTTAAATTTATATTTTTGTTGTGCAATATTTTTATATTTATTAATAATCATTGGTTGTATTCAATAAATATAGAAGTAATAACCATTACCTAAATAGAATTATTGTAGGAAGAAACAAATATTTTAATGATAACACCATATCGACATTCTATTGCACACATTAATGCAATCTCTTTACCCAAAAGAGAAAGCAGCGGAAATTGACGTAAATTCGTAAAAAGACGAACGTATTTCAAAAATCAGTTCGCTAAGCCAGAATGGCATATCGAACGTACTTTTAAAACATAGCAAACATGAACTATTGTAAAAACTGACAATACTCTTCAATGAAATTTTTTAAAACAACCAGAATTCCTGTCGAATAGCAGAAAAGTTTTATAAAACATCCTGTCAAAACCGACCAAAGAACCAGATCGAATAATTATAGCGGTATAAACTTACGCTGCGTAACATTGAAAATATTAGAGAAAAGATAATTAAAATAAATTTAATATGATAAAATCGATGACTTTGAAAAACGATGCAAAACGTTCCTGATTTCAGTATCACTAACGGGTAATGGCTACATTTTCATTTGTGGAATTAAAAGAAATTCTAATATGGTAAGCTACTGAAGTAAAGTAATTATTGAAATCGTTTGATGTAATCGCGCTTGGACAGACTTTTTTATTTTATAATTTATTTATGTGATAATTTATATCTTTCCATCTGGCATAAGCCATTTTTTTCTTATATGTTATTGTTGATTTATATTGCTTCTTAAACTTATTATAATCATTTTAATCTTTTGTAACATCAGCAATTATTATATATTGACTGTGAAAAGATTTTCTCGCATTACTTTTAATTTATCATCAAACCAAGAGATCGGAGCTTTACTATGGCATTTTTGTTATACAGTTTTTCTACGGCTCCAATAATTTTTCTGGAATTAAAGTGGGTATTTTAAAAAACGATAAAAGTGTTTCAAATTATATGGAATATCCCGTAACTTAGCAGTATTTTGTTAAGTGACCCCAGAAATAGGAAATGGAATATAAACTAGAATAAGAGATATGATTAGGTGATGAGAAGGTAGAAAATCTGAAGTTTTGTCAAGTAGTCCTACCGCCTTCTCTGCGAAGAATCTTGCGTATTCCATATGTAACAGAAAAAATATATTAAAGACAGACGACAGATTAAGAAGGAGTAAGTAAATAGATCCAAAGACGGCTTCTAAACATCGTTAACCTTACAGTAGTCGCGCACAAACTCTCGCTCCATGATCAAAATTTTATATGAAATTTTTATCATGTTAAAATTATGGAAATTACACGGCAGACACAATCGAAAAACCTCTAGAAACTATCAGAAATAGAGTTTTATCTCAGAGAAAAGCTGCAATAGAATTTGAAGTACCAGTAAGTACTTTAAAAAATAGAATAAAAAATCGGTATACAAAACAATATGGTGGTCAGAAAATCAAAAACAAAAACTGGAATGGCAGCAAAACTTTGGATGCATTTGATGCAATTGAAACATGGCAGCATTGGAAGAAACACTGAGCAGCCGATCAATCAAGCCAATAATCAGATTTGCGTAACACAGAACAAAAATCTACAAAATGAGGTCCTTGGAGACGTTAATAACGAAGTTGTACTTGGCAGTGCCTAGACCAAGAAATCTATGAACAAGCGACCATTGCTGCAGCTGGGTCTAGTGAATTGCCTAAACATAAGATGGTAAAACAAAACAAAACGCTTCAATAAAATACAAGATATTGGAAACATTGCAGATACTACGTCTTATTCTGCATCTAATGAGAGAAATATGAATAATGCAGATCTACAAGAGTTTTCCATTCGAGTTGGAGACTTCGTAATTGTATCCAACTGCTTGGGCAGCTTTCCAGGAAAACTCGATGGATTTGTAAGAAGTAGTAATAACTGTTACGGTTGGGTGCAAGTAATGGTACTAGGTGAAAGAAGTTTATGGCAATGGCCCTAAATCGGCGTAAGAAAATCCTACCACTTGGGTAATAATGATTTCACAGAGCCATTGGAACTTATATAGAGATAACCCATATTTCTTTCCAAATTAAAAAAAAAAGCTTGTGAATCGTTTTATTGTTCAGTTTTTTATAAGAAATTGTGTTTTTTGTAAACTTAGTGCCCTAGGTAGAGTTTCATGTTAGTTGTAGTTTTTTTTTGTTCGAAATTAAAATAAATTTTTTTTATAACTAACAAAATGTTTGTTTCTGATTCATCTTGTAGGATGGCTTTAGCCCAAACAATAACAAGCACAGAGAATAAATGTTGAATGTTGCTTGAGACAACGTCACCCGACACTAGCAAGTGACTTTGCACACTACATATTTATTTTTTATAATAAAATAAGCGCTTCTTTGTGTTTTAGTGTAATTTTTGAAAAAAAGTAGTCAAAAACTCAAATACAAATAAATAAAGAAACATACTTTTATATATTCAGAATACTAAAATCTATATTTAAACTTCGAAAGTTAGCCAAAGTCACCCGAAATTACGGTGACTTTTACGCATTTTTTGTTGTAATTTTTTTCTATTTCCAAACTCTCAAAAGAAAGGCTATTTTTTAGAGAATGTTTGGCTAGAGCTGTTGAGTTTAATGCATTGGTCTGTACACTATGTTTGTGTGAAACAATTCTTTTATGTAGTTATTGGTATGTTTGCCCAACATATATTGAATTATAGTCTTTACAATTTATTTTATAAATAACATTTGATTGATGGTCTTTATTAACAATGGTTTTAAATTTTGAAAAATGTTTTCCTTATGTTTTTGATGATTTATGTCCAATATTAATACATTTGCCGAAATTTTTGACGTTTGTTCAGAAAATTCATTAATGTATGGTAAAATAGGGTTGTAACATTCTAGTGGATAATTATTTTTTTCTAAAATATCTTTAACTTCTCAATCTAATCTTCAATTTGTGGAATGGTATTGTGGACTAGATAGCTTAATTGCTCTGTCAATTAGACTGAACACAACACCTCTTTTATGGGCTATAAGTGCGTTGGTATTACAATTTAAATATCTTCCCGACCAAACATCTTTTGTAAACCAGTTAGTTGTTATCATTCAGTTAGTGTTGTTATATTCGAAGCTTAAATCAAGAAAAGTAATTTCACTATTTTCTTCTAGTACATAAGTAAATTAAATGTTATTATGAAAATTAATTAACATTTGAAAAGTATGATCGATTTCATGATCCGGAATGCAGAGTAAGCAGTCATCAACATATCGTTTGTAGAAATGTATGTTGTACTTCAATTTAGAGATGATTGTTGTTTCTTATATTCCCATTATTAAGTTTGCCATTGGTGCTGAGATAGGCGAACCCATGGCCACTCCAGAAATGTGAGAATAGTATTCATTTTCATGTTTGAAGAACGTTGAATTTATGCAGAATTTTACACCCTTTAGGAAATCTTCAAGAGGAAGAGAAGTACGTGTTTGGATATCATTCCATCTAGTCTTGACATTGGTTAAAG
Source organism: Diabrotica undecimpunctata (assembly GCF_040954645.1). Classification (NCBI taxonomy): domain Eukaryota; kingdom Metazoa; phylum Arthropoda; class Insecta; order Coleoptera; family Chrysomelidae; genus Diabrotica; species Diabrotica undecimpunctata. The sequence continues at coordinate 40,799,270 of NC_092811.1, read as the reverse complement.
CTATTTCAATTGGGATGTTAGTGTATAATGATTTTACGTCGAAAGATATAAGTTTGTGATTACATAGTTGGTACAGATTGTTTTGAAATAAAATTGTGAAAATCCCATGGATATATAGGATTCATACACTATCAATTAAATGAATGAAAGCTCATAAGTTCCAAAAAATACAAAAACGTCACTTTAAATAATACTTTAAATATATGAACATTGTAGATTTAACCCGTTTTCGATTGTAATTATTAGTTATCCATCCGTCTAATGGAGTGGTAATTTATATTCGAAAATGTTTCTAAAATATTTTTGTTTCGTGTATTAAAAAACCAAACAAAAATTAATAAACTTGTAATAATAGGAATATTGCGTGCAAACAGAACTCCCAGTAACAGGCAGCATCTAGGCCCAAAACAGCGGGCGAAACAGAACGACAAATAATACTTTTTTATGTCTCACCTTATTGGCCTTAATAAAAATATATGAAAGTGTATACATGTCACTATCAACTGTAATTGAATATGTTTGCTACATATTTGGGCCAAGCTTTCAGCCGTACACAAAACATAAAATGTCTCATTTGTCTGAAGTAACGAACAATTTTCTCTTTTACTTTTTGATGAGATTGTATCGTGGCAGCATCTTTTTGGCATAAAAATGCGAATTGTAAACAATCTTTGCTGCCTGTTATACCGTTCGTTTGCTTTTTTTAATAAGTCTTTATTTATTTTCCTACAGGCTACGACATGTATTTCTTGGGTAAAGTTAATTTTGTTTTTACGGAACAGGAGCAATCTGAATTTTTATTAGTAGGGATAACTGTAGATATGTTAAACAAAATTATGCATATGATGTTTTAAGTATAAATACGAAAATTCATACATTATTAATTTTTTTCCAACCATTTTTGATGCTTTCTTGCTTTATATAAATTATGAAGTTTATTATAAACCACATTTGCAAAATAATCCTTTATTTCTCGTTTAGATCTCAAAACCGCAAATCATTTTTAAAACAAAGTTTGTGAAATTCACTCAATTCGAACGACAAAACGTCAAACAAAAATTTATTTTGCAATTATGTTTTGTTTTTAAGTGTAGAAGATGTTTCAGGTAAACAGCTCCACAATAATTGGGGCTAAATTATACCGCTGAAATATAAACAGCTCCCTACCCTTTTCTTCTTCCTGTATGTGCTCTTCCTCTATGTGCGAGATTTTTTTCTTCTTTATTGTTTATGTCATAAGTTTTTTGTAAGTTTTCACATAATTTGTATTATCTGCAATTTATTTTATTCTTTATTTTTGATCAATTGTCTTTTGAGTGCTCTGCAAGCTCTATTTAGATTTGCTTTATCTTCTGGATACGTAGTAAGCTGCCATCTCTTTTGCAGTTTTCTGTTTTACAATATAAGTGTATTCATGTGAGCAGGAGACCTTACGAAAGTAAGACCAAGACCAAGAGGAAGACCACAAATGAGATGGGTTGATGACATTAAAAGAATAGCCGGAACAATTGGAAATAATTTGCTCAGGATAGAGACCGATGGAAGAAGTTGGGAGAGGCCTGGTAATAAATAAATCTAGAAAATTAATGGCTGGAAAAGTAATGTCATTTATAAAAATAAGGAAAATAAGAGGACCCCATACTGAACCTTATGGTAATCCACATGCAATGCTTTTGTGACTAGAGTATCATTTGATTGGCTGGTTGTTTCCTATTCTTAAGTTAGATTGGAACCAATTCAAAGAAATACCTCGAAAGTCATATTTTGTTACAGGAGAGAAATCATTATTGGTAGAAAGCATAAGTGTGCCATCATGAACTGAACTAAGACGATAATACCTAGCAATTGCGGTATATTTTTCTACAAAACAAAGGCTCGTTGAATTCAAGCCAGTGCTCGCTAACCGCAACTGTCAAGTGAAATTCTAATTCCTCTAGAATCAAAAATATTTCATCTGTTTTATATTTTATAGAAAGAATATTAATCTGAACGATATTAAAGTTGTCATCACTAAAATAATTTGAGGATTCTAGTTCTACAAAACACGTCATATTATTTAAAAATTTCCGTTTTGGAGAGGCAACGGAATAGTAGTTTCGGTGACTTTCCTTTGATTTTTGCAGGTGAATAATTCTTTTCGAACTGAGAAAGAACCTAAAAACAGTAAAATCAGCTTCCACCTCCACCAGAAAATAAATATTTCATATACAAAACATCTAAGTGTGACCACACAGTTAACATTTGAATAAAATTATTTATTGATCTAAAAAAAGGATTATGATAATTTGTACCACAGGAGTAGCTAAAAAATTTTACTTGATTTGTTTTAATAACATTTTTATGAGGTCTCTCCTTATATCTTCTTCTTCTCGTGCCACTTCTAGCGGAGATTGGAAATCATCATGGCCACTGCGACTTTGTTAGCAGCGCGCCTAAAAAGTTCAATCGAACTACACCCGAACCATTCACGTAGACTACGAAGCCACGATATTTTTCTTCTTCCCACACTTCTTTTGCCCTTAATTTTGCCCTGCATGATATTTCTTAAAAGTTCGTACTTTTCACCTCTCACAATGTGCCCCAAGTATTCCATCTTTCTAGTTTTTATCTCATTTAGAATTTCGAATCTTTTGTCTAAAGTTTGGAGTACTTGCGTGTTAGTGACGCGGTCCATCCATGATATTCTGAGAATGCGCCTATAGCACCACATCTCGAAAGCTTCGATGTTTTTTGTGGTCAACTGTTTTAGTGTCCAAGCCTCTACTCCATACAACAGGGTAGAAAAGACATAACACCGCAGCATTCGTATTCGTAACTTTATATTGATATCACGATTGCAAAAGAGTTTGCGCATTCTATTAAAGACTGATCTAGCGATTTCTATTCTACATCTAATCTCTTTTGTTTGATCAGTATCGTCTGTGATCCAAGCACCTAGATATTTATAACAGGACACACGCTCAATCGTTGTATTGTCTATTACAAGATTAGCTCTGATGTTCTTTGATTTCGTGATTACCATAAATTTAGTTTTTTTCAAATTAATTTTCAAGCCGTAACTGTTACAGTATATATTGAGACTTTGAACGAGATGTTGTAGTTCTACTAGCGTTCCCGTTAGGAGAACCGTATCGTCAGCATACCTTATATTGTTGATCGTCTCACCATTTATTATCAGACCAAGATCTTCTTCCTCGAGTGCTTGTTCACAAATAGCTTCACTATACAGATTAAATAAAAGTGGCGACAAGATGCATCCCTGCCGGACTCCTCGACGGATTTGAATTTCTTCTATTAGCCTACCCTCAACCTTCACATTTGCTGTTTGATTCCAATATAGGTTGCATATAATTCGAATATCTCGGCTGTCTATATTTTTCTTTATTAGAATTTGTCTTAGTGGTTCATGTTGTACTTTGTCAAAGGCCTTTTCGAAATCAATAAAGCAGGTATAAATTTCTTGGTTCATGTCTAAGCATCTCTGTGAGAGAACGTTCATTGCAAACAGAGCCTCCCTTGTACCCAGCCCTTTTCTGAATCCCATCTGAGTGTTACTGATGTCTACGTCTAATTTCCTATAGATCCTATTATGGATTATTTTCAGGAACAGTTTTAGAGCATGACTCATCAAGGCTATCGTACGATATTCGCTGCATTCCCTTGTATTTGCCTTTTTTGGCAGTAGTATAAAGGTCGAACGGAGCCATTCCCTAGGTATTATTCCAGTTCTATATATTGTGTTAAATAGATCTAGGAGTATTTTAATAGATTCATCGTCCATAAGTTTGAGCAGTTCTACGGGAATTTCATCAGGACCGGGGGCCTTACCACTTTTCGCTTGTTTGATTGCATAATCTATTTCTTCTCTGATTATATCAGGCCCTGTATCATCTGTATATTCGTTTGAGATTTCTTGTCTATCTTTGTCATCAAAAAGTTGTGATATGTATTCTGTCCATCGATTCATTTTTTGTTGTAAATCTGTTATGAGTAAACCATCTGTATCTTTGATCTGTCCTGTCTGTGTTGTGTCTCCTTATATCTGTATCATTAATTTGTTAATATTTATACTCAGGAAACTCTTGTAATTTATTACAAATCAATTCTAAAGTTATTACTATATTCGCATCGTACAAACTGCAGGTAGTTCATTATAATAACATACAGTGTGTAAAAGCCAAATGGAATAAATTCATTATTTAGGTTACTGTACATATTTATAAAAAATCCCGAAACACGTCAAATTTAAATTATAACTTGACATTCTTTAACGTGAAAATGCAACCCCTACCTTCAACCCCCTTAGAATGACAAGTACAACCTCCAATTTTTAAAATACAAAACTTATTTCCCGTTTAGGTCTTGATAATGAGAAAGTGAACAAAAACCATACCAATGTGGTTTCTAGATTGTAACCATTAAAAAACTTTAATGAATTTCCGTGGCAACGTTTTTTAACACGCATTAGTAAATTGTTTTATTTAAGTTGTCAGTATTTTTATTTAAGTAAAAAGTTAGTTTAATTCAATTCTGAAAAATGGTTAGATTAACGAAAATGCATAAAATAACAGTTTTACAAATGATTGGTTACGGAGGTAACACCCGAACACAACAAGACGTAACTCGCCTATTTTATGAGAAATTTCCTAATTTATCGCCTATATTCCAAGGAACAATAAGTAAAATAGAGAAGCAGTTTCGCGAGTTTGGTCATGTAAGGCAGATAAAAAAAGCAGCTGCCAATGCACTGAGTGATGAACTCAAATTAGATGTGTTGCTTGAGTTTCAGGAAAATCCACATACATCGAGTAGACAGGCATCCACTACATTCAATGTTAGCCATACATCGATAGTAAACATATTAAAAGAAAATAAATTGCATCCCTATAAGATGATACCTACTCAGGAGCTCATGGAAGACGATTTTGATAGGAGAACTTTTTTTTGTAAGCAAATGATGGACATGTTGGATAACAATATTATCCAATTAGAAGACGTTATGTTTTCTGATGAGTGTACTTTTTCACTTAACGGTCATGCTAATCGGCAAAATTGCCTCTACTGGGCCACGGAATATCCTCACTGGATGAGAGAAGAACATACTCAATACCCTCAAAAGGTTAATGTTTGGGCAGGGATTGTAGGAAACAATATCATTGGTCCCTTTTTCATTGAGGGCAACTTGAATGGCAACAATTATTTGGCACTACTTCAAAATGATGTCATTCCAACGTTGGCAAATTTATATCCTGATCCAGGAAACCCTCAAGTTCCAGCGAATACGATATGGTTTCAGCAGGATGGAGCACCACCACATTATCAACTTAATGTCCGGCAGTACCTCGATACAATATTTCCCAATCGGTGGATAGGGAGGCGAGGATCGATTGAATGGCCAGCGCGATCACCTGATCTTACATTATTAGATTTCTTTTTATGGAGATATGTGAATAGCCATGTGTACAAAACTAGACCTTCTGATTTAAATGACTTAAAAGAACGAATAACGCTTGCGATTGGGTCGATCACGCCTGTTATGTTAAATAATGTTAGAAGACAGTTTTATTTGAGGTAAGGATGTTCGCGGTGAACATTTTGAACATCTACTTCATTAACATTCATAGTTCGTTTTCGTGTTCTACATTTTATTACGTTTTGCATTACATTTTAGTTTTTGATTGTATTGTAGCGAGTTTCGGTAACCACATGATTTTAATTTATTTTATCTTAATTAATCCTAATAAACTTGAAAGCGACAAGATTTTTGAATGGAGAATGAAAAGACCTTTCAAACGATATATCACAAGCTTATACTTCCTATTTTAAAAATTGGGGGTTGTATCTGTCATTCTAAAGGGGTTAAAGGTAGGGGTTGCATTTTCACGTTAAAGAATGTCAAGTTATAATTTAAATTTGACGTGCTTCGAGATTTTTTATAAATATGTACAGTAACCTAAATAATGAATTTATTCCATTTGGCTTTTACACACTGTATATTATAGTATTGCCAAACCTTCCCCGTTTTTGATTTGATCATTTTCACTTTAAAGCAATGTACGTGCATGATCTCTAATTTAATTATTTTACATATCGTCGTTAACCGTAGTTTTAGTTCATTTGTGAATACTCGCAACAACCGCACTATTAGTAATGTTATTATATTCTGTTTTCACATACGCATACATATTTAAAACAAATCGCCGACATTAAACATGTAAATTTTTGTTTTCAATTCGGGACCATCAATATTGCTAATTCATTTGACTGGTGCTCCAATTCAATAGATTTCAGCGATAATTCATCTTTATCTGTCATTTAAAATGGTAGCCATAACACCATACTCATTATTTAGTTAAATATTTTATTTATAAAACCTATATGTTGGTAAAATAAATTATATTATTACGCATGAAAAATAATCATATTCCACCACTGCTATATTCTCTTTCCAGGTGTTAAAATACTCAACATCTAGGGTATTGCTAAATTTTTATTTCTAAAACAGTCAACAACAATTAAATATCGGGATCACAAAGGTTTTAATGTTAAAGCGTTGCTATAACAACTGTTTTGAGTAGATAAAGTATCACTTTAACCGCAAGGGTAGATAAAGTGACACTTTAACAGCAAGAGTAGATAAAATGTTTTAACTTTTTTTTATTCAATAAAATTTACAAATTCAAACACATAAAGGATTAAAAACAACTGAAATTTTACAATTAACATTATTAGAAATATTTATAACACTTGATTTGAGGTACTGGATTGATTTTATATTGGATACAGAGTAATTCATATCCCTAGCAACGGAGCAACACAATTGCTATTTTTGTGCTAAAAATTACAATTTTCTTTGGAATTCTATTTTTCACCTCAACTTGCAGTCTTGCTATAGGAAAAAAAATGTTGTATTGCACACGACAATAAAATCGCATTATCTTCTCGAGCATAATTAGCGTTTCGACTGACGTCTCGACGCTAAAAAACGCTCTCGAAGATAAAGTACAATTTTATCGTCTTGTACGATAAATAAATATTATATGCTTGGAACTTTTTTGAATTGGTTAGACAAATGATGTTATTTTTTATTCTTCTGGGTGATCTATTAAATTTATTTGTCTTTATTTTGTATATTTTTAGTAGTTTAGATATACGCCAAAATATCCAAGATCTAACAGATAAAAGAACACATCTGATAGAAAAATACAACTCTAACTACACAATATTGAAGAAATTAAATAAAAAAAATCGGTTGCCTGTAAAGTCGGTTTTACGGGCGAAGATTTTACGTGACAACGTCTTTTTCTCGGTAGAATATTTATTGATATGAATATTATTAAATTGCACAATAGGAACAAGGAATTGAATGAAAATAAGAATTGCACAAATTTTAACTATAGAAATATATTTTGTTTACTAAACGTTTATGTAAACTTAAACTTAACTAATTTCTATTTGAGTGATTTTGTTGAGGATAGGACGATGATAGAAGAAATAGCATCGCACCAGCGGACCGATCATGTTTGAGTGGGAGAGAGACGCAAGGCATTCGCCGGTCCGGCGGGCCTCTCTCTCGTTCGGTGACTCATCGTAACAGACGTGAGCGGGCGTTACACTTTTTCATGAGTGACTCCGAGCCACAACCTAATTTAAGACGTTGTCACGTCAAAATAATAATAAAATTTTCGGTCAAACCGAAAAGACGCAAGAGAAAACATTACTACAGTTAGAACCGAAATCCTCGAGGTTATCGTGTCACTGGTAATCTTCGTGGTTTGAGCCACGAGAATTCTTCCCGACCGAGTTGTCCATTGTACTCAAAGACAACTTCTGAAGAACACCATAATGGAACACTATATTTTTTCTGTTTTTAAACAACGAAACTATACTATGACAATTTTTTAACTTACATCAATAATAACATTTGTAACATAAAAAAATCATTTAAACAAAATAACTAGAAAAGGCAGAAGATGCAGTAGATGGCAGAAGAAGTATGGGAAGAAGACGAATTTCATGGCTCAAGAACATGAGAGAATGGTTTGGATGCAGCTCAAAATAACTTTTTAGAGCTACTGCTTTAAAAATTAAAATAGCTATGATGATTACCAACCTCCGTAACGGAGATGGTACCAGAAGAAGAAGAACTAGCAAAATTTTAGCTTTTCTTGTTTTTGTGATTTAAAAATCTCTTAAAATTAAAATCCAATCTTTTTTGACATTTATTTTGAACTTTATAACTTACAGTCATTAGTGGCTTTTCCTGTTCTGACGTAGCTTCAGGAGCACCCCCCCCCCAGTTTGGAGATGGGTTGTTTGGGATCTCTAAATGGTTGGCAGGTTAAAGTCATCTTCTTCGTTCTCAGGGCCCTTCATGGTTTGTAGTTCTGTGTCTATCGTTGGAGGTACAGGCCCTATTTCGTTGACGTGGATGGCCCTGTGGACGTTTTGGTTCTGGCGTACCTCATAGTTTAGATCGCCTACTGTTCAGATGATGATCTCAGGTTCAGTCCACGTACTTCCAAAGTTTTCCTTTACGTGGTTTTTCACGAGCACTTGTTGTCGTGGCAGGTAGGTTTGGGTTTGGCCATTTTCTGGTTTCAGAGGGAAGAGGCTCGGGGCGTAGACTGCGACCTTCTAGGTGGCTGTTGCTACTCTTTCTACGCAGGACTCTTGTTTCTTTTTTGCAGCTGTCTCCTTGGACCTCCTTGGACGGTATCCAAGTATTAGGTTGGAAGGTGTTTTCTCCGTGGCGTCGTTCCTCCGTGTTTTAACACTAAACATGATATCGGTGAGATAAGTGTCCCATCTCCGGTCTTCTTTTGAGGACACTATTGCTCTTAGGGCATTCTTGAGCTCCTGAACACGTCTCTCTACAGGGTTTGATTGTTGATGTTGTATTGGGCTAAACTTTGCCTTAATTTTTTCTGGTAAGAAATCTTTTCCAGGAGTTGATTCTGTATGGGCTGCGCTGTCGCTAATGATGATCTTATGTCGCTATATATATAAAGGATGTCGAAGGACACTGTATCTTATGGATTGGTTGGAAGTTCCTTTCTGAACTCTGGATAGAAACTGACGTTCTTGGTCTCGGTTTTGGGCATCTGGCTGCTTTTCCCTGAAGTCATCCGTCTATGATGTAGGCTAACCAGTGCTAAGGATTAATTTTTTTATCCAGCATGTGTTCTTTGGTTAGATTTAGAAAGACGACTGGCTCATTGACTTTGTTACCAAAAAGACTGGTGGTGAAGGCGTTTATCTGGAGCTTGGCTAGTAGGGTTCATAGGCCAACTGTAGTGAAGATGTTGGTCTGGTCATCGACGGAGCCCTGGGAATGCCGCTAATTGACCTTCAGGTGGAATTCAGGAAGATATCGTGGTTGCTGGAGGCTTCATGGGTATTGGAGGTATCGCTGGAGAGGGAGTTGACGTAGATATGAAGGTGTAATATAGAGCCTGGATGAAGCTTTCGGGATTTTGATCTTTCGTTGATTGAATGGTTGTCAGCGGAGAGAGCATGGTCATTGTGGTCTCCAGGGTCGTTGAGTTCATGTAATGTTATTGGGAGTCATGTCACTGGTTAGAATATTCGTGGTTTGACCCCCGAGGATTGCCCTCGGACGAATTGTCCATTGTACTCATTTGAAAAAGTGAAAAACACTTTAATAAAACTCTATATTCTTTTTTTTTTAACAACAAAACTATACTGTGACACTTCTTTATGAAACATCAATAATAACATTTGTAACATAAGAAATCATCGGATTAACATAGCTAGAAAAATATGTTTTTCTTATTTTTGTCACAGTCTCTCGTAAAATTAAAATCCAATCTGACATTTTTTTGACATTATTTTGAATTTTATAACTTGGCGGTCATTGGAGGCACTCCTAAAGTTGTGATGTAGCTCCAGGAACAGTCGAATTCTTTTATCGCAAAATGTATGAGAGCACGAGAGCGCTGATAAAATGCAATATCAACCCCTGCCCAAAATTACTGGCGATGACAAAGTAGTGATTGAGGTGATCAGACTAGGTGAAAATAAATTCATCCAGGCTTTGGCCAAGCTTTTTACCGAATGCATCTACCAAGGAAAATCTCCTTCTCAGTGGAACAATGCAGTCATTGTTTTCTTACACAAGCAAGCAAACATAATTGATCTAAAAGACGACCGTCCTATCAGTTTGTTCTCACACATATATGTATATATATATATATATATATATATATATATATATATATATATATATATATATATATATATATAATTTTCACAAAAATTATTAAGAAGATTGGATGCTAAGTTAGATTCGATCAGCCTATAGCACAAGCTGGATTTAGATCAAGCTACACTACTAACGACCACATACTATTAATACAGAATTACTATATTAGTTATATTCCAATCTATCATATACTCTTAATTTTTTGTTTTTTTTTAGTTTTCCTTTGTTCCTGTTTCCAATTTTTCCTTTCCTATAGTTAGTTTGTTGAATCCAATTCTCACTAAACTTCCTTAAATTTTCCTTTCCTTGTCCTTTGCCTTATTTATTTCTGCATTTCTCTTTCTGCATTTCTGTTGCAGTTAGGTTGTGATTAATATATATACGCTGGTTCTTAATTTTTTTCAGTTTGGATTTATTTTGCATTATTTTTTCTTTGTCTTCAGTCCTCTCCATCATACATACTCATTCTTTTATATTTCTCGCTGCTTTTACCTGAATTTGTACTTTCACTTTTTCTGCAGGAAAATATAGTACTTTTCAATGTATTTAAATCTTCTGTCTGTATTTGGAAGCTGGTAATCACCACATTGCTTTCTTTTCTCCTAACATTCTACTTTAAGCGGCCTACTTCTTGCTTTATCTTCTCGTTCTCTTTCTTTACTCTTTTATATTCATCTTTTATGAATTGGAGTTCCTATTTTATTATATTCCTGTTTGAATAATTTCGTATCGCATTTCTTTCTGCTTATTTCTTTTGTGTCACTCGCCATCTCTTGCATTTTTTTTTATTTCATTCATCAACTGCAATGTTTTGTTGATATTTTTAGACTCAACATCTGTTGAGTCACAATCAATGTTAGATTTAATTTGTTAATTTAATTTTATATAATTAAAAATTTTGCTTTTTTAAATTTTACAATACCTAAGTCCGGCCTGTTCAATTTTACTTTCTACCGATAAAACCCGCATAGAGAAAAAAGCCGGATAAATTCCTAAAAGCCTTTGTGTGTATCAAAATTTAAATGTATTGCACTTGTTTTTGTAATTTATCAAACACTTGCCTGATTATACTATATGCTTGGTTGCAGTATTTACAGCAGAATCACTTTACACTAAAAATTTTTCAGACTAACTGTGGAAAATATGGAAGGTCTACTAAAATGCAAACTTTTTACCGCCGGATTAGGAGTTTTAAACTTATACATACAGTCAGTCGTCTATTTGTTGTCTTCTTCTTCTTAGAGTGCCATATCCCTACTGAACGTCGGCGACTACCATGCTTATAATATTTTTATACTGATCTCGGTCTTGCGCTACGTGTAGCAATTGGTCCGCTGTCAAACCTGTCCACTGCCGCAAATTCCTCAACCAAGAGAGTTTCTTCCGTCCTATCCATTTCTTTCCTTCGATTTTACCGTTCAAGTCCAGTCGCACTATCCATAGCAAAAGTCGATAATACGATTTAATTTGAAAATAAAATATTTCACGAGAAATATCCCAAGTCGAAAAAGCTGAACAGATATTAAAGAAACCATCGTAACAACAGTGAACCAATGTCGCCAACCATCTATAAATAATATCATTAAACCGTGGATCAGCAGAAACACGTGGAAAGTGATTGAACAAAGAAAGCAACTTAAAGTTGGCCCCTGTGATCAACAGACATATAAAGCTCTCTCCAGGGATATTCAACGAAGATGCCGAAAAGACAAACAAGAATACATCTCTGAAATCTGTCAAGAAATAGAAAATCACGGATATCGAAATGAAACCAAAGACCTCTTCCGGAAAGTGAAAATTCTTGCGAGAGAATTTAAACCCAAGAACTATGCAATAGAGGACAAACATGGTATCATCATAAGTGATATCGACAGAGTGTTGGAAACATGGAAAAACTATTGTTCAGAGCTCTACAGGGAAGAACACGTAAATCTAGGCCACACTTCAGCCCTCGAAAACATCGCATACAACCCTGAACCTGAAATTCTGCTGTCCGAGATTGAAGAAGCTGTAACTCACCTCAAGAAGAATAAATCCCCTGGTTGCGATGATATCACGGGAGAGCTCCTTAAGAACATGGGAGACAAAGGATGTTACATAATGTGGAAACTTTGTAATAAAATTTGGAGATGCGGAAAGTGGCCCAGAGAATGGCGCACATCATTGTGCATACCAATCCATAAAAAAGGAACAACTACAAAGTGTAGTAATTATCGTACCATCTCACTGATTTCCCATCAAAGCAAAATATTACTAAGAATCATTAAACGCCGTTTGCAACAATACTTAGACAAACAAATTCCCCAAGAACAAGCAGGCTTTGTCAAAGGGAAGGGTACGAAAGAGCAAATCCTTAATATGCGGCAGCTCATAGAAAAGGCCCGCGAATTTAAAATTCCAATAATAATCTGTTTTCTAGACTACCAAAAGGCATTTGATTGTATGAAGTGGGAAGTTCCCTGGACAGTTCTTCATGAGATGGGAGTTCCAGATCATTTGGCAATATTAATTAAAAACTTATACGAAGATAACTCAGTTAAAATAAGAATTGAAAACCAGCAATCTGATACCTTCAAAACCAGCAGAGGTGTACGATAAGGGTGCATACTATCTCCAGACCTGTTCAATTTATATGGAGAATACATAATGAGGAACGCACTCGATGGATGGAGAGGCGGCATCTCCATTGCAGGAAAAAAGATCTCAAACTTAAGATTCGCAGACGATACAACACTGATAGCAACATCTGAAGAGGAGATGTCGAAACTGATAAAGAAAGTAGAAACCGAAAGCAACAAGTGTGGGCTCAAGATTAATAATCAGAAAACAAAAATCATGATTGTGGACCACGCGAATATCCTCCAAACAACAGGCGCCCTAAATCAATTCGAGAAAGTAGACGAGTTCACGTATCTAGGATCTTCCTTAAGCAATGCAGCCTCCTCCCATACGGAAATTCGCAGAAGAATAGGGATGGCCAAGAACGCGATGAGTCGACTGTCAAAAATATGGAAGGACCGCTCTTTATCCAAAAAACTCAAAATGAGACTGGTACGGACACTCATTTTTTCAATCTTGAGTTACGGTGCCGAAACATGTACAATAAAATCAGAGGATAGGAAAAGGATTGACGCATTCGAAATGTGGTGCTGGAGACGAATGCTACGCGTCTCGTGGACGGAGCACAGATCCAATCAGTCGATTCTCGAAGAGCTAAACATTCAGACCAGACTCTTCTCTCAGTGTCTTGCAAATGTTTTAAAGTTTTTTGACCACATTGCGAGAAGAGACAATGACAACTTAGAAAGACTAATTGTGTGCGGAAACGTAGAAGGACGTAGAGGCAGAGGACGCTCACCTATCCGATGGTCAGATCAAGTACAGAAAGCCACTGGAGAGACGTTTTCCGAGTCCATGAAAGCAGCCCAAAATCGCAAGAGATGGAGAGAATTGACAGCCCGCATTGTAGGAAATCACGATCCTCAGCAATGAGGAAACGACAAGAGAGAGAGAGAGAAGTTTCGCTAGAGAACTTAGAAAAATCCTGAAATAAATGGATAGCGGTAAGGTGCAATAAAAAGCAGAGTTTCTGGGAACTAAATTAACCAGGAGGTCTCTAATTTCAAGAAGGCTGGTTCTGCGAAGCCCTGTCTAGACCAGAACGAATTGTTGGCTGTCGTGCACCTATACTTACATGAAATTAAGTAGGTCAAGTGCTCCATGGCACTCTGCCCTTGGAGCTTGCACGACAGCCAATGCTCAATTTCGGTTAATACCATTGACTGCAATTATTTTGCAATTCGACCAATCGTAAAGCCGAAATTGAGTTTCAATTTCGGGCAATACCACTAGCTGCAATTATGGTTGCAATATGACCAACCGTAAAGTCGGAATTGAGCTATTGGCGATATTATGATAGCCTTAAATGGAATACCGTTGTGTTTAGTGATGAATCCAGATTCTGTTTTGAACTGTATAACAGTAATAACGCGACGTGTTAAAAGATGAGATCCTCAATTTTCTGAAGTAAGGCAAGTGCTTCGCACTGTGGGAATTCTTTTATGTTCAGTAGAGGCAACGTAACCGGCTTGTTACATCTAGGATGTAATGTTTTGCTTATATGTGAATGTACCCACTTTTCAAACAAAAACATATTAACCACATAAAACCAGAATTACGTTAAATTATTTAAAAAAAATCAACTCGATTTATTAACTTGGCCCCCTAGATCTAAGGACCATTCACCCATTCAATATGTTTGGGATATTATGGGTAGAATATGAGTCCATTTACCTCATCCTCCATAGCAATTTCCTCATCTAGTGGCAATTTGGCACGTTTTACAAGTAGCCTGTAACGAGAAACTTTAAGAGGTAATTAATCATTTCATTAGGAGTATCTCCAAACGTATTTCTGAGTGTAGAAGATATCGTGGCGGCCCAACACATTATTAATATTTTTAATTTTTTTCCAAAGATTTTATTTTTTTGCAATGTTGACCAATTAATCAACACGTGTCTCTTAAATCTCTAAAAAAATCTTGTAATAAATTCAGTATTGCTGGTTATTCCTTTTTATATGTCACTTATTATAACAAATTATAACAAACTACAGTAATTTTCCAAATTATTTATTTTCAAAATCATGTTTATTGTCGACAAAGTTTCCAAATTTACTTAGCAATTTATAAAATTCGAATTGTGAACTCGACTAACGTCTCGTGATTTAACTGTCAAAATTTAATTCCCGAAAATTGCCAGGCAACAAACTTTCGTACCAGTCAAAAATATTGCCGGCAAAATTTTCTCTCTCATGATATTATACGAAAAAATACTCCTAGAATATTTTACCAAATTATTTACATTTTTTGTCGACGGTGATTAAGTTTTTTGAATAAATCGACTCATTAATGTGATCAAAATATTCTTATCTTTAAATCAGATTTACTGCTTGTATTTTTTTTTTGTAAAGTTCCAATAAAAAAACCTCGATTTCGTTATATTCCCATGTACATCTTGCCTATACTGGTTTTGCCGATAAACTGTTAATAAAAAATGTTAGTAATAAATTTGTCAATATCTGGAACATTTTAAGATCATTAGCATTAATTAACGCGCTTAAGCTGTAAAAATTAGATCATTTAACTGCGTTGGCTAAAACTTGTCAAGTAAGTCATTAGTTTTTTACAATACACATTTTATTGGCAAAATAATAATTTATTTTCCTAAGTAGTAATCAAAAAGTAACAAAGCATATTTATATAATATTCAGTAATAATCAGAATATACTTATAGTATAAAGGAGTAGTCTGGTCAAGATAGACATTCAAGGATACAAAAATTCGTATAAGACTAAAAATTGGTACGAATGTTTGGAACTCCATTACAAATAAAATGTAAAATGTTTTTATTAATCACTAGAGCTCGGGAAATATGCACTTAAAAAACCCTAAAATATGCATGCACATATGTACAAAAAACACTGGAAATTTGCACTAAAATATGTTGTTTGTACTGTTAGGCATTTAATGCATACTACTACTACTAAGGATTTCCACAGTTTTCACTGTCTTCCTTCACTCAACCGTTTTCTCCATCTCGCAGGATTCTTTTCTCCATAGCCTCGTCGATTTCATCTCTGAATGACCTTCGGGGTCTTCCTCTCTTTCTTCTTCAAATCTGGCTCCATCCTGTGATTTTGTTTATCCAGCATCCTCTGTCCGCTCTTCTGACGTGGCCGTACCAGGATAGTCTCTTCTCCTCTATATAGTCGATTATGTCTGATTGCACTCCCATTCTCCGCTTAATCTCTGCGTTTTCAATTCTGTCTCTTTTTGTAAGTCTACAGCTTCTCCTCAGGAACTCCATTTCTACTGCTCTTATTCTACCTCTATTTCTCTTGTTTATTGTCCAGTTTTTGGACCCATATGTCAGGATACTTCTTGTCAGGGTATTATATATTCTCTTTTTTGTCTTTATCGGAATGTTCTTATCCCACAACACTGAGTTTAGTTGTCTTATACAGTTTCTTGTTTGTCTCAGTCTGTTGTTTATATCTTCTTCTGTTGTTCCCTGGTTCGATATTATGGTTCCTAAATACTTGAATTTATCTGTTCCATTTATTTGTCTTCCCTCGTCTATCTCTAGGTTTCTCATATCCTTGTTTTCTGTTGTTAGGTATTCGGTTTTCTCTAAGTTTATTTCCATTCCGTTGTTTTTATATTCTTCTTCTAGTTTTCTGAGCATAAAGCTGAGATCTTCTTCATCTTGTGCGATGACTACTTGATCGTCGGCAAAACTTAAGGTGTATAGGTATTCGTCTCTTACTGGTATGCCCATTTCTTCGCACTTTCTCCTCCATGGTTTGAGTGTCTTTTCCAAGAATATTTTAAACAGAGTAGGGAGTATTTAATGCATATAAATCAAAAACACAGTAATACTTGTATTAAAGGTAGGTGTTTAATTTATTTTATGCCAAAGTCACAAAAAGTGTTGGGTTTCTTTTCCACATTAAAACCTTGCTTTAGTCTCTTTTTAGTTCTAATGACCTTATCTACAGTAGAAGGAGGAAAACCATTGTTGTTTGCTATTTGTTTAATAATTGTAATTTCTTTATCATAGGTTTAGTTTTTTTGGGAGGTAGGGATGTTAATTTGGGGTGATAGGGATGTAAATTTAATAATTAATGACAATAAGTTGTATCTTGAGAGGACCTGTAACTCCTAGAGAGCGCGTCCTCAGGTGGCGGATAGGGGAATGCCCGACCCGGTTTACCGGTAGGTAGGAGGGAAATAAAATACCTCCCGTGGACCAACAGGTAATTCACCAAATGATTGCTGGTATAAGCAAACCCCTGCTTACCGACCAACCGGCAGATGAGTCGGTAATTAGTTGGACACTCTTTTTTCCTGGAGCTGAGAGATCGACTCCAAAGGCGGAAGAACCAATAAATTGGTCAACGGCAGAAGCATGCAGAAGAAATCGTCATGGCTTATAGAAATGACAATCAACAACCTACTAATCATGGTTCTCGGATGCCAAGATTCGACAGGGAACAAAACAACAGTAACGACAGGGCTTCCCAAGCCGTTAGCCAGCGAAATCTCTGTGCACTAAATATATACAAATCTATCTGCAAAATCGCTACATGGAATGTAAGAAGTATGTATGAACCTTGGAAACTGAGGAATATACAGCAAGATATGTTGCGACTGGAGATTGATATATTAAGAATAAGCGATATAAGATGGATCAGCTCTGGCGAACTCAAGACAAACAATGGACGAATTTATTACTCTGGAAGCAGGGACACTCAACACAGATATAGAGTTGCTATGATCCTCAGTGAAAAAGTACAGAGATCAGTAACAGGCTTCGTTCCGATGTCCGAAAGAATTATATTGCTGCAGCTATTGACAACCCATGGAAAAATGAACTTAATTTAGATTTATGCGCCAACTGCTAACAAAAATGAAGAAGAACTAGAAAACTTTTATAGCGAACTTCAAAAAACATTACATCTCACAGTATCTAGAGATATAACAGTGATCATGGGTGATTTCAATTCAAAAATTGGCGAAAGAAAGTGCTAACCTAATGTAGGATCATATGGGCTTGGTGAACGAAACGACAGAGGAAATCGCCTAATAGAATTTTGCCAGGAACATAATGTTATAGCCGCAAATACATTTTTTAAATTACCTGACAAAGACAACAAAATCGTCAGAAATCACATTGACTACATCCTAATAAAACACAGATATCGAAACTCAATTTAGGCAGTAAAGGCATATCCAGGAGCAAACGTGTCCTCTGATCATAGTCTTTATATTGCTAGGTTTCAACTTCAACTAAAAAAGACGCAAAAAAGCCGCAACAACAATAAACTTAACATACAGAAACTAAAGTCAGAAGAAACAAAAGAAAATCTGAAACACGAAATCAACACAAATCTAGATGGAGCCAAGTAAGAAAGTACTTAAAATAACCAAATGTAAGAAAAAGAGTGAATGACCGAGGAAATTCTAGAGTTGATGAATAAAAGGAGAAAAAAACAAAACCATCAATACGATCCGCAATAACCAGCTTCAAAACCAAATAAGAAGAAAAATTAGAGAGGCTAAAGAAACCTACTTCTCTGAAAAATGTAAAGAAATAGAAGAACTGCAAAACAGATATAACAACTTTATTCTACATAAAAAAGTCAAAGAACTAGCCGGAGTAGAAAGTAGAAGAACCTCAAGTATATTGCTCGACAAAAATGGAAATATATTGTAGACACAACAAAAACTACGACGATGGAAAGAGTAAATCGAGGAATTATTTCATCACCAGAGAGAAGGTAGTACATCTGTAGATTGCCAAACGGGACATGTAGGTCCAGAGATAACCAAATCACAGGTTAGTCAGGCATTAAACTCAATGAAAACCAATAAATCTGCTGGTCCAGATGAATTACCAAGCCAGCTATTAAAGTTGGTCAACGAGAAAAACCTGGACATAATAGTCAAACTGTTCAACGCTATCTACATACGGGAATCATCCCTAGAGAAATGTTGACATCAACATTTGTGTGTTTGCCACAGAAAGTGAATACCAAAGAGTGCAGTGACTATCGAATCGTAAGATTAAAGTCACATACCTTGAAAATTCTGTTGAAAATTATCCACGCCAGAATTCACTCTAAACTGGAGCTGGATATTAGTGACACACAATATGGGTTCCGCAGTGGTATGGGTACCAGAGAGGCACTATTCTCCTTCAACGTGCTGACGCAGAGATGTTTGGATGTTAACCGTCCTCTTTACGTCTGTTTTATAGACTACAATAAATCGTTTGATAAAGTAAAACATGACCGACTCATGGAAATTCTAAAAAATAAAAACGTAGATGAAAGAGATTTAATACTAATAACAAACCTTTCTTACAATCAGCGAGCAGTAGTACGAATTGAAAAAGAGACATCTGAAGAGATGGAAATAAATGAAGGAGTCAGTCAAGGCTGCATACTATCACCTCTATTATTTAAGGCTTATTCTGAAGAGGTAATTCGAGAAACTCTGGAAGATGAAACAGTCGGCATAAGAGTAAATGGAGTCTTAGTTAACAACATCAGATATGCAGATGATACAGTAATAATAGCCGATAGTTTACAAGACCTGGAAAGACTCATAAGTAAAATAGTAATGTGTAGTAGGGAGTACGGACTCTCGCTCAATATCAAAAAGACGAAGTTTATGAAAATTTGTAAAAACAATCATAATTCTAACGAAATCTTGATAGTAGAGGGCCAGCAGATCAAAAGAATAAAAAAGTACACTTACCTATAATAGGAACACTTATAGCAGAAAATAATGACTACACTGCAGAAATCAAAGTCAGAATCGAAAAAGCACGTTATAATTTTATAAAAATGAAAAAGGTCCTTTGTGGCAAAGATTTAACATTAGCTCTTAAAGTATGTCTAACAAAATGTTACGTATACAGTGTACTATACCACGGAGTGGAATCATGGACGTTAAATCTAGACACAATGAGATAACTTAACGCCTTTGAAATGTGGACCTATAGAAGAATTATGAGGGTTTCCTGGGTAGATAGAGTTACGAACAATGAAGTACTGAGAAGGATCGGTAAAGAGAAGGAAGTTGAACTTACAATTAAAAAAAGAAAGCTACAGTATCTCGGACATGTGATGCGGGGCGAGAAGTATAGCATCCTGCGACTCATAATGCAAGGAAAGATAGATGGCAGAAGAAGCATCGGAAGAAGACGAATTTGATGGCTTAAGAACCTGAGAGAATGGTTTGGATGCAGCTTAAAACAACTATTTAGAGCTACTGCCTCAAAAATTAAAATGACTATGATGATTGCAAACCTCCATACCTCTATGGTATATCCATACCATAAGATTATTTGTGGTTAAGAATGAACAAAAGTATTTTCAAGAAAGTCTGAAAAAGATCTGCAAGTAGGGAGAGAGTGGATTTACCATTACTAAACCTTCTGGTTGTCTATAAATTTTATCGTTTAAGATAAAGAAGTCTTGAGGAAGGCAGAATTAGAGTAGAGAGGTAATTTGCGCATATTTGTTCAGGTCAATTGTTCTTGCGAGTAAGAGGTTATTGATGATTGGAATGGTGTCTAATCTGGAAACATTAGTGAAAAGATTTATTACATCGGAAGAGACCATAATAAAGTTATTTGGAAGAGTAGTTGAAGAAATTTTGGAAGTTAAATCTAAAGTGTTGGTGACAGTATATGTGGGAGTGTCAATAATTAGATCTTGGAGAAGAGTGTTGATAAATTTTGCTAATAAGCTGGTAGAGTATTGACAAAACTAACTAATGGTATTATTAGAAAATTAACTTTATAATTTTTTGGAAGACCATGTAAAGCCTTGGCATCAAGGGATTGCTGGAAATAAAAGTTTTAGGTTTAATTTTAAGTTCTTATTCATTGGAATTTTGGTAAGTGAAATAAATGAGTTTTGGAATAAAAAATATTCTACCTTATCAGTATAATCAATCTATGACATTAACGTTAATGGCAACAAGTTAAACTACCTCAGATTTGCTGACGACATAGTGATTATAGCGAGCACATTCGAGGAAGTGCAAATTATGATGGTGGAACTAGCAGCCAGCTCCCAATGCGTCGGCTTAAAAATGAATATGAAAAAAATAAAAATAATGACAAACACACATGACTCCAGACGTATAACTATTTATGGCAGTGAGATAGAACAAATCCAGGAATATATTTACCTATACCAAATCCTGAGACTTGACAAAGAGAACCAAAGTGTGGAAATTACTAGAAAAGCAAGACTAGCATGGGCGGGATTTGGAAAACTTAGTTGGATACTTAAGAACCGCAAAATACCCCAATACTTGAGGAGCAAAATGTTCAACCAATGAATCCTTCCTATCATGACATATGGATGTCAAACCTGGACCCTAACCAAGGCAAACATGAATAAACTAGTCACAACAGAAAAAACAATGGAAAGAGCAATGTTAGATATACGACTGTCAGATAAAAAGAGGAACGACTGGGTAAGATCCAAAACAAAAGTCGAGGACATAGCAACAAAAATTGCCAAACTTAAATGGAGCTTCGCGGGCCACACTGCTAGATAAAAAGACCAACGTTGGAATACTACAATACAACATTGGAGACCTTACGAAAGTAAACGACCAAGAGGAAGACCACAGATGAGATGGGTTGATGACATTAAAAGAATAGCCGGAACAAATTGGAAATATGTTGCTCAGGATAGAGACCGATGGAAGGAGTTGGGAGAGACCTATGTCCAAACATGAACGACAGAAGGCTACGAAGAAGAAGAAGAAGTCATTATAATCTGCATTGTAGAGGATAAGAAGACAACTTCCTTTTTCAACTTTTGTTATTATAAGCTTAGGTTTTAATTTTATTAGAAATAAATAACTCGATATTTTCTAAATCAGTTTTAGTTGCGAAATAAAATGTGAGACCCTTACATAAAAAATCAAGTTCTGTTTTTGTAAAATTGCAATCAGATAAATTTTTATCTCTTTCATGATGAGAAAAGTTGACTCACCTGATTCCTGCTGTTATTATTACTTGTAATAAAAGGATGTTGTTGATTATTACCTGATCGGTCTGATTTTAGTTTGTTGCATTTTTTGTTAGGTTTTTCATATTTAAGGTGTACACTCAATGCTAAATTATCATGATGTTCTTAAAGAGCTTACTGAAATGCTAAAAAAGACGAAGTTACCCCTGCAATGTTGTTTTACATCATTTTGAATGCAATGTTGATATTGTTGATCTTGGCATAATAGAGACAAATTTCTTTTCAAATGAGCTTTCTTTCCAAATCTGTTTTCAACTTTGTTGGTATGTTCTTAGATGTCTTACAGCAAAAATTGGTGTTAAATGTTGCTTAAGGCATTGACGGATGAACCAGATGTCAATAGGTAAAAGTTCTCTCTTTGTAGACAGTCTTAAGATACTTTTGAATTTCCACTACCATACTATAGATTAACAAATAAAAAAACTGATATGATTTTGTGTACACACTTATAACAAATAAAAAAATTAAAAAGAAAATCTTTTTAAAGTGTGTAAACATTTATTTCCTAGCTGAGTACTTTCGGCTTACAAAGCCATCATCAGAGCTATGGTACAATAAAACACTAATATAAATAACTAAATTAAAGTTTAAAATTTTCACTTACGTTAATTTTTGATTTATATGATTTATAATTGTTGTTTAATGTAATTTGATAATAAAACTCTAATTGTTATACATAGTTACCCAGGAAAAATACTAATAACTTTAAAAAACTAATATTTGAGACCGTCGGCCTAATTAACATTTTTTGCAGATGTAGGATTGATGGGGATGTTTCACATTGCAATTATGATGGTATTAACTTTACTCATTACTAGCTGTAATTGTTAAAAATATCAATTGACAGGATCTAAAAATATCTTCAGAATTTTAGAAATAATTCTCCCGGTATAAAACGTATCCTGGATATAGACATTATGTCAGTGTATTATTTAATGTTTCCCCAAACAGAAAAACCACTTACTAAAATATCGACTAGATCTGTCTCGAAGAATGGAATTTATGTCTCTAAAACCAGAAATAAATATCTGTGTCTTAATTTTTTCAGCGAAACTGAAACATCTACCCCCTGCATGCGCCCATCTCTTAAATGCCCTGCTTCCTGAACAGTGATATGGAATAGCGAAAGAGACTGCGGTGAAAAATGGCTTGTTTATTTTCTCAAACTTCTTATCTATTTCTATTCCCTACTGTTATTTTTGATAGCGATCTCTCAGTGTTTACGAAAATCACTCCCAGTTCACTTCGTTCGCTGTAAATTGGTTTGCAAAATTGGTATCTCGAAATGTATGGAAAAAGCACTTTGATTTAAAAATGAATCAATCAGATTTCTATGCATAGTAAATAATAAATGTTTTTAGTTAGAGCTGTTTTACCAACAGTTATTTAGGTAAATCTAGGGGTTTGTTGTAAAAATAATGTTTTAATTTACTCACTATTTAAATCTACAAAACTGTTTTTGGGGATTACTCTATCTTTTATCTGATATTAAAGCAGAATTATAAACAAAGTTTTATAAGCAAGAAGCTTATAAGGTCGATAATAGTTATTTATATGCCAAGGTTATTAAATAACAGATATAAAAATTCTATAGCCTCAGTTAAAACTTATCCTGGAGCAGATGTTAACTCAGACCACAATCCGTTAGTTGCTGACGTGAAAATAAAATTAAAAAGAATTAAACTCAGAAAACAACAACCAAAAATTAATGTAAGAATGCTAAAAACGAAGAAATAAAAAACGAATTAAAAAATAATGTGAATGTTAATATGCAAAAAACACTAACTGACAACAAACAAATTATGGATATAAATAAAAAGTGGTACAATATAAAAAAACTCATTACTGAAACCAGCTCAAGAAACTTTGATACAACATAGGTCAGAGGCTAGAAAACAGTGGATAACAGAAGAAATACTATTACAGATAGAAGAAAGAAGGAAATATAAAGAGATAGAAGAACTAGAGGTACTACGCCGGATAGGTAAAGAGAGAGAGGTAGGAATAAGTATAAAGAAAAGAAAGTTGGAATACTTGGGTCACGTTATGAGACATAATAAATATAGAGTACTACAACTGATCGTTCAAGGGAAAATAGACAGCAGAAGGGGTCCAGGGAGGAGAAGACACTCGTGGCTCCAAAACTTGCGGCAATGGTTCGGATTGTCATCTGCTGAACTATTCAGATCTGCCGTAAACAAAGTCAGAATAGCCATGTTGATTGCCAACGTTCGGAACGGACAAGGCACATGAAGAAGAAGAAGAAGAAGAACTAGAAACAAAATATGGTATGAGAAATATGCACAAAAAAAAATAAGAGAAGTGACTGAAATGGGTTGAAATAGACAGCAAGGACACATAAAAGACAAAAAAGGAGTACTACTAATAGATTTACCAGAGAAATTAAGACGATGGGAGGAGTACGTTAGAAAACTTTTCTAAGATGAAAGAGGTGAAATGCAGAACATACAAAAATTATATCCTTTAGAGAGACAGAAGATCACGATAGATAAAATCAGATATGCTATCAAAAACTCTAAAGACAATAAGGCAGCTGGATTAGATGAAATACCAGTAGAACTGTTAAAACTAGTGAAAGAGGATAACTTGGAAGTATTGGCAGATTTATTCAACACGGTGTACGATACGGGAATAATACCACAAGAGTGGCTGCAGTCAGCATTTATAACCATCCCTAAAAAACAAGCAGCAAAAGAGTACTCTGATTATATAACACTGAGCCGAATGAGACATACTTTAAAAGTACTGCTGAAATTAATACATAAGAGAATATACGAAAGGCTAGAGGAGGATATTAGCGAGACGCAGTTCGGGTTCCGAAATAGAATGGGTACTCGAAAAGGACTATTTGCCATCAATATATTGATTCAGCGATGTCGGCATGTAAACGTTGATCTACACTTGTGCTCTGTTAACTACGAAAAAGCTTTCGATAAAGACATGAAACTAATGTCAATACTTATAAACAAGCGCATTGACAGTAGAATCATAAATATAGTGCAAACATTATATTGGAACCAAAGTGCCATAGTTCAAATTGATGGGCAACACTCAGAAGAAATGAAGATCTGTAGAGGAGTTAGACGGGGATGTTTTATCGCCACTTTTGTTTAACTTATATTCTGAAGAAATTTTCCCAATACACGCTTAATACAGTTTCGTTTGAACCTTCGAAGAGAGAAGTCAAACAACAATAAGCGGCTTACCGATTTGTTATTAATTAATGTTCAAGTTTTTGTTTTTTCGTGTTGCTAAATTTATCAAAACAATTTAAATAAGTTAGATTTTAAAAACTTCGCCCCCGCCATGGGGAGCGTAAAAAATAAGACGCCAGATGGTGATAGTGGAGTTATTTGTGAAAGTGATAGTTTTTCCAATATGGAAAGTACTGCTGCCGTCATGGAAACGGGAACAATAGGCGCTAAGGAGGACGAACCAAAACTATTTGACTCGATAAATCCAGATAAGTACTTGTTAAATAATTATTGCGTATATGTTGAAAAAACTAATCAGCAAAGTTTGGGTCGTTTGCATCCTATGTTTGTAGGACATATTTTACACAAAAATCTAAAAGTACAAAACATTCAGGAAATTAAGGGAATAGGTAGAAATCGCGTTAAAGTAATATTAAATTCAATAGCAGAAGCTAATAAGATGGTCAAAAATAAAAATTTAAAAGAATTAAACTTAAAAGCTTTCATACCTAATCACCTTTTAGAGGTCAAGGGTCTGATCCGAGACGTTGACACAAGTTACGACGTTGATTATTTAAAACAAAACATAAATTCAAACTCAAGGGTTCTAGACATCAGACGAATGCACAGAAAAATTAAAAAAGATGGTAAAGCTGAGTATGTACCTAAGAAGACCATTGTAGTCAGCTTTGAAGGAAACATATTACATATTACCACAGCCATATATCCGTTAATTTTGTTTATTTTAATGTGGAAAAGTTTATAGGCAGGGTCACACAATGCTATAGATGTTTGAGATTCGGACACATATCAAAACAGTGCAAAAGCAGCCAAGAACATTGTATTTTATGTGGATCTGTCAAAACCGAAGAACATAACTGTTCTGAATTTAATAAATCATGTATACATTGCAAGAGTACACAGCATACATCGATTTCCAAACTATGCCCAATTTACGAGGAACAGAAACGTATTAAAAATTTGATGATAGAACAGAAAGTATCCTTTTTAGAAGCCAAAAAGCTTTTTCAATCTTCATATTCAGAAATCACAACGAACAATCGCTTTTCTGCCTTAACAAACTACGAGGCAGACTTCCCGAAACTACCTCAAAGTTCTGGTAATAAACATGCTTTCCAGCAGCCACAACCTACAAATTCTCAACGTTCGGATAGTAGCAGACCTATGGCACTAACCCATAACAACAAAAAACGTAAAGCCACTACTTCTCCCTCATCCCCAAACTTACAGAACCCTCCCATGTTTAACTTCCGTTTTGGACCATCACATCCTCTTCCCCAGTATCCAAAGCAATCTACCTTTCAACCCACAGAAGGTGATAATAAAGATATTGCTCAGGCAGTGACGGAGTGTGTCATTAATTTTTTAAAAAATATTCACACACTTGAGGATTTAAAATCTGAAGATAATGAGAGCATAAATCAAAAAATATTTTCAGTATTGGAGGGTACTAAAACATTGAAATAAAATTCTTAGCATATATCAAAATCAAAATTATTTATCTAAATTATGTAATTCAAATGGAACTTTTTTCTGGCAGTATTTCTTATTTAAACATTAATCCAAGATCAAAATGCACTATTAAAAAAACAAATATGAACGTTTTCACTTATTTTATTATACAACTTTTTACTTATTCGTTAGAATCAGATGTTGGAGGACATCTTCAGTAAATAAGGTTTTCCAAGGACAAACAACTCTGAGAATTTTACAATGGAACGGAAGGTCCGTTGCATCCAATAAAAATAGTTTAGTTCATTTTTTAACAGCTGAAAACATTGATATAGCGTTGTTAAGTGAAGCATGGTTCAAACCAAATCAAAACTATATATTTAAAGGTTATAATATAATCCGCCAGGATAGATACGATGGATATGCCGGTGTAGCAATTTTGATTAAAACTTCTATCTCATTCTGTCAAGTGAATATTACTAAAAATTTCAATGATAAAATTTTAGTTTGTGGCATCTCCGTTAAATTTAACAATTTAGAATTAAGTTTCTTGTCTGTGTATAGGCCTCCTAAAGTCCATACTTCTAAAGATGATTGGAAAAATATCTTCTCTCAAGTTACATCACCTTGTATAATTGAAGGGGATATGAATGCTCATAACTCTTTATGGGGCTCACTGCACAATGATGCTGCAGGTCATCAAATCGTCAGCAGTGTCGAGGACCTAGATCTTATTATTTTGAATAATGGGGAACCCACATATCTTTCCAAATATGGTACTCAGAAATCTATGATTGACATTTCTCTCTGTACAGCTAATCTAGCCAGTAAAGTTTCCTGGTCCGTATCTTCAGATACCTTAGGGTCAAATCATTTTGCTATAACCATGAACCTTTCCACAACTAACACATCACATGAAACAATTTATCCAAAAAGCAAATGGAATATCAATAAAGCCAATTGGTCACTTTATACATCCTTAATAGAAAACATGTTTGTCAACTATAGTATCTCTTTAAACACTTACGAAAATTATAATTTTCTTATTAATTGTATTCATGAATCTGCTTCAAAATCTATCCCTCAATATAAAATTCTTAAACTCAAAAATCGTCCCCCACCACCATGGTGGGACCCTGAATGTGATATTATAATTAATGAAAGAAAAAAGGCTTTAAAAGCTTACAAACTTTCATCGAGTTTTGATAACTACTTAAAATGTCAGGAAGTTACTGCTCGAACAAAAAAGCAGTTGAAGCAAAAAGCTAAATCCAGTTGAATCAAATGGTGCTCCAATTTAAACAAAAATACCTCTGCTAAGCAAATATGGTTACAGGCCAACAAAATGAATCGAAAACCGCAGAATAGTATAAAACCTTTCAGCAATGAAGTTTTAGATGACTTCTTTAATAAAGTTTCTCCTCCCTGGGTTCAATATTTCTCTAACCAATCCGAACAAAGTCACCAATCCAATCACTTTTTGTTGAAACCTTTCACTAAATCTGAATTAGATTTCGCTCTCAAAAATTGCAATAATACCTCCCCAGGGATTGATCAAATCAAATACCCTATGTTAATCAACCTACCAAGAGCCGCTAAAGATCTGCTGTTACAGGTATTTAATGACATCATTCAAAATAACATCGTTATTGATTCATTTAAAAACGCCATGGTTCCTATCCTAAAGTCTGGTAAAGATCCAAATATTGCAAATTCATACAGACCAATATCGTTACTTTCCTGTGTTGTTAAAACTCTAAAGAGACTCATAAAATTTAAACTGGATTGGTGGTTACAAAAAAATAATTTGCTACCAGAAAATCAGTTTGGTTATAAAAGAAGCTTTGGAACACTAGATGCTCTAACAACCATTGTGGTAGATGTACAAAATACCTTAACCAGAAACAACTATTTAACAGGACTATTCTTGGATATTGAAGGAGCATACGAATCAGTTTGCTTGTCAACTTTAAGAAATAAAATGGTTAATTTATTTCATATGCCAATCGCATTCGTAGATACAATAATTGGATTTTACACAAAGAGGATCATCTATGTAAGAGATCATAATAACAAGCTAATTGGACCGCGATATAATTATCAAGGTATACCACAAGGCTCAGTTTTATCTCCAATCTTATTCAATATATACAGCTCTGACATACATAACATCCAAATAAATAACAGTTCATTCAAAATCGTACAGTATGCCGAAGATTTCTGCATCTATACAGAAAACAAAAAATATGAAACCTGTATACAAAGCCTTAGCAAAGTATGTGAATCCCTTTTTTCCCCGCCTTTATGCATGGCATTACAGAATAATCCTATTTTTTCAAGAAATTGGACACGGTTGACAGAAGCTTAGACTACTATTCTTTATTCCACAGAACTCAGGTTATAATACCCACTTATAGTGAGAACACCATTATGAGTAGCAATCTTCTAATATCTCTATTGCAGGATTATAGGGAAGCCACAGTAATATACACGGACGCATCAAAAACAACAGAAGGGACGGGATGCGCATACTTTTTACCTGCTACAAACGTAGATTTCAAGTATAAACTACCATATGAATTTTCAATCTTTTCAGCGGAATCAATAGCTATACTTGAAGCTCTAAAATATGTTAAAAACACCTGTAATAGACATATCTTAATTCTGTCAGATTGCCTTTCAGTTTTGCAGAGAATAAAAAACATTGAATTACCCTCAACATTTAGCAACCCCTACATATTTGAAATAAAAGACCGATTGTATCATTTATCATCGACTAGAGTCAACATAAAATTTATTTGGGGCAAAGCACATATTGGTCTCAAACACAATGAATATGTAGATCACTTGGCTAAAATGAGTGTAACAACTGGCTCTACGTTGAAATATATGCTTAACACATCAGATGTTACTACGATTTTCAAAAAAAATCAGCAACTTAGATGGAAAGAGCAATGGAAACATTACTGTTCTACAAACTCTAAAAGGTATACCTCTTTACAACCAACTCTACCTCAAACAACCTGGTTTCAGAATTTCAAAGCTCCTCGTAAATATATTACTACTATAAATCGAATACGCTTTGGACATGCATGCTACCCATGCCATTTATTTAAAATTAAAGTCATCGATGATGATAGTTGCAAACATTGCGGCAAGCTAGGTGACCTCGATCACATCTTCTTTGAATGTCCTAAATTTATTCAGCATTCAAACTCCCGGTATACAAAATTAACTAAATGCAATACATACGCTCCATATAATATACAGTCTTTGTTAGCCATAGGTTCTGTAACAATATATAATTTAATTATAGAATTTTTGTCAGACACATGCATAGCTTTATAAATCTGGTACTCGTTCATGAAAATTTTCATGAGCGTGTATAGGATTAGACTTGTACCCTTTGTTTATCCTATATGTAACAATACCTTATCCGTGGTCCAGTATTGTTTGTCTGTTAAAATAAATGTCTTGACGGACCCCTAGACGAGAAGCGAGTGTCCTTGTATTTTCCTTCGACGTGTTCTTCTATTAATTATTCGTCTATTTCGTTTTAGGGATATCGCTGTGCATTTGTCTGAGAGAAATAATCTGTACTTATCTGTCTATACTTTTTTAAGGAATATATTATAACCTTTCGAGACTGGCTGAATGACGAAAGTCAATGCCACAAAAAAAAACACGCTCAATACTGTGATCATAGCAACGAGTATCTACAACATCTTATCGAAAGCTTAAGTATGAATAGTGCTGAGATGGGAATTACTATAAACGCTAAAAAAACGAAGTACATGCTAATTACAAAAAGACCACAAAATATACATCACCTATTAACAATCAATGATAACGTGATAGAACAAGTAGAAAAATATCACTACTTGGGAACTTTGATCAATGAAACCAATGATTATACTGCAGAAATAAACAGGCGAATAGAGATTGCCAGATCAGCATTTATACGAATAAAGCCACTCCTAACGTGCAACCATCTAAATTTGGAGATCAGACTACGTACCATTCGCTGTTATATATTTTCAATATTATTATATGGAGCTGAAACTTGGATATTAAATAAATGCAATTTAAAAAGAATCGAGGCTTTCAAACTCTGGTTATACCGCAGAGTATTAAAAATATCATGGACTGATAGAATTCAAGGGAAAGATTCAAGGAAGAAGATCTGTTGGCCGAAGACAGAATTCATGATTGAAGAATCTACGTGACTGGTATCAGTGCAGATCGATTGATTTGTTTAGAGCAGCAAGTTTAAAAATAAAAGTAGCCATTATGATTGCCAACCTCCGTAGGGAGACGGCACTCGCGACGATGTTACAAAAGGGGGGGGGAGGGCGACGAGGGTTTGTAAGTCGCCCGAGGGCATATACATCTATTAATACCCACAAACTTGTCATACTAGTTCGTTAATATATATATATATATATATATATATATATATATATATATATATATATATATATATATATATATATATACATTTTTCCTTAGAGCTGTTTTGACTTTGTGCATTTCTTCGTTCTTATAGTTCTCGTCTGCCAGTTTCTCAGATCTTGTTATTAAGGTTTTTATTACCGAATTTAATTGTGCAGGATGATGGTGTGAGTCTGCGAGATAGAAATATTTCTCACAAAAGTGATTGCAGAATTAAAAAACCATCTTGTGCTTTGGCAGAGCATGTAATCGATAAAAACCATATTATGGATTTTGATAACATTAAAATTTTATGTAGTGAAAGTAATAAATTCAAAAGGACTTTTTTGGAAATGGTTTGTATTAGCAAAAGTGATAATAGTTTAAACAAAAGATCAGAAATTCAAAATCTAAGCAAAATTTATAATTATATTATTTCTTTATAATTTATATATAAAACTTGAAAAATATCACATTTTTATTTAATTTTCCATATATCTGTTACATTTTTTCAGACATCTATCAATGGTGAATAAATCTTCTTCTTTTTTGTTACTAAACAAAAAAGAATGTTTAAACAAAATTTTATTTTTGACAATATAATTGTCAAAGGTAAACATTTTAAGTTGACATTTATGACATTGAGGCTTATTTGTAATTGGTTGCTTCTTTAAACTATTTATAAATTCAATTATTTTTTTGTTAAAAAAATGTTTTCAAAATTATTAAAATTTCAGGGAAGAATTTATTAGATAAGGGCATTTTAGTATTAATTCTTTTTGACATGTATTTGCAGCAATTTTTATTAACGAAACTAATTTTATTTGGTGAGTTAACAAAAAATGTTTTTCTTTATGTTCAACTTTGTAAGATATTTTGTCTTTTTTAGCAGCTCTTGATAAGAATTGTAAACACAATTGAAAGCTCGAGATATTAAATTTCTAACCAATAGCCCCTTTTATTGACTCCAACCCATCAAAAACATTTATATATATATATATATATATATATATATATATATATATATATATATATATATATATATATATATATATATATTTTATATATATATATATATATATATATATATATATATATATATATATATATATATATATATATATATAATAACGGATTGATTACGGCTGTTGCCTCTTCTCCGTCCCCAATTTCCATCTTTTTTTTTTAAGAAATTTTTATTTAATATTATATATTATTTCTTCATTGTTTAGAATTAAAAACTGACATGACAGAACAAAATTTTTAACTGATAGATATATTTTGTCGCTTGGAGTAAGTCGCAGACATCACAGACATTTTATACATGTCTACGGCGTAGATACGAGGTATATAATCTAAACTGAGAAGGTAGAAAAGTTGAGCGCCAACTATTTTGAGAAGAAAAATAATAAAACAAAATAGAAAATTAACAATAGGTATATAGAATTAAAATAAATTGGAATAACATAATTATTAAAAAAAATGTGCAACGGGTGACGTTTATAACGATACATTTTTAAAATGATAATACTTATTGTAACTAAATTGTTCTATTGTAAATAAGCTCTGTAGTTAAGACATAATCAACAAATAACTTTTTAAGCCCTTTTCTATTTACCATGACCCGAATTATAATATGTTCTCTACAAGGAGACCATCAAGGCTGGTTTGAAAAATATTGTCGGGTAAGCAGCTTGGCCGAATGATAATTAAGGATTAAAAAAGAGATGCAAATTCCAAATTTTTGGAGTATTATGGTTATGTCGTGTATTAGTCTTACCTATTAAGACTAGGGCAAACTATCTGGAAAAACCCGATATGCTTTGGAGTTTGTTTTAAATAAGTGGTCTGTTTTCCAGGAATATTTTCAAATAAGGAATGATAGTTTCCAATTTAAGTGTCTTAATTGTCTAATGGTGGTCAAGAGACCGAAATAAAAAAACCTAAAGGCAATAGATTAGGAGAACGAGGAGGCTAAATATAAAACGCGTTTATTAGCTATACATTTTCTATCCAATATTTCTTTTAGACACTAGCCAATGGATCTTGTATTGTGCAGTGTCGCGTGGTCTTGTTGGCATCATGCTTGATTTCTAATTCTAGCAAATTGTGCAAATTTAGTTAAACTGCATTCCGTAAAATTTTTCAATATCATTGGTGTAAGACACAAAAAAATTTAGTCATCAGAAAAAAATGATCAATAAACTAGTTTTAAATATCTTAAGTGTGAAAGTCCTGAGAAGACGGCTAAAAAGTGAAAAATATGAAATACATAAACTAAAGAACAAAGAAGGAGTCCCCATATCAAATAGATAAAAACTAATTGAAGACTTCTATCAAAAACTATACACAAGTCAAAGAGAAGCCGAAAATAACTTGGAAGCCGCCTCATCAAGCAAAAACATCAACCAGGGTTCAGAGATCATGCCAGAGATCACACTAAGCGAAATCCAAGACGCAATGAAAAAGATGACAAGAAAACAACAAAACACCAGGAGAAGATGGAGTCATAATAGAAGCTATAAAGATGGTCAGATATGCCCTTCCCAACCAAATAAATATTTTGTTTAACCTTTGTCTAACAGACTGTTGCATACCGGAAACATGGAAGAATGCAGTAACAATTTTACTATACAAGAAAGGAAACAAGGTGCACTTAGAAAACTATAGACCAATCAGCTTATTGAACCACATCTATAAAATGTTTACTCGAATAATTACGACAAGACTTGAAAAAAAGTTTCTACCAGCCTCGAGAACAAGCTGGTTTCAGCTCAAAATTCAGAACCAAAGATCACATATAAACAGTCAAAACCTTAATAGAAAAATCGATAGAATATATCAGATCACTTTTACTTATCTTCGTAGACTTTCACAAAGCCTTCAATACTGTGGAATAAGACAGCAATATAACTGCTCTGAACAATAGTAGAATAGACTACGGGCTAACAAAGTTAGTACAAATATTGTACCAAAACGCCACAATGCATTTAAAACTACATAATACCACCAGAGAAATTCATATAAAGCGAGCGACACTCTCTCACCTAAATTATTTATAAAGATCCTCGAATACGCCTTTAAAATGCTAAAGTGGGAAAATAGAGGAATAAAAATAGACGGGTAAATGCTCAATTATCTGCGTTTTGCCGACGATATAGTACTTATTACCGAAGATCTGCGTACAAAAGGTCTAAAATTGAACATTATTAAGACCAAATTTATGACAAATTTGGTTCAAAGCGAACAACAAACCATCCAAAATCAAGTGGAAGAATTGACAGAAAGGTACATATATCTCGGTCATGAAATCAGAATAAGAAAGGATAATCAGACCAGTGAATTTCAACGACGAATAAATGGAAGACATTTGACCAATGCGTTCTTCCCATTATGACATACGGAGCAGAAACTCTCACTCTCACAAAAACAACAGCACTAAAAATGCGAGTAACACGTTCAAAACGCATGAAAAGATCGATTCTTGGTGTGACAAAAAAAGACAAAATAAGGAACCAAGACCTAAGAAAAAGAACGGTATCACTGATGTCGAACGTATAGCTCAGCTGAAATGGAATTGGGCAGGTCACATAACGAGACTAAAAGACTCAAGATTGACCAGAAAACTAATTGACTGGCGCCCAAGAGAAGACAAACGCAGCAGAGGATGACCACCAACATGCTGGATGGACGACATTAAACGAATAGCCAAGAAATGGCAACAAGACGCACAGGACCGTGAAGAGTGTCGAAAAATGGGAGAGACCTATATTCAGCAGTGGACAGAAGAGATTGTATAATGATGATGGTGATGAAATATGTTAAACTTAGAACTTACCATAAAAACATAAAATCCATAAAACCAAAATCATAAAACCCAAAGAACAATGGAAAGACAAATGTTGCACATAAGACTAATGGATAAAAAGAGAAACGAGTGGATAAAAACGAAAACAAAAGTGAGTTATGTTAGACAAGAAGTTGCAAAATTGAAATGAAGATTTGCCAGACACAATATAAGACAAAAAGAAGACCGATGGAACAAAATTATTGTAAGTTGGAGACCGTGGGAATATAAACGAAGCAGAGGAAGGCACCAAATGAGATGGGCAGATGATATCAAGAAGCACGTGGGGTCTAGGTAGACGACTACAGCGACAGACAGAGAAGAATGGAAAAGGATTGGTGAGGCCTATGTCCAAAGATGGATCGAAGAAGGCTAATTAGATATATAGATAGAACCTACCAGGACAGTGTATGCGTCTTCTTGACAACTGTTAAATTTAGATATAGAATGAAATTAACTAATCTTAAAGAAAAGGTAAGGTTTTTTCTAATAACTATATAATATATAGAGAGATCTATTTGAGAAATTTTACGTAAGCGTCTTGAATCGCCTTGTATATTAAATGTAATTTTATCATAGAATGTTGAAATATCATTAAATTCTTTAAGAAGGTACCAACAAAATATTTACTGAACAAAATGTTTAAAATTTTATTATTTAAAAAAATCCAGAATGTCAAATAAACACTGTTTCATAATAAAATTGGCCATATCTCGTAAAACACCCAGTACAAGGTAGAAAAACCCTATATTAGGAGAAATATGAAGAGCAGTTAGTAGAACTAATAACCACTTCACAATTTCTTATCTACATAATGAAAGTAAAAGCTGGACAAATCACTTACCACTAAGGCACTAAGTGTTACTAATTATACTAATATTATAATTTGTTGATCAATATCTTAGACTTCAACATACGGAACAGCAATTAAAGTACGTTCAGACTTGATTTTAAAATCAAATATGGTGTAGGTACTAATCAAAATATACGAAGCAGTCATCAACTTTTCTAATAGAGCTTAAAATTGACTTAGGACGGCCATAATCACTTATACAAACTCAACTTTGTTGCATCGTCTTTAAAATATTGTTTTCAAAGATAAATAATGTTATATTAGAAGTCAATTTAAATTGTTCTTACATAAAGTTAAAATATTTTACATTATTTCGTTAATATAAAGGTTTTATACTATTATTGAATAAAATCATAAATAAAATAACTATAGCGAGCCCTTCCAGGAAAAACATCGTAACCAACAATTTTTCGAATTTTTGATTTTTCATGGAAAATGATCCTATCAAGGTTTTTCGTTGACCAAAACATCGTAAGCCAAACGATCACGGTTTTTAATTTAAAAGTAATAATGCATTTTATCGTTACCAACACAAGTCCATATCAGTGAAAGCCAAAACATCGTAACCGTGCGTATAAAAAATCGTTAGGATACTTTTGCATGGTTACGATGTTTTGGGCAAAACTTTTCTTATAGATCAACAAGCCTACACAACATTAAGTTATCGGACTCAAGGTTGTCGATCAAGACAATTCGTTGGTTTTGGAGGGACGTGTGCAGGGGTGCAATTTACTGTTATCGGCTGGTGAATGTGACCTTATCAAACACACCCGTACAGTGTATCCTATGTACAGTTTAGATAAACAAGTTTAAGTAGTTTTTGAAAGTTAACAAGTTTTATTGTGAATTAATTATTGTTTGTTTTTTATTTTAATCAATACATAAATCGGATTACCTACAGCGAAAAATGTCACGACGAAAGGTATGTACTTAATCTTTTAAGATTTTAAAATTCATAACGTAACCTAAAATAGTCGTTCTTGTTCCTTCTTAACTTAAATTACCTGAGAACAAATTATTTTTTTTTTATCTTTTATTTTCATTATCATACAATTTAATTAACCTGTCACTGCGTTATGTAAAATTTGCAACAAATCCTACTCGAAAACAAAAAAATATAATCGTATAGGAAAACAATTCTTTAAAAAATCTACTAATTTTTCTTGAGCCAACTGGGTAACTCATTTTTATTTCCAAATGCATTTAAAAATGTTTATGATCAGGTGTTTGCTATATTTATCATAAATTTGGTTACTTATATCGTAAATAAGAATGACGAAAATTATGTATGTTGGATATTATAAAGCCTGATTTTTTTGTATACGAGAAAATAATTCATAGGTATTTCAGGGTGAAAAGGCAAACCGAAGTGCAAGAATGCTGAATATGGTATTATCTTCGAAAAACGACGAGTATCAAATGGAGGAAGACCCACCAGTTGTATTAAATGAAAACGTTTTACAAAGAGATTTTTTAAGTAACAGTACATATGAACGTGTTCAGGAGTGGATTAATAGTAATGTACTGGATACCTTTCCAAAAATAACACAACAAAATATCAGCAAACTTGTGTATTAATTATCATCTTCATCTTCAGCATCATTGCCGGATGCTATAACTACACCCAACACAAAATCTTGTTTAAATACTGATAATGGTCCACTAAGTAGTCATCTGGAAGATTCAGAAATGTCATGGAATCCAGAAATTCAACAAGAAGATAGCTCTGATACCAAGAGCCTTGAAAGCAGTACAACCTAACCCTTGTCTTACTAAAAAATGTGGTAATAAATGTGCTGAAAAGTTAAGTGAAGAAGATCGAGTTTTGATTTTTGAAAACTACTGGGGTATGGCAAGCTCACAAAGGCAAAGAGATGGGATCTTATCCTGTATGGGGGAAACCCCAATTAAACGAAAAAAGGATGAGTATACGCGAAGATCAAAAACCATGGAATACTATATTCTATATAACAATGAAAAAGTAAAAGTTTGCCATTAATTTTTAAATAAAAGGCTTAATATTTCCCAAATGACGCTACGATATACGAAAGAAAATGCCCTAACCAATAACATTGCTAAGCAAGACCAAAGGGGAAAAAGAAGCCCTAAAAATAAATTTCATTCCAATCAAGTCTCTTTGGTTAAGGAATACATTAAGCAACTACCGGCTGTTCCTTCGCATTACTGTAGGAACAAAGCAATAAATTATATCTTCCAGCCGAGTTTGAGAATGTTACAAACTTGTATCGCTTATACAAAAAATATCTCGTTGACTGTGAAAAACTAACTGAAATTAAATCACTCAGTAAATTTCAAAAAGTATTTCGGTCAGATTTTTATATTGGTTTTCATCTGCCAAATCTTTGTGAGCAGATTAAATATCTACCTAGCCTTGAACAAGATTAAGAAAAGAAGACATAATCCTACAGGCAACACATTAAAGATAAAGAAAAGTGCTTTGAAATTTTTTTGAAAGACCAAAATCTTGCAAAAGAAGAATCTGTGCTGTGTGCAAGCTTTGATCTGGAGAAAGTACTTAATATTCCTCATGGAGAAAGTGTAAATTTATTTTATTGTAGAAAGTAAGTGTTCTATTATGAAACATTTTATGAGAGCGGCTCTGCAAATGTTTATTGTTAGTTGTGGGGTGAATCAGATGCAAAACGAGGCTGCAACGAAATTTGTACAATAGTTAACATGTATTTAAAAAAGAAAGATATTGAAGCCACACATGAAACAATTTACCTATATTGCGATTGCTGTTCCGGACAGAATAGCAACAACGCAGTGCTGGCTATGCTCTCCTCCTTAATCGAAAGGAGTGCATTTATAAAAAATATAAAAATAGCATTTCTGTTACCAGGGCTTACAATAATGCCCATAGACTCTGTGCACAGTAGCACTGATCTTTTCAGCCGTCGCAAAACTGTGAGATCTCCAAGAGAATGGCCAACGATTATACGCAATTCAAGAACGAATCCTTTTAATTATGTTACTGAGTCATTGGATTTTTCTAATTTTTTTAATTGGAAAGATTTCGCTGAAATATTAATACCAAATAAATTAAAAATGAACATTAGTAAACCTCGCGTAGCCATGTTTAATAAAGATAACCCACAAAGCTTTATTTTAAAGTATGGATTCTTTGACAATAGTGAACTGAAAACTATAAATTTGGAGGAAATCTTAAGGACACGCCATAATCGTAATAGTAACAATAGCGCTCCCCAACAGCTCTACAATAATCGACCCAAAAATTTAGTCAGCTAAGTACCTAGATCTTAAAAAACTATGTGATAAGGATATTATCCCAGCAGAGTTTAAAGATGACTTCCTTTTATTACCCCATAGTGGTGATATTACAGACTGCTTGATGGAAACAGATAACGAGGATACAAGTGACGTTGATTTTTGATTATAACTTTTGTTTAATAAATGTATAATTTTCATAATTGTAATTTTTTTCATTGATTTTCATCAAATAAAACACAATTAAAATATATCTTAAGCAACGTGAACCCTTTAAATTTGAACACACGAAACATTGTAGCCTACAATCTCGACAAAATCTCGACAATCTCGACAAAAAGCGTAAGTGACAATTAAGCACAAAAATTTGAAAAACCAAACATCATAAGTAGCACTATTATTAAAAAAATTAAACAAACAACATATTTACTCTTGTCATTTGTAAAGCACACTACCAAATAATATAATATAAAATATTTAACTTTCAAAACTGATTGGAACGGATATTAATTAAAAAAAAACCTCCTTCTGCAAAATTGCACTTTTGCTGGTTACGATGTTTTCCCTGAAAGGGCTCGATAAATAAAGTAAGAAAACAATTTGGAATAAGGTTTAGTACTCATTACATTTCGATAAAGAAGATCATTACGGTCTTTAACTAGGGTCATAGTAACTAGTGTGTGTTTCTCTTCCTGCAGACGCAATTGAATACTTTTGTTAACCATTTTAAGACGTTTTAATTTACACTTCGAAGTTATTCTAATAATTTAATTTTACCTGACTCATTTATATTGACAATTCAGACATATTATACATTTTAAAGTAGACGACTTTAAAACAATAATATCAATATTGAGTTCCGTTCCTGGGACGACTTTATTGTAAGATGGTTCATTAAATTACATGAAATCAAGTTGAACTTGAAAATATCCGTTAGAAAATTCATAGCAAGTGATTCGTCTTTAAATAGACAACCACATGAGATGACGACAGTGAAATTCTCCTGTTAATGACTTAGTAAAGCAGAAAACACACTTAAGCGATCATGTAAAAAAAATATGATATATTGTTCGGCCTGTCCCACCCCAATTATTATTAAAAATAAAATCGATCTGTAGCAACAACTCGTTCCCTAAAATTTGTTTGTTGTTTGGTAATTTTTTGTCTGATCTAAAATTTCAATAAAACTTTCAAAATTCATTCTAAAAAAGTTATAGAAACGGTTCTTATCTCTGCGAAGCTCTAGGTGCAATTTATGAAATTGTTCTTGTTACTTGCACCTCAGATTAATGTCATGTACCTAAATATCTCTTCTTTTTTTTGCAAAATAAAATGCATTAATATCTGCATTTGTAAATGAAAAATAGAATGCATACGCACACCTGTCCTGTTCTTCCACAGTTTAATGCTAAAAGAATACTTCTTATGCTTCTTTAGTAATATGCTTCTTTAGCCATATACTTTGCTTCTTCATGTAAATCGTACATTATATAAACTATTTTCCAACAGGTCTATATCGGTCTAATATGTTCGCTTTCTACAGAAACCGAGATCGTCATCACTATCGTGGACGCGATCGCGATCGTGGTTGCTAAGATGTGTTCTCCGCTTAAATCATGGGGAAAAAACCTTATAATACTATACTGATATTGTAAGTATTTGGTCTAACATTAGTTTACTCTCAATAAATACCAAAATCTAATTTTATATGTATATTTATATTTTTATTTTATATTTGTAAACTTATTTTAAACTTATCGTGTGGCCTATTCTCAATAAAAATAGTAATTGCATTAAAATAACACAAGAAAATAGCTTAAGAACAATAATAATTATTTTATCATCAAACAATGTAATCTATGTATAATGAACAAATAAACAAATGAACCGCAATCCCAATCGGAAATCTAATGTCACATTCTTTAACTAAGATATTTATTTATTCTAAATCTAAACAATTAAAACTTTTAATAAATGAACAATCTCCTAGAATACTTTATCTTCAAGAGACCCATTTTAAAAATACCAATATAAATCTTCGAAATTATTAATGTTTTCTAAGAAACAGAAACGCACACCAAGCCAGTGGCGGAATAGCTACCTTCACTAGAACAGATATACAAGCTAAATCAATTGCATTAAGTACTAGTCTTAAAGTTGTAGCTGTAACAGTTACTTACCAAAAACACATTATCATTTGCAATATGTATCGATTTACAAGAATTTAGAAATCTTATATCTTATCTTTATCATATTCAAAACCCAAAAATTATTTTAGGCATAAGGAAGTCATAAAACTGACAAATTCGCTAACTTAATAAATCACTTTATTGATTCCTTAGATTTAATACTACTTAATGATGGAAAAAGGACTCGATTTCATTCTTATAACGGCTCATTTTCCACCATAGATTTGACATTATGTAGTCTGACATTAGGTCCTTAAATAATATCATAACAGAAGCAGCCTTAACTAATATCGGCAAAACTAAACTTTGTTATAGACAACCAGTGCCTTGGTGGATCAGCGAAATCGCATTAGCTCTATCTATAACAAAACGCGCGTTAAATAAACATAATACGTAAGAACATTTACTCAATTTTAAAAAACAGAGCAAGAATGAGGTATCTCATAAAAAAAAGCAAAAGAAATGCATTGGAAAATTATCTCTCCTATAATTTCATCGACCTCTTTAGGTATCATTTGGTCTAAAATTCGTAAACTCAAAGGTTCCAACCCTTTTAGACAAATAAACTCCTTAACTCTTGGTCAAACACTGTAAAATCCTCTATTATCATCATAGCCGATCTTGATGATCC
Source organism: Diabrotica undecimpunctata (assembly GCF_040954645.1). NCBI lineage: Eukaryota > Metazoa > Arthropoda > Insecta > Coleoptera > Chrysomelidae > Diabrotica > Diabrotica undecimpunctata. Next base: position 40,757,538 of record NC_092811.1, on the reverse strand, counting down.
TTTAAACATCGCCATAACTCTTCAAGAAATAGAATTTGTTATTTCTTATTTAAAAAACACCCCAGCTGGACCAGATGACATATCACCAAAATTTCCATCATCAAGCCAAATAAACCTAAACATAAGCCCACTTCTTACCGGCTCATCTCGCTTACCTGTAGTATGTGTAAAATCTTGGAAACAATTTTAAACCTTTGTCTAATATGGCACTTGGAAAATAATAATCTCCTCTCCCCTTATCAAAGTGGCTTTCGAAGAAGCAGATCGACGTGAGATAACCATGTTACTTTACAAACCTCAATGAAGGAAGTTGCGAATAACCAAAAACTAATTGCAATATTTTTTCCAAAAACTAATTGCAACAAACCGCATTTGCTGCGGTTTACTATTCTGATGAAGAAAACCTCTATAGCATACACTTATATACAAACTGTAGTATATTCACAGGCGATACCACAGCTATATATTTTTTTTTTGCATAGACTTTTAGTCATTCAGTCAGACTCAACATGGTAGAAATGGTTGTTTCAGTTTATATAAAAATAAATATACAAAACAATAAACAGGTAAACAGGGTCACTCTCTGCTCGCTTAGGGGCTCATCAAGGCATTTTTTTTTAAGACATACAACACTGGGCCACGGTAAGAAAGGAATTTAATAATTGGGTTAAAAACAAAGGTTACGTTATTAACTAATGCATAATTATTTACATGTTTATTTTACTATCTTTTAAAAACAACTAAGGAATCATACACTGTTCTAGAGTCTAGTGATAATACCGAAGTATAATACCGATAAGTACCGAAGGTTCCAAGGGGCTAATATATTGTGTTTATGTAATTTGTTTAGTAATCTGGATGAAACACAGCTATATTAAAAGATTTAACTTTTTTTAAAACGAGTAACACGATGAAGTGCGTCATCATCACAATTTGACTTAACACGTTCCTTGCCGATAACGCGCTGGCGCGTCGCTACAAGACTTTAGCTAGACGCCGACGACGCTCTCGCGCGTTCAGACTTTTATTGATTATGATCTTGGATTATTCCACTGGCGCTACAAGAGGGTCTCTTATATTTCAAAGGCAGGTAACTAGGGGTATCAATTCTCTAACTTTGTTTTTGATTCTTCGACTAACGACTTTTTGTCCAGACAGGGTGTCTATATCTTTTGGCTTTGTAATAATTGTAAATATTAGTAACAGTACATAAAATTCTGCAAATGCTTAATATTTTATCGGATTAGTAACCGTCTAAAGATTAGTAATTCCCAGATTTCAATATTTCTCCTATTTTTTGACTCGTGAATCATAACGCTTGGTAATACCCGGATATTTTCAGTGTTTCCCCTAAATATGATTTGGGTTCTTTTACATCTCGTTTGGTTAGTTTATATTTGAATGACATAGGGTGTGCATATTGAAGTGTAAAAATGAATAAAAATAATATAAATGACGATATTATACCAAGTGGCTCAAATTTAAATAAAAAAAGAAAGTTAGATATGAAAAAAAAAGTTATCAGATGAAGAACTGTTGAGGTTATTAGAAACAACTTTCAAGACTTTCTTGATTCAAACAGTGAGTATTTACCAGAATCTGAGGATGAAATTGAAAATAACTTACCTGCAGCACTTATTGAGGATACGGAAGATAATGTATGTTATAAAATTAAATGCAAATATTAATCTTTTAATAAAACTATATTTAATTGTAGACTAAGCTGCTCGTTGAAGTTGATGGAAGCGATAAATGGGAACAAAATGTCGATGGTATGAAAAATTTCCCTTTTTTAAAACACCAGGAGTTACTAATACAAGTTCCCGATAATAATCCAGTTCACTTTTTTCGAATGCTACTTACTGATGAATGTTTGCAGCAAATATGTGATGAGACCAACAGGTAAGCCGAGTACGTTTTCTTGTTTAATTCAGGGGCGACACATTCTAGAATTTTCGATTGGAAAATTTTGACTCCCGAAGAACTGCTAGTCTTTTTAGGATTGGTTTTACATATGGGTCACATTTCATTGCCTAGGATTAAGGATTATTGGAAAAAGAAAGATACTCTTTTTGCTAATGCAATTTTTTCCACTTTTATGGGCTGGAACAGATTTATGGTCATACTGCGTTGTCTGCATTTTAGTAAAAATCCAGAAGAGGGAGAACAAGTACCTGAAGACAGAATATATAAAATTAGATCGATGATAAACTTTTTTAATAAGAGAATGGAAGAAGTTTATTATCCTGATCGTAATTTGAGCTTAGACGAGTCAATGGTATTACACATAGGACGACTTAATTTTAGACAATACTTAAAAAACAAAAAGCATAAATATGGAATAAAGTTGTATATGTTGACCGAACCAAATGGTCTAATTTTAAAATTTTTAGTTTATTCTGAAATGTTTGACGATTCAGGTGGAAAAGGACATGTCAATAAAGTGATTTTGCACCTTTTAGAAGGGAAACTAAATGTAGGCCATTGCGTTTACATGGACAATTTTTACAACAACTTTGATTTAGCCAAAAATTTGCTTGAATTTTCAACTTACTGCACAGGGACTCTTCGAATTGACCGTAAAAATAATCCTTCAGAAGTAAAACAAGAAAAACTTGCTAAAGGTGCAACAATTGCCCGTTGCCTAAAAGGGGTATTAGTTGGCAAATGGGAGGATAAGAGAGAAGTTTACTATATAACAACAGAATGTCAAAACACCTTACAACAAGTTACAACAAGAAGAGGTCAGCATGTAATGAAACCAGATCCTATTATAAGATATAATAAGAATATGTCTGGTATTGACCGACAAGACCAGATGCTTGCCTATTATCCTTGTCAACGAAAAACTGTACGATGGCCAACAAAAATATTTATACATATTATGCAGATGATGGTTATAAATGCTCGCATCCTATACAATAAGTATTCTGGAAAAAAGATTGGTCTTTACGAATTTCGTTTAGAACTCGTTAGATCACTTTTAAAAATTAATAATTCTGAAACTAAACATGTTACAAAAGATCACCTAGTAACAAAACGAGAGGTAAAAGATCTAAAGGGAAAAGTTATGAGAAAACGCTGTAAACTTGCAGCGAACGAAATATCCGTAAAGATACAATTTACGAATGCAAAACCTGTCCCGACACCCCTGGATTTTGTCTGGATTGCTGTCAAATATCCCACATTTAAACCTTAATTTTGTTTTATATATCTATATTTTATCTTATTTTGTATTTCTTGTTTTATTTTTATTTTATATTAGTAAATCAATAAAATGTTCCTATTAAAACTGATTTTATCAATATTATTTACAAAACGCACCAGCGCGTCGTACGGCGTATGTATATAAATACTAGAGCCGAGCGCCAGTGACGCTCTGGCGAGTTCACCACCAACGCTTATTGTATATATGTGCATTTAGTTTAAAAACACTTACGTTATTCGAACTTTTCCAAAAACTAATAAATAAACGTCTGTGTATCAAAAACAGAAAGCGGCTCTTGGTGAAAACCTACCCAGAATAGATCGGCAGTGAACGTGTTAATGCATTATTGAAATTAAAGCAAATTGATACAACAAATCCCATGATACAACTTTCAGTTGGATACAATCGCACACTGAAATCTGGGAAAATGAAAAAGCAGATCAACTAGCAATAACTAGCGGTATCAACTTAGAAGATACTACAAAAATTACAAAATATCCTTATAGTGACATGAAAAATTTTAGAAGAAATTACAGGAACTCAAAGAAGACATCAAATAAGTTTGCTTAAGAAGAAAGATGGAAAGATTATTATAGATTTAACAGAAAAAATTAATAAATAGAGTGAATACATAAGAGAATTGTTTGAGGACAACAGAAATAACATTGTTCAGGTAAATGGTGAAACGGGACCTGAACTCCTAAAATGTGAAGTAGAAGCGGCACCTAGAAATTCAAAAACTGGAAAGGCAAATGGACCTGATGAGGTTCCTACTAAATTGCTAAAGCTCTTGAATGATGACTTAATAGGTATAATATTGCACATATTTAACACAATATACAAAACTGGTATTATACCTCAAGAGTGGCTGTTGTCTACATTCGTTGCACTGTCAAAGAAATCCAATGCAAAATAATGTTCAGAACATCGAATAATATCTTTAATGAGCCATCTACTAAAAATATTTCTAAAACTCATCCACAACCGAGTTCATCAAAAGTTGGATTCAGATATTAGTGATACACAGATGGGGTTCGGAAAGGGATTAGGTACTCGAGAAGCTCTCTTTAGTTTGAATGTTCTTACACAAAGATGTCTAGGCGTTAATCAGGAAGTACATGCATGTTTTATCGATTTTGAAAAAGCGTTTTGGCAGAGTACGCTATGATAAGCTAAGTACATGCATGTTTTTGTCGATTTTGAAAAAGCGTTTGACAGAGTACGCCATGATAAGCTAAGAGACATTTTTGAAAGAAAGGGCATAGATAATAAAGATCTGCGAATATTTCCTAATCTATATTGGAATCAGAAAGCTAACATTAAAATATAAAATGCCTGCAACAATTATGGCATAAGTATCAATCTCAAAAAAACCAAGTATATGGTCTTCAGTAAGAACATGACACAACCAGCACATATTAGTATAAACGGCATTTAAATTGAAAAAGTATCAAGTTACAAATACTTGGGTACTTCAATAACCGAAACTAGAGACCAAAACAATGAAATAAAAAGACGTATCGAAATTGCCAGGGCCACTTTCATAAAGATGAGGAAATTCTTCTGAAACAGAGATATAAGCATCCCTCGCCGATTAAGAATGCTAAGGGGCTACGTATATAACACGCTATTATATGGTGTAGAGGCCTGGACTCTCAAGCAGAACAATATAAAAAATATTGAAAGTTTCGAGATGTGGTGCTAACGTCGAATGCTAAAGATAAGTTGGGTTGCAAGAGTTACAAACTTTGAAGTAATGTGAAGGATAGGAAAAGACCCAGAAATTTTGTCAACGATTAAACGAAGAAAACTCACCTGATGAGAGGACATAAATACGGATTACTTCAAAATATAATGCAAGGAAAAATAGAAGGAAAACGGAATCCAGGCCGTAGAAGAATGTCATGGTTGCGTAATTTGAGAGAGTGGTTTGGCTATACCACTAATGAACTCTTTAGGTCAGCTGTAAACAAGGTCAGGATAGCCTTGATGATTTCTAATCTCCGATAGGACTGGCACAAGAAGAAGTAAATTTGTTGTTGTGCTTCTTCAACATCTGCGTAGTTAGTTAACTACGGAGATAACTAACAACTAACTAACAAGAACTAACAACTAGTTATAGTTATTCCCAGATATCTAAACCTTGCTTCCTGCTTTAGTATATTCCCATGAATTTCGATTTTACATCGTAGTGGGTATTTAGATGTTGTCATACATTTGGTTTTTGCTGCTGATATTATCATATTGTATTTCTCGGCTGTTGTATTGAAGATGTGTGTTAATCTTTGGAGTTCGTCTTCTATCTCGGCGATTAATGTGGCATCGTCTGCATAACATAATATTTGGATTTCTTTGATCCCCATTCTGTAGCCATGACTTTTACGTACTGCTTGTATTATTTCGTCCATTATATATTAACGAGATTGTGTTTGTCATCTCACTAATAACCCTGTGTGGTTAATGTGGAATAAATATTATTAAATAAAAAAAATAAACAAATGCAATGTATGGCATTTCTCATTTCAGAATCTGTAATCTCTTTTATGTAGAAAGTTTTGTCCAGTATTAGTTATTGAATATTACTCTCAGTTTAAAACTTGAGTCTTAAAAACATACTATCTTTTTAATATTATAAATACAAATAGTTTTGTTTGTCATGGTTTCTCGTCCTTTTTATTTGACGGGTATAAATGCCTAATGTTTTATTCCAGAGAATATTTGTAGGAAGTTGTGATTAAGTTGTTTCGAGAGCAGGTAAGTTTCAGGAGCAGACCTTTTGAGATTTTCGTTGTGTTGACTTCAAACTCAATTAACTACGAAATAGACAACAAAAGAGAGGGGGTCAACGGAATTTATTTTTAGCAGCCTCGAGTGAAAAAAAGGAGAAAGAACCAAAGCACTTCTTTGAACTCGAAATCAACTAAGAAAAGCAAGCGTGAGCTCTTTAAGACTACGTTTAAAAAGTAGAATACAAACTTGATGGAAAAATCCCTTAAACAAAGAAGTCCTCGAGAGATCCCGTCCTGTCCAGAATACAAATTCAAAAGGGAGACTGGAAACCTTCGTTTTGAGTGATATAAAAGGCGTTCAGTGCGGCTTCAGTTCTCGATCGATGCTATTTTATGATTATATCTTTGTAATTACATTTTTATTTATGTTTCTTTTGGTTCTTTTTTTGCTGCCTTCTGCCGCTTTTTATCAGTAGAGCTAAGCGGACGGGTAATTAGGTTATGTCTGCTCTAGATACGACCCAAAAATAAGATTTACTTCGAAGTAATTTGAATGGAAACAGAAAATTTAAATTTTACTTCGATGATTCGGTTACGAGGAATATGGAAAATATGGTTGCCTTTGGAAGATACAAAATTCGCTGTACTTAATTCGATCACTGAATTATTTCCATTGTATTCAGATAGGTTTTCCGTCAAATTATTACAGAGAAATATGTATTGATCATTTTGAATTGTTTTTCCTGCTTATTTTATAACCCAGAATTAACTTACGAGACCAAAACTTACAGTAAAAGTAAGGTTAGATAATATTTAGGAATAAAGGCTTTATGGATATCAGTTTTAGATAACAATTATACAACTCCTAGTCAAATTTAATCGAAATACTGTTTATTTTTATTTTTACTTTTTAATACAGTGTGTCAGAATTGACGCCGACGGATTTGTTATGTGTTGAATAAGATTATTTGAAAATTGAAAATAGATTATGAAGCATGCTTCAATACTTATTTAGGACTGGCCTAATCGAGCTAGAACGTGTATGTTCGACCTCTTTAATATTTTGTTGTCTAAATAGCGAAATGGTTGATATTAATTGATAAGAATCACAGTGGAGTAAAGTTATTGTGTTGAGCACCTGCCAGTAGTATTTTGGTGAGTAAAATTTAATTTTACTTGCATTTGCTGGCATAAAAACATTCACAACACTTTATTTAGTAAACGACTTTTTGCTCCTGTTATCAATAATTAGTACGGTACAATAAACATAAACCTCTTATTGGAACAACTACTTTGGAACGACTACTTGTCGAATAGGCAGCCAGAATTACAATGAGTAATTACTGGTTGCTAAACGTAATATTCCCCAATGGAAGACAAAACTAAAAAGATTTCCAGGGTTGCTTTTGACTACGAGGGCATCCCAAATAATAATATGACTTGACCGACTGAAAATAATCCCACTCCGTCAAACATGTCACAGCAATCTACTTCAACAAACATCTCACATCCTTCCATTTCTTACACAGCTGCAGTTAAATCAGCGCCGAAATGCTCCTTTCCAAAGGAGGAGCAAGCCATAGTGATCCATTCAGAAGAAGACTTAAAGTTATATGACTACATTAAATCCATAGGAGATATCATCGGACCAAGGAATATATGCTTCGCCTCAAGGATCTCAAACAGCAGAATATGTATTTATTTAACCAAAACAGATCTAGTTGAGCAGCTCATTTCCACAAATCCTACTATTACTTCCTTTAGCTTTCTTAGAGAATTGCTAAGGTAAAACCAGCCCACTGAGCGAAGCACTCTTGTTTACAAAAAATATAGAAGATCTTCTCTCCGACATTTCCAAGATTTACAAATCAATAACTGAGAGATCTCTCAAAAATCGACTAACTAGAATTAGTAAGAAAATTAAAACGGAACTGGGCTCTAATAATTCTGACGCAGAAAGCATAATCTCGGTATTCTCACAAGACAATTTCGAAGAAGACCATCTCTCTGAAGGGGCAACCACTTCAGAAACATAACATACTCATTTTTAATTTAATCCAGTGAAACTGCGACGGGTTTTAGCCCCGTCTAGAACGTATTCAACAACTAATCATGGACACGAATGCTGACATTATTTGCCTACAAGAAACAAACTTCAAGCAAACGGACAAGTTTGAAATTGTCACTGATCTACCTTCTTTCCACTATTAATGTCGATGTCTTCTTCAATTCTAGAAATTATCCTTCTCCGAGAAAGTGCTTTTCTTTTCATCCCATTGTGATCGAAGAGGTTTCTCAAATGTCTCAAAGTCTCTTTTGTAATTCTAATTATAATGACGTTCACGAAATTTATAGCAAAATTTTAAAAGAAACTTACCAAGGAGTTTTACCACCTTTCATTCATCTTACTAATTTAATTCTATCAAGTGGAGTATTTTCGGAAGTACTAAAATACTCAAAAGTACTTCCTATCTACAAAAAAGGTGATTCCTCAAACACTGACAATTATAGGTCCCTAAGCGCAGTTTTTTTTTGTTCGTGTTCAGAGATTTTCCATCCAGTTTCTACCCCCAGAAATGTTAGTAAGTCCAGTTTACAACTCAAGTGCATTTTAGTGAAAATCAAGGTAACTTTTTTTTTGTGTTTAAACTTTCAAAATAAAAATAGACATTTTTTTTTTCTAATAATTGCTTTCGTTAAAATTTAAGAATCTGTAATAATTAAAATTATATGTATTAGGGCGTGGCCATAGATGTCATAATTATTCTCTGTCTTTAAATGTTATGTTGGCATATGACAGCTGGCAACTAACTTTATTAGTTTTGACATTAATTTGTTTTGGTTTTTTAAAGGTTAACCTCTTTATGAATAGTTTCATTAAAAAGATTATTATATAGATAAATTATTTCGGCCACATGTTTATAGTCCAGTAACTATTTTTTGTAAGTTTTGTAGCATATCCTGAGTTTGTAAACAAATAGGACACATGTAAGTTTTTTTGTTCTTTTAGATATCATTCTTTGTAACTAATTATATCGTATATATTTTGTACCACTTGATATTTTGTACCTGTTTGTGTGAGACAGTAATAAATATTTTATTTATCTCTCTGAACCATTTTGTTTATTTAAGAAAAGTCTCCTAACCTCTTTTTGTGTTTTTTTTTAGGAAGGAAGAACCATTCTTTGTCATTTACTTATCCGCGACCCAGCTCTCCAAAAAAGCCCTAAGTGCCGTTCGCACAGTTTGTGTATTTTGCTTGCCCTATCTCTGCCCCAGTAACTTCTGTCTTAATTTTCAAACCCCTATAATTATACCCTTTGTGGTAGGCAAAATATTTCGTTACAGAGTTAGACACAATTTTATGATCTATTAAAATAGAAGGCATTACAATAGTAATGGGGGACTTTAATGCTAAAGTCGAGAGAGAAAAAGTTGAGGAATATGTTGCGGAATTTGGACTGGGCGACAGCCCTCATCCTCATTTCTATTCCTATTCCTCAACATATAACCAACGTTTGATTATACAAAATTAAGAAAAAGAGAAATATATCAAAAAGTGATCCAAGTCAACTCAAATATAACATCAGAAGATGTCAATGTAAAGTGGAGCAATATCCAGAAAGCATTACTAAAGGCTGCAGAAGAAAATTTAAAGCTTGAAAAGACAAACAAAAAACAGAAGTGGATGACTTCAGAAATTCTAGCATTAATGGAAGAGAGGAGAAAGGCCACAGGGAGAAATGAGCAAAAATATTAAGAACTACAAATTAGAATTAAAGTAGAGATAAAAAAAACGGGTGTGGCAGTCCAATGGGACTGCTGGTAGAGGTTACACTTCTATACACGCATTCGCCGTTACAAATTTATTTGGGAGGCAATCTGCACAATATTTACATATGTTATGCTATAGGTAAGACATAGCAGAAAGAGAAACAGAATTAATAACAACTAACTAACAATTAATAAACAACATTTGACCTGTAATAGGAGTATAGTAAATGAAGGATTGAATCAATATTTTGATGTGTATGAAAGGAGTTGAATGCAAAAATTTTTTTACACATACTCTGCAGTAAAATTCATTGTTTATTTTGTTATTAATATAAAAATACAATACAATACACTGCAACATAATTCAATATAATAATACAATACAAATTAAATTGCAATATTCATAAGTATTTAAAAATGATAATAATATACGTAACTTTTCTACTTACGCATGTGTTTAATTTACGATGTAATAATATTAATAAAAAAGTTCTCCCCGACTGGGAATCGAACCCCGGTCTCCCGTGTGACAGGCTGGGATACTGACTACACTACTACCGAGGACATGACAGAAACGTATTTCAAAATTGACAGTTCTGGGTCATGCAGTGATTTATTGAGATTATTATTTTGAAATACAAAAGACTAATATAATTATGAACATTTAATAAATAATACAAAACATATCACATAAATAATAATATTAATACATATTTTATTATATATATATATATATATATATATATATACAATTATATATACATTATATAATTTATATAATATTATATATATATATATATATATATATATATATATATATATATATATATATATATATATATATATATGTATATATGAAAGGAACATTTTTATATTCGAGAGAGGAAGAGAGAGAAAATATATCTTCTCTCTCTCTCTTACTCATTATCTTACATATGTAATGATTTCACAGATTCACTCCCATACAAATTTCCAACATAGAAGTATAACTTCTAAAAAGCCAAGAAAAAGTGGTTGACAGATTAATGCATAGAAATAGAAGAGTATGACAAAAAATATGACAGCTTTAATATGCATAAAAAAATTAGATAACTAACAAATACCAAAAAGTGAGCACACTATGGATACTCACAAATAATAATAGTAAACTCATTATACGCATCAAAGATAAACTAAGATTTTGGCAGAAATAAATACTTTACATGTTTTGTGTATATTGGCGAGACAAAATAAAAGAAGTCAAACTCTCCATACTTAGAACATAATAAATGAGACAGCTAGTTTAATAATTTTACGAGATTTTATGAAATAACCGGAAACAATATATTTTAAAGCAAATAAGTTAGAATATGCCTTTGAATTAGATTACATTATAATATAGTAAAAGTAAGTAAAAGAAATATAAAAATATGAAAATAAATACTTCATACTTTCCCAAACACCCAGTGTGGATTCAGAGGAGGACTAGGAATTAGGAATGAGAAAAGCTCTGTTTCACTTTTAACTTTCTCGCGCAAAGACCACTAGATATGAACCAGTCTCTATGTCTGCTTTACAGATTATCAAAAGGCTTTTGATAGAGTACGACATCAGAAACTCGTAAAACTGTTAAAAGAAAATAATGTGGATATTCGAGATATACGGGTTATTGTCAATCTGTACTGGGATCAAAAAGCAAAGGTTAGAAACGAAAATGCCGATACAGAAACTATAAAAATTAAAAGAGGTGTTAGACAGGGTTACGTGCTGTACCCATTGTTATTTAATCTATACAGCGAAGCTATTTTTAGGAAGCAATATCAGACGAACAACAAGATATATCAATAAACGGAAAAATCTTGAATAACATAAGATCCGCAGATGACACCGCTGTTTTTGCAGACAGTCTAGAAGTACTGCAATGCCTGGTAAATAGATAACACCAAGTCAGTATAAAATATGGACTACAAATTAACGTTGAGAATAACAAGTGCATAATTATTTCTAAGCAACATATATTAGGAAGGCTAGATATCGAGAAAAAATAAGTAAAAATAAGTATAGAGTGAATAACTACAAATATCTGGAAACATGGGTAAATGAAAACAATGATCAAGGTAGAGAAATAAGGACACGCATTGAAATTGCAGGACAAGCATTTATAAAAATGAAAACAATGTTTGGTAATCCATACCTTACTCTAAAGCTGAGGATAAGAGCCTTAAGATGCTACGTGTTCTCGACTTTGTTGTATGGAATGGAAATTTGGACACTAAAAGTCGATAATATAAAGAAGTTGGAATCATTTGAGATGTGGTGTTTTAAAAAGATTTTGAAAATACCATGGACCCAACGAGTTATCAATGCAGAATTGTTAAGAAGGCTACAAAAGGATTGCGAGGTCATAAAGCACATCAAAACAAGAAAGCTGGAATATTTAGGCCACATTACTAGAGGTGATAGTGACGCGCAACGTATAGCCACTTCTATCCAAAAGTCAACCTCACCTGCTCGTGTGATGATCTAGATCATGGTCATCTGGTACATCCTGCTAGATAACTAACGAGGCTCTGACGTCCGAGTGATTACCGGTATAAGCAATCCCCCCACTTACTGACCAACGGCTTCGGGCGGATGAGTTGGTAAGTGGCAGGGCACTCTTTTGTCCTGGGGTTGATAAATCGGCCCCGAAGGCGAATGAACCAAAATTTGGCCAACGGCATAAGGATTTAGAAGGTAAGGGGAAGCCACTAAATTAAAGATCCACATGAATATCCCTGCAATAATTATCTCATATGTCGGACAAAAGTGAACCAAAGGCCCTCAGTTCCGGGCAGACCTTAGATGGTCCAAGGGTGCTAAGAATCCCCCGGGTTCGACTTAAAGATGTTATTCGTAAAGTAGCGACATGGAACATCAATAGTTTGTGCATCCCAGGAAAGATAGATAACTTGCTCAAAGAAATGCGGCGCCTAGAAGTAAAGATAATGGGTGTAAGTGAATCGAGGTGGTCTGGCTCAGGTATTTCCCATAAAGACAACTTTACAATGTACTATTCCGGTAGCGACACCAGAGATAAATACCACAGACACGGAGTTGCAATCGTACTTGATAGTGAAATTGCGATGTCTGTTATAGATTACATACCCATTTCAAACAGAGTAATAATAGTGAAGTTAGCAGGCCAACCTATTATTATCAACCTAATCCAGGTTTACGCGCCCACAGCTGATAAACCTGAAACTGAAATTTTAGCTTTCTATAAAGACATACATGAAGCATTAAAGGTCACAAAGAAAAACGAGATTAATACACTCAGGTGCAAAAAAATCGATCCATTCCTTATTTCTTATTTATTTGAAGTTGTATAATTTTAGAGACATTAAATTACGTATGTAAATTTAGGTATACCCTCGTATACGAGAAATAAAATAATATTTTTAATATTGCTTTTTATATTTCTTAAAACAAATTGGTCTTTCAGGTTTTTGTCAAAAAGGGTCTGAAGCAAGTAGATATTTATTGAATCTTGTTTTTAATTCAACAACCATACTAGTGTAGTGATTTTATTTTCAAAACGTGTTATATTTTTATTTAATTATCCTTCCTAAATGTCTCTAATTCCGACAGATGCTGCAAGGGCGGTGAGTTTAGTTCAAGATGGTCGTAGCCAATATTATGCAGCTAAAATGTTGTGTGTTAGTCGATCTTCGGTTCAAAGAGCAGTTCGGCGTTTTAGCGACACCGGTAACTTCACAAGAAGACCAGGATCAGGTTGTAGAAGGGTAGGATCCGAAAGAGATGATCGATTTCTGGTGTCATAATGTTTGAGAAATCGGCATCTAACTTCAGTTGAACTGGCAAATCGTCTGAGCGAAGTGAGAAATGTGGATGTAAGCAGATGGACAGTTCGTCGACGACTTGTAGAAGGTAATTTATTATCCAGAAGGCCACCTCTATCTCCAATACTATCCATAGAACATCGCAGAGCTCGTCTTGCTTTTGCAAGAGAACATGAAAACTGGAGTGATGCAGATTGAAGCAATGTATTGTTCTCAGATGAATCCAGATTTAGTCTAAGGTCACCAGACGGCCGAGAAAGGGTTTGGAGAAGACACGGAGAGCGATATTTTTAATGTAATATTGCGGAAAGAATAACTTATCGGGGGGGATCCGTTATGGTTTGGGCTGGTATCAGTTCAGAAGCCCATACTGATTTAGTTATTGTAGATAGAGGTTCTATGACTGCTGCAAGATACATAACAAGTATTTTAGATCAGAATGTGGTACCTTTTGCTCCTTTCATTGGACCTAATTTTATTTTTATGGACGACAACGCGCGTCCTCACCGTGCTAGAATCGTCAACCAATATATAGAAGAGGTGGGAATTGTCCGTATGAACTGGCCAGCTTGCAGTCCCGATCTCAATCCCATAGAACATCTATGGGATATGATGGGAAGACGTCTTCGAGCACGAGTACCCCGTCCAAACAACTTGGCTGAACTTACAGCGGCTCTTCAAGAAATATGGGACCAATTGGATTAATTTGATATCCAGAGGTTAATTACCTCAATGCCTAGACGTGTACAGGCTGTTATAAGGGCCCGAGGGGGAAACACTAGATATTAATTTATTATCAATGTTTTTCTTAATTTCAGAAAGTTTTGAATATTCTTGTATTTTTGAGTTTTGGCGTATGCCTCTATAAATAAATGATTTTTTTGGATAATCTGTAAAAATTATTTTAATCTAGCATATACTTTTACATATATACCTGATTTAAAACTAATATCTTCAAACGTTTTCTTTTTTCAGCAAATAATACCCATGGATCGATTTTTTTGCACCTGAGTGTATCATAATGGGCGATTTCAACGCCAAAGTTGGTAAGGGTAGATGTGGCGATGCGGTAGGTAATTTTGGTCTGGGTAATAAAAATGAGCGGGGAGACTTATTAATTGAATTTTGCGAAGGACATGATTTGTCATGATCTTACCAATACATGGTATCAGCTCCCACCAAGAAGATTGTATACATATCGAGCACATGGAGACAGGCCAGGTCATATGATACGAAATCAAATTGATTACATCTTGATAAACAAAAGATTCCGCAACTATATAAAAAGAGTGGCTGCTTACCCTGGTGCAGACATTTCATCTGACCACAACCCCCTAATCGCAAATGTAAGGCTTCGACTGGCGAAGGTTAAAAAACCATCAAATAAAAAATATATAAACATGAGAGAACTAATGAGAGATGAAGAGCTTAGAACTACATACGGCAACCACATCAACGAGAACCTGAGAAATATACAAGTAAATTGCATAGAGGAAACCTGCGAGAAAATAAAAATGGCTGTAGCCAATGCGGATGAATCAATCGCAAGTAAAATAAAAAGAAATCACAAAAACGAGTGGATGACGGAAGAGATACTTGAGCTAATGGAGCAGGGCCGACAGTACAAAATACATCAGAACCAACGTAAATACAATGAAACTCAACGTACGATAAGAGCAAAAATTAAAACCGCAAAGGAAATCTGGATGAAAGAGCGTTGTGAAGAATTAGAATCACTACAAGAAAAGGGGGACAGCTTTGGACTACACAAAAAGGTTAAAGATATTTCGAATATATACAAGAAACACCACGAGACAAACCTGAAAAATGATCAAGGCGACTACGTACATACCCAGGAAGAACTAGCTAAAATCTGGACAGATTATGCTTCGTCCCTCTTTGCAGACAACAGACCGAATCTGCCAACTACTAACCTATCTACAGAAACTTTGTCCGGTCCTCCGATTATTCGCGCCGAGGTGGAGTACGCTATAAAAATAGCAAAACTGGGCAAGGCCCCTGGACCGGATGGCATTACTACGGAAGCCCTAAAACTGTTGGATGATGACAACATCGACACTCTGGTAACAATCTTCAATGCCATATATGACACCGGCCACATTCCAACGGATTGGCTTTGTTCAACCTTCATAATGATCCCTAAATCACAAAGAGCGGCAAGGTGCAAGGACCACAAACTGATTAGCTTGATGAGTCATTTACTTAAAATATTTCTTCGCATACTCCACACAAGAATGTTCAGAAAACTAGAAGAGCTGAGCGGCGAGACACAATTTGGTTTCAAGAAGGGACTCGGAACGCGCGAAGCATCATTCTGCTTGAATACCCTGGTACAAAACTGTATGGACCAACGAAAAGATATAGTCATCACATTCCTCGACTACGAAAAAGCTTTTGACACCGTAAAACACGATGAAATAATAAAAATGCTACACAATGCTGATATTGATGAGAAAGATATAAGAGTTATCCAGAATCTCTATTGGAATCAAAAGGCACGTGTGAGGTTGAACAAATCAACAAACACAGAGAAATTCGAAATTTTACGAGGGGTGCGACAGGGGTGTATTTTGTCTCCTATGCTGTTCAACCTCTATGTGGAGAATGTTTTTGCAGAGGCACTTGAAGGCACTGATTGTGGTATAAAGGTCAACGGGTACCCGATAAATAACATTCGTTACGCTGACGACACCGCAATAATCACAGATAACGAACATGATATGCAGTTGATACTAAATAAAATAAACACCACTGGAAAAACATATGGCCTGAAGATAAATGCTGGAAAAACAAAATGCATGACAATAAGAAAGGGCGCATTTTTCAGAGTACAACTGCACGTAGATAATGCTCCAATCAAGCAAGTGAAAACATTCAAATACTTGGGAATGATGGTGAATGACCAATGGGATCCTCAACAAGAAATAAAATGCCGTACCGAACAAGCAAGACAAGCTTTTCTTAAATTTAAACCGCTACTTTGTAACCGCAATCTTTCCTTCAATCTCCGTTACAGAATGGTTAAGTGCTATGTATGGTCCATATTGTTATACGACATGGAGACATGGACGTTGAAAATATCTTCCATTAACAAGTTGGAAGCCTTCGAAATGTGGACCTTGCGAAGAATGTTCCGCATACCATGGACAGATAGGGTGAGAAACGAGGAAGTCCTAAGAAGAGCAAATACTGAGAGAGAATTGCTCAACTTGATCAAGGCACGAAAGATTGGATACCTAAGCCACATCCTGAGAGGGGAAAAATACGCAATCCCTCAACTAATTATCCAAGGAAAGATTGAGGGCAAGAGAGGAGTAGGTCGCAAACAAATGTCGTGGCTGCGAAATATAAAGAACTGGACAGGCGTAACTAACACTGGCGAACTTTTGCATGCCGCAAAAGACAGACGTCTGACCTTAAGATAATTCGCCAACGCACTATAGGTGCACGGCACCATAAGAAGAAGAAGACTAGAGGTGCGACATATGAAATATTAAGGCTCATAATGCAAGGTAAAATAAAGTTTAAACGATCCTTAGGAAGACGAAGAATTTCCTGAGAAACCTAAGAGAGTGGTATAGTCCAGCTTAGTAGATCTTTTCACAGTAGCCGCCAATAAGGTAGAAATAGTTTTGATGATAGCCAACCTTTGATATGAGAAGAAACTACAAGTAGAAAAAAAAGGAAATTGACCGTCGTGGTATATTAGGAAGGAAGACTTACTTTTTAAAAATATATAGATTTTTCAGTCTACTTATCGTATGTAATGATTAAAAGCTAAAGTTTAGATTTTTTTATTTGTACTAATCAATTCGAAAAATATAATTATACTTAATATAGCCATCTTGTGTCCTTTTAAGTCTATGCATATGCTAATAATTCATGCGTTAAACCGGTTTCCAACTGTATATATTATTTTGAAATGTTACATTTAGTTTAATGGATACTCCTGCCTTTGCACGTTGGTCCTTGTTAATACTTCTATAAATACGTAGATAACTATCTTTTCCCTGAATATAATTTAAAAAGATTCATTATACACATCTATAGAAATTCTTGGAAACCTTAATTATTTAAAAAAAATGTCGAAAAATTTATTATTAAATTGCAATCCGCGAATTTTTTTCTATCGTTTAAAAACAAATTTCAGTCGGCATCATTAAGCATTTAATTTGAAATGTTTTTACCTTTTCCTATTTAAAATCGTTGAAGAAAAACCATCTGCATTAAATACTAAAACCAACTTAAAAAGGATTATTTCTAAAAGAAAAGTTAAACGGAAATTTAAATGAGTAGAAAGAAAATCTGTTTTCCAGGTGAAAAGAGCGCATAATTATATATAATATAATGCCGTGGAAAAATGTTACTTCGTATTTATTTCCAGTACTTTTTATTCTTTTTGAACTGAAACTATATTATATAAAAGAAGCTTTTAAAAGGTTTAAGTTTACAAAAGTTTATATTAATTCAAGAAACAAGAAAAAAAGATATTAAACGACCGTTTTTAATAAAGTATATCAAAAGAATTTAAATCTTTTCTTGGGGCACTACACTGTAACCGTAAATAAATTTAAATGTACAGCTTCAAGAGGTCTGCCAAAAATAACAAAATACAAAAATATGTTACAGGCTTATCAGAAAAATCAGATACTTAGTAAACACTTTTAAATACTACTAACACTCAAAATAGTAAATACCAATAATAGAGGGTTAAAAAGCTTAATTGTATGAAAATACTGAAGAATCAGTCGATTATTATTTCAATTAAAAATTGTAATTAACCCGTAACTGGTCAGCTGGAGTCATATCGCTGTCCCGGTGGAACAATGACGTAACTGCAAATTTATCGAAAATGAGTGTATGTCGTCATTGGGTTCAAACTTGGTTACCCCATTCGTCAGATCACTGTCAGACGTGTTGTTGAGCTTTAAGCCACCAGGAAGTAGATAAGTCATATTTAAAAAATCAACCGATCTCGGAGAAACAATGACAGAATGTATAGTTGTGCTTCGATAGGTCGAGTGTGTGCTTGTATAGTACATCCACTAATAATTTTCCAACATAAACATGTCTCATTCTGGTATCAAAGGGACCGCCTTTCAATTCAAGGTTGTCAGACATATTTCCTAAAATTCCTAAGGTTATATTTAAAAAATATTCTCTATTCTCTATTCGTTATTATTCAATTGCTAGTCAACGAACGACACTCTTAAAAAATAATATGAACATATTCTCAAAAAATATATATATATATATATATATATATATATATATATATATATATATATATATATTATATATATATATATATATATATATATATATATATATATATATACATATAAATTAATTAACTATAGAGCGTTTCACATTAAGAAAATAACATTGCAGAGATAGGGCTATGTATTTCTTATGGACGATAGAAGCGCAGCGATGCCACGATGAACACAAGCACGATTCAGGGTTGTATATTTGTATTTTCGTTTTCACAGACATGAATTAAATTAATGCTTTTTAACGTAATTGACCAAAAGTGCCCATTCGAAACAAGAGATGAAAAGTAGGGAAAATGATTTTAATTAAATAAATAGTACCTATTTACAAAAGATAATTTTATTTTATCTTATTTTAATTATAGTAACGACAGTTTATTTGTTTTTCGGTAAGAATATCATATACCATGAATCATAGAAATCAGTAGAAAATATTGATTAGTTAAATCATGCACTTTGCCGGCTATTAAAGATTTAAAAGCAAATAAACGGACCGCTTGGAATGCATATATCTAATTACTAATTGCAACTTAAAATAATACGGTGTGCGTATGTCAGCGATTTTATGTCGTTCTCTGAGATTACATAATGAACAGTAATAAGGCTTTGTGCTTTGTGGTTCTTCAGTTGTTATTCTGACTTTACAGTTAAATGTTAATTAAAAATGGAAATTCGAAAAATATATCGACAATCTAGTAAACCGCATGCTTGAGAGTTTTGGCAACACTGAACTCCATAAGCCTAATGTTATTTTCTTAACGTGGAACGCTGTATAGGTACTAATATTTCCATGGACTCTTCACTAATGAATTAAAGCAACCGTGAACTTTGTATATATTACTTATATTCTAAGTAATTTTCGAATATTGGCAACATTGTAGTCTGGAGAGAATTTGAACGTTCGACGTTGCCCTGTTGGTGAATTTAGCGGTAATACTTTTATAGATATAATGATCGACTTTTAAGAAATCAGACAACTTTTAAGAATCCAAGTTCTCAAAAACGGTTTCAAGAATTGTATTATTTTTTTCCAAATTTCATTGATTTTATACCTTACCTGGAAACATGAAAAATTGCAGATATATTAATAATGGTATTAAGGTTATATTCACTAATTTTAAACTCATGCATTATGGCAACAGCGAAACGCAAAGCCATAAATTCTAATGAACACCTGTTTGTCTGGCTATGTGATACCCTAAAATATTTCCTTTTGCAGAGGCGGAGGCTTATTATAAGGTATAAGTAATATAAGTTATAAGTAATATTATATTTTTCTAGGATGGAATTTTTTAAGATGCATCAACTTCTGTGTTATCAATAAATAATGACAATTATGTTAATGACAGCTCCGAATTAAAAAATAAAGATTTGCACGTACAATCCCAAAGAATAGTTTTAAATATGTATGAGTGTTTGAAAAAAGAAAATATTGGGATGGCTGATAATGCAATTGTTTCGAGAATTCATGTATTAAAAAAATCGGGTATAAGACGATATATACAATTATTAAATTAGGCACAGTTACAGATCATTCCTTAAAACGAAAGCGACCAAATAAAAAATTGGGTAGGATTGACACTGCTGCAAAAGACGTTATTCAGCGAACAGTTTACAATTTTTACAAAGAAAATAGAGTGCCTACTTTAGAACTGATTCGTGAAAAATTAAGAGATTTCCCTGAATATAATTATATATTCCGCCGAATTCAGTGATTGTTATGGATAATGCGTCGGATCATTCCCGCATATTAAATAAAATACCTAATAATAACACGAAAAAGGACGAAATTTTAAAATTTATGCAACTTAAAAACATCACTGTTCCTAAAAAGATTCCAGTAAAGAAAGAATTAATTAGAATGATCAAAAGTATGAATTTTAAAAACGAATACGTTATTGACACCATTTGCAGCAGGCACGGCCATACTTTTTTGCGATTACCCTCATACTATTGCATTTTTAATCCAATTGAAATGGTTTGGGGTACCGTAAAAAAACGATTGCGAAAATATAATCAGTCATCAACATTAAGCGCAATGGCCATTGAGAATATTCGAGAAATAATTAGTGGCATTAATAGCGATGTGTGGAAAAATTGTGAAGCTCATGTTGTAAAAATAGAAAACGAATATCCTGTTTTACCGGCAATAGCACCAATAGTTATCCAACCTGGAAACGATTCGACTTCAGAAGACTCTGACGATTCTTTTCAGTCCTTCTAATTAATTTCTTTACAGCTATCGCGATGCATCTTGAACACTAGTATTCATTATTATACAGTGTGTCGCATTTAAGATGAAGACACCTCTATATATCAGCTACTAAAATACATACAGATTTGACATTTTGCACAGTCATACATGTTGATAGTGCACATTTTTTTAAGATAGTCATCTGAAATTTAAATTTTAAACGCGGCATACTGCGAATCTACAAACCGGGTAAATTTTCGATATTTTGCTTCGCGTTAGAGAAATCGGAAAAACTTATTTGGAAAAGTTGTTCCACTTATTGTAACTGCACATACCAAATTTCATGACAAAATTCGCAATTTTAGATTTTCAGTATTATTTGTAATCTCGATCCTAAATCTACAATTGGCTGTCTAAAGATGCATCTCGGGACAGCCAACTGTCCGTTTTAGAATCCTGACTACAATTGAAGAGCTTATTTCCAAAGTGTCTTACATCCATATAATGAAATCCATGAAATTACAGATTTTCATACAAATTTAACATACAAATTATACAATTGTACAATTTTCATATGCACTTTTAAATGGTAAATAAGAAGTTGTTTTGGTACATATAACTTTATTCTAGACTTGAAGAAATCTATAAAGTTTAAAAAAAGAAAATTAAAAAAATCGAAGACACTTTGGAAATAAGCTCTTTAATTAATGAAAAAAGTAAAAGTGCGAATTTTGACATAAAACTTTGTTATGTGGGGTTATAATAATATTTGGAACATCTTTTCCAAATAACTTTTTCAGATATCTCTAACTCGAAGCAAAATATTGAAGATTCACCCTGTTTGTGCATTAACAGTAGGCCGTGTTTAAAAATTAAATTTCAGTTGACTATCTTAATTGCTGGATAGACAATCTTTTAAAATTTTCTGACAGAATGAGCCATTATTTACAGATAATTGTAAAAAAATATTATGGTTTATGTAAAAACTAAATAATAAGTCCAATATTCTTATAAATCACTAAAATTAACAAGCTTTAATTTGAAAGAATTAATTTGTTATTTATTCGATGTTGTGAGCCCGCTCCCATTTGAAAAAAAAAATGATTCTGTCCTTTGAAGAGTCCTATTCAAAAATGCCCCGTTTAAACAAATCGAAGGTTGAAGGGTGCCGGAAATTTTTGCCGGAAACAATTCAAATTCAAAAGATCACCTTTTTCTGCTACGGAAAATATTGCTCCGATTTCTCACCAAAATCAATGTTGATACTTTAGTTTAGATACTCTTGAATCTCAAAAATACTCATTTACATATTTTTCAAGCCTCGAAAATGCATATTAGGTATCGCATTTTTCGGATTTTAAATCGCCTATATCTCCAAAACTATTAACTTTTGAGAAAAATGACTTAGATCTTATTTAGAGTCACCCAAAAACCTAAAAAATATTTTTTGAAGCATAAAAGGTGATATTTTGAATTTGTTTAAAAAATTGTTTAAACAATTTCTGCCCAAAAATTGAGAAATTTTCCTGAATATAATTATGTAAAAATTAATAAAAATTATGTGATTTTTCTTGAAATATGCGTTTGATAACTGATCCCTTTTCTTAATTTCCACGCCAATGGTCGGCATTGGCATCAAAGAATCTCAAAAGCCGACGCTTGGCAAATTGACGATGGAAAAAGTTTACTATTTAGATTTAAATGCATGATATAACTAATATTTTTATCTCAGGATGGCTATAATTTAATACGTTTCACCTATTACAAATAATTTACCTTACATTCTGCACAGTACACAGCTGATTGATATTGATTTTTAATACCTGGTTTTAATAGGATCCCCAATTCAGCAAACATGACCTGCTTATTCTCAAGTTCATCAAAATAGCTAGTTCAGCTTATCACATTTCTTAAACATATTTCAGTGAGCGTGAGAGTCATTATCGAATATAAATATTAAACAAATCAAGAATTTATTGTTGAATTTAAAAACAGTTTTTTTCTCGGAATTCATTATTTTTTTATTATGCGGTAACTATGTATTAAGGTTTTATTATTTAAGGTTTTCACCGGTTATTACATTAAAAAGAAAAAATCAGTAATATCCGTGACAAAAAACAACCCAAAATAGTGTAATAACCAGCTGTATAAAGAAACCAACCATAAATAATGCTCAAAATAAAGTAAAAGGCTCTTTTGAATTAGATGGTTTAGACGATGTAGATTTAAGTTAAGGTTCCACTGATGACTATCATCCTTCGACTACTGAGGTATCATCGTCATCAGAAGAAAACTAAGTAGACATAAATTAATATACACCAAGATCCCCAAACACCAACACTTGGTAATGCTCTCTTAGTCAAGAAGGGAAAAAAAGACAAAGGAATGTGCATAATTGGTTAAAAGAAAAGAAGAAAAGGAGAAAATTTTGGATAGGAGTATACTTCTAGAACAGGAAAACTTGTAGCTGCTAAAAAAATGAGACCTGTGTGTCGTTGAAATGTCCAAACAAATGTCCGTGACAAATGCCGTTTGAAATGTCCAAATAGGGTCCAAAGCCGGACTAATACTCATGTAGGATTCTTTCCGTATAGCAATTTAATTTATTTCTCAATATTATTGCCAAGATTTTGTATACCGTGTCTAGTAAGGCTATACCTCTATAGTTGTCACACTTGAGTTTGTCTCCTTTCTTATGCAGAGGGCATATGCGGGCCTCATACCACTCCGATGGCATTATTTCCTTTTCCCGTACTTGCACTAGTAGTGGTGGAGATTAATTGTTTTGCAAATAGAGGTCTCATTTGCTACCTAATAGCGGATGGTAGAAATGGACGTGGAAAATTACTATTAAGGTTCAAGCTGCATCATGAACTATTATAAATAAACAGTTTTTTCACTCAAAATGAAATAAATTTAAGTATAACTGACAAAAAACACACCGTTAAAGACATCACCGTTCTAAACAGATTTGTTACCAGTAGCGATCATATAATGGTAAGAGGTGAAATAATAATAAGCTTACAAAAGGAGATATATAAGATGAATTAAAAGAAGAACAAATCAAAACCATAAATGAAAGTATCAGATCTAGATAGTTTTCAGGAATGTATTTCCGGCAAACTTGGTAGTCCTGAAACAGAAAATATTATAAACAACAAATATAATAAATTAACAAATGCCTTAGTAAAAAGTCAAAACAAATTTTGTCCTATTCTCCGTTCACAAATTGTTGAGAGCACGAAATGTGCCTCAAACTCATAAAACGGTCGTAAATTATAGGCGTTCCTAAGGTGTTTATTCATTAAATAATAATATAATATTTTAATACTCCTATATATATAATATTAATAATATTTTAATACTTATATATTTAGCAAAAAAATAATTAAAACTTTCACGGCTAATGTTGGTTATTATATTGTATTAATAAAAATAAGAATTTAACCATTAACAATTTTGTAAATAAGAATACCTTATCTCTTTGGATATTGCAATGCTAATCTTCGCGTTTAATCACTTTACTAGAAAACCTGGAATTCATATCCGAAGGTACTATTCGTTGCAAGATAATTAGGATGGCGGCTTTGGCCACGTGCCTCGTCTGTTCAGTTTATATTCGAAACTTAACTTGAAAGGGCGAAGTTATTACGAAAGAAAACAATTTTTTGTTTAGTACGTTTTTGATCGCATGTAATTTACGGCTCGTCGGTGTTTCCGCGTCTACGGCAGTAATTAGCGTCTCGAATATTTCTTTTGCGAATTATATGCAGTGCGTGAGTGATTTTTTATTCCATATACCTACGAACATATACGTACCTTTCGCTGGTGCTCGTTTTGTTGGATTGATTGTGATGGCTTCATTATCGACATCACCAAGTTTTACACTGGTACTGTTGCGTACAGTCAGTAAGTCTGTCTATTCACCAAGAGAGAAGACTATTGTCCTGAATGTTCACGATGCTCTGGTTTCTCAGAATCCTACAAACACTGTTCGCAACATAGTCGAAAGTTGTGCCAACATGACTGGCGCAGGAGAGTCAACTATATATAGGTTCCTATCAGAAATAAAAATACACGGTATAGCTAATCCAAACACAAACGAATACTTAAAGAGAGGGAAAAAGCCTATTGAAATTGATGAATTTGCCAAAAACGGTATTCGAAGGTAAATTCATGGATTTTTTTTCAAAAAAGAAATACCAAATCTAAACAAAATTTTACAAGAAGTTAGAGACGACCCGGATTTGCCTCATATCGGACGAACTAAATTGTGGCAAGTTTTAAAAGAATTAAATTTGCGGTGGGAGAAATCAGACCGAAAATCACTTTTGATTGACCGGGAGGAGATAATATGTTAGAGAAGAAATTATCTAAGATCCATACGAAAATTCCGGGCTGAAGGAAGGCCAATCTTCTACCAGGATGAAACGTGGGTAAACTCAGGTCATACTCTAAAAAAAAATTGGTCAGATAAAAATATATTAAGCTCTAGGCAAGCCTTTATGGAAGGTTGGTCTACTGGTATCACCCCACCTTGTGGTAAAGGCAGTAGATTAATAATTTCTCACATTGGCAGTGAAAAAGGATTTGTTAAGCATGGTTTGTTGGAATTTCAGTCCAAAAGCACAAAAGACTATTACGAGGAGATGACAGCTAATGTTTTCGAAGAGTATTTTGAGCAGATGATTGAACACATACCACCAAATTCAATTATAGTATTACATAATGCACCTTATCATTCACGACTAGTAGAAAGACTTCCAACAACTGCGTGAAAGAAACAGGATATTCTTGACTGGCTGCGGAATAAGTATCTGCCTTACGAAGATGGAATGGTAAAAGCAGAACTTTTAAAAATTGCCTGGCAACACAAATCTAAGTTCAAGAAATACGTAGTTGACAAAATGGCGGAAAGGTGAAACATCACAGTCCTTGGACTTCCACCCTACCACTGCGAAATAAATCTAATTGAACTCATTTGGACACAAATGAAAAGTGATGTGACTAGAAAAAATACCTTATATAAAATACTATATTTTCTCTTTTATTTTTTTTTGAGGACTTTCTGCCCTTAGTAATAATGTAATCTTTCATTCTGCGTTTAATTTTTTTAAAAATATTTATTAGTTTTCTCCGGATTTGAAAATAATGGATACATTTAAAACACATTGGAAATTTTGCCAGGTGACATTTGGCATGTATCTTTTACAAATGGCAAGAAACTTTTTATTTTTGAATAAAATAAATAAGTTTTATTAAAAAATACAATTTACATAAGTACAATTTAAAAAATATATTTATTTAGTTCAAATAAATGTTTCAATCATATACTCTACGACACTGGTCGGTCATCTATAATCATTCAAAATATATTCCAAATATATATAAACCTATTCAAATACCCTCGTAATAGGATTATAAGGTATTGTATTCCTTCAGATACAAGGTAGGTTGGTCGAAAACATCTTAAACCGTCAGTTTCAGGTTGGTTTTTACTATTATATCGTATTACCTATCCTCTCTGTATTTTAGTTTTCTAATTAGGGTTACACTTGCAGTGAGCTATCGACAAATTGTGAACCGACTATAGAACTCAAAATGAAGAGAAGATCAACCAAAAGACCAGCCAACTAATGCAGAAAAGAAGAGAAATGAGAAGCGAGATGGAAACTAAAGCCAGCAAACTCAAAAATTAAATAAAGAAATATCCAGAGCTTTTAGAAAAGATATTCGAAAATACAACCAAGAACAAATCGAACATAAAATTGAAAACAATAGAAGTATGAAAATATTGAGAAAAAGACTTAGAACGGTGACAAATCAGATAATAAAGATTAAAGATAGAAATGGTCATCTTACAACCAACAGAGAGAAAACCCTTAAAATAGTTGAAGACTTCTACAAATACTTGGTTTGAAAATTTTGAAGTTCTTGAATTATTTCTTGAAGTTGAAGATCTACGTCACAATAGACGTAATAAAACTAGCCCTAAGAAAAGCTAAGAATAACAAATCTCCAGGCGAAGATTGTGTAGTTACTGATGCAATCAAAATCAGAGGCACTTGCCCACTTAAGAAAATAAAAAAACCTTTTTAACATGTGCCTTTTGAAAAGTAATATACCCGACAAATGGCACAATGCTGAGATAATTTTATTGTAGAAAAAAGGAGATCCCCATGAATTAGAAACCTACAGACCTATGAGTCTTCGTAGTCACCTATACAAACTCCTTACAAGAATAGTAACAAATCGTATGAGTCATTCAAATCTGGATAAACTTAATTCGCATATAAATACATAAGTATTATATAAAAAGAAATATTAAAATACCTTTATTTTACAATAGTACTGAAATTTTTCCTTATTATAACAAGCCTCCACAATTTTATTAAAAGTTTTTTTTTGCGAAGTTTAAAATATATGTAAGGTTTAAGGGAATACTAAATCAAAAGAAGGCCCCAAAAGAAGAGGTAGACCCAGAGCGAGGTGGATTAGTAAAGTGGAGGAAGACCTTAAACACGTGAAGGTGTTAGCGAATGGAGAAATATTATCCACCAGGTCCTTTAGAGTAGTTAAGAATGTTGTGTATACATATTTAAGTTAAAGTTTTGTTTAAAATAATTGTAATTAGTTAATATTAGGATTATGTTTTAAAAAAAATGTCCTAGGCCTGAACGGCCTGTTGTGGGTAAAAATAAATAAAACTACCTCCAATAGTCAAACTGTTACATGTTTAGTATAGGTATACCGATTTTCTTGCAAAAATGAGATTTTAATAAAATTTTTGAATCGTTAAAATATAAGTGAACTCAACTTTTTATCACAAATAGTACAGAAAACACTTTCATTGTCTATAATCTTCATTTCACTGTTGCCACCAACCCAACTCCGCAATAGACTTGATTTTTGTTTCGCTACTTTTGGCATATTTTCAAAAAAGAAATTATTTTTATTTTATAAGCAGAATATTCACAATCACAAGTTGCTTTGCCAGCTATAGTGTATTTTTATGTATGAGAGAGTAATAAAACAATAAATTATGTATGCAAATTCCTAAACTGTTGATACGGGTGACTCAATGAAAAACAGATATTTGTCAACAAGTTTACAGAAGTATATAGGAAAACAATTTTAAATTGAAAATGACCACCAGGTATAAAGGTTGGAGCAGAATAGAATACAATAGTTGTGAGGCTTACTAATCCCTAAATAAGGTTGCCAGTGTCGGAGTGATTGAGGTTAACAGGTACTAATGAATTTGCAAGAAATGTAAGATGTTTATTTTATTGGTTATATATAACCAATAAAAGTTTAATAAGTACCTACCTATTTGCAAAATAAAGTTTAATTCTTTAGATAAAATAAAACGTTTTATTTTATCTATTTGCAAAATAAAGTTTAATTCTTTGCCTATTTGCAAAATAAAGTTTAATTCTTTAGATAAAATAAAACGTTTTATTTTATCTGAAATGAGTGCATTCCACGAAGTAAGGGTTTCAACAATCAAACATTTAATTCTTTATTTCCAGGAATCTACGACAGTAATTGACTAGATAATTACCTTCTAAACTTATTCCACAGAAAATGTGATAGTGGGTTTTTCCATTTTGTATATAGGAAGGTCCAAGTGGCGTATTCAAAATTCTTAACAGTTCACTAAAAGTAGGTACTTCAGTTGCAAGGTGCAGTTTATTGTGTATACTAGTGTTATGGAAAATTTGGAAGTGCCGTGTAAACGCCGAAAAATTGGTCCTCTAACAGTTAATGAAAAAACATTAATATTTATTTGTTTTAAATCATTTACAGACAAACGTTTATGTGAAAGTGTTGATGAGACCGTTGAGTTAGTTAGCAGTACACTTGGTGTTGGGAAATCTACGATTTACAGAGTTATTAAAGAAGAGAAATGTGGTAGTTTTCAAATGCCACGTAATGCTCTAGGGAAACCAAAATTTCAAATAGAATATCATTTTAAAGAAGAACTTCGACGGAAAGTGCATGAATTCTTCTTTAGACAAGAATTTTTAACATTGGATAAAGTTCTTGTCTCAGTTCGAGATGATAAGGATTACCCAGAAATGAGTCGAAGTACGTTATGGAAACTTTTAAAAGAAATAGGCTTCCGCTGGAAAAAGAATCCCAGAAAGTCTATTTTATTAGAAAGAAGCGATATTGTCATATGGAGAAGACATTTTCTAAGCACCAGAAAGGAAATGAGAAACCAAAAAAGAAAAATATTTTATCTTGATGAAACATGGATCAACGAGGGTCATACACCAAATAAATTTTTGCAGGATGAAACTGTTACAAGTCAAAGGCACGCTTTTGTAAATAACTTATCTACTGGTTTAAACCCACCATCAGGAAAGGGACGCAGGCTGATAATAGTACACATTGGCAGTTCAGACGGTTTTGTTGAAGGTGGTTTATTAACTTTTGAATCAACTCGTACCGGTGACTACCATGAAGACATGAACGCTGATGTCTTTCAAGAATGGTTCGAACAAATGATAGATCTTCTTCCTAAGAACTGTGTAATAGTAATGGATAATGCAAGTTATCACTCCAGACTTATAGAAGGACTGCCCACAACCAAGTGGTTAAAAAAAGACTTGCAGAATTGGCTGAGTTCAAAAAATATTACGTACCATCCCGGATCTATAAGAAAGGAACTTTATTCGTTGTGTGCCCTTCATAAAGAAAAATTTAAAAAATACGAAATTGATGAAATTGCCAAAAATCGTGGAATGACAGTACTTAGATCCCCACCATATCATTGTGAATTAAACCCGATTGAACTGGTATGGGCACAGATAAAGAGTGAAGTTTCAAGAAAAAATACCACTTTTAAAATTCATGATGTTAAACAGTTGTTTTTGGAGGCCGTAAATAATGTAAAACCTGAAAACTGGGAAAAGGCAGTAAATCACACTATTAAAGAAGAGGAAAAAATGTGGAAGCTGGACAATATTACTGATAAAATGATCGAGCCAGTTATTATAAATCTTGGTTCTGAAAGTTCATCTTCTGAATCTGATTTGGATTTGTAACAAGTAGCTGTAAGTTTTATATTAATATTTTTATTCATCTATTTAACATACCTTAGACGGTTTTAAAAACTCTTTTTCTCTTTTGTAATTTTTAAAAATTAAAAAAAATGTGAATTTTTTAAAACCCTTTTTAATGTAGGCCAGTCAGTTCTAATATAGTGTGTGATAAAAGAGGTCACTTTTGTTTACATACACATAACACTTTATAACACTGAAATAATTCATTTATTTTTTACTTTTTTTAATTTTAATTTTTCACTTTAATTATTCAAAGTAATTTTTCAATTAATCTTGAGCACGCCCATGGAGTGGTCGGAGCTACCAGTTAAAATTATGCTAATTACTCTCTCGTTCATAAAAATAAACTATAGTAAAGAGAATTTAAAAACGAATTTACTGTATAATACCTACCTGCATGTTGGCCCTATTCTTCTGATAAATAATTCCCAGATGGGTTTTCCCAAACAATAAAACTTGTAGATTTAACAGATATTTGTAATAAAATTATTTCGTAGTTACCTTACCTAGTACCTGCTATGAATAATTCCAAGAAACTATTATCTAAATATGTATAGAAAACCATTTTATTTATGTGATATTTTCAAATATGTGGCAATATGCTCTTAATCAAGTAAATATGAATAGCATATGCATTTATAAAGAAACCCACAAATATGCTGCATATATATGCACATGCATTTTGCATATAATCCAGTCTCTAGTTATGAGACTCCACGCATTTTATACTTTTAATAAATTCGACCACGCTCCTCAGTTTCCCTTTATATGCGATCGTTTGTCTCCTCTACTTTTCTCACATGGAAGATTACTTTCCCCTCTAAAATTGTTCATTATAGTTCGGAGTCGGCCGGCCCATTGTGATCCTCAAAACATTAATGAAAGTCTCTTGGCAAATGAATAACTTGCCATCTGGACCTTTTACTGGACTACACTTGCATGTAGTCGTTTTATTACGATTGACTCCAGTTTTTGGACGCGACGTCTGCGAACAGGATTTAACTCTAGGAATTGCAGTATAAAGGTGTCTTGTTTAACTTTCTCTTTATTTTTATGAACAGTTTTAGAAAATCCGTAGTTCAGCGTCAGCCGCTGAACAGTACGGACGTGCAGTAGAAGCGACACCTGAAGACCGCCGAGGAGCTGCAGCGTTGAGTCGAAGCCGGACTTATCAGTCTGTGCCGTGAATATAAGCACGGCAGAGCGGAGACTTGCGTTAGCCGCGGCCGAGGCCACTAGAGGCAAAAGCCTATGCCGAGACAAAGCTGAACCGGGGAGATTTGTATTAATCGAATCTTCACGGAGGCCAAAATCAAGGCATAGGCAAGTGAAAAAGTAAACGGGCTTAGCCCGTCGGGATACTTCCTGTACTACGATTGGGATGACACTGTGAGGTGTAATATTTTAGAAATTACACCTGGCAGACACGGCCCCAAGGTCAGGGAGGTAAGAAATTCAAGCGGATCCCACTCTAGTTCTGCCTAGAGCGTGAACTTCCGAGTAAAGGTACTGGGTGGCACCCAGAAGCCGTGCTGACAACGGGTCAGACGGTCAAAAAAAATAAGCTTTCCTCCAAAGATTAGGACTTCCACCCCACGCGATTATGGATCGGTCACGATCCCCACCCTGCCGAAAGGCCACTCCAAGCCCCAATGGTTATAGTTCGAGGTATAAACTCAACTATAATATCTATGATGCCCTCCTAGAAGACCAGGACACAAATTACGAGATCTTTGAAAATCTCCCCACCGAGGACATACACGAAGGGGACTTCAAACGCCCCAAGACCAAGAAAAAACGAACAAAAGACCGCGCGGAGGGAAACCGCGAAAAAGAAATGTACTCCACTGACGACGACGTACCACTCGAAAAACGAGCCACTACAAAAAGGATGAGACAGAGGAGCAGTGAGGACGAAAAGTCCGCACTGGCAAAGATGAAGATGATATTGAAAGAAAAGGACGCCGAAATAGCAGCACTAAAACAGAAAATTGAAGAACTGCAGGATACGATAGTAACCTCGCAAAAAACAATAATTGGCCACATTGACTCAAAGTTCCAAGAACTTAGCAATGGAAAAGAAAATAAAAAAACCAAGAAGACAACAGAAACGGTCTCAAAAGAGAGCAGCAAAGAAGATACCTGGGAAACCCAAGCCAAAAAGGCGTCAAAACCGGAAAAGTCTACGGGAACAATCCCAAAGACAAAAGCAACTGCAGAAAAGTCCACGGGAACAATCCCAAAGACAAAAACAACAATAGAAAATACAAAAAAGGGAAAACAAGCAGAAGAACCCAAAAACAGCAAGAAGAAGGCCGTGAAGGAAGACTTCCCTCCACTAGCGACCCCTAGTGCAACAGAACTAGAGTGTCATCAGGAAAGAGATGCGCGCGCTACACCACGCCCTCCGACTCCATGCCAAGCACAAGCAATGGAAACCGACGGAGAACAAACCACGAAACAAGATAAACCAACGTGGAAACCAAAGCCGCCTGTAATTAAATTACAGAGCGTCAGCCAGACAGGAGCAATACTAGACATTGCTCAGAAAAAGAAGGTGATAACGTCGAATAGACTATCGAGAAGTGGACGAGAAACGTTAATACAAGCGAAAAATCCAGAAGATTATAGGTCTATGGTAAAAATCATAGAGGAGTATAGTCAAAAAACACCTATACAGTGGATTGCCTTCCCACTAGAGGAAGACATAAAACCAAGAATGGTTTTAAGAGGACTACCTCCAAACACAGACGTTACAGAAATGTTCAATACTCTCAAAGAAGAGTATGATATCGAATGTGAATCAATAAAGAATATGATTTCCAGAAAGAGTGATAAAAGAAATCTACCAATGTTTGTGCTGACACTGGAGAAGGAGGACGTGGAAAAAGCCAGGCGCATTACTAATCTGATGCATATGAAGGTTCACATCGAAGACCTCAGAAAAGCAACTGGGCCCACGCAGTGTTTCAACTGCCAGGGGTACCACCACGCGCAGAGAGCGTGTTTTAAGACACCTCGATGCGTACGATGCGGAGAAAATCACTCCACAAGAAACTGCCAAATGCCCCGAGAACAAAAGGCAAAATGTGCCAACTGCCAGGGTCAACACCCGGCAAACTTCAGAGGATGCCCCAGATGCCCAACCTGGGGAAGAAAACAACCACAGAGACAACAAGCCCCGCAAACAAGGCCGCAACAAACATCAAGCGGACCTTCCTACGCACAGGCAGCAAAAGCGCAAAATACCGAGAACACCATCTTGATCTCGAAACAACAGCAAGACGGCCTAGTGAACTCAGTTAAGGAACTGGTCACTAGAATTGTCCACGAGGCGATTGCAGATATAAAGCTAGCACTGAACTAGTGCAAGCAAACAGGGGATACTTGAGGATAGGCTCCTGGAACCCAGGAGGCATAAGGACCAACCAGAATATACTGGACGAACTGGTCAATAGATATGAAATGGACGTCGTGGCAATACAGGAAACAAAGCTCACGAACAACATCAACATCAAGTTTCCAGGCTACGACATATACAGGAACGACAACACAGCAAGATCAGGTGGCACAGCAATATTAGTGAAAAAAGGCATAGGTCACATCAGAATTCTAACACCACAACTAAATACTATGCAAGCAACAACAATAAGAGTACAAATGAGGCAAGGAGAAGTCAGAATTACCTCCGCCTACGTAAGACCACAAGACCTACTGATTGAAGACGACTTAAATATGTTCCTAAACAACGAACCCTCAATCATAATAGGAGACCTAAACGCAAGATCCCCAAACTGGAACGACAGAGCTACGAACAGAAACGGAAGACTACTAAACATATACATAGAAAATAATGACGACGTTATGGCAATGGGCCCCACAGACCCAACGCATTACCCAGGAAACGGACTTCCTACACACATAGACATTGTAGTAGCAAGAAACCTAGGACTACAAACAGAAATACAAACATTAAACGAAGGCACAACGGACCACAACCCCATCCTATTAGAACTAGGAACGTGGGAAGAAGAAAGTACAATCAAAAGAGTTAAAAAGAAAACAAAGTGGACAAACTTTAAAAGACTCGTGAGCACTGGAATTAACATAGTTCCAGTGATAGACAACCCACGAGAAATAGAAGACAGAGTCCTAGAGTTGGAAAACATCATCCAACAAGCACTCAGAAACAGCACTACAGAAGAGGAAGTAGAAATGCACACGGGAAGATTTAAGGATATACCACAAGCAATAAAAGACTTAATAAGGGAAAAGAACAGAGCAAAGCAGACAGCGAGAAGGACAAGGAACCAGGCAGACAAAAATAGAGCAAATAGGCTAAACAGAGAGGTCAAAACAGCACTACAACAACACCGTAGTGAAAGCTGGGAAAACCACATAAGAGACATGGAGGAGCAAGGACCAAATATGCAAAATATTTGGAGGCTCCAGAGAATACTGAGAAACGACAGAAAGCAAATCCCTCCATTACATGGAGAAAACGGAATAGTCTACACCACAGAGGAAAAAGCAGAAGTAATGAGGAGTACTCTCGAAAGAGAGTGTACATTAAATTACCACCCAGATGAGGACATCGACTTCATAGAAGAAGTCGAAAGACAAAGAGGAAGACCTGAAAACCCGAACGAAATCATCCCTCCTACATCACCGGAGGAGATAAACGAGCTAATTAAAAATAGCTCGCCGAAAAAAGCACCTGGTCCTGATCAAATAACGAACAGGGCTCTAAAATACTTACCAGCGAGAGCCATAGTATATCTAACAAATATTATCAACGCGATGCTAAGATTCAAGAAATTCCCAAACAGATGGAAAGAGGCTCATGTCATAATGTTACCAAAGCCCGGAAAAAACAGCACATTCCCGCAAAACTACAGGCCAATAAGCTTACTACCTGCAATCAGCAAGATTGTAGAGAGAATAATACTCGTCAGACTCCAAGCTGAAACAGATAGATTAGATATAATACCCGAAGCCCAATTCGGTTTTAGATCAGAACACTCCAGTGAGCTACAAGTACTCAGATTAACAGAGTACATAGCAGCTGGATTTAATGACAAACAATTCACAGGAGCTGTCTTCCTAGATGTAAGCAAAGCTTTCGACAGAGTCTGGCATAAAGGACTTATCTACAAAATGAGACGATACGGCTACAGCGGAGCAATGACAAGACTAATCTCTTCGTACTTAAGCAATCGTAGTTTCAGAGTCCGGATAGGACAAGTCCTATCCGAACTCGGGAACCCGGAGGCTGGAGTGCCACAGGGAGCGGTACTGTCACCTCTACTGTATACGATATACACAGCAGACATACCTAGAACACCAGGTACACTACTAAGCCTCTATGCCGACGACACAGCGATAGCGGCCAAACACAGAAATGTAGACATAGCGGTAAACAACTTACAAACAGCGCTAGATGACATACAAGAATGGAGTTTAAAATGGAAAATCGCTATAAACTCCGAAAAGACACAGGCTGTACTTTTCAAAAAGAGGCACCAACAACCAGAAGAACAGGTAACTGTGCAAGACAATCCTATCGAGTGGAAAAGTGAAGCAAAATACCTCGGAGTAATCATGGACAAAGGCTTAACATTTAGCAAACATGTAGAAGCTACAGTACAAAAAGCCAACATGGCAAGAGCATCAATAAGAGGCCTAGCAGGAAGAAAAAGCAAACTTAGATTGAAAACAAAAATAAGATTAATAAATTGTATAATTCTTCCTATACTAACATATGCATCTCTCGCATGGGGACACATATGCAATACATCAAAAAAGAAAATACAAGCGGCACATAACAACAGCCTAAGAGAAGCAGTCAACGTACCGAGATACGTAGCAGAAAGATTTCTCTTTAGAGAACTACAACAAATCAGAGTGACCGACACAATGAAAGAAAAAGCTAGGACAAAGTTCGCGGAGATAGAGAACCACCCCAACCACATATTGCGAGAGATATTGAGGTATGACGCTTTCCACAGATGGAAGCACAAAAGACCCAAACAACAAATAGTAGAATAAAATCATAATACTAGAGAGAAAATCAACAATCACACCAGAGAGAAAACAAAACACCAGAGAGAAAACACTTCAAAAAGCAACAACAACGCACAATGAAGATAGTTCGTAGCTCATAACCCTTGTGGACAATCGCAAAGTACAGCGTGGACCCAGTAAATTTTATGTAGATAATTTATTATATAAATATGCACTAATTCTGATTTTATGTTTCAGGCATCCTACAAAAAAAATCCAAAAAACAACAAAAAAAACGGCTTCGGCCACCAAAAAAATCAAAAAACTACTAACAAAATCCGGCGCAAGCCACAAAAAAATATTAACAAAAACCACTAAAAACTCGGGCATGTAGGGCCCAACCCCTTGAGCACCAAGTCGCCGAACTGAGCCTAGCTCAGAGCGGAGACTTGAGGCCCAAGTAAGCAATTTTAGTTCGCGGATAAGCCACATTAAGATAACAGGAATATAGCGACAATGCGCTGTCCTGAGTTTTGAATTCGGTTAGGAAACCATGTTGGGGTTCTATTACCCAGGATCTCCACATGAAGAGCATTTGGCTGATAGTTGTGCCCCTATCGCGCATCAGAGTGCTATAGGGGGGAAAGGGATGGTCTGGAGCATTCGAGCGCGGTGGAGTGACTCCTGTTTTTACTCGAGTTAATACACCTCGCTCCAATGAATTGTTACACCCGAACGTAATTCTTAGGGGTGAACATTTCTCACAGGCTGGGTTTAATTAAATTGCTTGCTTGCTTGCTTTAGAAAATCCCATCACATCCGCAATATTGAGTTTTGTGCACTGGTAGGCTCTCCCGTCGTGCTTGCATGTTGGCATTTTAGGCGCCTTTGTTTCCCCATAGCTACAAATAAATTAAATACACATTCTATTTTAGATTTCTAGTAATTATATGTAAATCATTTTTTGAATTTAAAAAAACAATGAAAATTATACATGTTCCGTGCATTTTAACAAAACTGCCAAGCATGTTGCACTTACGACAGATGACAGTTCTACGCTCCGTGCGTGACTAACGCGACATCTACCGCATTAATCTGACAGTTTTGGACCTCCCAATTTGAGGTTAAACATATATTAAATAGACATATACGAAATTGACAAGTATTAATAATTAGTTTTTTAATTATATTTTTCAGTTTATGTACAAAATAAATTTAGTATTAAAAACTGGGATTCTAAAAATTCATCAACTTTATCATTTCAACCCCAAACAGAAAAGAAAGGGAAAAATCTAGTACTGGCAAATTAAGTTTTTGCATGTGGAAGAGCATGTTATTAAAAACAATAATAGTAAAAATTATGATATAAAAGCTAAAGTCATCAGACAGGCTGCAGTTAGCTTGAAGCCTTATGAAATATCATTTAATGTAAATTATTTAACTTTTTCCTATTTCGATTGCATAAAAATGAGATTATGCGACATTTACTTTTTCATATTAATAGCACGAATCCATCTTTTTCTTTTCTGTAATTTATATGTAATCTTTGGAAAACTATAAAAACTACACTCACTATTTTTGCTATTACATATTAGCACAATTAAATACGCAACATGTATTTGCTCCAATTTTTGATAAAATTTATGCGTTAAAAGATCCAAAAGGTCCAATTTTGTCATATTTTGCCGCTACGCACGCTGGCATCGTTTCAAGGTACCCCTACCATGGTCACGCACGGAGCGAATAGATCTAAAAATATACTAACCTCAGCCGTTTTCTCACATTTCTCGCTCATTTCTCTGACTGTGTGACTCTTTTTCTACACTTTGTAGGCGTTAATACTTCTGATGTTGTCTCCATTTATTACTAAATTGCAAAAACCTACGAGAATAATGTTCCTTTTCTCAGCTTTGGCACTGGTATAACCGCCATCTTAAAAATCACCGACCACGAGATACAATCTAGCGCTATGATTGGTACAGAGGGATATTCTGCCATCCTAAGCCAAAAAGACGCATCTCAATATTTTAAGTTTTTGAGTTATTGCGATTTATCAATTTTTTATTACAGCACTCGTATTTCTTTAATTTTTGAATTTTTTTTTTAGTTATTTGTAGTAATAATGTGTTTGAGTAATAAATACGTTTAAAGATTTATTTGTTTAGAAAGTGCTTTTTAGTTAAAAATGAGATGCGTCTATTCCGCTTAGGATTTTAGTACAAATTTTAGATACGTCAAGAAGGATATTGCATTTTCCTAATATTATTATTATATATTTGCTAATATTACAAAAGAAATGGACAGATTATTACATACTTTTTAAACAAAAGTTTATTGAAAGTGAATAAGTTTAACATATCAGCTTACAATAAAATATTAGCATTTTAGTTTGAGTCATCGAGGTTTTTTATTATTAACTCTTTCTTTTTAGATGAAATTCCAAGGACTTTTTGTTGTTTTTTTTGGCGGGGGCAGTATTTTATTTTTTGTAATTTTGGTAGTAAGAAAATCAAGTGCAATTTTTGAACCATCGAAGTCATTTTGGTATGTCATAATATGGGAACCCCTTTGGACAGATACTTGGACTATTTTATTTAGATATAGCCGGCGGTTAATTTTACTAAGTTTATATTGCGAGGTGTAATCCTTCCAAAGAAAAAAATGCTCTAACTCCATTGGCAGAACTTCAGTTTGCCGTGCGGATTGTTTTAGGTCTTGATCAAAATCTGCAAAATCGTATAGTTTGTTGCCCATCTTTTTCATTGACAGTTCAACTTTGTGATGAAACGAATCCGCGGCCATAAATATATGGCTGGGCTCGAAATATTTTATAATAATTTTATTAGCATTAATTTCATTAGAATTAACAATGTATAGCAAAAATGAAAACAATGACCAATTTTTATTTTGCGCAGAGCAATTATCAAGCAATAATGTTATTTTGACAGCGTCTCTCTTGACAAGAAAAAACTGGTAAAATGTGCTTATTAATTCATCTTTACTGCGTTTAAACAAGGCGTCATGCCAAACAGCGGCAAACGTTTTGTCATTCTTTTTTAAATGTTTCCAGTCTTGGCAGCATAATAACTTTTTCAAGATCTGCGCAGTATATAATCTTACCTGGTTCATCTGGTTGACTACCATCATCTCTGTAATTTTCACGCGACTTTGTTACTGTGTCTATATGTTTTTCCAACTGTTAAAATTATTACAGGTTTCGTCAAGATTATCTTTTGTGTGACTTTTATCATGTAGAGAAACCTCTTCACAACTTTCACATTCTTCGTGTCCAAGATTTGCTAGCGAAATATTCATCTTCTTAGCTACTATACGGTAATTTTCATAAGAAATTTGTATATTGGGATATTTAATTAGAAAATCCTGATGCATTGCCGCAAAAGTAAGGTCACTTGGAAGGTAAAGACGTTGGGGTGCATGCTCTCTCCGATAGTGTGAAATAGTTGGGTTGTAAGAAATAATATGATTACGAATCACTTCATCGTCCATTTTATTGTGAAGTTGCTTCGTGCATCTTAAGTCAGCCACACGTACTACAGAATTATTAGCATTATGCAATGCTGTACGGATAACTTTGTCACTTTGTTTATTAAAGCCGAGAGTTGTCAAAAAAAATACCTTGCATACATTTTCAGATGTTCCTTTTTTCATTTAAGCGTATAGTTATAAGTATTATTTCTTTGATAACCGATATCACAACTGAAGTAGTTCTCTGTTTCACAGGTTTTGATGAAACATGATGTAAAATAAAAGATTTTCTGTCTTTATCATTTGAAATTTTCCAAAATTCATTGTTCAAAAATTTTCTTCTCTCTTCTGATATCTTCAACAGACATTTTTTTAAACAATCTTTTCCACAACCTTCTTTAACGCTGTGCTTTTTCGCAAGTGATTCATGCTTAGCTTTTTTTCTGGATCTTACTGATAATTTAAACTTCTTTCTTTTTCGAACTATTCCCTTTTTGGTGTATTGAACTACAGGTGCTGTATTATTTACTTCAGTTCCGTCGGGTTCTACAAAATCGTCAGAATATGTAACAGGCTCGTCTTGAATAGGTTCATGCATCAATTGTGACTCGGCTGCTTCCGTGATTTGATCACATAATTCAGTCACTGTTTCCAACTCAACATTTTCTACTTCTGACGTAAGGCGGCATAAGTCTGCTTCTTCGAGAGCCTCAAAGTAAACTGACACAAAAGATCTAGAAATATCGAGAAGAACTGGCCTTTCCAATTGTACGTGTATGGCAGGGGCGATTTCTGTTACAGAATTCTCAGATTTTATGTCGTTATTCAAATTAATGTCGTTATTAATATTAAGTTCTTCACTGAACTTACTTGCCGTGTCGCTACTACTATCATTTTCCGAATCAGGGTCAGTCGGATAATAATCTAAATCTCCTGAAACCTTACGGTTTTTATTTTTTTCCTTGGGTTGGAATGCTTGTTTAGTTTCCTTGTTCAGCGCCAACATGACCAGTTTTTTTCCTCGAAATCCTTGTGTTATGTTCATTGAATCTGAAATGGAAGGGAGAGTTAGTTTTAAGTGTTTTTAATAATAAAAACTATTTCTGGATTTTTTTAAGATGTACACCTTATTAAACGTAAATAGTAAAAAGACGAATAAAAACAGACAAAAGTGCTGCTCAGACAAAGACGGCCGAGCATAAGCTCTTCATTATATATTTATAACCTTAAAATATGTCTCGCTCTTTTTGAGGTATGATTAAAGTATGATTCTGCGTTATTTTATAGAAATACCTTAAAACGTTATTAGTTCTCAGGCGCTTTTTACTTTATCGATGTCTCTCTATCATGATGCACGCCAAAAATACGATCTAATTGACTAAACAAAATTAAAAATAATTACTTACCTGTCGAAAGTGTCTTGTAGCCGATATGTCTTCTGTTACAACTTTATAATGGGCACTGTATTTAGTAAGTCTCACAGTTTATCACCGCGATAAAACAAATTTGTTGAAACAACGATTACTACAATTCACATAAAAGTTAGGTTATAAACAGCCGATAACCGGTTGCTCGTTTGTTCTTACCACCACGAATTCATTACACAGAAACTACGATATAACAACATAATTAATTTGGACGGCATCTAAATGCGCACTGTGCTTATACTTACCAAAAATCCTAAGCGAAAAAGGCGCATATTTGAGAAGCGTCATATTCGCTTGGGAATTTGAGATATGTCGAATCGGCGTAGGATTTTGTATTCTTTTTTAAGATGCGTCTAATTTTATTACCAATTTTTAGGCACTATGGAGTTAAAATGCGTCTTTTTTGCTTAGAAAATTATGTTAAGCATGATATTTGGGGTCTTTAAGAACCATAATATAAAAATCGAAAAATTTTGAGATACACTCTTTTGGCTTAGGACGGCAGTATTGGTTGTTTTGAAACCTACACGATCTTGGAGAATGGTCGTTTTGAAACAACAACCAATTTTCTCGATTTAATTTCAATGAGAGTTTGGTAGTTATGTTACGAAATTTATGCATAGCTGGATGCGTCTTTTTACAAGAAATCCAGTGACGTATTCAGGTCAGATTGTTCAAAAAGTGGAGATTGATTGTTTTGCAAGTAAAAGTCTTAAATACTAAATTACAAAGAAAACAAATTCTGTCAGTGGCTTCTATCAACGTTTTGCCGTCAATAATATTAGGTGATTCATATAAATAAGTTATTATAAGTCATAGAATAGACAACAACAATCAATTTAGTTTTATTTCAAAGCTCAACGTATTGACAATGTTTAAACGTTAGTCAAAACGTCTACAAATCTTTTTTGAAAATTTTTACTGGTGAAACCTTAAAAATTATAAGAAATATAATATTTTTAATTAATAATCCTTTTTTTTATAATTATGGAATAGAACATTCAGTGACAGTAAACTTTAGCCCTCTTGAGTCTACTAGAGACTATTATACGATCATTTAGATTTATATTAAAGTCTTTTACTACATAGAAAATTGGCTCAATCATATAGGATTTAATGATACCGAACATAAAATTTTAGTTCTAATTTGAATTTTAATTTGAGAATATTATTTCGATGGAAGCTTTAGATAACATGTTGCAGTTTAAAATTTCCAGTAAATGTTCGTTTCCAGGATTTCAGATCAAGAGAATCTAATGTTGATTCAGCAAAAGTTGACTTGGTTTTTTTCTTTAATTTCTCCATTCGTTTCCCCCGAGATTATAACCGAAGAAATGAAAATCATTAAAAATATTATCCAGACGACACTAAGTAGCCGTCCCCTGATAGCATTCTGTAGAGTATAATAATATGCGCCTTATCTCTACGATAATATTTGACTACTAGTGGTTGGATCTACTTCGGGTTTTGAGGTAATTACACTGTACAGAAATCCCGCGAAAATAAAACCACCGCGAACCAAAACGTTATCTCGGAAATAATGAAAAATTACAATCTCTGCCCAGAAACTCATAAAACTTTTTCCTATTCTAGTTTCCAGGATAGCAGATATCAAAGAAAGGAAACCGTCTTGGTAATTAAAGAAAAATTGAAAAAGGAACAAAACGGAAGCTTCTGTTTACCACTTAATAAGAAAAGCTAGACTGATAAATGAATCTCAGTCGTAAACGTGATATTGTTCTTTATGATACAGTAGTGAATAATAATTATTTCTGATATAATTTTAAATCCACTAAGCCCAAAAACTACATTTGTTCTTAAGTTCTTAATATATTTAGATAATGATGATGAGGGTCTATATATATATATATATATATATATATATATATATATATATATATATATATATATATATATATATATATATATATATATATATAACTGTTTTGGATGGGTTGGAGTCAATAAAAGGGCTATTGGTTAACTATTTTTTTATTCTCGAGCTTTCAATTGTGTTTACAATTATTATCAAGAGCTAAAAAAGACAAAATACTTACAAGGTTGAACTAAAAAGAAAAAACAATTTTTGTTAACTTACCAAATAAAAATTAGTTTAGTTAGTAAAAATTACTGCTTACATCTTCAAAATATTTAATACAAAAATGCTTTAATCTAATAAATGTTTCTCCGAAAATTTTTTATAATTTTGAAAACATTTTTTTAATACAAAAATAATTGAATTTATAAATAAGTTCAAATAGCAACCAATTACAAATAGACCAATAGCACAGCTCCTCACTGACATCTTAACTAATGCTTATAATTTAAACAACAATTTTTACATTAAAGATTCATTTGATTTTAGTTCTTTCATTAATAATTTCCAATTACCACAAAATTATGTTTTAGTTAGTTTTGATGTAACATCTCTTTTTACTAATTTGCCTTTAGATTTAATCATAAGTAGTGTTGAAAAACATTGGAATGAGATTTCACAACACACTAATATTGACTTATTACATTTCAAAACACTTATCAACCTTGTTTTTGATTCTAATATTTTTATATTTAATGGTTTATTTTATAAACAATTTTTTGGTAGTCTTTGTTTTAAACAAATTGCACTTTTTTCATTCCTTTTATTAAGAGTAATGTAGATGATTTAGTTTTGGCACTTTCTAAACACAAAATTCATGAAACAGTCAACATTTTCAACAGTCATAATCAACATATACAATTTACAGTTGAGGAAGAGGTAGATAATTCTCTACCATTCCTTGACATGAGAATTGTAAGAAATACAGACAATATGTTGAAAACCAGATGGTTCAGAAAACCCATATGTAGTAATAGATTTATAAGCTATTACTCTCACCATCCAAATAAGATGAAAATGAACCTTATAACAGGATTAAAAGAACGTGTTTTAAAACTTTCTCAT
Source organism: Diabrotica undecimpunctata (assembly GCF_040954645.1). Classification (NCBI taxonomy): domain Eukaryota; kingdom Metazoa; phylum Arthropoda; class Insecta; order Coleoptera; family Chrysomelidae; genus Diabrotica; species Diabrotica undecimpunctata. The sequence continues at coordinate 40,713,590 of NC_092811.1, read as the reverse complement.
CCAGATTATCTACAAGAAGATCTTCAATTATTAAAAAATATTCTAATTGAAAACTCTTATCCTCCAGATATGCTACATAGGATGCTTTTTTCTAATATTGGTAATATAAATAATTTAACACCATTTTTTGCTCAATCTCAAAACATTGTATCTAACAATCAGAACATCTATTATCATTCACTACCTTTTATACCATCAATAACACCTAAATAAATACAAACACTAAAGGTTATTGACAATTTCTCACAAAAGTGATTGCAGAATTAAAAATCCATCTTGTGCTTTGGCAGAACATGTAATCGATAAAGACCATATTATGGATTTTGATAACATTAAAATTTTATGTAGTGAAAGTAATAAATTTAAAAGGACTTTTTTGGAAATGGTTTGTATTAGCAAAAGTGATAATAGTTTAAACAAAAGATCAGAAATTCAAAATTTAAGCAAAATTTATAATTATATTCTTTCTTTATGATTTATATATAAAACTTGTAAAATGTCATATTTAATTCTCCATATATATGTTACATTCTTTCAGACATATGTCAACGGTGAATAAATCTTCTTCTTTTTGTTACTAAACAAAAAAGAATGTTTAAACGAAATTTTACTTTTGGCAATATAATTGTCAAAAATAAAAATTTTATGTTGGCATTTATGACATTGAGGCTATTTGTAATTGGTTGCTATTTGAACTTATTTATAAATTCAATTATTTTTGTATTAAAAAATGTTTTCAAAATTATAAAAAATTTTCGGAGAAACATTTATTAGATTAAAGCATTTTTGTATTAAATATTTTGAAGATGTAAGCAGTAATTTTTACTTACTAAACTAATTTTTATTTGGTAAGTTAACAAAAATTGTTTTTTCTTTTTAGTTCAACCTTGTAAGTATTTTGTCTTTTTTAGCTCTTGATAATAATTGTAAACACAATTGAAAGCTCGAGAATAAAAAAATAGTTAACCAATAGCCCTTTTATTGACTCCAACCCATCCAAAACAGTTATATATTTGTTCCAAACGAGTCACAAGTACTTCTTTTTTCTTATTCTTATATATATATATATATATATATATATATATATATATATATATATATATATATATATATATATATATATTGTTATGATGTATTATTTGTGAAGATGCAATGATGAAGATTTGTGATGAGCAATGAGTGTTTATTTAATAATATAGGGTTTTTATCGCGGTTCTCAAAGAATTAGTTTGTAAGCACTTTTTAAAGTATCTTTATTATTTCTATTATGAAACACACATATATATCTAACATAACCAATGTAAAATTTAAAAATAACTATCTTTAAATTAAAATTCTTATTAAACTAATTAAATTCTATAGACAATGTAAAATTTAAACAAACTATCTTCAAAATTGAAATTGTTATGACACTAACTAAATTATATTAACAAAATGTTGTACCTTTCTTTCACTGGATGCCTAAATGAACTGTTTTTCACTATATAGATTTTAATCACTACTCAATGTCTTCGTGCTTCGGTTATCCTTGTTTTTGTGAAATTACTTTTTCCAATTATCAGCTTCCACCAATTTAAAATATATTTTTTCTTAAGCATTTATAAACCACCAAGCAAACCAGCAAACAGAATTTATATTTATTCTTCTTTTCAATATACCAATATCCAATCACCAAATATATTATTTAATTTTAATATTCAATTAATACTTCTTCCATTATCCAATCATTATTTATACATAACATAATTTTTAATCTTCAATAATATTTTCTTTATACTGTTTCTTAATCTTGATTTAACTCACTATATTGAACAATTGTAACTGATTGACTGACTCTAACTAACTTTCATACTAAAACTGGACTCATAGTAACTGTAACTCATAACTGATGCCTTGAATCCAAATCACCGGGTATTTATATCTTTTTCCATGTTCCAGAATCATCAAGCAAGAAATCATGTTCGATTTTGTTCCATCTCCTACATGTCTGAATTTTATGGAACAGTCCATTTCGCAAACAAAGCCATCTCCGGTGATCTAGAGAATTCCTTACTTTTCTATCGAGAATTTTGTTGACATTTAGGCTTTTCAGATCAGAATATACACTTAAATCAGTAACTATATATAAATTAAACATTTTAAACTAACATATTATTATAACCCCACTTTATATTCCTAATTATTATTTAAAATGTCACTTGGAGAGTATGTATATCTGGTTCCCTAATCACATGGCTCACTTAAATATATTTACAACATTATAATTATAAAAAAAAATACTTTTTATATGCTAATTTCTTAAAAATTTCTATAAAATATATATATATATATATATATACAAGAATTACTGGATATTAGTGACTGTCGATATAAACAAACAACACAGTTTATTAGGGTTGCAGTCAGAAAATTGGCCGGGATGTTAATGAAACACTCTTATGACTTTTTGTCTGGCTTTCGGAATGGTTTTATTCTTTTCAAGATACTGTAATAAGAAAAAAAAATGTAAATATTTAAAAAATATCACAAATCTTCAGTGCAACTTACTAGTCGTTGAGATTATTTGTAAAAGCATAGACACTCAACATTAATAACACATATAAAATATAAAATAATGGACAAAATACATTCTAAAATTCTTTAAAATTTAGGTACAGATAGTAAAAATTTAGTTTGTCATCTTTTACTGGTGTGTTTTAACTCTGTTTTAACCATTCAAAACACGTTTTGAATGGTTCTTTTTCTTTGCCAAAATACAGGAATCCTCGAAATTAAATTCATGTTTCAACGTTAATGCATGTTCTGTCAATGCACATGCATTTTTTTTTCTTTTTATATCGCTACGATGTGAGATCACCCTACTATAAAAATTACGAGATGATTCTCCTATATATATTTTGTTACAATTATTACACGGTATAGAATAAACAATATTCGATGACTCCTGCATTGTGAAAGGATCTTTTGTTTTTGTGTATAACTTCGATACCGTTTTCACATTTTTGGTTGTAATTTTTAAACCACTAACATTTTTGAAGATGTTGATTAGCTTCGGTGTCAGAACTGGAATGTAGGGTAGGCAACCATAAGTTATTTTAGATGGTATCACTGATGTGTTCTGTGTCAATGTCAATTAAGACAGGTTTAAAAATTAAAATCACCTAAGATGGGCCTCTAGTATTTCTTAAAAAGAAATATAATATTGAGTACACCTAATTACTTTTTAATCATAGGGTTTTCTCTTTTTGTTCTCTATGTGTCACAGTTAAAACACACCAGTAAAAGATGACAAACTAAATTTTTACTATCTGTACCTAAATTTTAAAGAATTTTAGAATGTATTCTGTCCACTATTTTATATTTTATATGTGTTATTAATGTTGAGTGTCCATGCTTTTACAAATAATCTCAACGACTAGTAAGTTGCACTGAAGATTTGTGATATTTTATAAATATTTACATTTTTTTTTTATTACAGTGTCTTGAAAAAGGAATAAAACCATTTTGAACGCTAGACAAAAATTCATAAGAGTGTTTCATTAACATCCCGGTCAATTTTCTGACTGCAACCCTAATAAACTGTGTTGTTTGTATATACAGTGTGGAAACCACTTATGGAATAAAATTGTTTGTGTCCTTATTTTAGAAAATAATAGAAAACGTTGAGATACCTAAACTTTTAAATTTAAATTTGCGCCTTTTAAACATAAATTTGAATGTACAGGGTGATCCACGCAAGTCTGGCATAGTCCACAATCTGTTTTTTAAATAGAACACCCTGTATATTTTTATGTTTTTAAAAGTTCAATAACAACCTGATCTCAACGAATTATACCATGTAGGGTCTATTGTGAATAATACAGGGTGAAATTTTGAAATTAAGTATAATTTTCTTCAAGACAATTAATTCATAGAATACCCGAACTAATTGATTGGATTACATTAAAATAAATGCTCAAAATGTTTTCCACCTTGTTGTTAGGAATAACACAGTCTCCTATAAAACTCGTCCCGAATTTACTTTAAAGTTTGAGTTGAAATATTCCGTATTTCTGTAGTTATTCTTTCTTTGAGATCTTCAATGCTAGTTGGTTGTGTTGCATATACTTTGTTCTTGAGATAACTCCACAGAAAAATATCCAAAGACATAAGATCTGGCTACCTAGCTGGCCACTCTATAGTACCCCTTCGTCCAATTAAGTTATTGAAGTAGATTTTATTCTACGAATGGAATCTACGATGGAACCAGATAGTTTCATGTGGTAGGGTAGGATCTCTTGGATTGGGATATAAGTTAGCCAAGTGAGGAAGAACATCGTCTCTTAGCATGCTTAAAGATTTTTCCACTATCAAATTACCATCTAGATATATAGGACCAATAATATGATCTCCTGTAATACCTGTCCAAACATTCAACTTTTGAGGATACTGAGTGTGTGTCTTACGCATCCAATGAGGATTTATTTTCCGCTGACCAATATTTACAGTTTCGTCGATTTACCTGTCCGTTCAATATAAATATCAGAAAAAAGAATTGTGCCAAGAGCTATTTCATTTGTGTTAATTTTATCCATCATTCTTTCGTAGAAATCCATTCTACGATCTGGATCGTCTTCTGTTAGCTCCTGCACAAAAGCAATTTATATGGATGAAGTTTTTCTTCATGAAGACACCTTAGGACAGTTATGTGACTCACATTATTTTGACGTACAATTTGACGTGAACTTGATGTTGGATTCTCTGCGACACTTAAACAAAATATCCACTTTCATCTCATCTTCAATGAAGTTAGGTTATTTTTTAATGGTTTGACATGTTCAAGTTCTCTGAATTGTGCATAAATTTTAGACACAGTACCTTGTGCAATATTAGGCAGCTGAGGATATCTCTGATTAAATAAGTTTGCTACTTCAACTTGACTTCTATTTCTTAAATTGACTTGAATTCTTATTGACTTGAATTCTCCCCGTAACCGATCATCATTAGAATCTCAATTCGGTGGGTCTCAGTTAAATATTTCATTTTTATTTCTATAAGAAATTAGTTTTTAATTAGGAATTTATTATTTTAATGTAAAATATCAACACACTAACAACTGATTGATAACAATTCGCATTATTTACCGATTTAGTTTAATTATCAGACTATCTAGACAGTTTTTACCTATTCATGACAAAAAATGTTATGACACGGTTACTAACCAGAAATTTTTCCCAATATACTGACACTTAGAGTAGAAGTGTATTTTGTGTATTAAGCTAATTTAAAATAATACCATAACCCGTGATAAATTACTAATTTCAAAATTTCACCTTGTATTGTTCATTATAGACACTACATGATATAGTTCGTTGAAATCAGGTTGTTAAGAATCTTTTAAAAGATAAAAATATACAGGGTGTTTCATTAAAAATAAGGATTATGGACTATGCAAGACTTGCGTGGATCACCCTGTACATTTAAATTTATGTTTAAAAAGCGCACATTAAAATTTAAAAGTGAACGTGTCCCAGAGTTTTTTATTATTTTCTATAATAAGGACACAAACAATTTTATTCCATAAGTGGTTTCCACACTGTATATATATATATATATATATATATATATATATATATATATATATATATATATATTATATATTTCTATATATAAGCATGTGATAGCTTATTATAATTAATTTTAAATATTAGGTAGAATTAAATGTATATATAAATAGAAAGTGTTTCGATTTCGAACCTTCGAACAGTGAACACGTTATCGCTTTAAATCAATTATATTGTTAATTTTATTGATATTTAATATCAGTGTTTAATACAATTAATAAAATGTGAAATAATATTTGTTATGTTTGCATATGAAGTGATTAACAGTCAGTAAGTTTTTATTCTACATATTGGATAATTAATTATTAATTTTGGACTATCTATCGTCTATATAAAATTTCAACTAGTAGTATAAAATATAGTTAGTATAGTGGCTGTAAAGCTGGCCACGGACGTATTAAATCCTTAAATAATTTTAATACGTTGAAGGAAAATAAAATATGGCTACTAACAGCAACATCTCACCTACCTCACTACTAATATCTGAAATAAACTCTAATAGCTCAACGTACTTATCAGCAGTAGCAAATATGCAGTTCCCATCGAAAGAACAAGCGATTGTCTTCAGTGCCTTGGATAATACTAAATTGCAGGACTATTTAATTCCATTGGGCAAGATAATTCAACTTAAGAATATAATATTTTCATCCAGATTATCAAATAACCGTATTTGTATGTATCTAGCAAATAAAAAAGTTGTTGATGACTTCATGACAAACCACGATCATATAAAAATTCAAAATGTAACTGTACAGGCTAGAAGATTAATCAACCCTGCGGAAAGGATTGTTCTTTCTAATGTGTGTCCCAACATACCGCATATTTTCTTAATCAACTACCTACAAAATATCCGACTTAACATGGTATCTCCAATTACATTTTTAAAAATCAGCTCTACATCACCTAAGTATAGTCATATTCTCAGTTTCAGAAGACTTCTACGTTTACTATAAATCATGACGAAACAACATACCGAATCTTGCTGTCTTAAGATAGTATGGTATGTTACAACTGCAAAAAGACCGGACATACTGCCCATCGCTGCAATGAAAACTCACAAGTTTATGTTGAAGAATGTTCTATGGAAACCAATAATGATAATTTATCCCAAATTGAACTTAGCAATGTCATTATGCCAACTCCAACTTCATCTTCTACAGATAAAACAGAATCAATCAAACAAAAATCCGATAAAACACCTAACCAAAAAACTATCACCAACAAGATTGATATCAAAATAGACACATTAGGTATAAATAGTAAACCAAAACGGAATATTCATGATATTCTTACACCGCCAGACACGGATGTAAAAGAAAACCATTTTTCGACACCAGCACCTAAAATGAAGAAAACTAAGACCAGTGAAGATTGCACAGAAACCATACCATGCAGTCAAACTCTTTTCGAACCAGTAAAACACTTTATTGAAAATCAATCACAACCATTTATCCTCAATTTCGATCCATTTTGTTTACTCTTAAGTAATGTAAGCGTGTACAAAATCCCATTAATATAATTCAGGACTTTATTGCAGATATCCCAGCCCTTATTCATATGCTAAACACAATTTACCCCCATTTAAAAGGAAGATCTGCTAAACGAAGCATTACCACACTAAAAAGAAAAATTAGTAATAACAGCAATTTAGAGTCCGATAGTGATACGTCTCAATTCAGTGCCTAAACAATTCATTTGTTTTCTTTTTTTCTTTTCTAAATAATTAAATTCACTAAATTTGTCTTTTTACAGAAACTCATCTCTGACCATTGCCCAGATATAATATGTATCCAAGAAACTAACCTTAGTCCAAACAAAAATTACAATCCTAAGCAGTTCAATTGTTTTAGAAATGACAGAATAAGCAATTGTAATTATTCTTCTGGTGGGGTTGTCACTTTGGTCAAAAAATCTTTTGTAGCAAGCCTATTTCTTGTAAACACCACACTTGAAACAGTCGTAATAAAACTTGTAGTACCTTCAACTCTCTACATCTGTAATATTTATTTACCATCGAGTGCAGTATTTACTTTTGATGACATAAATAGTCTTATCGAACAAATACCATCTCCTCGTATTATAGTCGGTGATTTTAATGGTCACAATAACATATGGGGGTCAGTAGGTACAGATAGTAGAGGCAAATTACTGGAAAAATTAATGTCTGAGTTACAGCTCAACTTACTTAATGATGGAACTCCTACATGTTTTAACATTCAGACGGGAGATTCATCTGCAATTAACTTAAGTTTTTGCGATCCAGTTTTATCTCCTTAGCTCTTGTGGGAAGTCCTACCATATACATATAGTAGTGACCATCATCCCATTATTATCCGAAATTTTACTAGACAACAATCTACTCACGAGTTTTTATCCAAGTGGAAAACTGAATCAGCAAACTGGACAGAATTTAAAGACTTCATCGATAAACCTATGAAAAACTTTATTGCAAAAAATAACATCAATGATACTCTAGAAGACTTCAATAATATCATTATACAAAGTGCAAAACAGTTATAGGTAAAACAAAACCGCCAAAAAATCATACACCCATACCATGGTGGAATCCTGACTGCAGTAAAGCGATTAGGGCAAGTAAAAAAGCTTTTAATATATATAAAAAACATAAAAATCTAGAGAATAAGATTGCATATAAAAGACTTAAGTCTAGAACTTAACTATTAATTAAACAAGCAAAAAAATGCAGTTGGATGAAATATGCTATTAATATAAACAGCTCCACGTCAATAAGTGAAGTTTGGAAAAAAATTCGCAAAATTTCCGGTTTTCAACAGCCACCCACAGTATTGAGCCCAAAAGTAAATAACCAAATAATTACATCACCAAAAGAAATTGCCAACATATTAGCACAAAATTATACAAAAATATCTTCCAATGAAAACTATGACCCTGTTTTTCTTGAAAACAAAATACAATCCGAAAATTATAGCACACTTTCATAAGAAATTAACAATAATCCTCTAAATCTTCCTCTAACGCTTCATGAGTTGAATGATTCGCTTAGAGATTTGAAGGATACTAGTCCTGGACCAGATGATATACCATCTCTTTTTTTAAAACAACTTCCTAATTCAGCCATAAAAGTTATGCTACAGATATTTAATTTCATATGGCAGCAACACCAGTACCCCACAATTTGGACAAAGAAAAAAGAATTTGAAAATTACTAGAAAAAAGTATCAATACAAGGCTCACCTGGACACTTGAAAGTTCAAATCTACTAACGAATGAGCAAAATGGTTTTAGACAAAATCGATCAGGCATAGATAATGTACTAGATTTAGAAAGCGATATCGAGGAAGCACTAGCGATGCGACAACACTGTATGGCAATATTTTTCGATATAAGGAAAGCATTCAACACGTGCTGGAGATATAATAATTTAAAAAAGCTGCACTCATGGAATATCCGGGGAAACTCTCTAGAATTTATTAACAACTTTTTACGACAAAGAGCATTACAAGTCAGAGTTCAAAGTTCATATTCCGAAGAATATATCGAGGAAAACGGAACCCCTCAAGGTTCTATAATTAGCCCGACATTATTTCTAATCGCCATAAATGATATAATTAAAAATTTACAAAAACCTTTGACAGCTCGTCTTTACGCAGACGATTTGGTGGTTTATATCAAGGGCAAAGATTCTTCACTTATATCGAAATACTTACAAAATTTTCTAAAACAACAGGAAGAATGGTGCTGCGACACAGGATTTATATTTTCCGTATCTAAAACAGTGGGAATGATATTCACTAATAAACACGCTTTCAGTAAACCAATATTAAAGTTTTTTTAATTCAGAGCTCATGTTTAAAACAGACATAAAATTCATGGGAATGTGGTTGGACAAATAACTATCCTGGAAAAACACGTAGATCACCTTGTCGCATTGTGCAATAAAAGATTAAATATATTAAGAACTTTATCTAACAGCGATTGGGGCTCTGATTACGATACACTAATTAGTCTATATAAAGCATTAATTAGATCTAAAATAGATTTTGGCTCCATTGCGTATATTTTTGCATCCGACACAACACTAAAACCATTAGATAGTATACACAATACCGCAGTAAAAATTGCTCTGGGAGCATTTAGAACAACACCGGTAGAAAGTCTATATAGTGAAACTGGAGAACCATCTTTAATACACCGTCGCATTTATTTAACATTAACACATGCAACTTCTATAGCATCCAATCGAAACAGACCTATTTTTGACAATACATTCAATAACAAACATACACTTTAAAATAGATCTAATTCACACAAACCTTTCTATAAGAGAATTCGATTCTATCTAAGATATTTAAACCTAGATTTTCCAGATATATTTCAAATAAATTTGAACCATCCTCCACTTTGGTGTACCAATATCCCCGAAATAAATTATAATCTTACTGTATTTATTAAGCATTCTACAAATCCGGCTAATATTAAAAATAACCTCAATTCATTCATAAACAAACATGGAGAAAAATGCTGCAGTATATTTACAGATGCATTCAAATGCAACACAGGAGTTGGTGCTGCATATATAACGTCTAACAATTAATTTCAATTCAGACTGCCCAAATATTTCAGCATCTTCTCTGCTGAACTTTATGCAATACTCAAAGCTCTTGAACATATCAACAATAATAAAATACCAAAATGATTGATTCTGAGTGATTTCCTTGGTGTTTTACAAACCTTAAATCATATGTATCCAAAAAGCCCCCTAGAAAAAATGGCAAAATTTAAATTAAAGCAAGCTGAAGAAAATTCCAGATGCATTACCTTCATATGGATCCCATCTCATATTGGTATTGATGGAAACGAAGCTGCAGACCAGTGCGCGAGTAAAGTGTCGAAACAGATGTAACGGAGTGTCGAAATCCCGCGGGTGATATAAAAACATCTATAAAAAATTTAATTACGTGTAAGTGGAAACAAGAATGGAATTACTCACAGACAACACTACGATAAATTAAAGACAATGTTTATCCATGGCTACCTAGAACTCGAAACCGAAAACTGCAAACCATCATTACTCGACTACGTTTAGGCCATACAAGATATACGCATTCATACCTTTTTACCAGAGATAATCCCCCTAAATATGACATTTGTGACGAAACAAACAGTGTTAAACATTTATTAATTAACTGTCCAATTTTTGTAAATGAACGCAACAGGTTCAGTATTCCAAATATCATCAATAAACTCTTAGGTACAGACTTAAATTATGCTGATTTGGGAAAATATTTTTTTTTTTTTTTTATTTCAACTTTAACGTGCTCGGCTACTATGGCCACTTACACAGGTACTATAACATGAATTTTCATTACACAAACATTAAGTGTTACATTAAGATTATGTTACAATAATACGGAATGATAATAATATGTTATACAATGTCTAAATTAAAATCTAATTATATTTTTTGATATAAGTGTTCATCTCTAAGGAATTGTAGCACAGCTTTTATTTGGTCAGGGTTGTTTAGGATATCTCGTACTTCGCTTTTGAGTTTGTATTGTAATCTTCTGGCCGAATGTTGATGGCATTCAGTGAGAATATGTTTGATTGTCAAATACGATTGGCAGATTTGACAGGAGGGACGGATGCTAGAGGACATTAGGTAGCCGTGTGTGAGTTTTGAATGTCCTATCCGAAGTCGTCTTATCACAATGACATCTCGTCTTGAGAGGGCTGAATAGTCAAATGTAGGCTGACTGGTTATTGACGGTTGTATTTCGTGTAAGATCGAATGGTTAGAGTTCCAATGCTGCTGCCAAAGGAGTCTGGTTCTTCTTTTAATATATGATTTTAGGTCCTTACAAATTTGAATTTTATCGGTGATTTCAGGTGATGCTGTAGCAAGTTTAGCATAGTGATCTGCAGTTTCATTGCCTTCTATACCAATATGAGATGGCAGCCAGATTATGGTAACTGTTATGTTTTGGGACAAGATAATTTGGTAATAGTCTAGGATCTTTTGGACGATTGGATGATCAGTAAATATATTTTTGAGAGAATAGATTGATGCTAAAGAGTCTGTGCATATGGCAACCTGCTTATTAGGTGGAGATATATGGTTAAAAGCTTGCAATATACTAAATAATTCGCCAGTATGAACGCTGCTGATGGCTGGTATAAGTGATGACTTAATTAGTGAATGAGAGGTTGTAACAGAGCAGCCTACTCCTGTGTCATTTTTTGAGGCATCCGTGTATAATATTAGGTCGTATTTATTTGTATCTATAATGTCTTTAAATGCATTTATAATGATCTCTTTCGGATGTTTATTTTTATCGAAGTTGGTGAGCGAGGTGTTAAATTTGGGCGTGGACATGATCCAAGGAGGAGATGGAGGGTATGTGTAAGAGAGATATCATTAAGTGTCTGTGCTAAAATTAGTGGAATAGGTTTTATTGGTGGTAAGAAATTGGTATTGTGTAAATTATACGTGGACAATACAAATAAGGGATGCACTGGATTAGAGGGGTTAGCTGATACCGATGCTGCATAAGAGAGTAGCAGTTGTTTTCGTCTTATACAAAGAGGAGGTTCGTTAGCTTCGCAATAAAGATTATCTACAGGACTAGATCGAAAAGCGCCAATACAAAGACGAAGGGCTGTGTTGTGGGGAAAATATTTAAAATGTATGGGATTATATTATAAAATTTAAACTATTAGAATTGTACACCTACACTGTATTCCCGCTAATTACCTTATGGTGGACTTATGGTGGATGCGGTAAACTTTTTCAATAAAAAAAAATTCAGGAAAAAACCATTTAAGATTGTTTTGAATAACGAGAGGATTATAAAATAGCGATTAACCGTATTCATCTATTGTCTTGTCAAAAATGGGAAAGTTTACAAATTCAATTTATGCAGATTCTATGGTTGGGTATTGGCTTATTTTGTCCATATGCGTCCCTCCAAATGGCCTCAGTAAATTTTCGTGTAATCAGAAACCTTCGTGTCCAATGAACACATAAGGAACTGTCGTTTCTGAGACTCTTGTTAGTGCGCATAGTGCTGGTATATGTAGACTGCCGTCTAGCTTCATTTTACAAAATGTTGTCTCCTTTAATATTGATGAATCGGATTCTTTTTCATAAGATCCGACACTGACGTGTACAAAGCGATAGTCGGAGTCTACGATCGCTAATATTATGATGGAAAAAATCCTTGTAATTGATATAAAGTGAACCGATATTTAGTGGTTTTTGAAGTCGGATATGTTTTTCGTCGACAGCTCGGAGACAGTGGGGAAAATTAACATTTTTGTTAAATCCACTTGCTATCTGTTCCATTCGTCGACTGATGTAGGAAGTCGCATAAATTTTTCACTAAAATTGTTTCATACTTATCTTGAAACTTCTTTAATAATATTGCTAACAGACGATACACCAACGCGATAGGTGTAATGAAGATCTTTAAATAAACACCCGGATGCTGCATACCTGAAAATAAAATTTTACACTTGTTTTAGGAAAACTTGTTATAAAAAAGTGGAGATAGATGAGAGATGCCTGGCTAAGGACACTAAATGATAAAAAGAATTGCAAGACGTCTGGTTCCGCTGTTTCAAACACGAAGCCCTACAAATACCATAATCAGATGCTGTTTTTGAAAAAAGTAGTTGCTGCTGGCGAAACGCACGAAAGCGTCTCTGCTAAACAAACTGAAGAATACACCGAAGATGACACTACGATATCGAGTAAACCTACAAATGAAAATGACAGTGTGACTACAATGACACAACTTGATAATGACAGTCAAAAAGACAAACAAAATCTAGCTCTCCTGCCAAAACGCAGAGCACCAGGCAAAAGAAAGGTTAAAGCTGTTTTATCGGTGCACCAAAACCTAGCGACAGTCTTTTCTCTGTTACCGACAAAATGTCTCGAAATTTGGACACGTTATTCGAAATTATGTTGCCTTTAAAATGATGGTTTTACTTTTTTTATTTTTTGAAACTTCTGTTGAAAAATTGGATTATACTGTTTAACGTTCTATTATAACCAAACTTCTTACGCCCATCACTTGAAAGAGTTTTTTTTTCTGTAATCGTTGATTTTTGTTTCACCTTTCTGTGTCCAGTACTAATCGAGAAAAGCGTGTTCCAACTTTGAAGAAAATTGCTAAAAAATACTAAAATCTAATAGTGAAACGTGTTACTCATCATTGGCGCTTAGATTCATCGTTATCGCCTTCGTGACGTCAAATCTCATGAACGTACGGTCAGTTAGTTCGTGTTAAAACTAATTTGAATTTGTTGTTATTAAACTACCCGTCGGCCGACGGCACTGAGTAAAGATGGTCTGGCGTAAGCAGTGTAGAAAAGTAAGTGATACGCCCATTTCAAATCGCAGTGTGCTTGAACTGCTAAAACAACCTTAATGAAATTGATGTCAGAATGATGCCCTACATTGATTATTAGATAAAACGGAAGAAAATTGAGCAGGATGATCGCAATTTATCGTTCTTCAAAGGTAGTTTACCGTGCTTGGCTTTGCTTGATGATGAACAAACTTTGGAATTCCAATCAGGGGCGATAAATCTACTACAAAATATTAAACATAGAAGAGTTGGCCAGTCAACTTATGAGTGGTCAGCCTATACACAAACATCGGGTGCTAGTCACTATCAATCCCAGGGCTATTTTAGCAGACCACAGCCTACTGATAGTGCACTATCGCCAGTACAATCTGTATAAAGTGATGCTACCTTAGTAGATCTGTCTGAGTTTTAAAAATAAAAGTACGTACCTTAAAAATATCGCTAGTTTTTCTTCTGGGCAGATACTTTTCCTCCATCGGGTATCCTGCTTTTTTAAATCCTTTTTCAATAGTTTAAGAAGTTCATCAAAAGTAGACATTGACATACGAAAGTAATTGTAAAATTTCGATTCATCACCTCGTAATTGACTCATAAGTAAACTGTAAGCACCCTCTCTAGATCTTTGGGCTATAAGTGGATGCTGCCAATAACGTCGAATCTTCCTTCTCCGACGATAGTACAAATACAACACGACAGCGTCTATCCTTGTAGAATAGCGGCATATACACTGCGAGTTTTCTGTTTACATCGCATCCAGTAATGACGGATCCGTTGACCGTTATACAGTGCCTATGTGTACAGAGCATAAATTTATGACGTATCCGTTAAAAAGGAACCAGTAAAACGGACTCCCATGTGTGAACGGGCTGTTAGACGTATTATCCAGTATATCAAATTTTCTGGAATATTAGTGAACAGCGAAAATACATCCATAGAAATCACTACATAGTTATCAGGTAACACTAAACCTCTTACATCAGTTACGAATTTTGATACATTGTGGGTGAAAGAATTGATAGAACTTGTAATGGGACAAAGAGGGCAATTGACTTCATGGATCTTTGGTAAACAATTTAAATTTGGAAAAGATGCATTATAGATAACTAAACCTTTTGTCCCTTTCATCGTGAGCTGATTTTAGGATTATAACCTTCTTATTAGGTTATTAAAAGATGTTTGAATTGACGAAGTTGGGTCTCTTTATTTGAGTAAATATGTTTTTGTGTCATTAAGTAGAAGTTCAGTTTTTTTGATGTAATCATCCTTATTCATAGCCACTGTACAACCACCTTGGTCTGATTCTAAAATAAGTAATTTAGGGTATAACTGAGAAACAGTTTAAACTTTTTTATAGTTATATTTAGATTGGATGGCTTTTAATGTTTGCAAGAATGTATAAAATTAGTTACCACATTAGTAGCTCTTGCTATTAGAAGGTCACTTGAATTGGTCGGAATATCAACAATTATATTCTCTACATTAGAAAGAACATTTTTCAGCCGTAAATCATTTTAAGTATATTTAGGTTGCCAGTGATGTTGTATTGGACAAACCGGACAGTGGCTGAAACATCGGATCACACAACACAAAAGTGACTGTAACAGAAGAAATAAAGCATGCGCTGCTGCCGAATATTTTATAAAAATGCACCACCAATTTGATTATGATAACGTGAAAATATTGCAATCATTAAGCAATTACAAAAACAAAAAATCAACGAAACTAAGAATGCCATTAACAATAAAAGAGACACTAGTAATCTAAGTAATATATTTTATATTGTAACATTTTAAACACTTTATAGTTACATCAAAAATAACATAAGGTTACCTCTCTATTTAATTTTATTTAGGCTTTAATATCTAAGTAAAATAAAGTTAATATATTTTAAAAATGGTAGTATTAATTATTTTAGTGTAATTTTTAAAGTCTCTTGATGTACTGGTTTGCATTTTAATGAATTCACTCTGTGAGATTTTAATTGTCTAAACGATCTATGTATTAATTGGTTTTAATAATAATTGTAATGCATTCGTGATAAAGCTAATAAATATTAGCGAATTATCGAGTTTGACGAGATAATAGAATCGTTTTATTTTTTGACTGAAAAACGTTAGAATTAGAATGATGAATATGAAAAGTATAAGAGAGTTATAAATCAATAAAACTTTTTGAACAAAAAACTATATGGTTACACTGTCTTAATTTCCTTAACTAATGACATGAATTCGCTATGGATATCAAATATCGATATTTTTAATTAAAGTTCCATCATATATACAATTAAATTAACAATAAAAAACTTCTCTCTACTAGGAATCAGTTATCCGATGGAATGGGATTTTCTGTAGTAAATACAATTTTTGAAAAATATCTTTTACATGGAGTAGAATACATTCACGTTAGCGGAAATAAAAAGGGTATCATTTGGAAGTCTGCTAAATGTTAAAAGCATTAGTCCTATTTATGATGTAGTAGTCAAACATGATTTAAAAAGGTTTGAAAGGGAATATTTCCATTCAGTGTCAACATAAAATACGGCCTTGCGTATTACGATTAATGGAACAACCATATTTTTAAATAGTGCGTTTTTAATATTTTCTAGTGTTTGTAGACTTGCATAGCGTTGTATATAGTTGTGCTGTATTATATTAAACCCTAATTAATAAAGTAACGAAAAGTCTCAAAACAGTGCAAATGAGTAGTAATAATAACTTTAAAACTAAAAGACAAATCATGTTCAGTTTTTCAGAGTATTTTCGGCGATAAAGGCAACACTGGTTAAATACAGTTCTACAATCAGAATAGTTTTTTTTTAAATTTTATTAACGCATCAACCACGCAGGGTTATTAGCGTATTTAGATTAATACAATATAGATACAATAGGTAAAATATACATTAGTTTACAATAATAATAATAACAATATCTTTGTGTGTTACAATGTACATTTTAGATCTTTTGAAGAAGTTGGCAGTCTTTAAGATAGGAAAATATTTTTCGGGTGTCTGTATTTTCTTCTAGGGCATCTCTTAGGGAGTTGGGTATGTTATATTTGAGTCGTTTACTATTATATTTGGGACACTGTATTAAAAAATGTTTTACCGTTAGAACACTGTTGCACACTTCACACACTGGTTTATTTTTGCGCTGTAATAAATAGTCATGAGTAAGTTGTGTATGGCCGATACGGAGACGGGTAAGTATCACTTGCTCTCTCCTGTCTTTTATTTTTTGGTTTTCAAAGATGTGAATGTTTGTTGACTTCGTATAGCCTTGATGGAGTGTTGTTCCAAGTTTGTTGCCATTTTTGAATTATTTTTTGTTTTAAGTATGGTTTTAAATCGTTTTGTACCAATATATTACTTTCTTCGGACATCGGGTTAGTTGGTGCGTTTTTAGCCAGTTTATCTACAACTTCGTTACCTTCAATTCCTATGTGAGAAGGCATCCATAAAAAGTGAACTTGGATGTTCTTATTTGCAAGTTCTTTTTTAATAAGAAGTAGAAGGAGGTTGTCACAGCATAATTGAGTCAGTGAGGATAATGAACTTAAAGAATTTGTGATTATTATACATCTTTCTTTGTTTTTGTTTTGTATTAACAATAGTGCTTTTAGAATTGCAAATAATTCAGCCGAAAAGATGGTTGTAATTGATGGCAATTTGAAACTAACTGATGAGTCTTCCGAATAAATTGCTGCTCCAACTCTGTCTTCATTTTTTGACGCATCGGTGTATACGTTGTAGGTATTGCCATATCTGTTTAATAGTGTATAAAACTTTTGTTTAATGACGGCTGATGATATCTCTGATTTTCTTAGGTTTGTTAGACTGATGTCGATATCAGGAATAGATATTGTCCATGGTGCTGGGTTGTGGATTGAAGAGGTATCATAGGTTTTTGGAAATTGAAAATTTAATTTGGATAAGTATGATTTTATACGAAAGTAAAAAGGATGATCAATTTGATATGGAAATTTATTTGTAAATCGATCAGCAAAAACGTTATGCAGTACTGGATTATTTCGGTTTGATGACACTGCCGCTGCATATGTTAGGCTTAGATATTGTCTTCTGAAGGAAAGAGGAAGTTCTCCACTTTCCCAATAGAGACTTTGAATGGGACTTGTGTAGTGAGCACCTAAAGAAGTACGCAGACATCTATTTTGGATAATATCCAGTGACTTCAAATGTGTTTTTTTGGAGGAGTTGTAGACGATGGCTCCATAGTCAAGTTTTGATCGAATTATGGATTTGTAAATAAGTATTAAACTTGAATAATCGGCACCCCAGTTTTTACAGGCAAGTGATCGTAGTAAATTTATACCAGGTAGACAGGATTTTTTCAGCTATTGAATATGTGTCTTCCAAGTTAATTTTTTATCAAACGTCATACCCAAGAATCGGATTTCTTCTACATAATCTAGTTTTTGTTCGTGTAGATATAATTCTTTTGTTTGGATTTGATTTCTCTTTGAGAAACAGATTGCTTTTGTTTTTGTAGTGTTAAACTGAAGTCCACTTGTAGCAGACCATTTCTCAATGTGTGTTAACGCTTTTTGAATGTGATTGTGAATCGTTGCTATGTTTTTTCCTCTACAGAAAATAAATAGGTCGTCAGCGTATAATCTAGCTTTGACGGGGTTTTCAATTTGTGTTAATATCGAATTTATTGCTACTAAGAATAAAGTTGTACTTAAATTTGATCCTTGTGGTATACCATTTTGTTGAATTTTTGTTTGAGAATATATTCCGTCAACTCGAACTTGAAATTGTCTGTTTTCAAGAAAATTTTAAATGTATTTTAATATGTTACCCCTTATTAACCAGTTGCTGAGTGTTTTAATGATTGAATATTTCCAAACGGTATCATATGCTTTACTTATATCAAAAAATATTCCAACACAATGCTGTTTTATTGCAAATGCTTCGTGGATTTCTGAGTCTAAGTCAACGAGGTTGTCTAAAGTTGAGCGATGTTTTCGGAAACCACATTGTTCTGGAATAATTAATTTCTTTGCTTCTAAATACCACATAAGCCTATTGTTTATTATCTTTTCTAAAATTTTACCTATGCTACATATGAGTGCTATCGGTCGATATGTTTGTGGATCTGATTTTGGTTTAGTTGGTTTTTGAATAGGTATTATGATTGAATTATTCCATGATTTAGGAAATACGTTTCTGGATAAGATTATATTGTAGATTTTGAGTAGGTGTTCTTTAGATTGAGGGCCTAAATTTTTAAGAAATATAAACGGTATATTGTCGTGTCCAGGATAAGTGTTCTTACAATTCTGAAATACATTTTCTAATTCTTCCTTTGTTATTTGTATATTAAGATCGTTATTGTTTTGATCGTAATATTCTATAGGATTTTTTTTCTTCTTTTATTTTGATTTTTAAGAAATTGGAAGTATAATTTAAGTTACTTGAGTTATATTCATAAGTAGATGCTAGTATATTGGATATTTCTTCTGGGCTTTTATAAATAGTGTTATTTTGAGTTAGAAAGTTTATTGATTTATGGGGTTTGGAACAAGACATTTTGTTGACTTTTTTCCATATAGCTGTTATAGGAGTTGAACTATGTATTGTGGTGACATATTCTCTCCAAGAGTCACGTTTGGCTTTTTTAATGGTATACCTAGCGACTGCCCTTAATTTTTTGAATTCTATAGAATTTTCTTGAGTTTTTTGTCGGTTGAATTTATTAAAAGCTTGTTTCGATTGTTTTAATGCTTCTTTGCAGTCATGATTCCACCAAGGTACCGACTGATGTTTGTGATCGTACTTAATTATTCCAACGTACTTTTTTGCTGATTCTGTGATTACGTTTGTCAGAGAGTATATTGTTTTGTCTACATCTACATTGTCATTTAGGTTTTGCAGGTTGTTTTCAACGTAATTTTGAAATTCTGTCCAATTTGCGCCTTTTAAATTCCATTTTAGTTGTTGCGGGGTAGTTGATTGTAGTTCATTGCTTATTATGATAGGGTAGTGATTACTATCATATAGATCTGGTAACACATCCCACGTAAGAGTATGTGTAATTGATGGTTCGCAAATACATAGATCTATACTAGAGCCTTCACCTGTTCTTGTGTCAAAGCGCGTATGTTGTCCGTCGTTAAGAATATTTAGGTTGACTTCTTCTATTATTTTTTCTATTTTTCGACCTAGAAATGTTAGTTTTGCTGAACCCCATAACGGATTATGTGTATTGAAATCTCCAATTATTATCCTTGGAGCAGGTAGTTGATTTAATAAGTTTGAAATTTCTTTTGAATCGGTTTCTTTATTGGGGGGAATGTAAATATTGCAAATTGAAAAAGAAATTGTGTCTGTGACTCTTATTCCAATTGCTTCAATAGTTGTTGTGAGTTTTATCAGTTTAGCGTCAAAGCTATCTTTTATGTAGATTGCTACCCCTCCGCTTGCAATTTTCGAATTTTTTCGATTTCTAAAAAAACAATTGAAATTCTTTAAGTCATGAGCTTTGTTGTTTTTGAAGTGAGTTTCTTGTAAACATATCAGACTAGGTTTATGTTTTGAAATTAATAATTTTAACATTTCTAAATGGGTGTAATACCCATTTATGTTCCATTGAATTAGAGAGTTGAAAATTATGTGTTATTAATTTTCTATTGATGCGTCGCTTTCTAAGTCTGTTTGAAGGTCTAAGTTGATTTGTTTTAATATTTTATTTTTTATTCGAGTGCATTTGACTTTAATTTTTCGGTCCTTTAGGTAAGGGTATATATTAGTTAATAGATCTGTGACCTCTACTGTTTCTTCTGTATACATTTTGGTGACACTTAACGGGTCTGGTGAGTGTCAAAGCGCGTATGTTGTCCGTCGTTAAGAATATTTAGGTTGACTTCTTCTATTATTTTTTCTATTTTTCGACCTAGAAATGTTAGTTTTGCTGAACCCCATAACGGATTATGTGTATTGAAATCTCCAATTATTATCCTTGGAGCAGGTAGTTGATTTAATAAGTTTGAAATTTCTTTTGAATCGGTTTCTTTATTGGGGGGAATGTAAATATTGCAAATTGAAAAAGAAATTGTGTCTGTGACTCTTATTCCAATTGCTTCAATAGTTGTTGTGAGTTTTATCAGTTTAGCGTCAAAGCTATCTTTTATGTAGATTGCTACCCCTCCGCTTGCAATTTTCGAATTTTTTCGATTTCTAAAAAAACAATTGAAATTCTTTAAGTCATGAGCTTTGTTGTTTTTGAAGTGAGTTTCTTGTAAACATATCAGACTAGGTTTATGTTTTGAAATTAATAATTTTAACATTTCTAAATGGGTGTAATACCCATTTATGTTCCATTGAATTAGAGAGTTGAAAATTATGTGTTATTAATTTTCTATTGATGCGTCGCTTTCTAAGTCTGTTTGAAGGTCTAAGTTGATTTGTTTTAATATTTTATTTTTTATTCGAGTGCATTTGACTTTAATTTTTCGGTCCTTTAGGTAAGGGTATATATTAGTTAATAGATCTGTGACCTCTACTGTTTCTTCTGTATACATTTTGGTGACACTTAACGGGTCTGGTGAGTTCTGACAGTTTTCAAAAAAGTCTAATAACTGTTCGTAAGTTATAGGGTAGTGGGAATTTGGGTTCTCAAATAAAGGTTTACAGTATCTTAGCATTTCTTCTAGTGTTTTTTGTGGTTTGACATTTTGATCTGATTTTACTTTCTTCTCTTTATTTTTTGGTGTAATAAAAGTAGGTTCCTCTGTAGATGTAGTAGCTGGTGGAGAGACTTGGGAGATTGTGCGTTTGTTTTGTGCTTTGCCTGTGTTTATATGCGTTGCCTTATTTTCTATATCTATTTTTAAGTAGTTTGTTGCTTCTGAATCTTCTTTGGTTAGCTGCATGTGTGGATTTTCTTGTTGGTTATTTTGTGGTTGGGTTTCTTGTTGCATGCTTTCTTCTTTTAATTGTTGTTGTTTAGTGTTTGTCTGGGTTTTTTGAGTTGATAGATTAGTTGTATTTTCAATTGGGTTTATATTTGGAACTGGATTATTTGATGTTGAATTATCTGTTGTAATTGCAGTAGACATTGGGCAATTTTTTGTTAAGTGGTTGGTTTGTTTACATGTTTGACAAGCTTAGTTATCTAATGAAAGGAAAATTCTGTATGTCGTTTTCTCATATGTGATAAGAAAAGAATCAGGTAAGGGCTGGTTATTTAGTGGAGATATGTATGTTTGGCGTCTGAAACTCAAAATATGTTGGAATTGTGGTGTTGATGTGCCCATTCTTAGGAATGTTATAGGTAACAGAAGATTTAATCCATGTGATTTTAATGCGGATATTAGGACTGAGTGTGGGATTGAGGGACAGACATTGGACAATACTAATCGCTGACTGGGGCTAATTAGTCTACGAGCTTGTAAGAGTTGTTGGTTTATTTGAATTTTTTCATTTCTGTTTATGAAATCCTCAGCTAGTTTTTCGTTTGCTAAATAAATACATACTCTATTATTTGATAATTTTGAACACAAGGATATCTGGGTTGGTTGTATCAGATGACTCAAAGCGGACAAGTAATCATCTAGTTTGGTATTTTCAATTGAATTAAAAATAATTGCTTGTTTTCTTGATGGAAATATATTGGATTGTGGTGTTTGATTGGTTACGGAAGAATATGTAGGTGATTCATTAAATTGATGTGATGAGGAGCTGTTTGGTGTATTATTAGTTGTAGG
This sequence comes from Diabrotica undecimpunctata, assembly GCF_040954645.1. Taxonomy (NCBI): domain Eukaryota; kingdom Metazoa; phylum Arthropoda; class Insecta; order Coleoptera; family Chrysomelidae; genus Diabrotica; species Diabrotica undecimpunctata. The sequence goes on along the minus strand of NC_092811.1, from coordinate 40,690,906 downwards.
AATTTCAGATTGAATAGAACTATCCATTTTTAATTATCATTTGTAACTGGAGTACGGTCCTGGCAAACAACCTTCTTAGTCTGTAGTGGAGCAGGTTTGGTATAAATACCTGTCCTAGATTTTGTAGGTTATCCGAAATAATATTTGATAATAGTAAAAACTGTTATGTTTAAAGTAACTTACTATCTCTTTTGTATTTGTTTTTGTTATTTCACTGCTGGATCACTAATTAACGAAAATATTTTTAGTATTTCACTAGTTTTTAAATTAATTATGAGAGCTCAATTTTAAAACACGTATTAGCTACTATGTTCAGAGTCGAATCTCAGAATAGTTTATTCTTATTATTATACTTCAAGTAATGAGAACTGTATTATATAGGGTTGGTTCAAAATAATTATGAGAGGTTATATAGATAATAGTCAAATCAAGTTTATCAAAGTCTCAGAAATGTTTCTGTTAGAAACACTCGCGGTATGTCGATACGCAGGCTTCCAATCACGATATTCATAGTGCTTATTTCTCGTACGAAGGGAGCTGTATTTAGCGGTTTTTGTTCACTATGTCACGGTACTGTAGTATTATTATTAATCTAATTTATTGTTTTTATTTATTATTATAGGTTCTACACTTATAACACTTATAAGTTTATTTAAAGTCTTTATTTGCACAATATAACTAATTTATCTTACACTTAATAATTATATAATTTATATACGTGCGTTACATTTTAAAACCTCGGCGCGATGTTCAAAAACTAACTGTTCTGTTTACGACAAAATTCCTCTTTAAATATAAAATCCCGTTATTCGAGAATCACGGCGATCCCCCATCGAAGAGCCGAGAGAGTCACCCATGCTGGTTTTATTCGGCCTGCCTTTGGAAATTTCGAATCGTGGGTGACTCACCATCATTCAGGTAAACAGATCTTTCAACTGAGTGCCGAAATTACTAGAAATAGAGAAGAATTAGTAATAAAATATTTACAGTTTTATACGCCGTAATATTTATCGTAACAGTACTATTGTCAAGAGAGTGATCATCTATTCGGCATGAAAACTAAGATCAGAGAGTTAAGCACAATGTGTCTTTTGTCTTCGCAATTTAACAGCAGAGAAGAATTCGCAGTATTTTTGTCTCGTTGCTACTGGAACAACAATCAGAGAGAGGTGTCAAATAGGTGTCAAACAAATTAGGTGAACATTTTGACAGATACACGCAGAACGGAGAGAAGTGTGACTCGTGTTACCTGCAGTTAAGAGTCGAGGGAGAGTTTATTTTTTTATTTTCTAAGATATGTCTGTATTGTTTTTTAATATTAAAGTTAGGAATTGAGTTATTCAGTGGCAGATCCAAAAATTTTTGTCAGGGGGGGTCATGGGTCTTGAGGGTGATTTTGATATAGAATTTAGATTTTTGCACCTGTACGATTGATATGATTTGTGCCTCATGTAAGGGAACCATTTTCTCAATAATTATTTTAAGCGATATATTAAACAAATGAGAAGTTATTAAAACCCAAATACCCTATGGGTGCAAAGAAGGGTACAACATTAACGGATCTTAAACTTAAACAAAAAAAAATAATTTAAACCCACATACTCTATGACAGTAAAATCAAGGGTATAAGACTATTAAACCAAAGGAAAGTTATTAAAATATAAATACTGAAAAATCAAGGACTGTCAATTTAAACTAGTTATTTTAAAGACAATTAATTTAAATCCACCTATCCTATAGCTACAAAATCAAGAACAAACCAAGGATAAATAAGTATAAACCAAAGTTAAGTAATTTAAATGCAATAACTCAATGTAAGTGTAAACATTAATGAATGTATTTTACATTCCTAATAAACTCTATCTTATCGTTGGATATCCGATATCAATTTGCAAAAACATTCATTTATTCCTTATTGCTATACGGAGTGGAAACATGGACTCTCGGAATTACAAGTATGAGGCGTATAGAAACCTTTGAAATGTGTGTTTTTCGAAGAATGTTGAAGATTTCGTGAACAGAGCACGTGACCAATAACGAGGTGCTGAGAAGAATGAGGACTGAGAGAGAACTCCTAAATATTGTAAACAACAGAAAACGAGTTATCTATGATATATTTATAGAGAAGAAAAATATAACTTTCTACGATTCATAATGGAAGGGAAAGCAGAAGGAAAAATAGGTCCAGGAAGAAAAAAATGCTCCTGGCTGAATTATGTAAGAGACTGGACAGGCATGGACACAAATTCGATACTAAGAACAGCTCAAGATAGAGAGCAATTTGCTGTAGCTATAGCAACCCTTCCGTAATGAAGAAGAAACCTTAAGAATAAGTGTAAACAGCATTTTATTAAAATTGATTTATTCAACCAAAAACAAAATATAATTAAGGAATAGTTATTTCTATAATTAGGCATATTAGGCTATAAGTGAGTGAAATATTTTTTACTCGCTATTGAAATTTTTCTCACGAATTGTCAGCAACAGCCGACAACGAGTGGTAAATAAAAGTTCAATCATTAAAAATACTATAAGAATAAGATAAGTTAATATTATATAATTTTATAAAAATGTATTCTTTTCGCCTATCCTATTTAGCAAATCGCTCTATGATTGCATCAACATCTAGAGAAATTTCAGGATGCATATTGGTGAGTGCTAATGCTAAACCAGTTAACCTTTCCGCAGAAGTACTATTTCTAAGCCAAGTCTTTAGACGCTTAAGCGTTGTTGCTGCACTGACTGGCAGTGTAATTAATATTTGCAGAAATATTCTGGTATTTGGATACATATGAATATCGCAGTTTTCTTATACTTTTAAAATACAATCAGGAAGCTTTCCATTATTTTGCACGACTATTTTCCACTTTTGAATCCACAGTGAAAACTCTTGTTCTACTGTGAATATGCAGTAAGTAGTTGGTCCAATAATACCCTGGAAGGTGTCAACAATTTTTTTTTATGCAACTCTATCTTCTGGTGTGTTATCAGTTTTAGGTAAAACAACTCGAAAATTAAATAGATTCATAACTTTCGGTGAAAGTCGTTCTTCTTAATCAGTTAAGATATTGTCTAAAAGGGGTAAATAAATAGATCTTCGGAAATATTCTTCGCAAGAGTTAGCAGATTGGTTTTGACGACAGGTTTGACAGAAACTATACGAGGCATCTTCAATTCAATGTCTAGTTGTTCAGCTATTTGTTTACTTCAGAGTAAAGTTTGCTAAAAACAGATTCAGCATTTGATCTTTTATTTTGAAGAATGCATTTAGTGTCCTCTATGGCCTCAGTAACCTACTTAAAATCTAATTTTGGTGACTGAAGAAAACGACTAAGTGATGCAGTTGTACCTAAAACATCACTAAGACAAACTACTGTTTCACAGTTTCACAAATACCTTGAACATCAGCCCTCAGTTCCTTTATTTGTATTCACTAACATATCAGACAGAGCGAATGCAACAACAATATTTACTTTGATATTTATTATAGTAAAAATATAAAATGTAGCACACAGTCTCAACAATTATAATACATATTCAAATTACAAACAACCAATTCGTAAACAAAACTGAAGATAAGAAATACCTAATAGAAAATAAAAATGTGCGGATTTCGTGCGAAAAGTCATGTCATGTAGGTACATTGAATGAGCAATAATGTGTGGACGGTAATTCTATCTCATCGATAATCGAACGATTCTCTGGCACTCAAATGATGAATTGACAAAATTTGAAAATCGCGTAACTCTGAATTCGTGGAAGTCTTAGTCGAGGTATTAATGTATTTAGAATTGTTGATTTTTTTAAAGAGCAATTTAAAAAGGCTTCCGTGTAATTCTACACTTACCCCTAAAATAAATGAGTTTAAATCATTTCAACTCTTGCCTTCCTGCTTATAGGGTTGATGGGTTTTAAATTATTTTTTTTAGGATTATTTGATTGATATTTAGTTTTGTTTTGGGGGTGGTCATGACCCCCGTGGCCCCCACCCCCTTGGATCCGCCAATGGAGTTATTACAGCAGAAAATATAAAATGGTGTACAATATTACAATGAGATCCTGAATTCATTTTTAAATCAACTAAATAATGAAATATCATACAATAAGTATAACAAGTATTTAACAACAACGAACAAAAAAAAACGAATGAAAATACTTTAGTTCTTTGACGATAGAGTAATAAGTAAGAGTAACTAAATCTGGAAAAGTAAATAAAAATAAAGCAGTAAGTGGTGATAACGTCAACGAACGTTGTCTAGAAATGTCCTAATTTCTGTTACGGAAAATCCAAATACTAGCATTAGAAAAATTTCAAGTGAATTAAAAATCAGTCAAACGAGTGTATGTAGAATACTTTAGACAAATCACTATCATCCGTATCATATTCAACTACACCAGCATTTGACAGAACAGGATTATGATAAATTTTTAAGTTTTTGTTTATTGACTTTAGATAAAGTTGGGAAAGATCGTGATTTTTTAAAAATGTATTTTTGAATCTACTTTTAACAATAATGATCTTGTAAATAGACATTATTTTCATTATTATAATACGGTAAACAAACATTTATTTCGTAATGTTGATCGCCAACACCAATGGAGTGTATTGATTATGGGCGAGTATGTTATCGGCTGTAGTTTTTGGATCTCAAATTAATAAAATGTTCTAATTTTTAAAATAGTCCGAACAAAAATGTGGCTCCAATTTGACGGAGCTCCTGTTCATTTTTCCCGTGATGTTAGGAAATACCTTAACCTTAACAGAAATATTGTTCTGAAGCTATTTTTTTGTGGCATTTAAGTTTATTGACGTTTCAATTTCCACTTCGGAAATCGTTCTCAAAATACAAACATTAGTAAATTAAACAAATTTTGTTTTTTTGTTTCTTAGTAAAAAATTCTTCTAATAATTTAATTTTATCTTACTCATTTATATTGACAATTCAGACATACATTACACATTTTAAAGTAGACGACTTTAAAATGATATTGCCAATATTGTTGAGTTGCGTTCCTGGGACGACTTTACTTGTAAGATAGTTCATTCGATTACATGAAATCAACTTTAACTTGAGAATATCCGTCCGAAAAAATCATAGCATGTAATTCGTCTTTAAAAAGAGAAACACATGCCATGATGACAGTGAAAATCTCCTGTTAGTGATTCCATAGTAAATTATAAGGGAAAACCAGGAAAAAAACGTCTTAATACTATCCCGATATGGTAAGTATTTGGCCGTGCATTTAGTTTACTTTCAATAAACACCAAAATCTGATTATATATGTTTGTTATTTAACATAACAACATAAATTATGTTAACATAAACGATGTATCCTCTATATGTTACTGACTTACTAATACTGGTATTTTCCTTTTAATAACTTCCTCTTTTAATATGGGTAACCAGATCCTACTACATTCTGCCTAAGAATTTGCGACACAATTGGTCTCATTTAGCATAATTATAGCCGCTTCTTTGATTTTTGTCTTTTTACCATCCGTTTCTTTTAGGACTATATTTGGATCATTCCATTAAACCCTATGTTCATTATCTCATGCGTGTTTACATATTTGAGATCCATCAAAATCTCTATTTTCAATATAAGGTTGATGTTCACTAATTCTAACATTTAATGGCCTTGATGTTTTACCTAAATAAAACTGATCGCATTCACAAGGTATTTGATAAATGCAATTCTTTGTCCTTTCTTGTTCATTGTTAGGTTTGGTTTTAGACACAATAGATCTCAATGTGTTTGTTGTTTTGAATGTTGTTGAAATGTTGAATTTATTTCCTATCCTTTTAAGTTTTTCTGATAATCCTTTTATGTATGGTATTGTTATTTTTCTCGTATTATTCCTTGTGTATATTGTAGGATCCCGTTCTAAGTTGTTCTGTTCTATTCGGTCGATTGGTAAAAATTCCTTATTTATAAACGATAAAAGATAATCATTTTTTAATAAAACAGATGTTAACAAATATTTTTCCTTCAAGAACGAATTTTCGTTAGAACAAGTAATTTTAACTCTATCGTATAAGGATATAATTATTCCCTTTTTAATATTAAAAAAGGGTGTGTGTTGGTTTTCTATACACCTGAGTCTCGTTTCCAGTATCGTTCTTAGAGATTAAAACATCCAGGATAGGTAGTGTGTTATTATATTCCTTTTCCATGGTAAATGCTATTGTCTCTTCTTTATCGTTTATATCATTTAGGAATGTGTCCAACAACTCTGATCCATAAGGCCATATTAAGAATACATCATCTACATATTTTCACCAAACTGTGGGTTTTAAATTTTGTTTAGAAATAATATTTGTTTCAAAATCTTCAATAAATATATCAGCTAATAATAGAGATAAACTAGAGCCCATTGCTAGACCAAAATTTTGTTTATAGAATTCATTATTTAGTTGAAAATATGTATTATCAGTACATAATGTTAATAACTCCATTATAGCTGATATTTTTAGTCTTGTTCTAGTTGCCAATGTATCATCACTCTCTAATTTTGTCTTGGCTATTGTTACGTAAAAATATGAGTCATATTTAAAAACCTGTAAACATGTTTTTATTCACATGTTTATGTTTTAGATTTTACGAGAGGCTTCTATTTACCTGAGCGGACCTTCCAGAAAACGGTCGAAACGATGACCCGGATTGACCTCCTAGTATAATCAGGCTGAATTCTCGACCGGCTGTGTTTTGATATATAATAACGGAGCTTTCATGGAAGGGACAGTTAATTCTGAAGACGCGCTCGCGAATTTAATTGTTACGTTCGGATATATAAATTATTGTAAGATAAATTAATATAAATAAAGAAAATAAATTAAATTCGTAAGTGTTATAAATATTGAACCTTTAGTAAATTAAGATAAGAACAAGACATTATAAATTAAAGAATTCACAACAAAATATAAATAATTATAAATAAATAAAAGACTTTACACTATATTTAAGGTCTTATCTATAATGGCACATTCTTAAATAAACTATTTATGTCAAAACTTACCAAAGTATTATTTGAATTAAATTCAAAATTTGATAATTTATTTAAAAAGTGTTGTGTATTTTCTATAAATGTGTCATTTTTATTTGCAAATAGTTGTATAATATTTAATAAAAATTTTGATAGTTTACTACAAGGAGAATTCATGGTACCAGAAATTGGTCTAAGTGGTATATTCGTTTTAGAAACTTTCGGTACTCCATAAAAATGAGAAGTCTTAATCTTCTCTGATAACTTAATAAATAATCTTTAAACTTGTATAAGGTCCGTTTATTATTAGATCTTTAATTTTGTTTTATATTAAATTTTATCCATTATCACAGTTGCATTCCCGTTGTCTGCTGGTAGGATAATTATGGAGTCGTCATTTTTAAAAGTTCTTATAGCCTTTAGTTCCTCGTTGCTTATGTTTTGTTTAATTTTAATAGACATTTTTAATTTCAGTTTACAAAATACTCTGTGTTCTTTCTTTTCGTGGGTTGGTAAACATCGAGATATTTTCTCCACTGAGCTTATTATGTCTAATTTTGGAATGAATGGATATGTAACAGCAAAGTTTAGACCCTTTGACAGTATTAAACTCTCCGTGGCGTTTTAATGTCTATTTGATATATTGACAACTACCGCTAATATGTCATTACTTCTATTGAGGTTATCTAAAGTGTGTATAGGGGGTTGAAAGGGGGCACTGAACAATCACTGGGCTTGGATGCAGGGTGAGCCAATAAATTGAAACTTTTGAAATTTGAAATTAGAACGCCGTTTAAAAACATCTTCTTGATGCCAAGAAAGAAAGCTTTCTCGTTAATGCATTGTTGATAAAACTAGAACGGTTTTGTTCTTTTTGGATTTATACGACAATAACGTCTCCTCTCGGTCAAAGCAAAATCTTGAATTTCCGATTTCTCTGTTTTTAAGATTAATCGTTTCAGTGGGTATATCTCGTTTATTTTGCCACAAAGTACCAATTATTGTAATGTGGTAAGGAGGCTTCAAAAGAGTATCTGCAAGGGTAACTAAAGTGAACCAATTGTCCATTGTGACGTTTCGGTAACTTCCGTAAATAGTTTCAGTCAACTTTTTAACATAGTATTCTCCTAGAGGTTCCCCATTTGTGTGCGTACGTTTGCCAAAATACGGCTCCACGTTTATCATATACTTGGTACCCACGTCACAAGTCATCACAATTTTAATTCCGTACTTGGCCGGCTTATTCGGGATATACATCCTGAAAGGAAATCGGCCCCTAAAAGCTAATAACTTCTCGTCAATGGTTACATAGCTACCTGGGCGGAAGTACTCTTTACAATTAAAAGTAAATTCATCCCATATTTCTCGGATAAGGGCAAACCTATCTATATGTTTTCTTTTAGTTCTTGTCGTTTTATCATCAAACCCAAGTTTATGTAGAAGAAAATCAAGTCTTTCGGAGGTCATTATTACTCTATAAACGTAGCCAGACATTTTGGAATCAAACATCTTTCTACTATGAAGATGATTATCTTTTTGTGCTCCAGAAAATATAAGGAGTCCAACAAGAGCATTTAATTCAATCTCTTGTTACGAGAGAATTAGTATGTTTAGCAACTTTAAAATTGTTAGATTTTAGGCTGATTTGACTATTGGCGTGCAACAGAATTTTTCGTACATAGAATCATTCATCAAACACTGAAATACATCTAATGGTGTATAAGCATCTCTTGCCTATTCAGATGGTCCTTGAACAATATGCAAAATATTCCTTTTTGTAGTACGTTTCCGAAGATTAGATACAGTACATCACCGATGACCATTTTTGCCTTTGAGACTTGTAGTCAAATTGGAAGTATGTGGTTCAGATTCATCCACAATGTCTTCGGTTTCTTGCTCTTTCACTTATTGAAAACTCACTTCTTCATTACCTTTTTCGTTTTGATGAGGCTGAGTTATAATTTGCTGAAATGAATGTTCTTGTTGAATGTCGGTTTCCACCGAAGAAATCTCACATTGAACTCCACATAGGCATAGAAACAGAAGTATAGTGTTTCTTAGATTTTCTTTTTTTTTTCGTTTTAGGACTGCTATGCTCAAAATCGCTGCTTTTGTCACCAGAAAATTCTTACTCGTACTCCGATTCAGACGGACTGAAACAATTTTGCACTCTATCTTCACTCTCTGAATTAGGAGAAGCATCGTCATTTGATTGTAGGATCTCATCATCAAATTCACCCATCAATATTTTTTCGGCTTCCAATTCCAATTTTAATCGGGGTAAGGGAGTTTTATCGTCAAATTTTCTAGCCATTTTTTATTTAAATTGTCTGTAATAATACCAGGATAAAAAAACCTACGTTAACACTAACCTTTCGTAAAAAAATACGAGCAACTGAGACCTTGCGGATAACGACTGCACAAAGAAATGTAACTACACCGTGAATGTACTCAGCAGACTGATTACCGAAGCAACTCCAATAACCATGCTTCTAGAATTCGTGCAAGGTTGCCAATTCTTAAAAAAACAATTAGCTTTCGTAAATTTTACGAATTGTTAGTGTTCTATGCTATAATTTCACTATTTGGGAGAGTGATTCATCGTTTAAAGGCGCAGAAATGCGGAAAGACGTATGCAAATCCAGTGACGTACACTCACTTTAATACAAACTTACCGCATAAAATATATTCACAAAATGCAACACATGCACTACCCTCAGAAACGCCAAATTAATGATTGTTGATGGGCACTTGCTCGGCAAAAACTAGTTTTACGGCTTTCTGTGGGTCGGAATTGAAACGGAGTTCCGTCGCTAATTCCAAAGTTGCCAATCGATTGAAAAATAATGTTTTAAAATATCGATTTTTATTTTATAAATTTAAATATGTAACGAAACGGAACATATAAATAAAATTTATTTAATTACAATTTTGTTCTTAATTTTTACTATTGAAAAAATCATGTTTTTTGGTATTTTTATGACTTTAACAATCGCTGCCTGGAAGAATACAGGTTTTGTATGACCATAATTACTACTTGTGAACAAGAATTGGCTACACTGTACGACAACTTCTGGTCAATTTTTCTATAGAGAAAATAAATAAATATACTACTTATATATTGTGTAATTTCTTATGAGAAAACGCAAATTGCAATTGAGAAAACGGGTGGTTTTTGAGGGCCGCTGTGTACATTTAAATTTGAGGATATTCAGCGTTTAAACGATGAATCACTCTCCCAAATAGTGAAATCATAGTATAGGGTTAATCACATTATTAAAAACGCACTTTATTAAATTCTAATTTTTACCTTTATTTTAAACAGATTTTTTTTTAAACAGACAAAATATTTTCTGGAAGTGAAATATCCGAGAATCATAACAATATTATACAAATTGGTTAAAATTACTTAATACGTTTACATTTGATAAAAGTGATTTCGATTTAAATAGGTCACACTGTAGTTTACAATGTATAAATGTACATAAAAAGGGCGACAGCTAAAAACAAAGAAAGAAAAGGCAAAGGAAGCTTTGATTTTCTCTACAAGCTCCTGTTATTTTCTATCTAAATTAAAAGAAAATAAAGATTTCTGCGCTAAGACAAAAACCATTAAATTGTTTCCTGAAAACAATGTCAACTCTGTCATTTCTGTTACAATAGAACACTGCTATACACACTTCTTGCAACAAAAATTTCAAATAATACACCGCAAAGGAGCAGTTTAAGAGTTAAAAACCAACAATAATTATCTCTGTAAGTTCATGCGATAAGGTTCGTAATAGTGCATGAACTTTTCTTGAGAACAAGATCTGGTGAAAGATACATGCGATTAACGTTATATTAACATTGCTTATTCTATGTGAACTGTTTTTATCCACCAAAACTAATTATAACTTCTATAACTCTCTGAGAGAATCTGTTTTTCTCTCATGGAATGCTTTATAATGCGTTTAATTAATGTTTCGTATCTACCGAGTAATTTAAATGTGGTTAATATTATAATATTATAAATTAAGGAAATGTGTGTAAAAATTGATTTTAGGAAGACGCATTATTAATTAAGCACACACTATTTAATTTTCATGTATAAGAGTTATTTTATTTGACTGATTTTATCAGTCGAATTTATTACACTGATCTCTTTTAACAGCTGTCGCAAGTTGCTTCCTTAGTATCTTTGTAATATGTAATAATTATTATTTTTTGTGTAAAACCAAAAAAATTAAAATCGAATAACTTGATTAGTTATTCTAAAAAGTGTTTCATGATATACAGGGTGATTTTGGGGAGTTCTAATAATACGTTTTAGAGAAACTTGACATAATCAGGTCAGGTGTGGTAAATGTAAACGATTTTTGCACTTTACAACTAAAAATTTACATATTTTGTGTTTAACCCTTAATAGGTAATTGTGTCCTATGAGATACATTGATATCTAGAATTTTATAAATTTAAAATAATATTTTTACGAGAACTTCATTAAATTTGCGGCAAATCGATCATTGTGTACTGTGAGATCCACAAGCAGACTAACGTATTATACGGTATGGTAACGGGTAGCGGGTGGGGAAATCCATTATTTGTCAGTGTGTTTTTAGCAGTGTGGTGATACGGTCGACAAAATGGAGACGGTAAGTTTTGTAAAGCAATAAAAGACCTTGTACTCATTGTTTTCTTTATTTGAGAAGTTAGAAGCAGTGAAAATACTTTAGAAAATCTAAGTACATTTCTATTTTATAGTTATAATTTGTATAAAGTACCAACATCTTGTTTACACTTGTTTGTATCTCTCAAGATACAACGCCCATAAAAATGTACTGGAAATCCAAATCTTATCTAGCTTTTTTTTCAGCTTCCTACGGTTCTATGTGGCAGTTTTTATAGAAAAAACAGAGGTCCTCAAATTGTAGTACTACCTCCTGAAGATGCGTACGTTTCAAATGTTGGATCATCTAGTAATGAAGAGATGGACGACAGTGATCTGGACCCTAATTTTGAACCAGAAAGTTTACTTCCACACCTACCTACCGAAACAATCGAGCAACATCAAAATGAAGATGATGAATATGACACGGATGATGAGATACCATTATCCATTAGAATTTCAAATGTGAAGGAAAGTAACCAAAAAAATAGAAAAAAAGTTGGAAGCAACTACAATTGGGTGAAAGAAAACTTTCAACGCAACAAAATCTCCATTGAAAGTGAGTATGATGCTCCACCTAATGTACTTACACCTTTGCAATATTTTCAAATGTTTTGGGATGATTCTATTATGCAATATATTGCAGAACAAACGAATCTCTACTCTACTTTTACAACCGGGACATCAATCAATACTTCTCCATCTGAAATTAAAACATTTATAGGAATAGAAATTTAAATGGGTATAATAAGAATGCCATCAGTCGAAGACTACTGGTCAATCAACACAAGCTACAGTATTATAGCAGATGTGATGCCCATAAAAAGATTTAAAAAACTACGTAGACTAATACACTTCCAACATAACAGTGTAGATGTCAACCAAGATCGTTTATTCAAAATCTTTGTATCTACTTTTTTAAAAGTACTTTTACCTTTTTAAAAGAATTCGATCAAACTGTAATAAAATTGAAGGAGAAAATCAGTATTCTATTGATGAAATGATGATTAGTTACAAAGCAACCAAAGCGGGAAATCTTCGCCAATACTTGCCGAAAAAACCTAGAAAGTGGGGTTTTAAAATGTTTGTAAGGGCAGGAGTTTCTGGAATAGTTTACGATTTTTTTATTTACACGGGATCCTCTACATTAGATCATACGGTTTTTTCTAAAAAAGAATCTAACGTGGGTTCAGGCGGCAAAGTAGTTGTTCAAATGTGTAAAACAATTCCTAATCCTTTGGAAAGTATTGTATATTTTGATAACTGGTTCTGTTCATTAGAACTGATTACGCTGTTGAAAAATAAACGTGAAATAGACAGTTTGGGGACCATAAGAAGTAACCGATTACGTAATTGCACTTTGGAGTCTGATAAAATTCTGTTGAAAAAGGTAAAGGATCCATTGACCACAAAGTTGATAATAATGCAGGAATAGCTGTAGTAAAATGGGCAGACACCAAATGCGTCACCTTGGCTAATTCATATATATCCTATAGCCCTATTGTCCAAATAAAGAGATACTGTAAAAATGAGAAAAAAAAAGTTGACGTTATTTGTCCTCAAATAATAAAACAATACAACAAATAGACATTTCTGTAAACAACGCTTGGCTGATATATAGAAGAGATATGCAGGCTACTGAAAATGGAAAACATGATAAATTGAAAACGTTTCGATTACATTTAACTTCATCGCTTCTAAATTGTGACAATATTACTAAAACTAGGAAATTTGATTTTGCAGATGTGCAACCGTCTTAAAAAATTAGAGTACCAGTAACACCCAGACCTACAGACGACGTCAGATATGACCAAATCTGACATTTTCCAACTTTTGTTGAGAAGGGGAGATGTAAACTTTGTGTAAGTGGGCAAACAACGGTTTTCTTTCAAAAATGTGGCTTACATTTGTGCATTGTAAGTGTTAATAATTTTAAAAATTGTTTTACAATTTGCCATACAAAGAACAACTAGATAAGTAATTTTTTTATTTTTTTGTAATTTTTACGTTTACTTTTAGTCGAACAAAATTATTTGTTTTGCAATTGATAAATGCTTTTTTAGTTTTTTAACATAATTATTAATTAGTTTGCAATTTTCAACCCTCTAAAAGAATCTCCCTCACCTATCCCTCTGAACAAAATTATCTCTATAAGCATTTTTAGTGTGTACCATAAATGGGCAATGTACTCCACAAGATATATACTGTTTTTTTTTGCAAACGTTTATAAAAATTTATAAAAATTTTTTTTCTGTATTGCTTAATAGTTATTTAACCAACAGGTGTATTAATAAGGGCGATTAACAATTGAGATATTTTAACGCGTGAGCGAAGCGAGCGCGTTAATGTTCGAGATTGTTAATCGCCATTTTAATTCACGAGTTCGTTACAAAACTTTTCCGTCGACCGTACTTTTCAGAAATAAGGATATCTTAGTTTAAATATTTATTTACTTAACGATAAACAACAATCTTTTCAGCTTTTATTGACTTTATTCAAAGTTTCCTTAGTGGTAGTTTTATTATAGTAAACATTAATATTCGAAATGGTGCAATTACTGAAATTAAAGGAAGATATTGATAAATGATTATCTGCTGTATAGCATTTTGACAAATTTATATTTAAGTCTTCTTGGACCTCTGTAAATTCTGTGATAAAATAAGTTAAATTCTGGTGGAGTTAAATTAAACTCTTCGTCAATATCCATCCTTTGATTTTTCAAATACACAGAAATTCACTGCCAATCACAGAGCGTTTAATTAATTTATGCAAGCAATGTATGTTGTGTTTTCTATAATAAAATCGTTCATTAATAGAAAATCATTCATTAATAGGGGTCATTAATCAATGATTTTGAGGGTGTTAAAATTGATCATAAATGGACGGTCGATGGAAATGTATATTTAATAAACAGAATGTAAAATTTTTAATATTTTACTTTAAATAAAATTTTGCCCGTTTAAGGGTTAACAGAGCAAATTCGTATCTTTGGTAATACCTACTTAGTTCCAATTGTTTTACCCATTTTCTCGAAATTTGGTGTTCGTATTCGTTATTATAAGAGCTTCAGGGGCTGTTTACAATTAACCGAACGAAAAATTCAAACTACAAAAATATAGGGCTAAATGGAAACACGCAATTCGTTGTCCTATTAACTTTATATTGAATTCTTACGGGGAAATGGTGAACGACAATGCAAGTGAACATTTTAAATACATGTAATGTACTTTACAATGATGTTCACAATTATCTCTATATACAGTTAGTGCACACAAATGCCAATAAAAATAAGCTAAATCAAAGTTTTTATTTTTCGAAAACACTGACAGTGCCGGGAAAAATGTGAATTGTTTTTCTACCTTTCGTTGAAATTGTGAGCTCAGGTAACCAGGCCTCGATCATTTCAAATTCAATTGACGAAATATCGGATTCCTTTTCGACGAATTCAGTTCCAAATTTATCGTTGCTCCTAAATCCAACGACTGCAATGTCACCATTTTCTTCATCTACGTCGCGTACACGGCAGACATATTCATAACATGTACTTTTTCTGGTTCCTGCAAGGAATTTCGCTAACACATATATGTTTAGCTTAATTAGGTGCCATTCTGGCAGTTTATATTCAACATCCGGAAGATTTTCTGCTGCATCGTCTTGCGCTCATTCCATTTCATTTAGCTCTTCAACCGAGTCGTCATCATAGGGAACTTCATTTTCTTCTTCGCTTGAATTGCACTCCTTATGTTTTCCTTTTAGTTTCTCTTTGGGAGACTTTTTCATACGAGGCCTAGATTTTCGTGCAGTTTTCTCCTCTTTTTTACGTTCTGCTTTTTTAAGTCGTTCGACATCTTCAATAGTCGTTAGCACCTCTCAATACTGGGCTTGTTCTAATCTTGGTGTAACTTTTTTGGGTTCTACAGAATTTCTGTTTGGGTCCACATTTAGTGTTTTAACAATTGCTGATGAGAATGTAGCAACAATATCTGAAGCAGAAGTAATACACTTGACATCTAAAGTGGCAACATCTAAAGTGGCAGATCCGGATGGATCCTGGGGTACTCGTAGCGGTTCTGCCTCTGGGGGAATTCCATCACTATTGTTTGTTTCTAGTTCGACTTCACTATGTTCGCCCTGTTGAATGTTATGATCTTGAATGGCTCTCTACTGGTAGTCTTTAAACCTTTTCAAATCAGTAGCATTAAATTCGTCTTCTGAAAACTTCTTAGGGTTGACTGGAAATACCCCTGTGGTTACAAATTTGCTTTTAATAGTATTCTCAGTGAAAGCTTCATTCCACACTTGTCCTAAAAGCTCAGTAAATTCTTTCTTCTGTAGGCATCCTGCTCCGTGCCTTATATGTTTCTTTCCATAAGCAATAAGCTTTTTCTACCAGCAAGTTTTTACCGGGCCGAAAACACACTTATCCGGTGGCTGCTGCCTATCTGTTAAATGGCTGGGAAACTTGACTAATACTATTTTATTTTCAAGTGCGCACTCAATAATCCTCAACCTTATGTCACTCTTATGTCCGTCATATAACAGTAACGCTTTCTGGTCAGATAGATGTTTTGTCGCTCGCAAATCCTTCACCCACTTTACGAAAACAGAGTGGAACCAATTGTAGAACTGGGGTTCCTTCATCCATCCATTTGCTGACACAGAATAAACTGTTCCTTAGAAAGCTTCTTCCGGGGTCCATCTTGCCTGCATTTCACATCCTTTAAAAACAATGAAGGGTGGCAGAAAATAATCATCAGCCGCAACGCAAGCCAGAACACTTGTGGACTCTCTCCCTGAACCACCAGAGACTCTTAAGAGAGTTTTTCCTCGGTCTCCAATCCCCTTCAATCTTCAATCTATTAATATGTTCCTTGACTACCACGTTTTCCAAAGTTTTATATAAATTACAGATGACTTCTGGTTTTCTCTCATCTTTTCTGGCCTTCTGGAGATGACAGGCTTTTTGAAGGTCAACTTTTTATGTCGATTCATAAAGCTGTAATACCAGTCTAAGCCACGTCGGCCATCCTTAAATGGTGTTTGTAAATAACTTTCTTTGACAAAAGTTGCAATTAATTCGCGAAGTTCTTCTTTATTACAGGGGTATCCCATTCGTGCTTGAGCCTTTAAACAATCTACTATTGGTTCTTTCACTTCGTTACTTAACACAGTAGGACGTCCACCTCCCATTTTGTTTTCGGGTACTTTTCTGCTCTTGATTCTATGGAAAATAACTGCCAGAGGAACATCATGTCTCTGTAAAGCTTAACGATAAGTACAATTTTTGTTTTTTACATCACTAACTGCTCTTAACAAATCCTCTTGAGAGTATCTCTCCACAGTTTTCTTTTTTATATATTTTCTGGGCATTTTTACTCAACCCTGAAATAAAATAAATACGATAAGTTGTTGTTTACAATAACCCTATATTAGTGTTTACATTTTCCCCACAGACAAATTTTGAAGGGGTAAATGTAAACACTCATTTGTTCAGTATCAATTCGTAATATTGAGGTTAGATCAACAAAATACATTTATTTACATGCATACATTACAACTCACAGCAATAAATGATTTAAAACTTACCTTTCAGTACCTTTTTATTTACGAGCAGGTGATGCGACCGACATGAATTATTACACAATCACAATCTAACTTATACAGTCTGACTTACTTTTTTACCTTCAACTTCCAGCATCTTTCCTTCTTACCTTTGCCACTAATCTAGCTCTCTTTCTTTCTTTTTTTTCTTGATAACTGCCTAAATATAATTGTGTATACTAGTCTAACCTGCTTTATTTTTAATCATTCTCTCAATCATTCCTATCACTTGAAAGGAAGACAGGTGTGCATTTTGTTCCTTTTTACTATCCATCTGTTGCACACTAACATTGTAGGACACAATGACCGAGTGTTCACAGCATAGGCATTTATCTATGTAAGCCTTTCCAAACCTAGAGATTTAAGTCCTAAACTACTCGTGTTCTGTGTGCACCTGCATTAGGAAATAATCCAGTCACCTGTGGCCACAGTCCACTTAATCTCGTATATTCGTGATCAGCATCTTTGTCCACTAATGCAGCCGCACTATTATTCGCAATCTTTTGTGCCACCTCCCGCACGTGCTCACCCATTTTCCATTCTGGTGTAACATCACTATCAGGTACTTTACATGTTTCTTAGGGGTAAGACACGCTTCCGCACATTGTAGTTCCACACTTGGCCTGTTCCTGGGTCCTTTCAGAATGATATACTAAATCCAGTATACAATAATACTAAATCCAGTGATTTTCCCTTTTCATATAATAAATGTATCGCGTCCCGAATTCTCACTATATCAAACGCTTTCTTTAAATCTATCAGACGCATATATGCTGGTTTGTTGTATCCCAGCGACTATTCTTTTATTTGTCTTATTACAAAAACTGCATCCGTGCATGATCTTCCTGTACGAAATCCTTGCTGTTACTCTTGCAGAGATATTCGTTCGTTTATTTTTGTCGCTATTATTCTTGTTGTCAATTTGAGTGTTGTATTTAATAGATTTATTGCTCGATAATTATTGGGGTCTTTCTTATCTCCTTTTTTAAAGATCGCTCTTCTCCATTCATCTGGTATTCTGTTCGTGGTGATTATTTTATTAATAAGAAGTTGCAGTTGTTGTACAAGGTGATTACCTCCATATTTTAAGAGTTCATTTGGTATTTGATCTTCTCCTGGTGACTTTCTGTTTTTTAATTTGTTTATTCCTTCTTTCACATCGTTTTGGGAGATTTCTTTCTTTTCCTCAGTTATTATATTTGGTTTCTGGTAAAGGTTCTTCGTTTTGTTTTTTAAACATTTCTGTCAGAAAGGCCACCCATGTATCCTCTTGTATGTGTTCTATTTCAACTAGTTCTTTTATTTCGCTTCTTTGTTGTCTTATGAAGCGCCATACTTGTTTCTGTTGTCCATAGAAATCCATCTCTAGTCCTTTTGTGAATCTTTCCCAGTAATCTGTTTTTGTTTTTCTTACCGTGTGATGAGTTTCAGTTCTTATTCTTTTATATCCTTCATATTCAAAAACAGAAGTAACAGTCGCAATTACAAACAATGTGGAAAATTTATGTGTGGTGAACACACTATCTATACTTGCCCAGATTATTTTGAGGATAATTTTTTTAACTAAATTTAAAATATATATAAGTTTTATCATAAGTTTTATTTTCATAACAAACATTAAAACTTTATATTATAATCAGTTGTTTTGATTTTTAATAATTTTTTTTTTCAGAATGTATTCCCGATAGTCTTATTTTAACCTCTGTGGAGTGCGGATGTGTTAAAAATAATTTTCTTTGCTAAATAATAATTAACATTCATCGAATTCTCATTAAAATCTAATTATCGCTTAATAGGTATTTTAGGTGATTCGAACCAAATTTGATATTTTGATAAAATTATCTAGATTTATAAAACATAAAATATTTTATTAAGTGCAATAAATAAATTAATTAGTGGGTGATAAGCTGAAAAAATGGACGATGAACCACCCCTGGACAAGGGTGGAACAATGGATGATGGAGGAGCTAGCGTAGATATGGTTACGTTTAACACCACGACAACCAACAGTCAAGATGGTAAAAATACAAGTGATAAAGATAAGGACACACCTTTAGATAGCAAGCAAAAAAGTAAGGTTTTCAATCTACAAAAACCAAACCTGTATTCAGATTTTGTCTACGTATTTATTGAAAATACCAATAATCAAAATATAGGTAAATTACATCCTATGGCAGTCGGTCATATTTTACATAAAAAATTAAATATTCAAAATATTGTAAGAATTGATAGAGTAGGCAAAAACAGAATTAGGGTTCAATTAAAAACAATTAAAGACGCCAATAAACTAGTGGCTAATGATCAATTGAAAAAAGAAAATTTAATTGCTTATATTCCAAATAATTTATTATCGAGGAAGGGTGTTGTTAAGAATGTTGATACTTCTTTTGATGAGCAATATCTTTTTACAAATTTTCTATCTGCGGTAACTATTACTGAGATTCGGAGAATCAAGCGAAAGATTATTTCTGATGGAGAAACAATATTTGTCCCTCGACAAACAGTCATAGTTACATTCGAGGGTAACATGTTACCCTCAAACATTTTTATTAATTCTGTATCTTGTCCAGTTGAACCTTATATTCACGGTGTTACACAATGTTACCGGTGTCTTAAATATGGTCACGTAGCGAAGCAGTGTCGTAACACAGTGGCTCTTTGCATAAACTGTGGTAAAACAAAAGATGAAACTCATTCATGTCGGGATCCACAGGATAATTGTTGTATTTATTGTAAAACAAATTCACATAAATCTATCTCTAAATCTTGTCCAACATATATAAAACAAAGTGAAATAAAAAAGAAAATGGCTGAGGAGAATTTAACTTTTACGGAAGCAAGAAATTTAAATAAAACATCATATGCTTCAACATTAAAAGTTAACAATAAATTTCAAGCTTTATCTTATTTATCAGAGGAAGAGTTTCCCCCTTTGCCCACACGAAGGCCTAATATTAAAAATCCTAGACAACCTTTTTCATCGCAGTCAACTAATTCTATTACCTTACAAACTGAGCGAAACCACAACGCTTTAAATCAAATCGAGTCAGTTAACAGAAAGCGAAAAGCCACATCTCCCATTCAAATATCAAATCCCCCTCCAATGTTCCCATTTAATTTTGGACTTGATAAACCTATTAATGTACCACCAAGAGAAAATTTTGAATCTGATATGTCAGATGAATTTATTAAAGGATTTTTCACGGTCTTTCAGAAAGTACTAAGTGAAGTAAAATCTTTTGAAGAACTCTCAGCCATCGATGTAAATTTTATTAAAAATATTGCGTTTAATTGTAATGAAAGTATACCTGATGATGACGACACATTCTAATCTTAACCAATTAAAAATTTGTCAGTGGAACGCACGTTCCGCTGTATCCAATAAACATAGCTTAGTAAAAATATTATCAGATTATGATGTTGATATTGCTCTTTTATCAGAAACATGGTTTAAACCAAAAGTAACTTATACATTTTATGGATATTCTATTGTGCGAAAGGATAGGATAGATGGTATGACGGGTGTCGCTATTCTTATAAAAAATAATATCAGCTTCAAAGAAGTATTTCTTAATAATGTAGTAGATGGTATGCAAGTCTGTGCAGCAGAAATTTTTATTTCTAAAAACTTATCTATTAATTGTGTTTCTGTATATTGTCCTCCAAATGTTTCAGTTACTGTACAAAATTTTTCCAATCTTTTTAATGATATAAATGGTACATCAATAATTGGAGGAGATTTTAATGCGCACCATGACCTATGGGGCTCATATAAAATCAATCAATCTGGGAAAAATATTGTAAATGCATTAAATCAAAATAACCTGGTAATTTTAAATGATGGGTCACCTACAAAAATATCTCGGTCGGGTCAAAATTCTTCTGTCGATTTAACACTAGTATCTCCAGATATCGCGGATAAAACTAACTGGACGGTGGTAACAGATACTCTTGGATCAGATCATTTTCTCATTCTTATGAAACTTAGTATATTGAGGGAACAGTTTAGCAACACAATACAACCAAAAACCAAATGGAACACTAGAAAAGCTAACTGGATGGAATACGAACGAATGTGCATTTTATATTTTAGTAATAAACCGCAACTACTAAATGTAAATGATAAATATAAATATTTCATGCAAGGCATTGAATATGCTGCTACATGTTCAATTCCAATCAATAAACCTTGTAAAAGAGCTAAACTGTCATCACCTCCTTGGTGGGATGATGAATGTGATAAAGTCGTTCGTTATAGAAAAGAAGCTTTAAATAATTATATCAACAATAGTAATATAGAAAATTATATACAGGTTAAAGAAAAAATGGCAACATCAAAAAAATTTTTAAAAAACAAGGCTAAGAGTTACTGGATTAACTACTGCGCTAAACTTAACAAAAATACTCCGTCTAAGGAAATATGGCAGCAGGCAAAAAAAATGCAAAGAATTCCCGCACCTAAGCCTAAATGTAGTAACTATGACTGGATAGAAACTTTTTTGCAAAATATCACACCATGTTCAGCAGATCAGGAAGTAAAGGATTTAATAGATAATGCAGATGTTCAAAATGATATATTTAATTATCCTTTGAAATTTACGGAACTACAATTTGCATTAAAAATTACCAGTAACACAGCTCCAGGTATGGATCAAGTTACATACGATATGTTGTGGAATTTACCAACTGTCGGTAAATTATTTCTTTTGGAAATTTTTAACGATATTTGGTTATATAACGCTGTCATTGAGGAGTGGAAAAATGTTTTAGTTGTACCAATCCCCAAACCACACAAAAATCCCAACCTTGCAGAGTCTTACCGGCCTATTTCCTTGTTGTCCTGTGTTATGAAAACTTTTGAACGGATTATTAAACACCGGTTAGAATTTCATTTGACTAGCACTGCCTTTTTTCCGTTGGAACAATTTGGTTTTAAAAAGGGGTTTAGTACTATTGACGCAGTTTCTTATTTAACAACAGACATTCAGTTATGTTTTTCAAATAACTATTACTTAGGTGCTGCATTTCTCGATATAAAAGGTGCCTACGATGCAGTTAATATCATTATGTTAAGAGAAAAATTGCTTCAGGCAGATGTCCCTGCGAGAGTGTGTAATGTCTTATGCAATCTTTTAACACAAAGAAAAGTTTATGTAAGGTCAAATAACAATTCTGTAATAGGTCCCAGACGATCATCCACAGGTTTACCACAGGGCTCCGTCATTTCTCCCCTTTTGTTTAATGTTTTTACAAAAGAAATACACGAGGAAAAATATAATTATAATATTATACAGTATGCTGATGATTTTGTCGTTTATAACACTAATAAAAAATTAGAAGTAGGCATAACTGAGCTCACGTCACATATACAACTAACTACTTTGAAATTTGAATCGTTAGGTTTTTCTTTAACGCCTCAAAAATCTAGTGTTACCATCTTTACAAGACATAATCTACCCAATATTGATAACATAAATGTAAATGGTACCTTATACCCAGTATCAAATAAGGTAACTTATCTTGGAATTATTCTTGACAAAAAGCTTAGCTGGAAACCATTTATACAAAGTATAGAATCAAAATGTTTAAAAGGCATACATTTTTTAAAATGCATAAGGAGAACCTGGTGGGGAGCAGATCCACATACATGTTTAACTTTTTACAAAGCCTTTATTAGGTCTATCTTGGATTACGGATGTACGTTATATGGATCAGCTAGTCCTTACATTCTAAAACGACTTGAAATAATTCAAAATATTTACCTAAGACTCTGTTTGGGTGCAATGTGTTCAACGCCTGTGGAACCACTTCGGATTGAAGCACTAGAACCACCATTATTTTTACGAAGGGAATGGTTAGCAGAAAAATTTATTATTAAGTCTTTTTTTAAAAACCGTACTATGTTAGATAAAATAGCCTTATTAAATAACCACGATTTAACTAACTCGTACTGGTCAAAAAAACCTTCTCCTCCATTATGTATGGCGTTTAGAAATACAAGTAGTTATAATAGTAATTTAAAAAGAACTATTTCAGTCGAAAAATTTGAATTCTTTGATATGTTGGAACCACTAGAAATTAATATTCCTGTATATAATGAAAATTTATTGATAAGTAAAAATATATTAAGCGCCTGCATATCAAATCTGTCAGATTTTCTGGAAATATATACCGATGCATCAAAACAAAATAATGGTACGGGATGTGCATTCTATATACCCTCAACAAACGTTCAAGAAAAATTCAAATTGAATAATAATACTTCCATTTTTTCTGCAGAAGCGATTGGTATTATTAAAGCCTGCGATTATGTCGAAAAAAACAAGTTAAAAAAAATACATTTGTTGAGTGACTCCTTATCTGTTCTTAAATGCATCGCTAACCCAATTAATGTGATGGCTACTGATACAAATCCGTTTATTATAGAATTAAAAGCAAGAATTCATAAATTAAAAAAAAGTCAATACGAATTAAAATTCACTTGGGTAAAAGCTCATATAGGACTTCGAGGCAATGAAGTTGCAGACTCCTTAGCCAAAGAAAGCGTTACAACTGGAGAGCATATCAACAACAATTTAGGTGGTCAGGAATATTTAATGATATCTAAGAGTAATTTTAAGGCAAAATGGGAATTGCATTGGAAAAACTATTGCTCTAATAACCTCACACGATATACCCTATTACATCCAAGTATTCCGACAGATTTGTGGCACCAAGAATTTGATTTTACAAGAAATGATATTGTGACCATTTGTAGACTAAAATTCGAACATGCAAGCTTCCCTCAACACTTATATAAAATCGGTGTAGTCAACACCGAACTTTGTGAAACTTGCAATGTGGTTTGCGACTTAGATCACATTTTTTATGCTTGTAGTAAATTTGAAATACAAAGACAAGAACTTATTAATAGTTTATTATTGCAAAAATTATACCCCCCTTTCAATCTACTTTATTTGATATCATTAAATATGTACAAGGTATATAAAATTATTCTTAAGTTTATTAAAATGTGTAACTTAAAACTTTAGTGTAGGTGTTAAGCTCGTTACCTCTGTTGACTCGCCAAATATTTTACCTTTTTACATATACTTTCCGTGGTCTACACTTTCTGTCTGTGAGTCACCTTGAATGACCCCTAGGTGCGAAAAGTAATCCTAGTTCCTCTCCCATCGTAGTCTTCTTTTAATTTCCAGAATTGTAGTGTATTTAGTTTAGTTAGAATAGGTTAATTTAAGTGAATTTTATTACACATTTGCTGCTGGCTGGATGGGCACTTAGCCCGATTGCCAAAAAAAAAAAAAAAAAAAAAAAAAATGTATTCCCGATATTACATATTTTGAAATATTATAACATTTTAGTCAAAATCAATGCTCAAGCTGTATTTTATTATTTTTAAATAGTTGATTAGCTATTAATGATCATATCCGAAGATAGTAGAATAAATTTAAGCCAAGAGGTTTGACAAAAATATATGCCGACAAATACTCCGCTCGTCAGCCTCAGTGTCCAGATTATAAGCGCCAGCCATGGAAGGTTAAGTAAATAAAAACTTAATAAAAGAATAAAAGTCATGAAATACACAGTCAGCAGCTGTTAAAATGATACAAACTCAAATTTGACGACAATTAATATCGCAAAGACCTGCTTTTTAAATTAAGAAGGAATTGGGAGGAAGTGGACTAAAATACAAATAAAATCATATGTATTTTATAGTATAAACTCTTTTTTTTATATTACTTATATCTTTTAGTATTGGTTTGACAAAATCCCCTAATTATATAACTTGTCATGTGAAATTAATTTATGGGAAAAGAAAATTGACAATATCTTTTTGTTTCAGATTTCCAATGAAGAGCTGTTAAGTATAATCAAAAAGGATGGTAAAGTTTGTAAATGGTAAGTTTTTATTATTTACATCAACAATTTTATTTTGCTTTTGCTGTCTATTAATGTCTAATATACTAAATATATTTGATAATACGTTTGATTATTAATATTAATCTAACTATCTTTGTTTAATTTATCTTCTAGGTATATATCTACTTAGCTTATTAAACAGAAATATGATTACTAATATATTTCTCACACTACTCTTCAAGAAATTACAATGATAAATTTTTCATAATTACCCAATATTCACATCATTCTAATATTAGACCAAAAGATAAAATCTAAATTTCTCACATCCAACTCAGTTCCTTCTTTTTACAAAATATACACTTGAAGTTTCCATGAAATTTTTAATAAGCTCTCCGGTTCATTCTGAATGGCCCTCAATTAGAGCATTACGTGTTTTAATTTTGTTAATTTCTCAAGAATACTTAAGAACCTTCACTCTGATTTTTTACTTAAGCAAATAATTTGTTTTGGTAATAATTTTGTTTTATTCAAAAATTTTTAATTGGAAAAAACAAGGGTTAGAAATTAAACATGTATTAGAAAAATTTTTTTACGTCACAAAAGTATTAATTTTTGTGACTTGATTGTCAACATAAAAATGTTACTTTTACGCTTAGGCACAAAAGTGAAAAAATCAAAAGCACAAAAGCCTTGTAAACCGCAGTGGACTTGGTAGGCAACAATCCTTCAGTTGCTGTCTTTGCAGTACAGAAAATATCCGGAGGAATACGAATGCTGTAGGATCTTCGGAATCAGACATAATACTATAGACAGACAATAAGCACAAACGTTCACAAAACTTAACGGGTAGCGCAAAAATCGGTATTTTTTTTATTTGGGGTGAAAATGACTTTCTGTTCCTTGGCTTAATGTTGGAATCACTAGGTTCGTCTGTCAAACGTACAACCTTGCCACAAAAATTAGAATTTTTACTTCTAATAACACAATATACTATAAATAGGGTAATTCGAGGAGATGGCGTACAAAATTAAGAACTTCGTTATAATATTTATTTAAAAAATACAAATACGTGTAAACTATAAAGTTATAACTAGACTTCGGCAAATATGCATATTGCATATTTTGCATATTGTGCATATTTTATGCAAATATTTCATATTTTGGCATATTTGTATAAAAGTTTGCATAAAGTGCATAAAAGTTCAGATTTTTATACTGTATTTGAAAATTTTTAAACATACCAATTTATTTCAATTCTTGTATAAAATTTTGTAGTCATTTTAATCAAGAAATGATCTAAGTACGTAATCTCTACAGGTACAAAACATTTAAAATTTCAAAGAAGATCAATTTAAGTAGCCCTCAACATTCTTAGAAAGTCTCGGTCACTGAGGCATTCAGTTATTGGATAATCGCTAAGGGTTCGCTCATTTGCATTTTATGATCTAATCCCCAAATCTATCTACAATTTATTGTATCTTAACAGCAGGTAAACGGCTAATAGTTTTGTTCCTAATTTAGGGATTTTCCAAAATCTCCCAGTTTATTGAATTAGGTACCTAAACATTTCTAATTTGATGCTCAGATTTGTAAATCATTTTTGTTTTGATATTCAAAGCGTAAACACTCGTTGTGCGTAACAAAAAGGAAGATTGTGATTTTATAATGCCTAAAAGAACCAGTGCTTCAACTTGGATTAAACCTTATAAAGAGCTGTCTATGGATATGGGAAAAATCTACTGTTCAGTATGTGGCAAAATTGTAAGTATCTAATATTTTCTATTAAATATCTAATATTTCATACATACAGGGTGTTTCCAAATGACACTTACAACGTTTGACTGTAGATACTTCTCGAAAAATTGAACAAAACGATATAGTTAATGAGGGGTCAAACTTATTTACTTTTCGAGATACAGGGTGTTAAAATTAAAAAAAATTAAATTCTTTTAGATAATAATAACAATAACTTTAAAACCAATAAACGTATTTACTTGAAATTTAGTACTCGTAGGTTGTTTTTAAATGAAAAATAGCTTCCTTTAGTGAGAAAAAATTGTCCATGGTACAATACAATGGTGTGTATTTAGAATAATTTTTCACCTTTACTTTTTTTATGAAGTCAGCTATTCTAAAACACAATTATTTTTATTGTAATTGAATTAACAAAAAAAAACTTTTGTTGAATTTTAAAATAAGTTATATGATGTACTAATGGTTAGTAACAAAAACTAATTTGTGGATTAATACTGCATTTAAAACACTTAGCGAGTGTTTTTTTTCCAAACCAGTTATTTGATTAACCAATAACACCTTGTATATTTTTATATTTTAAAGGTTGGGTTAAAATAAAGGTTTTTATTTTTATTTATAGATAGCATGTGAGAAGAAATTTCAGATAGACCAACATGTGAGAACTGCTTCACACATTGCAAAAAAAGGAAAAATAGGAGGAAAACATCAAACTTCAATGGCTAAATGTTTCCAATCTACTTCAAAAAAATTAGATGAGCAAGAAACTTTTAATGAAGACTTGTGTCGCGCATTAGTGTCTGCAAACATACCGCTTTCAAAATTAGCAAATGTAAATTTTAGTTCGTTTCTAAAAAAATATTGCAAGCTTAATGTTCCAAGTGATCGGTCTCTAAGAAGAAATAATGTGAACGGGCTATACTCGTCGGTGTTAATTAATATTAAGGAAGAAATTGCAGATTGCCTCTATTTTTACATATCTGTAGACGAAACCACTGATTCCTCAGGAAAGTATATTGCTCATTTATTGATTGGTGTTCTTAAAGAAGATACCTTACCAAAATCTCATCTTATTTCATGCCAGCAACTTGAGAAAACAAATGCTTTAAGAATTTCGCGTTTTATACAAGAAACATTAGCAACTTTTTTTCTTCCGACAACTATTCCTTCTAATAAATTACTGCTTATTTTATCGGATGCTGCTCCTTATATGGTGAAAGCAGGACAAAATTTAAAAATATTTTTCCCAGATTTAATACATGTTACTTGTGTAGCGCATGGATTAAACAGAGTTGCAGAGGAAATACGAAAAAAGTTTCCTCTTGTAAATACCATGATATCCAGTGTCAAAAAAGTATTTCTTAAATCTCCTATAAGAATTCAACTTTATAAAGAAATGCTACCTAACATTCCTCTTCCACCACAACCTATTTTAACGCGACGTTAGAGGTAATATTGGAAAAGATATTTTAAAAAAATTTGAAGCTACTATGGAAAAAAATAAAGGTTACCATATTCTTTCTGAAGTAGTCAGTGTTCTAGCTGGAAATATTTCGGAAACAATTAATTTAGAACCAAATGTTTTGGTTAGTTTGAAAAATGCTCCCGTTACATCAGTTGATGTTGAACGAAGTTTTTCCATATATAAATATATGTACTCAGACAGGAGCCACAAGTTTTTGTTAGAAAATTTTGAACACCACTTGGTCATTTATTGTTACCATAATTCTAAATAAGTTTATTCATACTTAAAAATGATGTAGTTACTTAAAATAAATGTAAATCTTAATGAATAGTAAGAAATATTTAGTTATGTACACTTTTTTTTTAAATAAAATTGTTACTATTTTACGATTTTTTTATTTATTTGTATGCATATTTTGTAAAATATTTGCATATTTTCGGGTAAACACGTGCATATTTATGCGCATATTTTCTACATTTTTATTTGCATATTTGCCGAAGTCTAGTTATAACACATTCAGCTGACTACCTTTTAATAGTAAACTAAAGATGCTATTTCTAAAAAAAATGAATAAACAAAATAAAAGCAATCTCTTCTCTACTATATAGGAGAGATGACTCACCAAAGGTGATATGGCGTGCTTATATTTATTAATAAAACAACAATATTTTAGGAGAATATTCTACATATTATTTTTTGGTTTTACATATTGTTCTTTCACACACATCAGAAAAGTTTAAGTATACTAAGTGACATAGAAATCCGAACACCCAGTTTAAATAATTTTATTTCAATTTTGGTGTAATTAATTAATCTTACTAAAAAAACGAGTGATAAAGTTTTTAGCCTTATCAGTTGGAGATTCCGGTTCTTATACTTTTTGTTTTTAAATTCACTAACAATCTAAAAAGAATATGTCAGCCACAGTAAAGATCCAAATTTGTCGGATTGTGGATCTTGACATTCTTTACGATTGGTTACGATGCTTAGAGTACGGAGACCTGTACGATTTCGTCAACTTAGTGAGTTTGATAGGGGCCGTATAATGAGACTTCGGGAAGCTGGACTTTCTTTTCGGGAAGTTGCAGTTAGAGTGCAAAGAAGTGTAGACTCCGTGGTTAGGTGTTGTCAGGCATGGCTTCAAGAAGGCCGTACGCAAAGAGCAAGGGGCACTGGATGCCGCCGTAGAACAACAGACCGTGAAGATAGCGGCCTAAGATTATTGGCTTTAAGAGACCGTTTCTCCACTACCAGTTCCATTGCAAATGAATGGTTTGCAGAACACGGAAGATCTATTGCCATGCGAAGTGTTTACCGACGAATGAGAAGTTTTGGCCTGTTTTCATACCGACCAAACTGGGTCCTCCCTTTAACTCCAGAACACCGCCGTAATCGCCTTCAGTGGTGCAGAGAACGGTCACTCTAAGATCAGAAATGGAACAGTATTGTCTTTAATGACGAGTCTCGATTTTGTTTAGGCATGCACGATGGTCGAGCGAGGGTTAGAAGGCGACGTGGTGAAAGGAGGAATTCACAGTTTTTTGTTGAAAGACATGTTCATCACACTGTTGGAGTTATGGTTTGGGGTGCTATAGCTTATGGTTTCAGGTCACCTTTAATCTTCATCAGAGGTAACATGAACACGCAGCGTTATATCCAAGAAGTTCTAGAACCCCACCTTTTACCCTATCTTGACACCCTGGCAAATCCAACTTTCCAACAAGATAATGCCCGACCACATGTTGCAAGAGTCACAATAGACTTCTTTCAACATAATGATGTCACATTGTTAGCATGCCCACCAAGATCTCCCGACTTATCCCCAATTGAGCACGTATGGGATATGATGGGTAGAAGTTTGCTCAATTTGCAACGTCCTCCTCAGACTCTACAAGCACCTCGAGAGAAGTTGGTGGTTGCCTTTAATGAGATACCACAAGAGGACATTGTCCACCTGATCAGAAGCGTTGAAGAATGCGTAACACATCGGGGTGCATTTACTAATTATTAAAGGTAAAAGGGCTTTAAAGCAATGCAATAATTTTGAAATTTTAATCATTTACTTATTATGCTTCATTGAGTACTTATACAAAATTTTATTAAAATAAAATCATTTAAACTGGGTGTTCGGATTTCTATGTCACTTAGTATATCTTGTACAACCCTTATGCATCCAACGGATACAATTGACGCACTGAATCCAGTCTTTGCGCTTAGTGGTCTTTTCATAATGTTTGCCGCAGTTTAAATATGTTGCTTTTTCTTCATCGCCGCTAGAAGAATCGTAAATAATAAATTCATCCCCATGCTCTTCGTCAGAGGAAGAACCTTTATATTTCGTATTGTTTTTAGCGCGTGGTTTCTTAATTTTTCCTTTCGACACTGTAATAGTTTTCTTCTTCTTACGATGAGTTTCAAATATTTTTCTTATCAATATAAGCCTAATCGGTTAATATAGTTGCACCTTGCTGACTTCTCTTTCTGACAGAACCAACGCCAGAAGGAACACTTTGGTTTGTTTATGTCAACTGAAGGATTGGAAATGTGCTCCGGAACTCTTTCGGAATTTGCTTGTGAATTGTTATTAGTATTGCTCGTACCCAAATAAGCGTATTCTGGAATTACGGGTGGATTAAATGGGACAATACCAGTAGCTTTTGAAATAATGATATAACATAATGATATAATGATAAAACAGCATTTTGAAATGCTGCTGATTTTTCCCAAGCTGTTGCGAAGAGTCGACCAAATTGAAGTCTGACAAATATTAGAAAGCTTTAAGCGATTGTAAAAACTTAGTGGTGTGGCTTAGAAGGCAAAACAGATTAACATCATTTTCAGATTTCCTATCGGTTTTCTTGGGACAAATTGTTCTTAAGCCCTCGCAGAAAAAGTTCCTTGGTAACGTACGCTCATTTTTCACCCATAAATACTCTTGCACCAGGTGGCCTTACCTTCTTCAAATCCCGCTTTTTGTTTTTACCCTTAAAAATGAACACCGGTGATACAAAGGACCCCTCAGCATTGCAGCATGCGATTACTGAAATTGTTTTTCCTTTTTCAGCCGATGTTACTAAAGCAACATTTTTTGAACCCTTAATTGCCATAACATATTCCGGCATGTTAAACAGCTGTAACCCGGTCTCGTCCATATT
This sequence comes from Diabrotica undecimpunctata, assembly GCF_040954645.1. Classification (NCBI taxonomy): domain Eukaryota; kingdom Metazoa; phylum Arthropoda; class Insecta; order Coleoptera; family Chrysomelidae; genus Diabrotica; species Diabrotica undecimpunctata. The sequence continues at coordinate 40,659,437 of NC_092811.1, read as the reverse complement.
GTATATTGAACCAGGTTTATTCATTAAGGAATGTTCATTCAGGATATTTTCAAGTAGAGTAAAATAAGTAGAAATATCAGTTTTGTTCATTCCTACAGCTCTGACAGCTGATACACCTTCAGATTTTCTTACTGACAATTGCTTATTTCTTCGTAGAAATGATTCCAATGGTAACCTGCTTTTTGGCTATCCTTATTAAATTTGTGCTTTGCTTTAACTTTTTCAGCTAATTCAAATGCCATTGATCTTATCATTGTCCGAGTAGGAGCAAAACCATGTTGCTGTTACTTTGTGATACGATTTACCAATTTATTATCATAATTGTCTATCACAAGAGTAGAAGTCGGACCAAGTTCAGGCTTTCGGAAGTCCCTGGTTTTTCGACGGCGGCGCAATGTCGCCCCTGGTATTTAAAAATGTCTACTGGCTTTGTTTACATTTATTTCTTCATTTTTAATTATTGTAATTGCTTGCACAAACTGCTTCTTCGACCACTAATATGTAATAGATATATAACATTATCTTACCTGAACTTGTATTCGACTATCGTAGATTAAAAATTTTCAATGATTCACAAAAATATCTTTGCTTATTTTACACAACTTAAACACGTGTTTAGAACGGCGCCGTAGACAAGTAACACTAATTTCTATACAGGCTTTCGTACAAGGCTGTCAGAATCTTAGCAATGTGAGTGGGGATGGGGATAGTAATACCGAGTCATCTCACCTGATACGCCATCTCTCCTAGAACTACCCTATCTATAGGCTAAGGAAAGTAAAGCTACAAATTTCAAAGCATTTGAAGCAAACTAATACCATTGCTTTTCTTTTTAAATATGATTTTACAAGACATAATATAAAACAAATACTAACAAGATACTAACAAATCTTAACAAACGAAAAATTGTCTGTTCACAGGTCTCCATTTAGTCATTGAAATACCACTTGATGCACTGAAAGAAGGGTTTGGTTTGAACTCTATTACTAAGACTATCTATCGACGCATGCTTTAAAACTCACACAACTGACACTTCTAACCAGTGGCGTTCCGCGCTTGCTGTCTTTTACTTTATCCTTGGTACCTCGCGTTTTTAAGACCTAGTAACCCTAATTTGCGACCACTTTTTTTGAGGGAATTACATCACGACATTTACGTCATGGGCAGCGTATTTTATTTAAAAAATAATTGAACGGAACAAAATTTTTGTTTAAAAATTAATTACCAGCTTTGCATATGACTCATAAATTTTTAATGAGGTTAGGGTCTGGCGAATTGCTGGGTCAATCTAAAACAGAAATCTTCGTTTTTTTTGAAAAATGCCATCATTTGCTTTGAATTGTGACAGGGAGTAGAGACCTGTTAAAGAATCGTTCCTCCTTTGTAGCATTTCTAAATTCTCTGGTATATATTGAAATCCCATCTTATATGTATTAAAAAACCGAAGAATAATTTCCATGTATTTTTGTTTCCTATCCTACAAGTTAAGTTTTTTCAATCCTCTTTGCGTTGATATTGATTACTTCCCGAGGTCCTCGATTATAAACCATTTTAGAGTTAGTTTATTATTTCACAGATGGTTATTTCCTCGGTATTCTTTGATTGTTAAACCGCTCGATACTGCATTTTAAATTAATATTCCCGTTAAGTGTTTTGTTTATACCAAGTTAAGCGAAGGATTTTTAAGCAATTGCTCACTCTCGCTGAGGCGTTGTCTAAGACAACTGCTTCCAGCGTTTAGTCCAAACTCTACTTCGAATTTTTATTTTTTTCTCGTTCTTCGCCCCTTTTCATGGAAATCTAGTGTGTAGTGGCAGTTAATTGTAAAGTTCAATATGTAGTTGCGGTCTAATTCTACCTGTTCATGTTGTTTAAGAAGACCAGTCTGAAGTCCTAAGAAGCAGTCTCAGAGCATCTTTTACAGTTTGGAGCTGGATTTGACCGTGTGGCAGAAGCAGACCGTGTGGTCTGGGCAGGTAAGCCCAGAAATCTTTTAAAGTGCAATTTAGTGAAATCAAGGTAACTTTTTTTGTGTTTAAATTTCAAAGTAAAAATAGACGTTTTTTAATAATAATAATTGCTTTCATTAAAATTTAAGAATTTGTAATAATTAAAATTATATGTATTAGGGCATGGCCATAGCTGTCATAGTTATTCTCAGTTTTAAATTTAATGTTGACATATGACAGCTCGTTTTATTATTTTTGACATTAATTTGTTTTGTTTTTTAAAAGAACGTTAACCTCTCTATGAATAGTTTCATTTTAAAGATATTTCTTTATAACAATTTTTCTAGCAATTCCACTTGTAAACAGAGTTTGTAAACGGATAATGACATGTAAGTTTTCTTTGTTATTTTTGATATAAATCTTTGTACCTATTAATCTAGTCTTCTTCTTTAGGTACCATCTCCGCTACGGAGGTTGGCAATCATCATAGCTATTTTAATTTTTGAGGCAGTAGCTCTAAAAAGTGGTTTTGAGCTGCATCCAAACTATTCTCTCAGGTTCTTGAGCCATGAAATTCGTCTTCTTCCGATGCTTCTTCTGCCATCTATCTTTCCGTGCATTATGAGTCGCAGGATGCGATACTTCTCGCCCCGCATCACATGTCCGAGATACTGTAGCTTTCTTTCTTTAATTGTAAGTTCAACTTCCTTTTCTTTACCTATTCTTCTCAGTGCTTTATTGTTCGTAACTCTATCTACCCAGGAAACCTTCATAATTCTTCTATAGGTCCACATTTCAAAGGCGTTAAGTCGTCTCATTGTATCTAGATTTAATGTCCATGATACCACTCCATAGTATAGTACACTGTAAGTATACGTAACGTTTATCTAGTAACATTAATCTAGTAATTTGTGCTAATTATTTTTCTAACTGTTTGTGGTGAGACTACAATAAATGTTTGATTTATTTCTCTGAACCATTTTTTTTATTTATTTAAAAAAAGTTTTAACCCCTTTTTTGAGTTTTATTTAAAAAGATATATTTTGCATTTCTAATAATTATTTCACTTTCATTTCTAATAGTCATTTTAATTTGTCGTCTGGAAGCGGCGTCCTTATTTTAAATAGATATAGGTCCTTCCTGTTGTTTTATTTGTCCATTTGTTTCAAGAGATTCATGTAAGTACCCCTCTGTTTCATTTTTTTAGTTGCCCCAATCTAATCCCCTTGCTATTCACTTATCCATGACCCAGTTTCTCCAAATAAACCCTGAGTACCGTTCGTATAAGTTTCGTTTATTTGGCTTGCCTTATCTCCACCCCCAGTAACTTCTGTCCTAATTTTCAACCCCTTATAGCAGATCCTATGTGGTAGACAAAATATTTCGTTACACCTTGGGGTTGACATTTTTGGAGTTCTGTGTCCAAACGCTGTTCCAATATGGAATTGTATTTTTGGCTGTTCATCATGCTTTTAATTTTTACCAACGATCTAACCCTGATATATGAAAAACATACCCAAAACATGTTTTTGACTGCATGTTTTACGATTTGATCAATATGAGATTGTGTAAGGTTTTCGTTGTCAAACTTCCCCACGAATTTTGACCTCTGTCCTTGAAAAACTATAAAGTGAGTTTCATCTGTAAATAGGACTTTTCTCCAGTCATCTACAGTCCAATTGGAGTATTTTTGGGCACAATATAGCCTTTGTTTCTTCTTCTGTTCAGTTATAAGCTGCTTTTTCTGTGAACCACAAGTCTTTTCCGAACAGTTGGGTCATGAATCACTACACCTAATGTTGCTAGATCTTGTTGAATCCCTTGGCTTGTTTTTCTTGGGTCTAATTTGCTTTTTGGAAGTAAAAATTTTTCATCTGCTGGTGTTGATTTTCACTTTCTTCCGCATTTTTCTAACCTTTTGATATCCATTGATCCCGTTACTCGTTTATGCTTTAAAATCTTGCTTACTACCCCCTGACTTACTCCACACGTTCTTGCGATTTCGCTTTGTGACATAGCAGTGTGTTCACTTAACGTAATAATCTTTTCTCGTTTTCTAGGCGTAATATTTATGATGGAATTAAACGAAATAAACTCACTACCTAAACAACATAAATAGAGTAAGAAATACCCTAAAATACCCTCAAATAAAAAGTAGGGTTAGGTTTTCAATGCTTGGTCAGTTGTAAATGTGTGGACAGTGTTGCCAACTGTGAATATTGAAAAATGTCACAATGATCCCTTTAATTCGCATAATACTATTAATTGTATTATTAATTGAATTAAAAATATTTGCAGATACTTTTTGAGTGTCAACCTGTTCTCAATGTATCCTCCTAATTTTAAATGTATGTAAAAATATTAGTTTGATTTACTACTATAAAATTCGTAAGACGCGTAACACTCACATAAAACAGTATGTACCTCGTAAGACGATGACTCGCACGCCGTTCAAAGGCAACAAATAAAAGCAATTTGTTGCCTCCAGACCGAAACATTGTATTTACAGCAAAACAAACAATCAATTGTGCAACAAACAAACGTAAATCACGAGCTTAAATGACGATTAACTAAGTTTGAACGGAAGAGCTTATGACATACGTACATTGGATTTTAGAGTTAGAACATAATTATAAACATATTTGGTGAAATACATGCTATTTAGTCGCTTTTTATAAATTATTACATTTAAAGAGTAAAAAAGATAATATAATTTTTATATTTCATAAATATTTAATGAGATAAACTGTTGATCGTAGCCATATTCAAGTTATAGTGATGGTAATTGATAAGTTGAGTGTAATTTCCATGTATCTTCTTATCTAATGTAAGACAAGTTTCTTATTGTTTTAATATTTTATCCATCTTATCATTTCGACCTACTGCAAGGCAGGTCCAACCTGAGTAAGTACATATAGATATTGAAAAATAATGAAATTACAAAATAATTCTTTTATTATTACTGACACCAACTCTAAAAATCAACAACATAGTTACTTGAGAGCTCTTAGCCAACAGAAATTCCCATCTAGAAATCAAGATATATTTTTCAACTGTTTTAATGGAATAAAACGAGAGCAACATCTTGATGCATCGAAACGAAAATCAATTTAAAAAATATACTTTTCTCGTTTAACAATAGAATATGTGTTTACCTATTCAGTGTGGCAAAGGCCGATGAATTCATTAACACTGAAAATGGAATAATTACACAGCATGGATCTAACAAAGACTAGTAATTAACTTAGAGTTTTCTCTATGGTTAAACAATTTTACAGTAAAATTGACAAGTACCAGAATCCCCAACATATTTATACTGGTATATCACCAGATCAGAAAAAGAAATGCGATGTGACTTCATACACAACAACTATACTGCTTCATACAAAATCTCAAATTTTAGTATAGTATATACAGAAGAACTATTAGCAGTCTATAAAGCATTAAAATATGCCCTTAACGCTAACTTAGACAGTTGCTTAACAATCACAGATTACCTAAATTCTATGAGTAGCTTAGTTACCATTCGCCAAGCTCTTCTATTGTTGCGATTGAAAAAAGAGTAACCAACAAACAATGAGACGTGGGTATCCAGAAGTGAACTGTGTCTATTCATCAGTTCCAGGTTTTCTTAAATATAAAATACTAATAATAAAAAATAAAATAAAAAAAAGAATGTACCTACTTAGTTTAACTTAGATCTATGTATGTAAAAATCGACGTAGGTAAAAATCTATGTATGTCAAGATCAGTTTATATTAAGTATCCAAAAATGTAAGAAAAATTGTAATACCCAGTGGCGCTAATATTCACATAAAATGATGCTCCTTAAATCATCATCACCAATGGCGCTACAACTGTTCGTGAGTCTTTGCCGCGTTTACTATTGCCTTCCATGTTTGTCGGTCCTGTGCCAGTAATTCCCATTCTCGCACTCCCATTTTCTCTAGATCTTCTTTGACTGCATCTTTCCACCTTTTTCTAGGCCGCCCTACAGACCTTCTTCCCTCTGGCCTTTCCCAGAACACATTGTTCATCAGGCGATTGTCGTTACTGCGTTCCACATGCCCTGCCCATCTGAGTCTATTGGCCTTTATATATCTGACTAGATTTTCTTTTCCGAATAAAGGCTCTAGCTCGTTTTTGTATCTGCCCCTCCATTCGTTCGTCACGCTGCAAGGGCCATATATTATTCGAAGAATTTTACGTTCCCACACCAGCAATTTATTTATTTCTCTTTTTGTTAGCGTCCATGTTTCGCTTCCATACGCGACTGCTGGTCGTATTATGGTCTTATATATCCGGATTTTTGTACCTCGTGAAAGAAGTTTTGACTTCATTAGATGTTGCATTGCAGATCGAAAGATCTATTTCCTGCCATTATTCTCGTTTTAACTTCTTTAGATGTAAATAAAAAAAAACAATTTATTTGAAAACAAATTATATTAAGAATTAAACAAGCAAGAAAAAATAAGCACAATCAAAGATAAATCCAAGACTTGGGTCATATGTTGGGAGGTCAAAGATACGATTCCGATTATTCCGAAGCATATTAGAGGATAAAGTACACGCTTAAGCAAATGTGGAACAAGAATATGACATTAAAACAATTAATATTACCAACATGATATCCAGAAAGACAGACAAAAAAACTGCCCATGTTAGTTATAAGAGTCGAAAAGGAAAATGTGCTTAAGGCGAAAAAAATCACCAACCTTATGTACATAAAAATATACATAGAGGACAAAGTCAAGGGCCAACCCAGTGTTTTAACTTCTAGGGCTTTTACCATGCTCAAAACGCATGCTTTAAAGAGGCAAGATGTGTCAAGTGCGGAAAAGACGATCTCACAGTTCTGCAAAATTTCAGCAGAACAAAAGGCAAAATGTGCCAACTGTCAGAGACAACACCCCGCTAATTATAGAGGATGACCAAAAGTACCCACATGGGAAAGACCCAGAATACAAGCACCTATTAATACCCGGAAGCGACAACAAATGAGGGCAAACGGGCAGTCATACGCACAAGTCCCAAAAGCACCCGAAATACCATCTTGATCTCGAAAGAGCAACAAAATGGACTAACCCACATGGTGAAAGACCTGGTCCCAAAATAGTGCAAGAAGCGATACAAGACACTGCTAACACTGAACTAAGGTACGAGAAAAAGGGATACCTAAAGATTGACTCCTGAAATCCAGGCGGCATAAAAAATAACGAAAACGTACTAGACGAATTAATTAATAGACACGAAATGGACGTTGTAGCAATACAGGAAACCAAACTCACTAATAACATAAACATAAAGTTTTCTGGCTACGACATCTACAGGAACGGCAATAGAGCAAGGTCAGGAGGCACTGCTTTCCTAGTGTGAAGAGCAATACCGCATAATAGAATACTCACACCATAGAACCAACTACAATCAGAGAACAAATGGGGCAACAAGAAATTAGGATCACCTCTGCATACGTAGGTATGGCCACTAACTTCAATTAGTGAGTATGATCTAAATGCGTTTTTGAATATAGAAAAGCCGTCCTTATTAATAGGAGACCTAAACGCAAGATCCCCAAACTGGAATGATAGGGCTACGAATAGAAATAAAAGACTACTAAACAACTATCTAATAAACAACGACGTTGCCATGGTAATAGGGCCCATCGAGCCAACGCATTTCCAAGGAGATGCTCAACCCACCCATCTAGACATAATAGTAGCTAAAAACCTAGGACTACAGACAGATATCTGAACATTACACCAAGAATCAGCAGGCCTCAACCCCATATTATTAGAAATAGAAACATGGGAAGAAAACAGCACACCAACGATAAAAATAAACAAAATAAAATGGTCAAACTACAAAAGACTTATGAGAATCAACAACATCCCAGTAATCAACAATCTACAAGAAATAGAAGAAAACGTCCCAGAGTTCGAAACTATTATCAACGAATCTGTAAGAAATAGCATCACTGAAGAAGAGTTGGAAATACACGTGGGAATATTTAGAAATATAAACCAGGAAACAAAAGACATGATTAGGGAAAAAACAAAGCCAAAAAGAGAGCCAAAAGAACAAGAAACCAGAAAGACAAAAACAGAGCAAACCGTCTAAACATAGAAGTAAAAACGGCATTGGCAAAACACAGAAGCCGAATGTAGGACAACTACGTACAAGACATGGATGAACAGGGGCCAAATATGCAAAATATTTGAAAACTTCAAAGAACATTTAGGAACGAAAAAAACCGATTCTCCATTACATGAAGAAAATGGCATTGTCTACATCATTGAAGAAAAAGCCGAGGTGATGAGAAGGACTCGAGAGAGAGTGTACACTAAATTATTACCAAGACAAAGACGTAGACTTCATCCAAAAAGTCGAAAAACACTAAGAAATGCCTAAAGTAGCGGAAGACATAATCACACCCACATATCCACAAGAAATAAACAAACTAATAAAAAATAGTTCACCGAAAAAAGCATCTGGTTAAACAAAGCTCTAAAATATCTGCCAGCGAAAGCAATTGTATTTTTAGCTAACACCAACAAATTCGATACTCAGATACAGGCTCTTTCCAAACCGATTCAAGAAGGCCCACGTTATTATGATTCCAAAGCCAGGAAAAAACCATACGTTTCCGCAAAACTACAGACCAATAAGCTTACTTCTAGCAGTCAGCAAGATTGTAAAAAAGGTCATACTTTAATTAAAAACAGACAAATTAGGAATAGTCCCAGAAGCTCAGTATGGATTCCGAGTAGAACACTCCAGCGAACTACAAGAAAGACTAACAAAGTATATAACAGCTGGATTCAACGACACCAGTATACAGGAGCAGCCTTCCTTGACGTTAGCAAAGCCTTCGACAAAGTCTAACATAAAGAACTGACATACAAAATGAGAAGCTATGGATACAGCGGAGCCATGATAGGAATAATCTCATCGTTCTTGGACTGCCGGAGGTTTAGGGTTCGGATGAGATAAGTTATGTCTAAGCACGGAGTTCCGGAGGTAGAAGCGTTACAGGGAGCGGACCAGCTCTACTATATACAATATACACTGCCGATGTTCCAAGAACATCAGGAACACTTCTTAGTGTGTATGCAGATGACACAGCAATTACGGCTAAACACAGAAATAATAATGTAGCTGTAAACAACTTACAGACAGCATTGGGTAACATAGAAGAATGGAGTATCAAATGAAAAATAGCTATCAACTTAGAAAAAAAGCAGCCTGAAAAAATGTCTGTTTCGTCCCCCGTTTTTTTTTAAGTGTTTTCTGTGTGTTTCTGTGTGTGTAAAAGTGTCTTAATTTAATTTTAACATAAAAATTTTTTGGACTTTACAAAAATTTGCCAGATATTGCAACAACTTTATCAAAGAAATTTGATAACTACAAGCTTATATAATTGCACACCCACACAATTTGTACATCCATTCTTATTCATTGTCTTACAACTGTCACCTTCCAAAACAAAACATAAAATCTCAATAAATAACACACATTTCATAAATATATCTCCAGAATAAATATAAATAACTTTAAAGAACTTAATGGTATAGAACATTACTTTCATCAAACAAACAATACATTTCACCTATCTCTACTTCATTGGATAAAATCTGTCTCCTCAAGAACTTCCCCGTTTACTGTTAAACAATTACAATAGTTGACCTGAGTTCTCCAATCAACAATACAAGATAGTTTGAACCATGTTCTTTCAACCATCAATTAATAGAGTACCGGCATCATTTTAACTTTGTATCGTGACCTGAAGATGCTTTGCATATTATAGAAAGCGAAACCGGTCGTCCGATTAGTTAAATTAAATTGATTGTGAGTAAGTCTAACTTATTATTTCTTTTACCTTTTGAAATGGACTCACACAAGCAACACATTCATAATATACATAACACTTTATTATGCGGTCTCGTAGGGATAAATCAAGATTACGGGTAATGAGTAACTGTCGCATCTTTAAGAAGGTGTTTCTTGCCTGTTCTATTCTACATTTAACCTCTTGTTCTTGATCTAAGGTTTCATGTATCCAACAGCCTAGACACTTAAACTTTTTCACTTGTTCAACTAGATTGTTGTTAGTAGTATGTATGTTTATAACTGGTGTGTGTTTTTTTGAAATTACCATTGTTTTGGTTTTTTTACATTCACTTTAAGGCCGTATAGTTCTCCTTCTCGCACTACTTTGGTTAACAGAATTTGTAGTTCTTTTTGACCATTGACTTTTATTCCTTCTTGTGCTTCATCTAGAGCGTGTGCAAAGATGTCCTCTGAGTACAAGTTAAATAATAATAGTGATACTATACAACCTTGTCTAACTCCTCTTTGGATGTTTATGGTTTCAGTATCACCCATTTCAGTTCTGACAGAGGCGTTTTTGTTCCAGTAGAGTTCACGTATTGTATTAATGTCGTTTGGATTCAGGTTCTTTTTTGCAAGCATTCTATTAGCTGATTGTGTTTGACTTTGTCAAAAGCCTTTTCATAATCTATAAAGCACAAGTAGACATCTTTTTGTTGATCCCGACACTTTTGCATGAGAACAATGAGACTGAACAAAGCTTCTCGAGTTTCCATACCGTTTCGAAAGCCAAATTGTTCCGGACCCATATCTTCTTCGCATTTTTTGTAAATTCTGTTATGGATAATTTTTAGAAATAGCTTCAGAATATGGGGCATGGGACTTATTAATCGAAAGTCGTTACATTTTTTTGCGTAGTTTGATTTGGGTATGGGCACAAAGGTAGACGTTAACCAATCTTGTGGAATTGTACTTCTTCTTCTTCATGTGCCTTGTCCGTTCCGAACGTTGGCAATCAACATGGCTATTCTGACTTTGTTTGCGGCAGATCTGAATAGTTCAGCAGATGACAATCCGAACCATTGCCGCAAGTTTTGGAGCCACGAGTGTCTTCTCCTCCCTGGACCTCTTCTGCTGTCTATTTTCCCTTGGAATTGTACTAGTCTTGTATATACTGTTGAAGAGTCTTGATAATAGTTCTAAATTGTCTTCTTCCAAAAGTTGTATAATTTCACTATGAACGTAGTCAGGTCCAGAGGCTTTTCCGGTTTTCATATTTTTTAAGGCGTATTTTATTTCTGATGTTAAGACGGGCAAGTCGTTATTTTCGATGTTTGTTTGTCTATCAATATTTATTGTTCTATCGTCTGAGAATAGATTTTGTATGTATGTTCGCCATTCAACGCTTATTTCTTCTATTGTGGTCAGGACTCTATCATCCGTGCTTTTTATTGTGCCACACTGCCTAGCGTTTCTGATCCCAAACATTTCTTTAATTTTCTTATGGAGAAGTCTATCATCATGTTTATTCTGTAGGTCTTCTATCTCTTCGCAAGTTTCTACAAGCCACTATACTTTTGCTTCCACTATCTTTTTTCTTATTAGTCTTTGTATTTCTTTATATTTATTCTAGTCTTTGTTCTTGTGTTATCGTTTCACATTCATCATTTCTAATATTTCATTAGTTATCCATGGTTTCTTGCCTCTTTGATTCGTGTATTTAAGGTGGTCTTTAGCTTTTGGAAGTACAGTCTTGAGTTCTTTCCATATTGGGTTTAAGTCGTCGGCTTCTTCTGGTACATCATTTTCCTTTTGTCTGTTTTTAAGTTCTCGACATTCGTGGGTAAGTTCTTGTGATATCTTTTGTCTCTTTTCTATATCCTTGAGTAAGCTCATGTCTGATTTCTGTTCTCACTTCTTTCTTTTTATGCTTTTCAGCGTGTTTTTGAATTTGGCGACGAGCAAGGTGTGGTCGGAAGGGGCATCTGCACCGGGGTAAGTTTTTGCGCTTTGTATGCTATTTCGGTATCTCTGGTTGATCATGATATAATCTATTTGGTTTCTGACGCAATTTTTATCATTGCCTTGTGGCGATTTCCATGTATATAGTCTGCGCGCAGGTAATTTGAACCATGTATTCATAATAGTAATATTCTGTTCTTGACAAAATTAAAACAGCCTATCACCTCTTTCATTTCGCTGACCTAATCCATGTTCTCCAATGATATTCTCAGATCTACCTTTTCCCACTTTTGCATTGAGGTCTCCCATTATTATCGATATTTCATGCTTTTTTGTAAGCTGCATTAGTCCTTGTAGGTCTCCGTAGAACTCTTCAATTTCAGTGTCGGGTTTATCAGTTATTGGAGCATATACTTGTATGATATTAATATTCATTGGACTTCCATGTAATTGTAGAAGTAGCATACGATCCGAGTGGTAGACCACGTTTTTAATGCATTTTTCTATATCTTTGTTTACGATGATACCAACTCCATTCCAATGCTGTATTTGATTGTTACCTGAGTAGTATATTTTCTTGTTGTCAATTTTCATCGTTCCTGAATTAGGCCACCTCATTTCACTAATGCCAAGGATACTAATGCCAAATCTATTCATTTCTTGGATGGTGTTATGGATTTTGCCGGCTTCAAACATACTGTTGACAATCGAGGTTCCAATTTGTATGATTTGTTTATTTTTAAATCTTTCCACTTTCGGGTGGGTCCTAGCCTTCTTCGTGGGGATTCTTAGCACCCCCTGACCATCTAAGGTCTGCCACGGACTGGGGGCCAATTTTGTGGTTGTGTTTTGCATGGTCATTAGTTTAGGGAAATCTGACGATCTTTAATGTAGTGGTTTCCTGTTGCCTTCTACATCCTTATGCCGTTGACCATATATAGGTTCATCCGCCTTTGAGGTCAATTTCTCAACCCCGGGACAAAAAAGTGCACCTAACTCATCCGTCCGAAGCCGTTGGTCAGTTAGTGGGTTATTGCTTATACCGGCAATCACTCTGTGAATGATAATGTAGTAGAAAGAAGTATAATGACCCGTCTGCCCTCGTAACCTAATAACCATTTGGGGTCGGAAGAACAAGAGTTAGCCAAGAGACTAAACACTAGTGTTGTTAAAAACCATAAACAGTCATCGCACGAAAATGTCGAAAATAATAAAAGAGAATAATAATTTATCGCGTATATAATTTTATAAATTGAAACTCGGGACTCAAGATGGAACAATATTAATACAATAAAACTATTTTCCATAAAAACAACCTAAATGTACTCAAGACGCTGATTTTGAAGTGCTCTAATAAATCTTTCTACTTAATTTTATCTTTAGAGGTAGTAAAAGACTAAACTTGAAAAATATTTAAAAAGTGTTTTCTTAAAACTTTAAAGTGATCATGCAAATTGAAAGTTATGAAGATTCTGCTTATATCTCCTCTTTGTATTTTTTATTATTAATTAATTTAGTAAAATTAATATTCTGAAACAGGGAAAGTTCTTAATCTACCTTCACTTCAAGTAGGTATATAAACTTTGAAAAACTAATTTTCCTTGTTAAGTACTTTTTGGTGTTACATTGCATCTTGAAAAGTTTGCCGCAGAATCGGGCAATGTCATAAATTTTAAGCAGATCTAAAAGGTAGGTATGCAGCACTGAATTTGCGATAGTTCTCTTAAATCCTGGAAAAGATCATTCTTGGAAAATAATTAAAAGATATATAATAACAGATTCGAAATTGTGTACTAAACGGTAAAAATGCTTTAATAATAAAAACATTTTCAAACAAATTAATGCATTACCAAAAATACCCAAAAGTTTTTTAACAATTAAAAGAGTATATTTTTATTAAAACTTTTTCTCCTACTTAAATGATATTTCTTTAAATAACAAATCGCTGTTCTTGTCTAGCATTTTCTTTTAAAAAGTGTCTAAAACGATCTGATAAATATTGGCACTTGTATCTACAACAAACAAAGATACAAATCAAGTGAGTTATTTATGAAAATCAAAGAAATTAATCCAGCGTTCAAACCACGGACACTTGCCACTTAAATATGGAAGAGCTGGCATAAGGCTGGAAGAGGACAGATATTAATAGGGAAGATACGCCCTACTGTACACATTGGCGACTTCAACAGCCCTCCCAAATTGTGGAAGTATAAGACTTATGATGAAAATGGGAAGGTACTGATAGAATGGTTCGAAGAGCAAAACACTTACTCGTATCTAGTTTTTTTATGCCAAACACAGAAGAACATTTAAATAAGCTGCACGCAGAAAAACGTTTCACCCAAATCCATGATTTGTATCAAAAGATACTAATGCTAGATCACTAACAACTACTAGAAGTGTCCTTGAAGACTTTCCACATACACTACATCTCGTCCTGTGCTTATCACCATTGGCATATCAATCCCAATTATTAGATTACATCAATATAGGTCAAATCTTAGAGAAGCCTAGAAATCCTAGAAGAAGTTCTCTGAAAAACTAGACCAAACCTTAGGCTGGATCCCATCAACCAGCAAGGATTACGGGAGAATTGTGGGTGCAGTAAAAAGCGTTGCAAATGATACCGTCTCCAGAATATATCACACAGAATATGTACCCGAATGAACATGTGAAGACTTATACGCACAGTTTCTCGAAAGTGGTTATCGAGAAATAGTAGACGAGCTCTTACACAATATCCATACAACTAGAAAAATGGATAGAGACTGTTGAAAACCTTGACTTTAAAAAATCAACCCAGCAGAGTTGGTACCTGTTGCGAACAATTGAAGCAGCTAATCAACTGGAATCCAAAGAAAATAAAATATCTGCCAACAAGATTGTTTTCCATGTAGTAGTCTTCAGAGCTCCACGAGATCAAATACATACTAGCAAGATGAAAAGAGACTTAGGGACAATAAAACAAATGAACAAAATGGATTCAGAATATTCAGCAAGAATTTTTAATTGTAAAATTATACATGCGCTGAAAGAAATAAAATTAGGTAAAGCACATTGGTTTAATTTCATTAATCCTAGTTTACGGAACTATACGGAACGGAGATATACGAAACTAATAGCCAATATATATAAGGAAGCCAAAACAACAATTACAGTATATGAAGTAACAAAATTAATACAAATAAATAGAGGCGTGAGACAGGGTGACACAATATCACCGAAACTTTTTAATCAGGATCTGGAAGATATTTTTAAAAGATTAGAATGGGAAGAAAAAGGTATAAAAATTTGTGGACAACGCTTGAACCATCTAAGGTACGCTGATGGCATCGCATTGATAACCGATAAAAAAGAAGAATTATTTGAAATGATTAAAGCAGCAAGACCAATATCATAACAATGAAGACATACAGATGAAGACATCACAATTAGGATCGGACAAGATGAAATAGAAAAAGTTCAGGATTATATATATCTGGATCAAACTATAAAACTTAACAAAGAAAACCAAACAGCAGAGATAAAAGGACGAGTTAGACTGGCATAGGCGGCATTTGGCAAACTAAGCTACATTCTTAAAAACAAAAGATATCCACAGCATCTTAAGACCAAAGTATACAATCAATGCGTACTCCCTGTTCTCACTTATGGCTCCCAAACTTGTACATTTACAAAAGCAAACATGGACAAAAGCATAAAAACCCAAAGAGCAATGGAAAGACAAATGTTGCACATAAGACTAATGAATAAAAAGAGAAACGAGTGTATAAGAGAGAAAATAAAAGTGAAGGATGTTAGACAAGAAGTTGCAAAATTGAAATGGAGACTTGCCGGACACAATATAAGACAAAAAGAAGACCGATGGAATAAAATTCTTATAAGTTGAAGACCGTGGGAATATAAACAAAGCAGAGGAAGGCCCCAAATGAGATGGGCAGATGATATCAAGAAGCACGTGGGCTCTAGGTGGATAACTATAGCGACAGACAGAGAAGAATGGAAAAGGATTGCGGAGTCCTATGTCCAAAGATGGACCGAAGAAGGCTAATTAGATATATAGATAGAATCCTGAGTTTCTGATACACAGTGGTGCAAAACACTATATCGTGTCTTGGAATGTTCTACAATTCTAAAATCAGGCAAACCAAATGATAAAACAGAAAACTACCATTCCACAGCTTTAGTCAGTATGGTATATAAACTATTAAAAAGGCAACATGATTAGTCTCCACGGAACAAGCTGGCTTTCGCCCTCATTCAACCTGTACCGACTTAATCATATAACTAACAACATTATTTGAATCTGTGAGAAGAGAAAGCGGATATGTCCATAAATAGGAATTTTTGACATTTTAACAGAAAACCATTATAAGTATGAAGACGCGCCATTCTGTATAGAAACCCGACATATCCTCATACTAATAATGCTTTTATGTGTATTAGAAATTATGGTATTGTGAAAAAAGCGGATAAGTCCTGGACATGTCCACTTTTTCTACAAGAGCCACAACGCACGTCTATAGTCGGTTCGCTATATTTACGCGGGTTTCGGATTAAAATTTTTATTGTAAGTACCCAGTTTTAATTACCTGCTCTTTGGGGAAATATCAACTGGTCAAATGAAATGAAAAATAATCCATTACTTTTTTTAATTAAATAATAATGGAAAATCTTTTATATAATTGACAGTATAATAAGGAGAATTACTTTATTAATGGAGTCTTATGTGGCTAATATAAACCTAATAATAATTT
This sequence comes from Diabrotica undecimpunctata, assembly GCF_040954645.1. Taxonomy (NCBI): domain Eukaryota; kingdom Metazoa; phylum Arthropoda; class Insecta; order Coleoptera; family Chrysomelidae; genus Diabrotica; species Diabrotica undecimpunctata. The sequence goes on along the minus strand of NC_092811.1, from coordinate 40,642,942 downwards.
TATATTACACTTCACACAGAAAATATGGTCTATGTATATTTGTTCCATGGAGAGAATTTCTAATGAAAAATAAAAAACCAATCCACCAATCTTCTATTTGTTTCTCGCACTTGAATATACAGTTGCACCACACTTCTGGAGTTACAATTGAAAGTGCCTTTCGCCAAGTTTCCCGAACTGCGTCGTCGCTATAACCGTTAGGCCCAATATGGTTGTCATAATATTGTTTTGCTATTCCCCATATATATTCGATGGGATTAAACTGGTAATGATACGGTGGCAGACGTAAAACTTGATGACCGTAACTTTCAATAATCTTATCCACAACAAAGTGGTGGATCCTTTTTTGCGTGGATATTTGCCAAGCGTAATAATTCTGATTTTAAAATATGTTGTGTAAATGGTATATGTTCCTTTGTCAACCATTCTTTAATTTTATTAACAGTCCAAGAATTCGTTGGACTTTTGTTTTATACTTCAGAATGGTAAGGTGCATTGTCTAAAATAATTACGCTGGGCTCACTTAAACCTGGGAGAAGTTTTTCATGTAACCATTTTACAAACATTTCTGTGTTCATATTATCGTGATAGTTACTTGATTTTGATTTAGATGAAAATATTAAATCGGCACCTTCTATAAAACCCGATTTCCCTCCTGCATGTAAAATTATGTGTCGCTTCCCTTCTCCATCAGTATGTTTGATAGACTTTACGTTATCATCTTGCCATATTCTCTTGGTTGCACCCCTAGAAAATATCCATGTTTCGTCTAAATATATAAAATTTGCCCTTTCTTCTTTTAATTTAGAATATTTTCTTAGAAAGTTAATTCTTTTATGCACAACAGAACTTCTTTCACAAAGGGCTTTTCTGTTATCCTCCTTTTGAAATTTAAAACCCAAATTATGTATCACTTGCCATAGACTTGTTCTGCCAATTTCGTCAAATTTTCTATCTTTTAATTCCGAGAGAATTCTATTTAAGGTCACATGTTCCTTGTTGGCTCGCATTCGATAAATGGTATCACGAATTTCAAATTTTTTTCCATCTGGAATATCTTTCGTTTTCAATGATAGGCGAGTTTTTCGGTGATCTTCTTTCGGCCGTTCATTATTGCGATTTTGTAATACTCCTCTTAGTTTGGTTTCACTAATTCCTAGAGCATCACATACGCGTTGTTGAGCAGACATTACCGATTTTAAAGGACCGCCATTTTCTTTTTCATCCGTAAAATACTTATGTACACTACAAATTAGACTATCTAACACACGTCTAGGCATTTTTAAATATTTCCACCAAACATACAATGTCAACACTGGCAAAGAATCAATTCAACTGCAATATTGTAACAAATTTATACCTACCCTAATGTTATTTTAATGTATATAAAAATATGACCAATAATGCAGTTTTTACCTAATTTTCTGGGAAGTCGTTTACTGCAACTGGTTATCAATGAGTCATTAGCATAATTTTGTTAATCCGAAACCCGCGTAAATATAGCGTTCCGACTATATCGTCCCAATAGTCATTCGTCACTATGGAAGGTGTACAAGATGATAATCTCGAATTAAAAATTAAGAAAGAATAAATCCAGAGTATTGGAAGGCTGTTATCAATAAAAAAAAGCAAGACAATCTGGACAACAGTATACTGATTATAAAAGTCGTACTATTCCAAGCAAGACGATTGAAAAACCATGCAAGTATGTTGTTGTAACCTCAAATTTTGTTAAATATTTAATTCTTATTAGACTTCTTACATTGTAGAAGTAAGAAGAAATGCTTTAGTACGATTCCTCGTAAATGTAGAGAAGAGATTTTTACAAAATTTTATAAATTGGAAAACAAAAATGCTCAAGACGCTTATTTTCAGTCCCTTATTGAAATACTGACAGTTGCCCGACGGCGTCCTAGACAAAACACTAAAGATAACAGGAGAAAACCACATGAACAATCATTTTCATACAACGTGACAACAAGTACAGGAGTTTATTTTGTTTGTAAATCTGCATTTTTAAGTCTACATGCTATAACGAAACACAGAGTAGATCGGTTTGCTAGAGCTTTTAAAAAAAGGACAAGTACCTGTTGACATGAGAGGTAAACAGAAACCAGCTAATGCAAAACCTAAAGAAATAGTCAATAGTATAAAAGCCCATATTGAGTCATTTTCTGTCAAACTAGCACACTACACTGGACGCGAAGTGAAATATTTGAACGAAAAACTAAATATAAAAATAATGCATTCGTTATTTTCGGAAAAATTTCCAGATTACGCTTCGGCAGGCCTCAGATTGACACCTGCAGCAAACGCGAAGAACTATATTTGAAAATAAAGTCCCAATATTTGAATGATATTGCTTAGAGGGTAGCAATAGTTGAAAAGATGGTGCATGTACGTCGATAAAAAAAGTTTTTTGCTAAAATAAATGTGTAAGAGGTCCTTACCAAATTGGATCCATCGGTAGGAGAAATATGCAAAATCTATTTCTACTAGTAACATCTATCCAAGATATATTTTACCTAACTCAACTTACAGTCAGTGTGCTTTATATACACGATTTTAAAACTTGTAACACTGCCGTGCTACAATGATATATACAAGCCAGAATCGCTCACTGTCGAAGAGAATTGGACGGGGTTTTCTTAAACATATAGAAACTATATCGTATCTTAAATTCAAACACAATTAGATAATATGAAATTATAATTTATAATTGGACGCCACCCCTGGTTTATCCTCGAAGGGGAAGAGCAAAAAAATTAAGATTTATTGAAAGTTTACAAGAAAACTATTCATTATTATTTCTTAGTAATGAACAAAAAGAAAACATTAAAAGTTACGTCATCCCAAAGGGATTCCAAAATATTATTTTATGTTAACATTATCATAAACAAAAAATCTTTGTATCGTATTAAATTAAGAATTGGTTATAAAGAAAATGAATGTATATATATATATATATATATATATATATATATATATATATATATATATATATATATATTGTTATGATATGTAAAATCGAGAAAAATATTGGTTTGTTTAAAAATATTTCAAAATTCAATAACATTAAAATAATTCAGATAAGTAGGATAATATCCAACAAACATTTCGGAGAAGGAAAGTTATTAAATCCTTGGATTTCCTGTACTAAACAAAGTGTAAGCTTTGCATTTATTTCTTATACTTGTTACTGCGTTATACTTGAGTGACCCGCATAAGTTTAAGTGAAAGCCACAGACAATTGAACGGGGTTTTTCAAAATACATTAATGCAGTGATTAAAGACAATAGAAGGGATTATAGAAAGTGGTTTTTGTTAGTTTTTAAGAATTATAGAAAAATATTATTTGTAAATAAGTTTTAGGAAATTTATAAGTATAGGTAAAAATTTGTTTGTTATCGAAATGAAAAAATGGGGGAATTGTGACGAGTTGTGATTGGCGGAGATTGAAAAAGGTGGGACAAGTATGTAGGAAAAAGTTTAGCGAGATTGAGGAGAGAGAAAAGATATAGTCAGTTGGTTTTCCAAATCTGTAAGAGGAACAGTGATTGTTCTCTGGCGGTTCCTGAAATGTAGCAAGCAGTAGTGTTGAATGTTAGTGAGTTTTTGTGGAGTTAGTGTATCTGACAGAAGCTGAAGCAGCAAAATATTGTAAGTCATATTTCTCTACTTATATTCCAAGAGTCACTGTTCAGGCCAACGAGAGATTCAGTTTATCGTAAAGAGAAGATATTCCAAGAGTCATTTTTCACTCGGGCCAACGAGAGATTCAGTTTATCGAGAGGAGAAAGGCTATCATAATTTGAATGATTTGTGCTTTTGAACGAGATCATTAAGGACGATATACTTGCAACAATCTGTGTAAGATTGCTGATTACATAGGGAGCGGTTGAGAGGAGATAATATAGTCTACAAGGAACAAGGATTTGGACCACTCATCATCAGAGAGAGAGATATTTTGTTTTCTGCAGTTTTTTCTTTTATTGATAACACAATTTTTACACTTAATTTAGAAAGGATATAAATATTTTGATTAGGAGAGTTAGAATAGTTCGGAATTTTGAGATTTCAATTAATATTGTTTGTACCATTAATTTTGATTGTTCACGTACGTAGAACAAAATTTTTTAGAATCATTATATGAGATTTGTTTATTGAAAACTTTTGAGTGTGAATTATTTCATTATTTTTATTTCAATATATAGTGTTAGAACATATGTGTTTTTTTATTATTCCGGTATTCTCTGGACCTTACCTTTCACATGTAATAGCATAGATATTGAAGCACGAATTTAACCCTGAGATAAAAGAATTAAAAATTGTGATAGAGTCATAATCATATCATTTAAATAATTTTAATTAATCAAAAAAATTAATTAGCTAATTATTGCTTGGCGCACCAAGACTTTAAATATCACAATAATATATATATATATATATATATATATATATATATATATATATATATATATATATATATATATATTAACCCCAAATTTCGAAATTTGTTTACATTGAAAATAATATAGTTATTTATCAACTAGGAACAATGAAGAAAATAATCCTTTAAATTAAATTAGAACACTCCACTATATTTTCATTTTTTTTGAGTTCATAATCATTTCTGTTGTCTTGAAAGTAGGTATAATAAAAATTGGTACAACCTTAATCTGCTCTGTTTCTCTTCTTATTTAATCAGTCACTAAATAAACCATTGATTCAGCTACGTACTATATCAAATCACCACCATCCTAGATAAGAGGGGTTAGGGATTCCATAAAAAGATACTGCTACTGGGCCATAATCTGGAATAACTCCATAGCAATACTATCTTGCGACGAGTATTAGAAATATATCAGCATTATAGCCTCTCCAATAAGGGTCTCTGAATGATAATAGTATTACCAAAGGTTATAAGTCCTGGTGGACTAGATATTACAAAAGAAATGTTTTATTATATGGATCACTAGGTAGGCATATTCCCAAAGAACAAAAAGTTTCTTTTTCTATGAGCAAGTTCATGCACTTTTCTTGTAACTCTCAGGCAAACGGTCAAATTGTTGGTCATGAATTTATTGATGGAATTGTTCATCATACATTTGAAGTTTCTACACGCACCAAAGTAGAGTCACTACCTGTTAACTTGGCCTATCCTCAAGTCAGATTTCCGATTAAGAAAAAGAAATTAGAACATATATTGAAATTTGCACCCTACTTGGATGAAAACATTCCTGGATGCAAGGTATTGTATGATTCTTATTTACATGGCCAACTGCAGAAGGTGAAGATGAATCCGAAGAATTTTGATTTATTCCTTTTTATCTTGGTATTTTGTATTGTATTGTTTATATCATAATAAATAATCCAAAAATAATACTATACTACCATACTAGCTTAGGCTTGACCTCTACAGAATTGATTGACTTAAGCGCTGCCTGACAATCTGTGAAGATAGCAACTGAACGGAACGTTCTTTCCTGCCTTTCTATTTTTTCCAAACAGTGATGGATTACCGTTATTTCTGCCTGGAAAACTGTCACATCCTTAGATCGACTTACCGGGAAATGTATCCCTTGATTTGTCTCTACTATACCGGCTCCCACACCTTTCGATGTTTTTGAGTCCTTCGTGTACCAGGTAGCAGCAGCTTGTATGGGTACACCTTTATTCCTGTTTTCCCTGCCTGGTATCTTAATTGTGAACTTGTTAGTTGTTAAAGCTATATCTTGTAGCTGTTGCATCAATAGGTTGCTCCATCACAATATCGGCTTTTAGCTCCTAACATGCTAACATGCATGTCCCTTATATGTCGCTAACTATGGATTAATCTATGCATCACTGATCTGATTTCGCGCTGTATAAATATATGAAGTGGTGGTCGATTCAGCAGGACTTCCAACGCTGCAGTGGGAGGTATTTTTATGGCCCCCGTAATACACAGGCATGCTAGCCCTTGTGTATTACCTAGCAGCCTTATTGCTTCCACTTGCTGCGTCTTTGTCCACCCCGTCACCGAGCCATAGGTTATCATTGGTCACCTTGTGTATAATCATAGAGTCATTTTGAGGATAAGTCTTCAATTCTTACCGCACATTCTTCTGTATCTGCCCAGGGACATAGTAGCTTTCTGTGTGGGTTTCAGAATGTGATTATTCCATGTAAGCCTATGATCAAAATACACCGCAAGGTCTATAGTGGATATAGGCCCTCTGTCGTTGCCCCATCACAATATCGGCTTTTAGCTCCTAGATTAGCTTTCTATTGTCAGCACCATGCATCTCTCTTATATGTCGCTAACTATAGATTAATCTGTGCATCACTGATGATCTGACTTCGCGCTGTATAAAGATATGGTGGTCGATTCAGCAGGACTTCCAACGCTGCAGTAGGAGTTATTTTTATGGACCCCGTAATACACAGGCATGCTAGCCCTTGTGTATTACGTAGCAGCCTTATTGCTCCTACTTGCTGCGTCTGTGTCTACCACGTCACCGAGCCATAGGTTACCATTAATCACCTTGTGTATAATCATAGAGTCATTTTCAGAATGTGATAATTCCTTGTAAGCCTATGATCAAAATACACCGCAAGGTGTTTTGTTTCTTTTCCAAATGAAATCTCTGTTCCTTGACGATTTGTATTTTTTTGAGCATTGACTATCAGTCTTTTTTATTTACACTAGTCGTCAAACATATTTAGGCCTGCTTGCATTCTCTACACCACCTAGGCAAACCTGCCCCTGACAACGATTGCTGTATCGTTAGCATATCCTTGACAATAAAAGCCTTTTATGGACAGATTTCTAAGGAGATCATCTACCAAGGTTGTCTAAATTAGAGGGGACAGAATTCCTCCTTGTCTATTCCTGTCCTATTCTCCAGGGATGCCCTTATCCATCTGCATATTATTGCAGGTGCGCCTCGTCTACTCATAGCTTCTTTCAAAGAGCTGGTAGTGACATTATTAAATGCCCCTTCTATATATAAAAAAGCGGCCATTGCTATATATTTGTCTTCCATTGACTTTGAGATGAGAATATTTAGATCATCCAACGCAGACTCCGTAGATTTACCAGATTGGTATTCATATTGACGATTGCTTAGAGGATTATCTTTCAGCACTTCGTCTTTGATGTACCTATCAAAAAGCCTTTCCAGCGTTTTTAATAGAAAAGAAGATAGGCCTGTCAGTATGTATGACTTTGGTGTTAGGACTGATATTTTACCTACCTTGGGCAAGTATATGACTTTAACCTTTTGCCATATTTCTGGTACAACCTCCATGCTAAACCGGTTTTGAGGAGCTTGCATAGGTGTGGTATCAACACCTCTAAGTCCGTATGCAACAGTATTGGATATATGCCCTCTGTCCCTGGAGACTTGTATGGCCGAAACTTATTTATAGCCCATCTAATTATATTTGGTCTTGTGATTGCTGTGGCTATTTCCCAATCTGTAGATCTTGGCCCAGTCAGCCTTTGGTCTATGTTGGTTTGCCTATCTGCATCATCCAGAATTGTTGAGCCCGGAAAGTGCGAAAGTGCGTGTTTATCAGTTTTCTAAAAATTTCCTCTTTGGTGTCCGTAAATTTGCCATTAGCTTTCTTTAAGAAACCTATTTCTTTAGTTGTAGCACCATCTCTTGCTAGGACTCTATGTATTCGAGAACATGCCGGGATATCTGCAATCTCCTTGTAAAACTCTATCCATGAATTCCTTTTAGCTTTCCGAATTTCTTTATTGTATAGCGTTAGCCTATACCTGTAGGCATCCCAAGTTCATGAGGAACATGATGGTTCGTCAGACACAACCCAATTTGTTAATATATCCCTTATCTTGCTTGTGCAGAGTGTTAAATCCAACACTTTTTTGCGTGCCTTAGTGACAAAAGTTGGCTTGTTTCCTATATTGGATATAACCAAACCTTCAGATAAGATGAAATTTAAAATAGACTAACCCCTTGCATTGATGTTTGAGCTGTTCCATATGGTGCGGTGTGCGTTGGCATCATATCATATAATGAGCTGTAATCCTCTTCCTAGACAATATGCAACTATGTCGTTTATAATGCTTGGTGGACACAGGGACTCATCACCTAAAAAGTAGGCTGATCATACCACCACTTTCTGCTCTCCTACTTCCGTGGTTATATTTAGAACAGCTGTGACAATATCATCGGTACAAAGCACCGGGATTGATGTACAATTTACTCTATTACTGTGAATTATACACGACCTTGGCCTTATAGCTTTGAGTGTCTATAAAACCTTACCTTGTTTAGTTGATAGGTCAGCAATCGTCTCACCTATCCTCCAAGGTTTCTGAAGTAGGGCCACATCAATGCCTTCTTGTTCCACTCCTTTAACAAGCGTTGCCGATGCGGCTTTTGCATATTGAAGAGTGGCCTGCAGGAGCCTTATTTCTCTCTTCATTGCGAAGGGATGGCAGATTTTAGATCTGTGGACATTCCTTCTTCCCTGGGTCTGACACCCATTTGGACATTAGTCCCTATGAGTGTGTCAACTTCACCCAAAAAGGTTGTTCCTCTTCCTGAACCCCCATATGTAGAGAAGTTTGCCCTGTGTATGAATGTTAAAATGGGCAGGACACATAGGAAGAATAAAAGTAAACCGTTGGAGAAAAAGAATTATTAAATAGCGACCAGGAGCAAACAAGACAGCAGAAGCAGACAAAGACAAGTAGAGGCAGACGTCAAACCAGATGGACTGATGACATCAAGCGAATGGTTGATCACGAATGGATCCAAAAAACAAAAATAAATGGATATACTTAAGGGAGTCTTACATCCGACGATGAATGGAATAACTGTTGATAATGATAATGATATTAAATCGCATTGATAACAACACCAGGTAGTCAGAACATTTACACATTCTTCAGCTCTGGTTTCATCTAACCAAATCTTTATAATTTTTTAATTTTTTTGATGAAAAATGTTGAAACAACTGAAAATTTCAAGTTTATGAAAAAAATGTGTTTATTTTGCATAGCCCCTGTATTATACAACACTGTAATTTACAGACTATGAAGTATAAAAGAAATTCAATTCTCAGTTTGTATTATATTGTTGAGCCACTACAATTCAATTTATCTCATTGTTTTATTTTTCTTTCTTATTGAAAATTTTTATATTGTTCGTTTTGCACCATCAATAACTGTACAATAAAACTCCTTAGAAATTTATTTTATACCATTTTCTCATTAAATATTTATTTACAATGCTATACTTTACAATTTATTGTCCCGCTTTTTGTAGCATAAATTAGATATGAATCAAATTTTTCATTTATTTCACAACTTTTCAACAACAATTGATAAATGCATTAAGGTATATTTTTATAACTTTTCTATTTTGTATTTTCGCCAAAGTGCCATAAAGAACCAACTCAAAAGTGGTCAATACATAGAATGTGACATTAGAATGTATTTTTCTCCATTTCATCGAATTTTCGTTCAAGTAGAAATGCTTACATCTCAATGGCTTGATTTATTGGAAATTCTCCGAATAATTTCAGAAGTTTTCAATTTGAGAAACTAAGTTTTTCTATTTTGCTACACTCCAATGTTTGAAAAAAATGACAAACAACATATATTGGCGACCTCGATATTAAAATAATTGTGCTCGACAAGAGGAGGGGGTAAAAGTGTTTTAGAAGAAACTAAAAATAGGTAGGGTAATGCACGCAGTTATTGGCACTTACCATTAAGTAAATATTCCGAGAAAAATATTTCCGAGTTCCACAAGAAAAGAATCACAATTTCAGGAACTTTTATTCTGGGCAGTGTGATGTCCTACCTTTCTTATCACACAACTGTTTTTATTAATAACGTTAATATATTTAAAAGAAATTAATTTAAATTAAAAAAAACAGAGAAAATACTAGTTATTGGCACATTGCCTGCAGTTATTGGCATTCAGATGGCTGTAGTCATTAGCACCTACCTGCAGTAATTGTCACACGTCTTGCTGCGTTAATAGCAGCACTTTCATAGTAATGGAATGAAACAATAAGAGCTCAAATTATTTTAAATAAATGTTTACATTTGTTAAATAAAAAAACTGTAACTTAAGCTGAAATAACACTAGAAATCCTAAGATTTCCTACTTAGTGAAACTCTGTTTTAATTTTAAGCTGAAATGGTTTGAAATAAACACCTTAGCTGAATAAATACTTACTTTATCGCGTTAGGACATTTCATACATAAAATTTTGGCCCAGTATCGTGCTACGTCGATTTCATTTTTGTTGGCGAGCCACAAATCTTCGAGGGTACATCGATAAGGACATTTTCTGCATGTAAGAATATGTTCCATATTCTGTGTTTCTCCACAGTCACAATTCACATCATCTATTTTTCCTTATATTGCCATGTTTGATTTTACTGGAGCGACCCCCGTTCTTATCCTATTCATAGTTTTCTACGATTAAAAGTCTAGGGACTGGCCGGTCCATTGAACCTGGGGAAGAGAAAAATACTCAGGCGGTTCATCCTGCACTGTTCCAAGGAAGCTTTTCCTGGATTTTAGTCTCATTCGTGGTGTTCGAGCTTTGTATAGGGCCTCTCGCTCGTCCGCGATCCGGTATCCACCAACAACGTATGCCTTTTACCATTTATTTCTCCATCTACATATACACTATCTTCACGACATTTTCAAGAAGCTATTAGTATGAAAAGGTTTTTGGAAAAGTTCCGGATCGAAGCTGCCCCCCTAAGGCCGACCCGTTGTAGTTTTCCTGGTGGTGAGTTTCTTGATTTGCGTCGTACCTAGGGTGCTTACATGAACTTCATACGTGTCCTATTTCGCCACAATTCCAGCATCTTATGGTCTTCGTTTTCTTGTATGTCATACTTTTAATCATATTAACGAGCTGGTCAAGTTTATCTTCATCTCCTTCCTTTTTTACAGTCCTAAGTTTACTGTACCCGCCAGAGGCCTGCGTAGCTGACTCGTATTCGAGGGCGGCGGATAAGACATCAATCAGCGTCTTGTGACGAGCTAATCGCAGTGTTCTCTGCATTTCATGATCACGAAGACCATCAATAAAGGTTTGAACGGCCAATTTTTCCATCATATCTTCGGGAGCTGTTGGATAAGCATATCGTACTAATCTGGCAATATCTACCTCATATTCTTGAAGATCCTCATCTTTCTTCTGTCTTCGATTTTTAAGCTGCGACTGATATATATGCTCCAAATGTTTGTGGCCGTATCGCATATTTAACCTCTTTTTCAGTTGTTCGAAATTATCCGTCTCCTCTACGGCTATGGTCTGAAGCACATCTAAGGCATCTCCTCGAAGAGCGATAGTAAGGTTTACAGCCTTTTCTTTTTCAGACCATCCATTCGCTCTTGCAGCTGATTCGAACTGTTTGATGTAGTTGTTCCATGATGATTTTCCGTCGAAAGTTGGGAATTTCACATGAACAGAACCTCCACTTCCTTCAAATTTCGGCCGTGTTTCCAACTTATATTTCGTCTCTTCTTCTTTTGTCTCTACCGTAATTGGATTGTTTATTCTCTGTGCTGTCCCTTTTTCCTCCATCTTCCTTTCCATCTCTTTCCATATCTTTTCTTCGAAGGCCAACATATCGGCAGCAACTTGGTCTTTTAACGAAGACATTGTATCGTCGAGGGCAGTCATCTCAGAAGTGACTTTAGAGATGTTAGCAGAAACTTTGTTTTCCAGAGAAGAAATCTCGTTATAAACTTTGTAATGAAGCGATGTCGCCGGAAAATTTCGAAATATCGCCAGAAACTTTGTTCTCTAATGATGCAATGTCAACAGAAACTTTGTTTTCTAATGATGCGATGTCACCAGAAACTTTCGAAATCGACGAGATGACCGTAGCGTGTTTATCTTTAAATATATAAGTTTCCCTGTCTAAACCCTCTTCCTCTAAAGCGTTCTTTAGTCGTTGGACTAAATCTCGTAACTGTGAGCTCATAAATTGTAGTCATTTTCACAATTTATTTTATATTTCACTTTTGACACCAGTTGTTATATTTTTATTAATCTAATTTATTGTCTTTATTTATTATCAAAAGTTTTACACTTATAACACTTACAAGTTTATTTAAAGTCTTTATTTGTATAATATAACTAATTTATTTTACACTAATAATTATATAATTTATTTACATTTATTACAATACGCGCGTTACATTTTAAAAACTCGACGCGATATTATCTTCAGACTATAAATAACTCTGTTTTCAACAAAATTCCCTCCTTAAATATAAAATACAGTTAATCGAGAATTCCTTCGAATTCGGACAACGACCCTCTCGAAAATTCAGGTTGGTTAACAGGTTTTTCAGCTGAGCGGCGAAATAACTAGAATAGAATAGAATTAGAAATAATATGTTTACAGTTTAATATGAATCATATATTTATCGTAACAATATACAATAAATCCAGTAAAGTTAAATAAATATATCAAAAATTATAATTAGCATTAAAAATGCAAAATTAAAATATGCATGTGGAATGTTAAGACGTTATATGAACCAGGAATGCTTAGAAACCTCTTACTTAAAATAGGCAGACTGATATCCTAAAATAAATAAAGGATTCACTTAATCTTGGATTAAAAGATACATTAAATCCTGATAAAACATATGCTTACATAGTATCTGAACTCCCTGTATGCGTTTAATCATTTTAACTTTACCTTCAAACGTAACCAACGTTGTACTAGTGAACCTGAAAATTAGAAAAGCTCAATTAATATATACCGTTCATTTGAAGTGCATTTCTCTTTTACTTCCCTTGTGGAATAAACTCGTTCCTACCCGGAAACGTGGCATGTTTAACGAGTTTGTTCAGTGTAATTAAGTTGTTGACATGTTCTGATTACTTATTCAAAACCTGGTATACGTGGTGAATATAAAGACACAAACTAAATCTACGTTTACCTGTAAAAAAATTAAATATCACATTTTTTTTTAATAATCATTTATTTAAAACCAAACTTTCTACATTAGGTAGAATCGTGATCTCCTTCAATACTCTCAGCAAATATTCTACATTGGTCTCTACCTTCAACTGCTCTTAAAGTTTCGCAGAATGAGTGACTTGCTGAATCCTGAATTTGGTCATTATCATCTGGTTGCTGACCGTCCTTCCGATCTTTTTCTCGGAATGTTTTTAGAAAACATTAATGTCTCTAAACTAACGTTATCTTACTATCGTTAACTCTTGCTACAGTTAAATAAACATGCAAATACTCTTTTAAATGACGTGTTAAATTTAATATCTAATTACACAAATTACTGATGAATCCATCACGCTCATATACAGATTGAACGAATTTAAAACGGAACGTACATTTTAAAATATGTCTGTTTGAACTGCATTTGAAATAGTGGACCAATATAAAACTTGGACAAAAATAAATCCATACCCGGTGATAGACATTGTATAAAATATCGTTCAACTATCTGTCTCCTTTTAGGACGCACCATATTCTATAGCGCCGCCCAAAGTCAGTGTTGCCAATCGCCGTGTAATAATCCGATTTGCGGATCTTTTTGAGAGTTATATCTTCTTCGTATCTTTAAATAAATCGGATATTTGCCTATATTTTTAAAAAAATAAACTTAATGGTTTGTAGTTATTTCCTTTCTTTCCTGTAAAAATTTTATGGTTAACACCTTATTTGAAAAACATCTAGAGGAATGAGATTGGCAACACCGCTCAAAATATCCATCTGACTGCTTAGATAAAGGAAAGAGGAGCTTGCCTAATTGTCGGAGAAATAGAGCCGAAATTTTAAACTGATCAGTAATATGACATTTATCTATTGGAATATATTCATTGTAACTGGGTTAAGACTTTGCCTTACAGGCGGACGCCCCTCGTGGTACAGGGATGAAGTTGTAATTTTTTTCGGAAAAATTAACGATCGATAATATGGCTGAAAATTTGCCCAGAGTAAGATATTGGTATAACTAGACGAAATCCCAAAGGGCGGACACGAGAGTGGATACATAAGGGGTGGCGGACAGGGGTGAAGTTGCAATTTTTTGGGGAAAAATTAACGATAAGTAATATGTCCGCCATTTTCATGGCTCATTATTTAGCCCCTAAAAACTCTAAATCCAAAAGGGCGGACAGCTGGGTTCGTACAGAGAGCCATAAAATGGGGTCAAATGTACCACTTGCCTGCGCATTTTAGGTCTCGGTAACAACTGATCTGAACTTTTCAAACTGATTTTATTATGATATTTTTACACCGATTGATTTGAAAATTTGTATGCTCACTTCTGTTACTAGTTATTCTGAAAAGCGTCAAGTAGAGTTTTCCTTAAAATTTTCCAAAAAAATTTCCGTAAATGAAAATTTTTGTAATTTTTTGAGTAAAATTTAATTTGTAGAATCCTTTCGATTTTCTGTCAGTTATACCATGATTTTTTTCCAAAAATTTTCAAACGATTTTTCCGATAAGAAAAAAAAAATTTAGAAAAACTTTAAAAATTTCGTCATTTTTCTCACTCTCATTGATGTCATCACATTCATCATCTTCGTCACTTTCACTTTCAATAATATCACATTCATTATCTGCTTCATTTTCAATCCCTACTTCTCGAACTGATTCTGGCATCTGAGGTCCACTAAACCATTCGAATTTATATGTTTCATCTTCAAGCTCCCAACCATGTTCTTCAACAATCAATTCTGTTGGTACTTTTTTATGAGCATTTGTCCAAATATTTGAAATATAATGAGCTCGCAGTAGATGTTGGTGTATTTCATCTTGACATGGTGGTAAGCTTGAAGCATCGAAATTTTTTAGTTTTTTTTTTTAAGGCTCGTTCACATCATGTAACTTATACTGCCGGTTAAATAGTGAAAATCTGACATCGTTTACTTTTCTTTTTGGAATTGTTCTCGTCAATCCTGTTCCATATAAGTGACATATGAAAGTTTCTAAGGTTTCAAAAACTTCATTTCAATCGAAGTCAGTTTCACCAAGTTGGATAAAAGCATCTTGCTAAACGCAATTGATTATTATATTGAAAATATTTTTTTTTGTTTTTCATTCTAATATCAAACATTTATTCAATTAAAAATTAATTCGTAAAATATTTATATTTAAGAAAAAAATGTGATTTGTAAAGTAAATATGACTTTAGTTTGAAAAAAAAAACATTATCATAATATCATTTTAAAACCACAAAATATTCTATAAAAGATTCAGACGATGACGTAGAGTTTTATCAAATGTTTTAGAAAAGTTTTTCTAAATTTTTTTTTTCTTATCGGAAAAATCGTTTAAAAATTTTTGGAAAAAAATCATGGTATAACTGACAGAAAATCGAAAGGATTCTACAAATTAAATTTTACTCAAAAAATTACGAAAATTTTCATTTACGGAAATTTTTTTGGAAAATTTTGAGGAAAACTCTACTTGACGCTTTTCAGAATAGTAACAGAAGTGAGCATACAAATTTTCAAATCAATCGGTGTAAAAATATCATAATAAAATCAGTTTGAAAATTGTTACCGAGACCTAAAATGCGCAGGCAAGTGGTACATTTGACCCCGTTTTATGGCTCTTTGTACCAACCCAGCTGTCCGCCCTTTTGGATTTAAAGTTTTTAGGGGCTAAATAATGAGCCATGAAAATGGCGGACATATTACTTATCGTTAATTTTTCCCCAAAAAATTGCAACTTCACCCCTGTCCGCCACCCCTTATGTATCCACTCTCGCGTCCGCCCTTTGAGATTTCGTCTAGTTATACCAAGATCTTACTCTGGGCAAATTTTTAGCCATATTATCGATCGTTAATTTTTCCGAAAAAAATTACAACTTCATCCCTGTACCACGAGGGGCGTCCGCCTGTAAGGCAAAGTCTTAACCCAGTTACAATGAATATATTCCAATAGAGAAATGTCATATTACTGATCAGTTCAAAATTTCGGCTCTATCTCTTAGACCATAAGGAAGCGATAGGTGGTTTGACAGCATAATAACTGCTTGTTTAGTCTAGTTTTGACAGTGATTCTAGGCAACCTATTTGGGTGGAGTTTTGACTTGTTCTTGAATGAATTCAGAATCCAGCAGCCCGCTGAAGTATTGGATTTTTATAATATAATTATTTGACAACCTTTTGTTGGCCAACCACCTAGAGCGGAGTTGAGCCGAAATACATTGATTTCGTATGTTCCGTTTTAAATTCGTTCAATCTGTAGATGATGATAAAAATAAAAATTTAATCTGATACAACCCCTATTAAAAAAATTGAAGAATTCTACGATTTATCTCTAAAGTAGAAATTTTTTAAATAATGAATTTATTCCTTTCATTTGTACATATACTGTATATTCTAGCGTAATATTAAGTCATATTTTAGAAACAAATTATTTCCTTCCAGCTGTTGTACTATATCGAAAGACATTTACCTGCTACCAAAGAGATTGAATTCAACTTGGTTATAATAAGCTCACCACTTCGTTTATATTTTGACGTATATTCGAACTATTCCACAACAAACAGGTGGGTACAATAATAATACTACACTACAACAAAGCAGCATACCTATCTGATTAAACCATATTGATTTCTCCTACAACAATTATATTAAACTTCATTATTCTATTAGACAGCAAACTTTATCGAACAGACACAAAGGAGGCTGTCGATTAATACTTACTCTTCACTACCCACTATTCGCTATCTTAGTTTGCTTGACGGCACATCATAAAGTATGTCATAATCGATTGGTTTATTAAAGTAAATGTTAGTAAGCTAAATTGCAAAGTTTAAATTACAGAGTGACCAGAAACTTCTTCAAAAAAAAAACCGCATTCAAAATAAATTTTTAATAAACTTATTTGTTAATAATTACAAGTGATTAATATATTCATAACGTCTAAATTGGAATAAATCATTTTCACATACCATTAAGTAGTAGTAGTAAAGTATTTTCCACCTAAGAAGACCGCTTTGCAATTAAATGCTGGTAATTTTATTACTAGCGGACCAGATAAGCGGCGATATATTTTACACTACCATTATGAATAAAATTTTACTGCTCTGTTGTTTCAATCAGCACTGCTCAAAAAGTTATTGTTTATTGGTTTTAATATTTTATTTCAATAGTACGAGTAAGAAATATTTATTTAAACAGTGAATTTATTACATTTTGACGTATCGTATAATGTAGGTTTACCCAATAAATCAAAGTTATGCCTTTACAAGAACATATTAGTAGAAAAATAAGGAGCACCATGTGTCATAATAATTGTAATCTGCTTTATACACACTTTAATAATTTGTTTAGTAATGTATTTCTTAAATGACCATAATCATTTAAAAATGATTCATGCTAATTAAAAATATCTTTCTGTTAACGACACTGTTATCGACAAAGTAGATCAAATTCAAACTTGCCATCATATTACACTTCTGTTTATCGGTAAAAATTAATTGATGGTCGTGGGTTGTATTGGAGTTATTTAATAATTTAGCAAAATACATAATCAGCAAAAATCTTATTTAAAACATGCGAACGGTTTTTGAAATCACAATAAATGCAGTGTTTATGCTTGTTTAGCATTGGCTGTTAAATAACTTGTGTTCGATTGTTTCGTCTGTTGTACAATCCTCGTCCTTTTTAGGATGTAGTAGTTGTATATAATTACCTATTTGTTTATAGCATTTTAGTGAAGCGGTACTTTAAAGTAAAATGAGTAATTTGGAAAAAAATAAAATCAGTCAAAACTCAGAGTGTTATCTCCAGAAGAATCTGTACTCTGAAAGAATATTTATCGAAGCTTTGCCCAAAAGTAAAAAAGGTATTCTACTAAATGGTTACCGGCTAAACAGCATCAGATATGCAGATGACACCATAGTATATGCAGACAACTTAGAAGACCTACAAGTTCTTATGAACAAAATCACGTATTACAGTCAACAATATGTACTCAATATAAACGTGAAGAAGACAAAGCTTATAATAATGAGCAAGAAAAGGATAACAGAGGGTCAACTCTACGTCAACTAATCCCCTATAGAAAGAGTGACGTACTACAACTACCTCGGCACCATAATAAATGAAGAATGGACCACCAGTCAGGAAATTAGACCAAGCATCGGAAAAGCTAGATCCACCTTCAATCGTAAGGGGGCCTTCTTCAAGAGTAACAACCTCTCTCTTGATACAAAAGTAAGAATGCTGCGACGCTACGTCTTCTCTGTCCTTTTTTATGGTGTTGAATCGTAGACCTTGAACGAAGATATGTGCAGAAAACGGGAAGCATTTGAGATGTGGCTATATCGGAGAATGCTTAAGATCCCGTGGACTGACCGAGTCACAAATGAGGAGGTCCTCAGAAGAATAAGAACCGAGAGGTACTGACCACCATTAAATCTCGAAAGTTACAGTTCTTCGGACATATTATGCGAAATGAATCTAGCTATGCTCACCTTCAAGCCATCCTGCAAGAAAAAATATTTGAAAAACGATGTCCAGGAAGAAGAAGAACATCTTGGTTAACCTTTTAAACGCCAACGTTCCCATTTTGGGAACACAGTAAAAAATAAGTTGGATTCAGAAAATATTGAAATATTTTCAAATATTGTAACAAATATGCTTTCTGTATGTCCCATTCTTACTTTCTGTTAGCTGAAATGTTTTTTTTACTTACGGGATTCATCTAGAAACCGCGCAAAATGACGTTCAAATTCATATCACTTGCTTTTTTGTGCTAAAGTTGTTACTGGGAGTCGATATGTACCAAACTGTGATTTATTTTTGAATAGAAATACAGTAAATGAATTATATAAAGGAAATATTTACAAAAAACACATTTACGTAACTTATTTCTAAAGATATCACGTTCAGCATTCATTGTTCCCAAAATGGGAACGTTGGCAACAGCGAAACACTGTTATTCAAGGTTCCCTAGAGAATGACCGCGCGTAATTGTAACGGCTTGGATTAGTCGTCACGACGTTACGACGAAGAAAACACGTGGTGTTTATAATAATTTTGAGTTTTAGTTTTATTTCAGTGAAAAAATGGATATATCTTTGGATCCAAAAAGTTTTTATGGGTAAGTTGGTGGCAACAAAAAAAAGCATAATACTTAGATATATTTTTATACACTTAGATCATCTATACGAAGGCATAGATTTCTAATACATGCACTCGACGATGTGGAAGCTTCAACGTCCGCAGAACCAGTGGATATTGTTATTCTTCCACCTGATTCAGCTGATCAAGGTACTGAAAGCGACGAGGATACTATTGACGATCAGGTGTTAGATATTCCTGATATACCAGACGAAGTACCCGGTGAAGTAGAAATTCACGCTTATGAATCTTCCGACGAAGATAAGGAAGAAAATGTATCGGTTCAACGTAAATGGAAAAAGAGTGAGAAGGTTGGAATTCAAGCTCAAGCTTCCACACCACCAAGAGTAGGCGATGAACACTTGGGCAAATCTGAGTTCGAAATTTTTTCATTATTTTTTACATCTGAAATAGTTCAATTTATTCGTCATAATACCGAACTCTACGCTCATAGAGATAAAAATATTCACAACTTTACTGTTTCTGAGGAAGAACTTCGTCAGTTTTTGGGGTTACTTTTGATAAGCGGATATCACCATGTTCCTTCTGAGGATGATTACTGGTCTACTGCAGATGACATGCAGGCTCCAATTTTTTCGAAAATAATGAGTCGGCAAAGGTTCCGACTTATAAAACGTTATCTTCATATTTGTGATAATGCCAACCTTCCAGTTGGTAATAAAGTTGCAAAAGTTGCAGAATTATATGATATGCTGAAACAAAACTTCAAAAAATTTGGAGTTTTCCATGAAAATCTCAGCATAGATGAATCGATGATTCCGTATCATGGGCATCACTCGGCTAAGATGTTCATAAAAAATAAACCAATACGATTCGGTTTCAAAATATGGATGTTATGCGGACAAGATGGATTCCCCTATAATTTAGAGATATACTGCGGTAAAACAATAGATAGAAAGATGCCTTTAGGTTCCCACGTTGTAAATAAAATGTTAGAAGTAATTGAGAACCCCAACAACCATAATGTATTTTTTGACAATTTCTTCACCAGTTATTCACTATTGTCAAGCTTGTGTGATAGAGGTATTCGGGCATGTGGAACTGTGCGTGAGAACAGAATAAATAAATGTCCATTGGTGTCATCAAAAACAATAAAGAAGCAAGATCGGGGAACATTTGATTACAAATCCGATGGTACAGTTATTTGCGTCAAGTGGAATGACAACGCTGCAGTTACAATAGCAGGCAATCATTTCTCCATCAGTCCGCTCCAAAATGCGACAAGAAGAGTAAAATCTGAAAATAGAAAAGAAGTTCCACAACCAAATTTGATCAAGAAGTACAATTTTGGAATGGGTGGTGTCGACCTTTGCGATAGAATGTGTGCTAGTTATCGTCCAAGATTAAGATCAAAAAAATGGTGGTGGAATTTATTTTCTCACTCCTTAAATTTAGCGGTGGTAGCAGCATTCCGTTTCTACCAACACGTAAATCCTGAAAGTACTATAACTCATTTGGATTTTCGAAGAAATGTTGCTATGGCGCTAATCAAAGTTGGAGCAAGCTCAAGAAAAAGAAAAGGTGGTCCAACTTGTCCAGTTCTTAGAGATATACGATTTGATGGAATAAATTATATTTCTAAAAGTACATCACAAGGTAAATGTACTGTATGCCAAAGAAACACACGCTTAGAGTGTACTAAATGTGAAAAGTGTCTACATAAAAATTTTTGTTTTGATAAATATCACTCACCTTGCTAACATATTATTTGTAACATTAGATTTATAGTTTTATTTTAAATTTTGTTAGTTTTGTTATAATATATGGAATAAAATATGTTTTTACTGAAATGATATTACTTTGTTATATGTTGTGACTTATAGATGCCAACGTTCCCATTTTGGGAACATGGTTTTTTTCTCAAAAACAGCATTTTATTTTTTTTTTCACAAAACAAAATTATAAAAGATATCCCAATAACATCTTTTTTATGGATAGTTGAAATTTGTTTACAGTTTTTAATGATTCGGCGTTTAAAGGGTTAAAGAACCTCAGAATCTGGTTCAATACAACATCTGTGCAGCTTTTCCGCGCTGTTGCAGATAAGATAAAGATTGCCATGATGATCGCCAACATTCGTAACGGATAGGCACATCAAAAAGAAGAAGAAAGAATACATTTCTATGGTCTTTTATGTATATACATCGAGAGACATAATTGTAATGTATTTAGAGCAGTTATTTCACTCAAACCAATATCATCCATTTTTTGTTTAAGTATTTTACCACTCTAGCCTTGTTTTTATCATCCTTTCAAACTTATTAGTTGTACACGATAGTAAGGATATAGGACGGAAAAGAAGAGGCTCAATTTTTATCTTTATTAGGTTTTAATCTCACTTCCCTGCTGTTGTCTAGCAGGTTTACCGCACTAGAATTTGGGTAAATTTCTAACCGCTTTAAATGCCTATCACTACACTTTGTTATTTCTTCGCACACAATAGTCACTGAGAGATCACGATGTATGACTTTATTAGGAACGTATTGTGGTGCATTAACGATCTGCCTAAAGACTTTTGATTGGAACCTCTGCAGGATTTCAATATTGGATCCGCTTACACGGAAGGATTTAGGAATTACTTTATAGGCTAATATTTTATTTTCTAGTGATATTTCAGATCTTCTCCCAAGTAGCCAGTAAAGTTGTCTTAATTTTAGTACGAGTTGTTTTCGTTTATTAAAGATGTGGTTTCTCCGAGTAAGTCGTCTATCAAGATGAATACAAGGTATTTTGCACTATCGGATTGCGGTATATCTTGATTGTTTAGTTGTGCAATTGTGTCGTTGTTCCACGGTAATTAGCTGGATGACCTTCGCAATAGTGGATGCATTTTGGAATAGCATTCTTTATCATATTTTCTAGTGATGTGGTTTCCAGTACATCCCACATATCGAGGTTGCTTCACACAGTAATTTTGCGTATGGCCATAGACTTGGCATTTTTTACATTGGGGATCAATTTATTATTCTTTGGCGGGACAATTTCCACTCTCAGTTAAAAGTAAATATTGCAATTGGTGATTAATAAATGCTACAAACTTTGGTATACCACTAACATTGCTTAACAAAATTTATCGAAATTGAGTACAAATGTACAAATGTACTATATAAAAATGTTTAACAGATTTGAAAAGAGCATGTTAGGATAGTGTGGTTACTGCGAAGCCCTTACTGATATTACGAGGCATGTTTTTTAAGTAAGTACCGTTTTGCGATTCCGCCGCCGCAGCGCTACGGTCGGCGTTCCGCGCATGTGCGCTGGTTACCTACATCTCTTGTCTACGCACTGACGCCTTTACAGTCTGATTCTTCATTGTATACTTGTTTACTCCAGTGTTTAAGATGCCTCCAACAATCGTGAGTCACGCTGATTGTGAAGTACGGGCTGTTATACGATTTCTTAGTGCTAAAGGCGTAAAACCAATCGATATTCATCGTGAGATCGTTGAAGTTTACGGACAAAACATTATGAGTGATGGAATGGTAAGGAAATGGGTGAGAGCATTTAAAGATGGCCGCACAAATGTGCATGATGAAGAACGGAGTGGGCGTCCTTCGGTCGTTAATGAAAATTTGGTGCAGAAAGTTTACGAAAAGGTGAGAGAAAACAGACGCTTTACAATTTCATCATTGTCCGACTGCTTTCCTTAGTATTCTCGTAGCGTTTTGTATCGCATTGTTACCGAGAACTTGAATTACCGGAAATTGTGTTCACGTTGGGTTCCAAAAATGTTGACGGATTTGCACAAAACCCAACGTTTAGGCAGTGCATTGACTTTCCTTGAGCGGTACCACAGTGAAGGTGAAGATTTTTAGACCAAATAGTTACTGGTGACGAAACGTAGGTGGCCTACGTCACACCAAAATCGAAACAACAATCAATGGAATGGCGACATTCATCATCGCCCAAAAGAGTGAAGTTTAAGCAAACAATTTCTGCCCGGAAAATCATATGCACAGTTTTTTGGGACAGAAAAGGAGTATTGCTAGTGGAGTTTCTGCCTCGTAATGAGACAATCAATGCAGCGTCTTATTGTGAGACATTGAAAAATCTGCGTCGTGCAATCCAGAACAAAAGACGTGGCAAGTTGAGTAAGGGTATCGTTTTGCTGAATGACAATGCCCGTCCACATGTGGCTAATCAGACCAAAGATCTCATCAAATCATTTAAATGGGAAACTCTAGATCATCCTCCATACAGCCCTGATCTGGCGCCCAGCGACTACCATTTGTTCCAGCACTTGAAGAAACACCTGGGCGGTCAGCGCCTTCAAGACGATAACGAAGTCAAAACATTTGTGATGCAGTGGTTAACAAGTCAGGCGGCAGAATTTTATCAGGAGGGTATTCAAAAACTGATGCCACGTTATGACAAGTGCCTCAATATTCACGGAAATTATGTAGAAAAGTAGATTAATGTACAGGCTTTCATGTAAAAATAAAATTATTGCCATATCTTTGCACGTCTTTTTTTAATTCCAAAACGGTACTTACTTAAAAAACACGCCTCGTAGTTTTCTTCATTTTGCGTGGTGGTATCGAAAAATGTTTTTCTTTTAGATCTTTGTCTCGTGGTGTAAATTTATCAGTAATGTTGCGCTTTGACTATTTATTAAATTTTTATAACTGTATTATCAAGATTGTTGGTAGTTTTTTTCGTTAGATATTTTGTCGAACATATATTTTACTGGTTCTGTTGAATATAAGGT
The DNA here is from genome assembly GCF_040954645.1 of Diabrotica undecimpunctata. Taxonomy (NCBI): domain Eukaryota; kingdom Metazoa; phylum Arthropoda; class Insecta; order Coleoptera; family Chrysomelidae; genus Diabrotica; species Diabrotica undecimpunctata. The sequence goes on along the minus strand of NC_092811.1, from coordinate 40,619,101 downwards.
TGTAGTTGGTATTATTTAATTGCTAAGTTCAGTTCGAAATAAATAATTATTAGTCTAAATAATGTTCTTCAATATGTGTAACAGTTAAATTCTTCTTGAATTTAAAACTTTTTATGGCACTGTATGTATCAGTAACCCTGTGTGAGTATAGACTGTTTGGAAAAATTCCTAATATCGTCGATGACTACTTTTTATTTTTAAGTTTATCCTCTTAATCGGTTTTATCTGGGTGTGGTTAATATAAAAATTAGTATCTTTTCATGAAACAAAGTGATAGTACGAATGCCTCTGTTTATTCCTTCCCTCCAGTAGCTACTTAAGACATGTATATTTTATTTTATTTTGAATCCGCATGGCCGAAGATCAAACCGGTCTCACTTCGCTATTGAAGTGGTACATATCTGACCCCAAGCTTTTCCTCATTAGCGTGTGACTAACTTGAGGAGGCTTATGATCTGAGCGTGGGTATCCTGGGTAATGGAACACCCCACTGTTTTTCTTGACTAATGTTAAGCCACCTAATTGTAGGGGTAGCACACATATCGGTTTTTCTCCCTATTTAACTGATTCTATAGAAGTTAATCTGAGATGACTACGGAACTGAGTTCCCGAAAAAAAGGGTGTGTGTTCCGAACAGAGAGCCATCAAGCTAAGTTTATGTCTCTCTGTGCGAAATATGTGTGTATTCGGTTAAAAAATTGTTGTCAAATCAATGTGTTGTCAAAAATAAATTTTGATCTCCTCGCTGGCTGAGCACCCGAAAGTCCTGGCCAGCAAGCCCATGCTTGTCGTACATGACCTTGATGCCCAGTTAAATTGACTGAGGTCTTTTTTCGACCTGTCTTATTTATCTATGCCTAAAGGGCATATAAAAGATTTGACGGATCTTTTATACTTTGCTAATAATAAATGTAAGTTTTGCCTGATAAAATAAGTTATTCAATTGACATTGAGATAAAAAAATGGATATGATGTGATAGGAGGCAAAAGTTTTTTTTTACTAACTAACCTAACCTACAAGTCTGCGTGTGGTGGGGTATGCATTCCCAAGTGTATACGGCTATCACACACCCCGTGTATTTTGTTTTTAACCTAAACGCGTACCCTCCCGGCCCGACTATTTTTGGGTTCACCTCCTTTCTGCTTACTACTGTGTAATTTTGACAACCGGGTGACTATCTCGATTCTTCATAGGTCCTGTATTTCCCTGTATTCTGTGATTTGATGTTTTGGCCGTTTATCTACCTTCCTCTCATTTTCGTCGTAGGTAGTCACCTCACTTTGTTTCCTATTTGGATGGTTTCTTAGGCTGTTGAAGATTTCGTAGGCGTTTTTGTCCATCGTACGCAGGATCTTTAGTTCTTTAACCAAGATGTTCTTCTTCTTCCTGGACCTATTTTTCCAAATATTTTTCCTTGCAGGATGGCTTGAAGGAGAGCATATCTGGATTCATTTCGCATTATACGTCCGAAGAACTGTAACTTTTGAGATTTGATGGTGGTCAGTACCTCTCAGTTCTTATTCATTCTTCTGAGGACCTCCTCATTTGTGACTCGGTCAGTCCACGAGATCTTAAGCATTCTCCGATATAGCCACATCTCAAATGCTTCCAGTTTTCTGCACATATCTTCGTTCAAGGTCCACGATTCAACACCATAAAAAAGGACAGAGAAGACGTAGCATCGCAGCATTCTATCAAGAGAGAGGTTGTGACTCTTGAAAAAGGCCCCCATCTGATTGAAGGTGGATATAGCTTTTCCGATGCGTGCTCTAATCTCCTGGTTGTTGGTCCATTCTTCATTTATTGTGGTGCCGAGGTAGTTGTAGTGCGTCACTCTTTCTACAGGGGATTGGTTGACGTAGAGTTGACCTTCTGTTATTTTTTTCTTTTTTATAGTTTATTCGTCTTCCGGGTTTGGACCGTGTCATTTGTGAGTGACCCAAAAGTGGGTTCATCTCGACGTTTCGCTACAATTGTATGTAGCTTCTTCAGGAGAACAAAAAAAGAAAAAGAAAAACAAGAGACAGGAAGATGGGTAGTTAGCAACGGTAACTCAGTTACTCAACGCAACCAGAGGCGAATACTAACTACCAAGATGGGCATTTGGTCACAGTAACTCAACTACTCAACGCAGCCAGAGGTGAAAACCAAATGCCAGGACAGGGATTCACGTCCAACAGCTCAGAACACTAACGCGTCGAGAGGCAGGGAGTGAATCCGACGATTACTCCGCTACCGCTCTATTTATAGTCGCGGTGACCTGTCGTGTCGGGACGTATCGGCACACTCCGTGGCGCGAACGTCAAGAAGCGAGCGCTGGCCAATCATGTGGCTGCATCGTGGTAGCGGGACCGGACGGCGGCTCTAGACTGAGATTCCAGATGGGAGACAAGTAGTATCCTTCCTCTCGATTGATATTATGTGGATTTTTTCGGATCTCTAGAGATTCGCGGATTTTCCTGGAATAAAAGAAGGGGCTCTTAGAAATAATATGGGTTTTTTCGAATAATATGGAATGACCGGTTTCTTGGCAGTGTTCTGCAACTGCAGAATGGGAGAAAAGACCTGATCGAATGCATCTTTGATGCTCTTGAATACGAGTTTTGACGGAACGACCAGTTTCGCCAATATACACTTGTCCACAGGAACAAGGAATAGAATAGACACCACAGGAAGATAGGGGCGGTAATGGGTCCTTAGGAGAGGGTAGATATTGTGAGATTTTCTTGGGTGGTCGAAAAGTAGTCCTGATACCTTCTTTGCGAAGAATTTTGCCAATCCTATCAGTGACACTTCGAATATACGGAAGAAAAGCCACAGGAGTATTACCCGAAGATTCTGAATTTGTCGTCCTAGGGTGTAAAGGGGGATGTAGATGTCGGTGTGTAATATTTTGAATTGTGGACTTGGAGTAACCGTTGGCGACAAGGGTTTTTTGCAGATGGCCAAGTTCTTCTCTAAGGTTGTCAGGTTCAGAAATCGAAATGGCCCGATGGATGAGAGAGTTGATCACAGAATTCTTTTGGGCAGGATGGTGGTGTGATGAAGCATGTAGGTAACGATTCGTGTGAGTCTTTTTTCTATAAACAGAGTGACCCAATCGGCCATTGGGCTTGGAGGTGACTAACACATCGAGAAAGGGAAGGGACCGATTATTTTCTACTTCCATTGTGAATTTTATACTCGGGTGTTGTGAGTTAAGATGATCTAGGAAGGGAGAAAGGGTATGTTGACCATGGGGCCAGATGATAAATGTATCATCAACGTAGCGGAACCAGACTTTTGGTTTTAAGGGGTAAGATTCTAGGGCTAAAGACTCAAAGGCTTCCATGAACATGTCAGCAATGACAGGGGAAAGGGGAGAACCCATTGGTGTTCCAGATATTTGTTTGTAGAAATTGCCTCTAAAAGAAAAATATGTTGAAAGGAGGCATTTTTCCGCAAGATCTGCCAAAACCAAAGACTTGTTATCATTGGTCAAGTGATCTCGCAGAACAACTAGAGAGTCATGTATGGGGATATTGGTAAATAGGGATGATACATCGAAACTGACGAGAATGTCTTGGGGATCGACCGTGAGGGAGGAGATTAAGGTGATGAAATGTGTGGAATTTCGGACATAAGAAGAGGTACGACCAGTATAGGTCTTAAACTGATTCGACAAGTACTTTGCGAGTTTGTAGGTAGGAGAGTTAATCGTAGTCACAATGGGACGAAGAGGTACGTTGTCTTTATGGATTTTGGGAAGACCGTAAATTCTGGGGCAGATGGAGGCAGGATCTTCCTGTCTCTTGTTTTTCTTTTTCTTTTTTTGTTCTCCTGAAGAAGCTACATACAATTGTAGCGAAACGTCGAGATGAACCCACTTTTGGGTCACTCACAAATGACACGGTCCAAACCCGGAAGACGAATAAACTATAATTCTGACTCTGGCCGTGGAAGCCTACGATTTCATTTATTTTTTTCTTGTTAATTATCATAAGCTTTGTCTTCTTAACGTTTATATTGAGTCCATATTGTTGACTGTAATACGTGATTTTGTTCATAAGAACTTGTAGGTCTTCTAATTTGTCCGCAAATACTATGGTGTCATCTGCATATCTGATGTTGTTTAGCCGAGAACCATTTAGTAGAATACCTTTTTCAGTTTCGTGCAGAGCTTCGATAAATATTCTTTCAGAGTACAGATTGAAGATTAGAGGAGACAAAATACAGCCTTGCCTCACTCCATGCATGATTTTTACATAGTCAGTGTTTTCACCTTCAACTCTAAGATTTGCTGTCTAATTCCAGTAGAGACTAATTATTTTCATATCTTGGTTGTTAATTCCTGTTTCTTTTAGTATTTGCATCATCTTGGCGTGCTGTACTCGATCAAACGCTTTCTCGTAATCAACCAGACATGCGTATACGTCGCAGTTGACGTCTTTGCATCTCTGGAATAAGACTTGTACTGAGAACAAAGCCTCTCTAGTACCAAATGTATTTGTGAACCCGAACTGGTTGGGGGAAATTTGGCTTTCACACAGCTTGTAGATTCTCTTATGAATTATCTTTAGGAACAATTTTAGGAGATGAATCGTGAGGCTTAGAGTACGGTAATCTTCGCATTTTTTGGCTCCTGTTTTTTTTTTGAAGTGCAATAAACTCAGATTTTAGCCATTCTGTTGGTATTTCTCCAGAGTTGTATATGTTGTTAAATATCTTTGCGATTATTGCTATTGATTCGTTGTCCATTAGTTTGACTAGTTCTGCTTGTATATTATTAGGGCCTGCCGCTTTGCCATCCTTTACTTGTGTTATTGCGGAGTAAACTTCCTGCTCTAATATTCTTGCTCCATCATTCACCTCCTCTTCTAGCTCAAAGGTGTTATCTCTTTGGTCTTCAAATAGTTTTTCTATATATTCTTTCCACGTTCTTATTTTACTCTGATTGTGCAAGATGATGTTTCCGTTAGAATCAGTTATATTTCCTTTCTGCCTTCATCTTAGTCTCCTTGTGAGTTCTTTAACTTTCCTATCTACATTGTGACTATAGTACTTTGACTGCAGAGTCTTAATTTCTTCGCATCTTTTCCTTGCTTCTTTTTCATTCGCTCTTCTGATTTTCTTTCTTATTAACCTATTTATGGTTTTATATTTATCTGGGTCATTTTTGGCTTTTCTTCTTTTGTCCATTAGTTTCAGGATCTCATCTGTCATTCAATATTTTTTCTTCAATAATCTATCTGTCTTTAAGTGTTTATCCTTTACATTTTGCACTATTTCTGTAATATGTTTGATCGTTTGTTCTTCGTTCGATTCGTCTCTAATTGCAGTAATTTGCTCCTTTAACGTGGCATCGACTCTTATCCTCGTATCAAGGTCTTTCAGCATACGTAGGTCGTATGATTGTACTTTCCTTTTCTGCACTGTTTTGAGTTTTACTCAAAATACTTTCACCATTGGAACGTGGTCTGTCTCCAAGTCTGCTCCAGGATAAGTCTTAACAGTCTGTAAGGCTGTTTCGGAATCATTTATTTCCTAAAATGGTCGGTAAAACGCGTCTGGTATAGGATTACTCTAAGATATTTAGCCCTGTTGCTTCATTATATTGAAGTATTTATAATTCTTATTTCTCTGTTTAATCTACTTTTCCATTTCTGGTACATAACCGCCTCTGTTTTGACGGGGTTTAGTGAAATTTTTTACTCTATGCATCACCTTTGCAGTTCATTTAGAGTGTTTTGTATGTGATTGGTGGCTAAATCCGGGCCTCTGCTGCTGGCTGCTGTGGCAGTATCGTCAGCATATAGACTCAGTAGTGATCTGGATTCTGTCGGCGTGTCTAGCTACTGCCAGACGGTTTTTTTTAGGTGTCTTACCAGCGACCTCTGTGGTTGTTCACTTCCTGTTTTTTTAGGGAGAGTTCCACTTGTAGTTTCTCTCACCACAGACGCAGGGGCCGGTTTTGTCCATTTTTATCAAAGTGAAAAACTTACAGTGTCATCTCTGTCGACCTGCAGTGAACCCGAATCTTTACAAACGCTTGTCAACAAAAACCTATGCGAGAAGCCTATAAAGGCAGATTCTCGACAGTTTAATTAATGTCGATTTCGTATTCCCTCTGCGTTAATATTAACAAGTCTCTACTAAGGTTTACGCAGCGTCTCCGCCCCTTAGCCCTAATAAGGAGCACTAAGCCTTGTAGCTCGTTTCTATCAAAGCACACTTCTGTACTGTTCGACCGTTGCGATCGATAATTAATTAATTAATTTTATTCGGAGACCGATCTAAACATGGTATTCATTAATGTACAAATTGGTATTACAATAATCTTAAAAAAAAATATTGTAAAAAAATCTAATTAGTATGCCCATCCCGCAGAGTAGAGTAGAGTAGAGTCGAGTAGAGTATTTATTTAACTACATAACATATACAAATATTGTTTGTAGCAAGTCAAAAAAACAGATCCTAATTTAATAACCATGATCTAACGTCCAGAATATGTATATCTTAATATCCTAATTTAAACGTCCATTTAATTAAAATAAACCGTGAATAGAAACATAAACACATAAAAAAACTAAAAACGCACTTTTCGGGCTTTCGTCTCGGAAAACTTTTTGACAATACCTTTAATGTCCAATGTCGCACACACTTCATGTTCTATAGATAACATTGCAGAAAGCAGAAACATATCTTACTACAATAATTGTTATTTGTTCTACGTGCGCCCCAATGTTTTTTCTCCATTTCATATAATTTTTGATGAGCAGAGTCAATTGTTAATCCTTTTTTTAATGTTGTAGATAGTTTAAACAGTTTTTGAGAATATTTTATATGAGCTGCACCGGATTCATGTCTTTTTAAAATAACAGCTAAATGTTGCAAGTCACTTACCCCATTAATTCCACTAAGTAATTGTCGGCTGCTTTCATCACAACAAAATAGTTTACAGGGTGCACAAAAAACACTATTTAGTGATCATGAGTAAAGTAACCACGGGCGATGAATTTGGTCTTGATTAGGTAATGTGCGGTAATATTAAGTTTCTGAAAATTTCCTATTATTTGTATCTCTGGGGAAGTTAATTTTTGTAATTTGCTGAGGAAAATTTTCAACAACAAATTGAACTTCACTTGGATTCATATTTGCAGATCATTTTCCAGGATCATCTGAAACCAAATATGTGCTGGAACTTCCTACACTGCAATCCAGATTAACTTGAACATTAATTGTTCTGTCTTGGTTGGTGGTTTCAGGTTCAGGCGTTTCAGCATCAGTACTCGCACTATCGCTATTATTGTCATCAAATCATACGTCTCTATCCGCAGGAATATTCAATTTTTTGGTACTTTTTTATATGGTTTGGACTTTGCTTGAAGTTGAAGGTCCTAAATTTATATCCGAGTCTTCTATATTTTCATGTATGTTTTTCATCAAAAATGATTCCAGTGCACCTCTAAGTTTTTTTTTCTCCTCAGTTTTTGCCTCTTTTATTTTTTTATATTAAAAACCTGAAAGTCATTTTCCTTTTCTTTCGGACATTTTGAAATCACCACTTAAGAACGAAGCCGGGCTGATTTAACAAAATAAATCCAAAAACACTGCAAATAAGTGGTCCAAATAATGTTTCTCCAAATAATATGTAGCCGTAACGCGTATACGAATAAAATTGCTCCGATCTCGACGTTACTCCGAAATACAGTACCTACTGTGCAAAAGAAACGGATACAGTACTATATTTTATAAACGAAATCGTCTATCAAAAGCGTGTCTAAATTCATCGAATTCTCAACTAAGACTGAACATAAGACATAATAACCCATCTATAAACATAACCATAGGAAAAATATTATAACAGAAACTTTACAACCACTTGTCTCAATTCTTGTAAAGTATCTACGTGTGAAATCCCAAATAACTGGAGTCCGAAAGCCGCCAGCCGCTTTGAATTAAAAAGTATTCCCGAAACTGCTTTATGACTGTACCTACAAAAGGGCGGCAGTTCATTCAATAAATAATATTTTTTGACATTTTTTTTAGATTAGGATGAAAAAAAGAAGTATACATGATAAATGAAACACATTTAAGTATTATCACGTACTGAATAATTATTATTGTTTGGAATATTAGAGTTCACAGAATTATCTAAATCATCATCATTATCATCATCAAACGCGCTACAACTCTTCGTGAGTCTTTGCCGCGTTTACTATTGCCTTCCATGTTTGTCGGTCCTGTGCCAGTAATTCCCACTTTCGCACTCCCATTTTTTCTAGATCTTCTTTGACTGCATCTTTCCACCTTTTTCTAGGCCGCCCTACAGACCTTCTTCCCTCTGGCCTTTCCCAGAACACATTGTTTATAAGGCGATTGTCGTTACTGCGTATCACAGGTCCTGTCCATTATCTTTAATTAGTTTAATTATCTGAATCATTACTATTTAATTATTTGAATTTATTTTCGTTTTAAAAAAGTATTATCATCAGTGGACTGCTTTTGGCCGCCCCTATTGTTGGCCGTCCGTGGGCGATGCACACTTGGCACACATGGCAGCGGCGGCCCTGGAAATACGAACAAACCAGTTGAGTCGATTATCTATGGTTATTCCCAATAGTTTAACAGTATCTTTATTAACTAGATCATTGTGTAAATTACTTGCAGATATAACCAAATTTTGCGTTTTATCAGAGTTTTCGTTTGTTTGCAGCAAACCATGAGCTAGATTTAGTAGAAACTTCCTCATAAGACATTTTTAAATCATCATTATTTTTTCCTGTTAAAACGTATGTCGTATCATGTGCGAATTGTACGGAGATATGAATTTACAGAATTTACAGAGAATTACAGAGAATTGTACAGAGGAATAAACATAATGGGAATTATAAATTGAAGTCAGTTTCATTTTTTTTTAAATATTATGTTCTTTATATGTTTCATATCCTAATAAATCTATTATACTTACTTGATTGCATGAAAAGTATAATCAATCCCAAAAATATTGACTACCCAATTATTTATTTCTTCGTCTCACCCGTGAAATATGCTTATATTAATTTTCCCGAGTTAAACGGCGCTTTTCTCTGTTTTATAAAAGGATTTAATTTTGCTCGTTGCTGAATTGGTCGAAATTTTATACTCTCTAAATTAATTGCAACCCTTTCTCGAATATTATTTTCCCTTTTTAAGACGTCATTACCAAAACTTCAGAAGTATTAATGTTGCGATTATATTTTTTGGAGATCTTTTATGTTTCTTTTTAAATTATGAGCAGGTGGAATGAAGACGTAATTTGAAAGACGCTTTTGGCGAATTTCTCTTTTGAAACATTGTTTTTGTAAGAGAAGTAATAATATACCTATCTATTTTAAGAAGATAATTGAAGAATTAAAAGGGTTCACGGAGCATGGTGGAAAATAAAAGCGGAATTCTTTAAAACTTTTAAATAACAATAATAACAATTTAATTAAATAATTAAATACGGGTTAAAGTCCTACAAGTGATGTTTGGTAAGGCGTTGGAAGCAATTGTTCTTATTTAAAGCTACATTTTATTTGGAATTACGAAAGAATTATGAACTACAATTATGTATGCAAAACTCTAGCGCAATCAGTTTTTGAGATAAATGGCGTTGAGGACAAATAAGTGTTAAACATTTTAACGATTTTGCCGAAATTACTGGCAACATTGTAATGAAATTTTATACGAATAAGTTTTGGACGCTGATACATCCCATAACGGCTATAGCGGGATAAGATGGTCAAAAGTGCCCCCCCCCCCACCGATCAGCACCGCGACTTGTGTTTTCAATAAAGCATATAAAAACATGACTACATACAAATTTTTAACTTCCCAGAGCCCATAGAACTTCTTAAATCTAAAAAAGAAGATCTTTTCGGCTTTATTTTTTTCTGGACGCAATTTTGCTTTAAAAAATCCGAAAAAATTCATGAAGATGTAACTTTTGAATACAAAATAGCCTGTTTCTTTTCAAATTTTTATATTAAAAATTGAGCTCAGGAAAAATCATTAAAATGTTCAATAATTTTTTAGGTTATGTTAATAATTTTTGGTTAACTTTTAAATAGTAATTTTTTATGTATTTTTTTTTCGTTTTTTTAGATAGCCAAGGCATAATTTTTAATTTCTGAACGGAAAGCGTCGAAAAATCAAAAAACCGTTTTTGTAGTGATTTATTTGCACATAACCTCAAAACTTAAATGGTAATTTAATATTTTTCAATATTTTTTCTTCCACGTTATCAAAATTCCCCATCAAGTAAAAGTCCCCATTTAACTCTTTTATAGAGATAAAATTCGAAAATACCACGTTTTTTATCCTTTTCGCATTTTTTTTACCTTACCTCAAAATCAGATAGTTAGATGTATGCTTTTCCATCTATTTTCTTACGGGCTATAAATCATCATTGTAAAAATAATAATTTTTAACTTACAAATTCTCAAATTGCGAAAAAATTGTGAATTTCTAATATTTTCCCATTTTATTAGCTCATAACATTAAAATCTAGTGGCCTAATGATCGAATTTCCACTTGTCTTTTTTTTCCTAAATAGTCAAAACTCGAAACAAACCTATAGCTTTATGACTGACCCTTCCTCAACAATGGTGGATCCAAGGGGTGGGTCACGGGGGTCATGACCCCCTCCAAACAAAAATAAATATCAATCAAATAATCCTAAAAAAATAATTTAAAACCCATCAACCCTATAAGCAGGAAGTTAAGAGTTGAAATGAATCAAGAACATAGGAAGAATTTGAATCCAATAATAAAAACTGTTATTCTTTGTGGTAGACAAAATATTTCTTTGAGAGGGCATAGGGATGATAAAAATATTAAAAGTATTGTAAACAGCGATGGTACAAAACCAATAATGGCAATTTTAGAGCATTGCTTAGGTTTATGATAGATACTGGCGATAATGATCTGCTAAAACATTTGAAAACTGATCCGGCTAATGCTACAATAATTAGTAAGACTACTCAAAATGATATCATTTCTTGCTATAAAGAAGAATGTATCTGCGATGTCTATATTTAAATGATATTAGCGAAGATTTCATTACATTTGTTATCGCCTACGATTCGATTCGAGAAGAAGACGTCGGTTCAAAAGGAGAACGCCGCTTAACTGGATTGTTAAAGATTCCGTAAAGAATTTTAATTTAGATTTAAATTTTTGTGCAGGTTTTGGTGTCGACAGTTGCTCAGTAATGGCATTCGAAACGAAAGATGCCGTTAACGAATTAAAAAAATTGGCCAAACATGCTGTGCGTTGTCCATGTAGCAATCATATGTATTTTGAATAATTCCTTGGCAAGCTCCTCAAAAGTTAAATCATGTCGTAATGCTTCAGGAACTATGAGAAAAGTAGTAGTTTTTCCTAATTCCTCTCCCAAACGACATGTTGTTTTTAATAAGGATCTGGGGGCTGCTGCCCAAGGTATTTGTGAAACTTGTTAGGTTGAAAGGCATAAGCTTCATCTTCAGTTCCAGGGCGAATCAATGATCAAAATATACAACGCTCTTGAAACCATTTCTACGTGGAAGGACAGTAAAATGTCAGCTGATAAATTCTCATTAATGCAAATTATTAGGATGCTTACGTTGGTGCCAAGGTACACATAAGATTCTAATAATGCACAGTAAACGAGGGCCAGGCAGGAGAAGACACTCGTGACTCCAAAATCTGCGGAAGTGGTTCGGGCTCATATCGGTCGAACTATTCAGAAGCGCCACAAACAAAATCAGAATTGCCATGTTAATATCCAACGTTTGCAACGGACAGGGCACTTGAAGAAGAAGAAGATTAGGAGCTCAGAATTTCACATTTCAGTAGTTTGTCTTTGTGATGTTTTAGTATACAACTGTATTACTTAGTTGTCTTCTTCGATCACCAAAATTATATTTCAAGTAGGCTACTGAGGCCATAGAAGATATTAAATGCATTATTTAAGATAAAAGATCAAATGCTGAATCTGTTTTTAGGAAACTTTACTATGAAGTAAAGAAAATAGCTGAACAACTAGACATTGAATTGAAGATGCCTTCTATAGTTTCACGTCAAAACTAACCTGTTAACTTTTGCGAAAATATTTAAATATATATATATATATATATATATATATAAAATATATAAAAGATCTATTAATTTACCCCTTTTAGACAATATTTTAAAAGAACGACTTTCACCGAAAGTTATGAATCTATTTAATCTTCGAGTTGTTTTATCTAAAACTGATAACACACTAGAAGATAAAGTTGCATTAAAAAAAATTGTTGACACCTTCTAGGATATTATTGGACCATATACTGCATATCCCACAGTAGAACAAGAGTTTTCGCTGTGGATTTAAAAGTGGAAACGAGTTGTGCAAAATAATGGAAAACTTCCTGATTCTATTTTAGAAGTATTAGAAAACTGCGATATTCATATGTATCCAAATATTAGAATATTTCTGCAAATATTAATTACATTTTTTGTCAGTGTAGCAACAGCAGAGCGTAGTTTTTCTACGCTTAAGCGTCTAAAGACTTGGCCTAGAAATAGAACTTCGGAGGAAAAGTTAACTAGTTTAGCACTCATCAATGTGTATCCTGAAATTTCTCTAGTTGATACAACCATAGTATTTTAAATCACAGAACTTTTATTTACCACTCGTTGCCGGCTCTTGCTGACAATTCGTGAGAAAAATTTCAATACCGAGTAAAAAAATATTTCACTCACTTATAGCCTAATATGCCTATTTATAGAAATAACTATTCTTAAATTATATAGTGTTTTTGTTAAATAAATTAATTTAAATAAATTGCTGTTTACACTTCTTCTTAAGGTTACTTCTTCATTACAGAAGGGTGACTATAACTTTAGCAAATTGTTCTCTGCCTTAAGCGTTCTTAGTATCGAATGTGTGTTTATGCCTGTCCAGTCTCTTACATTCTTCAGCCAGGAGCATTTTCTTCTTCCTAGACTTTTTTTTCCCTCTACTTTCCTTCCATTATGAGTCGTAGAAAGTTATGTTTTTCTCCTCTGTAAATATATCCTAGATAACTCGTGTTTCTGTTGTTTACAATATTTAGGAGTTCTCTCTCGGTCCTCATTCTTCTCAGCACCTCGTTGTTGGTCACGTGCTCTGTCCACGAAATCAGCATCCTTTGAAAAACACACATTTCAAAGGCTTCTATACGCCTCATACTTGTAATTCCAAGAGTCTATGTTTCCACTCTGTATAGCAATAAGGAATAAATGATTATTTTTACAAATTGATATCGGATTTCCAACGATAAGATAGAGTTTATTAGGAATGTTTAATACATTCATTAATGGTTACACTTACATTGAGTTATTGCATTTAAATTACTTAACTTTGGTTTATACTTATTTATCCTTGGTTTGTCTTAATTTTGTAGCCATAGGATAGGTGGGTTTAAATTAATTGTCTTTAAAATACCCAGTTTAAATTAACAGTCCTTGATTTTTCAATATTTATATTTTAATGACTTTCCTTTGGTTTAATAGTCTTGTACACTTGATTTTACTGTCATAGAGTATGTGGGTTCAAATTATTTTTTTTTTGGTTTAAGTTTAAGACCCCTTAATGTTGTACCCTTCGTTGCACCTGTAGGCTATTTGGGTTTTAATAACTTCTCATTGATTTAATATATCGCTTAAAATAATTATTGGGAAAATGGTTCCCTTACATGAGGCACAAATCATATCAATCGTAAAGGTGCAAAAATCTAAATCCTATATCAAAATCACCCTTAAGACCCATGACCCCCACCCCTCCGACAAAAATTTCTGGGGATCGACCACTAAAAGGTGCAAAAATCTAAATCCTATATCAAAATTACCCTCAAGACCCATGACCCCCCAGACAAAAATTTCTGGATCCGCTACTGTTCCTCAACAATTGTTTTTAATCGCATATCACTTTTTGTGCTCAAGTCTTAGCTGATAATGCATATTGCCTACATATAGTTCCAAATGTTTATCAAAATAAATAAGTTACTAGATAATGATAGAGTACGCCTATGGGATATATCATCCCTTTATCCTAAAATTCGTTGCGAGTTAATATCGAAAATCTCGAGTCGTATTGAAATTCTCGAAGTAGTTGGTCAAATCGAAGTTTAGAGTTGAATATTATAATTGCCATATATCCTATAGGCGCGCGTATGGTACTCTATGGAATAACACGGTCAAAGCGATACGATTCGAATACGAATTACTGGATATTGAACATCTTATAGATTTGACTAAAAGATCTTTAGTTGAGTTTTTTCTATTTAATCATAATGATCGCTTAAGTCCACAAAAGACAATTAAATTTTAAAGATTTAGTAACTAAAATTTGTAACCAACGATCAGGTCACTGTCCATGTGAAAGGATCAAGGGCAAATGAACAGAAAGTTTTCTTTTTGCGTAGTAAGAAATAATACTATAAAAAGTAAAAGTAAGAAATTGTACAAATAGAATTTAGTGGAATTGCAACGTTCCGGCTAACTCTTGCATTTAGTACATCCCGATTTGGATTATTCTTTACAATTAGCAAATCTTATGTGCCTACAATGTACAAACTTTATCAACAGAAGCATCAATGATAGAACTGGAGAATGAACTACAACACATAAAATGGTATAAGTGAAGTTAGGCGTCGAAAAGAAGATCAAATAATACTTAAGTTGGAAATATGTTCCATTTCAGAGGAAACGAAGATTCATCTGTTGGAGGAGTGGGTTTTTTAATCCATAAAAAATGGGTACCAAACATAATCACAATAAAAAGTATATGTACCAGAGTTATTTATCTTATTTTTAAATTAAGCCCAAGATACAAACTTAAAATTATACAGGCTTACGCACCAATTATGAGTCACCCGGATGAGGAAGTTGATCAATTTTATGAAGATATCAGAGCAGCTATACAAACTTCAAAAACACATTACACATTGATAATTGGAGATTTTAACGCCAAATTGGGATTCAAACAAGATGATGCAGAATCTGCTATGGGAATCTTTGGATTTGGTGAGAGAAATGAGAGAGGTAACAGGCTTCTTGACTTCTTACATCAGGAAAATCTCTTTGTGATGAACTCATTTTTCGGAAAGAAACCCCAACTTAAGTGGACATGGAAGAGTCCGAACCAAAGAACAAAAAATGAGATTTATTTCATAATATCAAATCGGAAAGATATTGTTCAGGATGTAACAGTATTGAATAAATTTTCAACAGGGAGCGACCATAGACTAGTTAGAGCAAAAACCACTTTTAACGCTGAAGTTGAAAGAACAAAAATGATCCTCAAAAAGAAAAGTGGAAGGTAGCTGTTCCCAGAAGATATAACACTTTACGAAGAAAATATTAAGACTAGTTTGGATACACACGACTTAGAGAATATCAGCATCAATGAAATGAACAATAATATTACCCAAATATTGAAAGAAGCTGAAAAGAAATACTGTCCTCGTCCTGAAAATAATAACAAAAAATTAAGCCACAACACAAAACATCTTCTAGAGGAAAGAAGAAAACTTAGGGAAAATCAGGATCATAACCAAAATGAACTAAGAATTTTGAATAAGAAAATTAAAAAGGAAGTTAGAAAAGATCTGAGACGATACAATACGATGGAAATAACTAGAGTAATAGAAGAAAACAAAAGCTTGAAAGTACTCAGACAGAGCATGTCCATTGGAAGAAAAAACGTCCACAAATTAAGAAATGAACAGGGGCAAATCATTGAGGATAGAATTCAAATTATGAATACGATAGAGAGTTTTTATAGACAACTATACAAAGAACAGCAATGTAACCGGAGTGGATCATTACCAAAGATAATCAATCAGGGATCTGAAATTTTACCGGACGTAACACCCAATGAAGTTCGAAGGTCAGTGCAAGAAATGAAAAACAATAACTCCCCCGGAGGCGATGAAATAGTGGCAAATGCCTTGAAGGTGGCTGGAAAAAGATTATGGCAGGTCCTTGCCAAACTATTCACTAGATGTTTGCAGGAAGCAATAACACCAACCCAGTGGTATAACGTAGAAATTATCATACTTCATAATAAAGGGGATGCTACCGACCTCAGGAATTACAGGTTCATAAGTCTACTTTCACATATTTATAAACTATTTACAAAAATAATTACGAAACGACTAGAAAATAAATTGGAATTTTATCAGCCAATAGAACAGGCGGGTTTTAGAAAAGGCTATGGAACAAACGATCACCTACTGGTAATAAAAAATCTTATAGAAAAATGCACTGAATATAATAAACCACTAGCTTTAATATTTGTCGACTATGAAAAGGCATTCGACACCGTAAATCAACAAAAAATGTTGGAAGCCTTGACAGAATGCCGAATTGACTATCGGTATATAAATATAATTAAACATATATACCAAAACGCAACAGCCAGTGTTAGAGTGGGTGATCGTCAAATCCAGAAATTCCCGATACAACGTGGAGTACGCCAGGGGGACACCATATCGCCGAAACTGTTCACTACGCTTTTGGAATATATATTTAAAAGGGCAAAACTGACCGACAAGGGCATAAACATAAACGGAGAGAAGCTTAGCCCATCTAAGGTTTGCAGATGATATTGTACTAATAGCTGATAGGATAGATGAGGCCAAAGAACTTTTAAATCAGCTCTACCTTTCCTCGCTAGAAGGGGGATTAAAAATAAATATATCTAAAACCCAGATGATGACAAATCTTGTAGTCAGCGAAGATATATGCATAGGAACAAGATCCATAGACCAGGTAATGGCCTATAAATACCTAGGTCATGAGATTCGCATAGGAAAAGATAACCAAATCGTTGAGCTTCTTCGTCGTATAAGACTGACTTGGGCAGCCTTCGGCAAGCTGAACCATATTTTCAAATGGTCTGATATACCAATATGCCTTAAAAGAAAAACGTTTAATCAGTGTGTTTTGCCAGTGTTAACTTACGGTGCCGAAACGTTGACCATGACAAGGAGAACAGTTCAAAAGATCCGTGTGTGTCAAAGGGCGATGAAGTGTGCTATGTTGGGCGTTTCACTACGAGACAAGATCCCAAATCGCCAGCTACGACAAAGAACAGGAGTGGCTGATGCAGTAGAGAGAGTAGCAACACTAAAATGGAACTGGGCAGGTCACGTGGCTCGAATGACAGACAATAGATTGACAAAGCGGTAACTGGAATGGAGACCAAGAGATGATGCCTACCGAAGTAGATGTCGTCCACCAACACGTTGGACTGACGATCTAAAACGTTGTCATAGGAATTGGATGCAAGAGGCACAAGATCGAAATAGATGAAAAATTATGAGGGAGATCTATATCCAGCAGTGGATAAGCGAAGATTGAATGACGATCAGTTAGAAAGCATTTTATATTCTCCACCTGCCATGGGGTACAAGTAAGCCAGAGATAATGTTTGCAAATCTATTCATGTCTATTTCTAAATCCTGGTAAAATATCTAATGTTATAGTATTATATGTTAGAGCTCATAATCGCTTGTTTATCAATTTTATTACCGCTGCTTTCTAATGAAGGTAAATTGCATTAAGTTTTTACATTTCTCATCTCTCAAAGTTTGCGACGCATTATAATAAAACAAATCGTTTAACGTAAGAGATCTGTCCTCATCAACACGATTAGCAGAAAATAGAGAAATAAATTTATTTATTACTTTTAGCTAGGAGAAGTTAACTATTTTTTAATTAAAATTCTCAGTCTTTCATCTCGTCAAAGTTTAAAGTTCAAAAGTTTATGAAGCAAAGAAAAGATTAGTTGATTGCGCTTCACGCGTATATATTTCCATCACGCAACAGGAATTAAACTCATAAGTTCCCCTTAACCTTTGTAGTTGTCGTTATCCCCTCCCCATCACTATCCACGTTGATTATTAGCCGCATCCCTCTAGAAGTTAGAAGCAAATAATGAAAAACCTTGGTAATACAAACTGGAGTGTAGTTTGGCGCGAAACAGGGTAGGATTAAAGAATATTGATATTACCGAAAGTAAATTTAATAAATAATTATAAGTACATCCTACATTATTAATAGGGAATTAATTAGTTTTGTTATTATTTCGCCACTAGTGAATTAAAACAATTTTACTGAGATGATAGAAACAGAGCGTAGGCGCAAAATTTCGGGCCAATGCTTTTTAAATGCATTCATTTTTTTCGAATCCTGAGAAAACTAATAAGTATTTTTGAAAAATTTAAACGCAGAATGAAAGATTACATTATTACTAAGGCCGAAAGTCCCTGAAAACTTCTATGTTTATTTTAATAAGTTACAGGAGTGAAAAAACAGAGAAAATTTAGTGTAATTTTTAATTTCAAATATCTCATTCGAAAAAACTTTTTGTTTATTCTAAGGGACTTTCGGCCCTCAGTAATAATGCAATTTTTCATTATGCATTTAAATTTTTCAAAAATATTTATTAGTTTTCTCAGGATTCGAAAAAAATGAATGC
Source organism: Diabrotica undecimpunctata (assembly GCF_040954645.1). Classification (NCBI taxonomy): domain Eukaryota; kingdom Metazoa; phylum Arthropoda; class Insecta; order Coleoptera; family Chrysomelidae; genus Diabrotica; species Diabrotica undecimpunctata. The sequence continues at coordinate 40,600,607 of NC_092811.1, read as the reverse complement.
ATTTAAAAAGCATTGGCCCGAAATTTTGCGCCTACGCTCTTAAGCGTATTATTTTCAATCAAAGATATTTTACTCATTAAAGTTGACCCTTTGACGCCGAAATTATTTTTTTTTTTTTTAACTTTTAACAAGTTTTTTGGTTTTTTATATAAAATCATTATTTTTAATAACAATGTATTGTATTTTTTATTATTTATCAGCTAACAAAGGCTATAGACCGTGTCATAAGTAGGACAGTAGGCGTCCTAGTGGGACACTAGAAAGACTGGTGTGGTTCTTTTCGAGTGCTGCAAAGGGCACATCTCCTTGGATTTATGGAATTGAAGAAATTGTAGAACTAAACTTTATGGCCCTTTTCTACCAATTTACAAGTAAGATCCTTTACGACTCTAGCTCCTATTTTTTTTTCTGTCGTATCAGCAACTTTTCCTGTATAAAAATCGAACTGGCATACAAATCCGGATTCGCCGGCCCTGATCCAGACCTTGTAGCCTATTTTTACTGTCTTCATTGGTAAAAATTGACGTAAGGAACTATGTCCTTTAAATTTTATCATTGACTGGTCTATTGCTTGATTTTCTGAGGGATTATAACAAGCAAAAAACGATTCTGATACATGATTCAGTAAAGGCCTAAGTTTATATAGTTTGTCATAGTTGGCCTCATGTCTTTTAGCTTAAAGAGAATTGTCGTTTAAATGCAAGTCTTTAAGCAACCACACAAACCGATCTCTTGGCATACAATAACTAATATACACATCTCGAAGATCCGCTCTAGAAGACCAGTAGTCTCTCAGACTAGGAAGTCCCTTTATTCCCATTAGTAAATTCATTGCTAAGAATACCCGCATTTGTTCTGCATTGGTTTGTGTAAATCTATTCTCGTCACCTTCGCTATTTTGGACCGTATATAGATTGGTTTGAAAGACAATATTATCAGGAAGGTCCTTTGTAAAGAGTTGAAGAAATACATCCGTAGGAGAATCAATATTGTCTGGTATATTGGGGTCGACTGATTCATTAATTTTTTTTTTTATAGGGAATGCAATTTTGGGAGTCTCTAGTCCAAATTGTATTTGAAAGAAAATATTTCCTTCTACGTATATCCAATGAAGTATCATCATCGTCACTCTAATCTGCTTCAATTTGATTTGTCTCTAAGACGTCCTCAAGTTGGTTTTCCATTGAAACGGCGTCTTTAAAGATAATCGGCAAAGACTCTATATCAAAAATACTATGATTCATATTTGTTTTAAATCTGTTTCCTTATCGTTATCGGAGCTGTCATCAATACTTAAATCTACATCAGATGGAATGTCTTCAATAAGAGTAAAGATTTCCTCTTGAGACGTACGTTCCAAATCGGCATAGAAATGTTTAATTTTGACTGGAACAAAAAAGCATGCTTGTCAGCCAGCACTGCCACCAATATAATTCTTCTTATAGGAGGAATTTAAGTCAGAAATTCAAGTAAGTGAAAAAATAGGATGTTAAAAAAGTACAAAGTATGTAGTAGTAAAAATGTTAAGTGAAATAAAAGGGAACGTATTAATGTATTCCACCGACTTCTAAATAAAATATTACAAGATAAACAAATCGCTCAAGACTAAAATTAAACAGTAAATTGATACTGTGTCAAAATGGCGACCAATACGATCTACAATCTACATGAGAATGTTATATTAACCATTGTCTAGAGATATTATAAATTATTAAGCGTTGGAACATTAAAGCTATAGGTCTAGAATTTTTTAAGTATTAAATCACGAACCCGAAAATCCAAGATTTCTAATTGACGAAACCAAAATCCAGATTTTTGCTTTAATCTGTGCCTTCTAGGAATTGCAAGATCAACAGATATTGATAAAGGTGTAATTAGAGAAAATGGGGAATCTAAAATTGCATTCCACGGCATATCTCCTCAACTATGTAAGTTGCTGCAAGACCAAAAGGAAGGCAATGGAAAAGGTGGGAATATGAAGTAGCAGTGGACGCGCAAAATTTGCTAGACGTGAGAACCTGGAGAAAATCGGCGCTGGACCGGCAAAGTTGGAAGCATAGTTTGGAGGAGGCCAAGATTCGATTTGGGCTGTAGTGCTATTGGAGATAGATAGTTATTATTATGTATCTTACCAGTAAATGCTAGCGTAAACATTTCACAACTTTCATGAGTTTTTTAAAACTCAAAAAATTACATGTTGTTTACGAGATACCATGTACTAACTACGAATGTGTCTATATTGGACAAACCACTTAACTGCTTTAAACAAGAATTCGTTGTCACAAATATGAGAAGAACAACATCACTGCGCTTACAAAGCATGAGAATAAGAAGCATAAATTTGACTTCGGAAACATCAAATTTTAAAAACTAAGCAAAACAAAAATAAAAGGGTACCAATCAATAGAAATAAAAAGGAATACTAGCGCAATCAATGACAAAAAATATACAAAGAATCCAAATAAAATACATTTCAATCTGATTTCAATAATAATAAATATAACACCATAAAAAATTCTTAAAATTGTTCTGGAAGCTATTTTCTTCACGCAAAGTCACAATTGAAAGTTAAAATAAGTTTATTGACATTTCAATCTCCAAAGTGGATTCTTTAAAACCAAATAAAGCACCAGTAGTTGATAGAATTGCTCCAGAGTTCTACAACTTTCTTTCAAAAAACGGAAAAGTGCTTGTACTTGGGCTTACTAACAATGTTTTCGTCAAACCAGACTTTCCTTAGAATTTTTATGATGCAATAATTTTTCCTCCTTTTTAGAAAGGAAACATGGAAAGTGCAGAAAGTTATCGAGGTATTAGCTTCTTAAATGCAATAATCAAACTCATTGGGGCATTGACTTTAACCAGATTTACCTCGTGGGTACAAAATAATAACATTTTAAATGAGTTCCAGGCAGGATATAGAATCGGCTATTCAACTGTAGACAACATTTTTAATCTTGCACGGGGAGTAAAAAATGTTTATACATTTTTAGTGGACTTTAATGCTGCTTTTGATACAGTTGATCGGTTGATCGGCTAGCCCTTTTTTACAATTTGAGTCACTTGGGATTATCTACTAAAGTGCTGAATTTGTTAAAAAGTATGTTCGCAAATACAAAATCGGCAGTCTGGTCAAATTAAGGTCGATCTAAATGGTTTGACTGTAATGTAAGAGTGAGACAGGGATGTCTTTTAAGTCCATTACTGTTTGCGCTTTTTTGAATGACCTACATGAAGCATTGGGAGGCGGTTTGGAGATAAATCGTTTGATTATAAAACTTTTATTATATGCAAATGATTTGGTTTTGATGGCAATCAATCCTAAGGTGCTACAGCGAACTAGAAAAATACTGCCTTCAAGAATCGTTGGTGGTGTCCCTTCCCTCTCATCTCTACCTCTTACCTCATCTCTTTCGTCGTGCAGGTTTTTTTCTTCTTCTTCCTCTGTATTAAGTGCCTGCTTAAAGTATTCCACCCATTTATTCAATACATCTTTCCTTGTTGTTAATAGGTCGCCATTCTGACTTCTGCATTGTCTTGTGGATGTCTTAAATTCTTTTCTGTTGATGGTGACTTTTTTATATAATACTCTTAATTCTTTCTCTTTGTTGAGGTTTTCTATATATTTAACTTCCTTATTTAAGTGCTTTCGTTTTTTTTGTGTACCCTTCTTTTTTCTCTTTTTTTTTGTCTATTAATTCTCTATAGTTCTTTTGTTCTATATTTTTATTTGATTTTTACAAGCACAAATTTCTATTCTTATTTCATCTTTCGCTGCTGATTCAGTGTCTTTTATTATTCTGGTCCAGTACGAGTCTATATCTGTCTGGCCTTCTTCATTTACATTTTGATTCCTTAGCCTGTTTGTGATGTTTTCCGAGTAACGTTCTGCAATTGTCGCATCTCTTAGCTTTTGCACATTCCATTTGTTTATATTTATTTTATATTCTTTATTGGTGTTTGAAATTATAGTCCTCAATGTTGGGATCACTAGGATATGAGTCCATATTTGCCTCTATAACTTCTGCAGTTTATTATATCTGTTCCATGCCTTAAATTCATTAAGATGTAATCAATTTGACCCGTTATTCTTCTATCAGGAGAGGTCCAGGTTACCTTGCGTATGTTTAAAATAGGTGCTAGCGACTGTCATATTTAGTGCTGCTGCTAAGTTTATCAGTCGTAATTGAATATCGCTACTGATGTTGTGTAGGCCATGCTTTCCCCTCGTGGGCATCAAAACTCGTTCTCGTCCTATTCTTGCATTCATATCACCTAACACAATCTTAATGTCACTTATGAGACATCTTCTGTAGACTTACTCTAGGTCATCGAAGAACTGTTCTTTTATTTTCTCTGGTTTGTCATTCGTTGACTGTAGGCTTGAAAGTCAATAATAAGGCCTTTTGTTCTTTGGTTTACAGTAAATTCCATCCCATCGATGTGTTGACTTTCATTGCAGCTATAATATTATGAAATGGTTTCTTTTCTCAAGAGTTCCAGTTCTCGTCCACAGCATTTCCTGCAGTGCTAAAACATCTACTTTGTACGTGTTTACTATGTCTAGTAAATATGTTCCAGTTCGGTACAGGGTTAGAAACACCATTTTATAGTTTATTTTAAAAGCTATTTAAATGGAATTTACTATTCTAGAGATTACCATGTTTTTTTATAAACTTTTTTATGGTAACCACTTCAAGAGGAAAAGTACATATTGCCATAGGGTAGATTTTATTATTTGAGCTATTTTTTACCTACTGTCAAAATTTCAACCAGATCGATACAAAAAAAAATCCAAAGGTTTTCTACTATTTTTACGATCATATCTAGATTATCAACTTGGTCATATGTTTTTATCTTTCCCTTCTTGTGAAACTAGCTACTTCGGATAGGATTTCTTTTCGTCTTCTATCAGAAATACTAACTCTTTTCCACAAGTTTTCCTCTTCTCCTAATGATTATTTTGAAATGTAATTCCAATTAGAAAAATGAACTTAAGAATGAATTATGAAATGAAATGAAATGAAATATGAATTATTCACATGAATTAGAAATTTGAACTAAACACTGCACTAATATGTTGTATTGTCTTGTAGATAGGATCAAAATAGAAAAGTTTGGAATAATGACATTTAAGGATAATTTTCACATTTGGTGCCATTGAAGATAGCTATAATTGAGCTGTCAATTAAAGTTCATAGAACGAAATGTTGGCGTTTGACTGTGTTGCCATGTTTTTTTAATAAATCGGGAAAGAGCATGTGATTTATAATTAATCCAATAATATAAAAATCCAATAGAACGTTAACAAACTAACAGTAAAAAAGAAATTCTTTCAAAAATTAATAAGAATAGTATTCAGGTACTTTCCACAGACATCTGGTGACCATCTGTAACAATCTGGCAACTGGTGGTTTGAGGATTTCCAAATCTATCAGCTTATTATCAAAGCAAATGATAAAAAAATGTTGTAATAATTAACTGCAATTAATATGAGAAGAAACGAGTATTTATTCGTTCGTGTTGTATATAAAAAAATAAAAAGATTGCATAATTCATATAATAATAAAATAAAAATGTATTTTTGAAAGCTTCTCTATTTGTAATTGAAGCCTACAGCATATACATTACAAAGACATAACAACACATTCAAACGTCAAAAATTTGTTCTGTGAATTTAATTGACAGCTCCTTTATAGCTATCTTCAATGGGACCAAATGTGAAAATCGTCCAAATTTTACCATCTTTAACATAAGAGTATAAGTATAAGTTTTAACATACTCGCATGTCATGTACAATATGTGCTAGTTACATTATTTCGTACTGTTGTCTGTTTTGTACTATTTTATAAATAATTATTTATATTAAATACTACTAAAAGCAAATATAAATATAAAAAACAAGCATAAACTAATTAATTAACTAAATCCGTTCCTGACTGCTACTCAGTCACACTCCGTCATCATTTGAACCTATAACCAACCATTCACCTGTCCAGGTCTATTGTACCTGAGCTTCCGTTCACAAGTGCCTTCCTCTTTCCCCTCCGCGATGCCTACTCCACCCATCGACCCTAAGGAGCAGAGGTTATGTCTTGGACCTGTGGGCCGCGCAGCCGTTACACTCTCGTGCTCACAGTGTGAAAAAGTGAACAGTCCCACGATTGTGTTGTTAGGCTAAACAATAAAAGATATAGATTATGTTTATGTATGAGTCATTAAGGAAGACCGGAAAGACGGTAGAGGATGTGAAAACGGCAGAAAATAAGTATGAAGACGATCTTAGAACGCTAATAGAACGATCAAAATCGCCGAAATTACAAAGATTAAGTGAAAGGAGAATTGGTTTAGTATGTTTTGTTTAAAAGTATCTATTTTTAGTTAGAATATATTAATAATAGTAAAAAAAATAGCAAAAGTTACCAAGCCACAGACATACCTAAAAAATAATAAAATGAGTGTACTCCTATTAACACTTTTTTAAATTTTTATTATAGCCTCATCAAATAAAATAAAATCAAAATGTTATTCGGTACTTGTTGAAATACATTTTATTAAAAATTTAGGTGAAAACAAAAGATATTTTTAAGAAAGTATATGTACTGTATAACTACACTTGAGTGCAAAACAATCGACCAAAAGTGATATTTGAGATTACACCTTCTGTTTCAATGTACAAGTGCAAACAATATTATTGAACTTACAAAAACTGCTATTGCCTTATTTGGAAGACGCATTATAAAAACAATATGCAATACGAAGAGAGTTTCCTAAATATTCATCATTGGAACTAACGCAAGAAAGACGTTATGAACAGAGAAATCATCAATTACAAAATGAATTTCTTTATTTTTCAGTATTTGATATTATCACCCCTACTCCTAATTACACTTTCCAATCGATTTCGCATGGATCGGATGACTTTTATAATAAATTCTTGAGGCATTGCTCCCCATTCATCATTAAGCTCAGCTCTCGATTCCATTATGTTCCTTGGTGCATGATTTATGTCCTGGACCCTTCGTTTAAGCTCATCCCAAACATGCTCTATTGGATTTATGTCCGCGCTCAACGAAGACCAATTTATTGTAGGTATACCGATCCCAGTCAGATAGGTGGTGGTCACTAGTGTGGTATGACATCGTGCCTTATCGTCCATTAAAATAATGGCATCACCAATAAATCCCGCGTATGGAACTACATATTCCTCCAAAATGTCTCTGATATTATCCGCCATCCGCCGTTAAAACTCCTCAACGTCCTCCACCAGGCACGAAAACCAACTCGGATTTTCATCCATGGAAATGCCTGCCCAAAACATACAAGAAGCGTCTTCATATGACCCAATTTCTCGTATACAACATTGAGCAAATCGCTCTCCTGGCCTTCTATAGCCTTATATATCCTTGCCATGTAGGTATTCCTACTTTCGTCGAAGAATAATACCTGACTCCATTGATAGTCGTCCCAATCCAGATGTTTTCGAGCAAATTCTAATCGCCTTTTCTTCTGGACTGCAGTTAGCTGTTGACTCGTAGCTGCTCTTTTTAGTGTCAGGTTGGCTACCTTCAGTCTCCTTCTGATTGTCCAAATACTGGTAACTACACCTCGGACCTCTCTAAGCTCTTCTTTGAGATTAGCACCAGTTAAATGTCGATTTCTCGGGGATTTCGATACAAGAAATTGATCGTCTCTCTCCGTTGTTATTCGTTTACGCCCTCCTCCTTAGTGGCGGACATAATCACCGGTATCTTGGTACCGACGATACACTCGGGACACAGCAGATTGGCTTAAATTTAGTCGATTTGCCACGGCCCTCTGACGCAGGCCTTCTCACAATAATGCTACTGCTTGAGCTGCTTTGACGGATGTGGAATCCATTTGTAATGCAGTTGCGAACTTAGAGACTGATGTATTAGTGGGTTGCTATGGAAATTGTTACGTACGATGTTAACCGAACGAAGTCGGTGCGTGTCGATTTCAATGAATCAAATTCTGACCCCCTCTCTACGTGTTGCATTATTTACTTGTAATAAGTCATCGGATTCACCAAAAAACAAAACTTTTTTAAAACTCAATAATGAGGTTAATGATTGTACACTAAATATTTTTAAATTTACACTTTTTAGATTGAAACAGGAGACATACTTTCTCAAAATAATTTTGAGTCTATTATTTTGCACTCAAGTGATTGTTTAAATAATGAAAAATGTGACATTTTTGTACACAATTTACTTTTTTAACTACTGCGGTAATTCATATATTTATAAAGGATTCAACGACTTTTTTCTTCAAAGTTGAAGGAAAAAGCTTTAATATAGGACTTACTGAATTAAATTTGACCCTTATTTTATTAAAATAATTATAAATATAGCTTGAAAAACAATTTTGCAAAAAAATATATATATTTACATTGTACGAAAGCCCTACAAATATTTTATTTTACAGGAAAAGTTGCATTATGTTACCAATATAAAGCAAAAAAAAATTGGTTGAAAAACATTTAATGGTTTATAAGAAATTTAATTTGTTTATTAAATGTGTCTTTTTTTGTTAACTGCAAAAACGCAGTTGTAACCGATAGAGACACTTTTATAAGGTCTCATTTTTTTGTTTTTTTTTGTAAATTTTCGACAAATGCGTTGGGAAATCAAAATTTCAATAAAACTCTCCCCCAAAGTGGTTTTTAAAAATTGTTTTTATTTGTTTATAATTTGTTTTTTATAATGTCATTGTCGAAAATAAAAATGTTAAAATGACCTTTCGATATTTGTTAGGAATTGTTCCACTAGATTATCACCAATTATACCCTAGGTAGCGTTCCTTTTCTTAACCTTTGCCGCAGTAATTAGAAGCTAACCTGTTGAATCATTGAAGTGTTTGCTATTTTGTGATTTTGATAATAATTATCATTTTTTCAACTTTTATTTTTGAAAGTGTAAGTACTGGTGATGTTTATTGATACAGTATAAGAATCATTTGTTTGAGATCGAATATGTTTATTAGGTTTTTTATTCTTTCAGGTGAAATATTTGTATTGGAATAGATTTTCAAGAATTGTCGCCTTAAGTCCCATTGGATTTTAGGAAAAATATTATAAAACACTCGCTTTAACTTCAGATGACCTAGAGAGTTCCACTCATAAAGATGTATGGATAGTAGTTATTCTTCCTGAGGTTGACTATCAAACTGGCAATGAGGGCATAGATAAGAATGATCTTCAGACCAAAAGCTTCTGAAAGGTGTTCCCGGAGAAATACAGGTTTATTACAAAGTGATGGCTCTGATAATGATGAAGAAGACAACCTTCCCCTTTGACATTAGGGGAGAAAATTTACTGAAGGATCAAAATAAAACCAAATAGTCTGACTGGGCAAATGAAAATACTGATATTAGAATGACAGGTTACAAGGGACGTCTGGATGATAGGAAAGAGCAAATCCGAGGTAATTTTCCTATCGAAATATTTTAAAAAATTTCGACAATAAGACGATTGAATATATTACAGAACAGACAAATTTATATGCCGCCGAAAATTCGGGAAAATTATTAGTGACGAATTCATGATATTGTTAAAAAAGGTATAAAATAAAAATAAAAAAAAAAAACAGGCGCAGATACTTGTATCTATATATGTATCTACTATTTCTGGGGTGCCAAGAAATTGACCAAAATTTATCAAAACAGTGCCGTAAATTAATTAATAATAAAAAAACTCAACTTACCACCAGTATTTACCACTAATGAACTTAAAGTTTGTTAATACGATTTAGTCTTTAAAGAATGGTTGAAAGCGGTCATTTTCCAAAGAAAATAGACAAACAACTTCAATGTCGCCTATGCCATTAAAGAGTACGTTGGACATGTATACAGTGTGAAGTTACTCTGTGTTTGGAACGTGATTGTTTCGTATAATTTCATACTCATATTAGATTATAATACAGGATATAGCCTATGCATATAAGTATGCCCCCATATTGTAAGCAAATAAAACATTTTCATTTTTACACAATGTTTAATATTTTTGACTCCTGATCAGTAGACTTCGGCAAATATGCAAATAAAAATGTAGAAAATATGCGCATAAATATGCACGTGTTTACCCGAAAATATGCAAATATTTTACAAAATATGCATACAAATAAATAAAAAAATCGTAAAATAGTAACAATTTTATTTAAAAAAAAAGTGTACATAACTAAATATTTCCTACTATTCATTAAGATTTACTTTATTTTAAGTAACTACATCATTTTTAAGTATGAATAAACTTATTTAGAATTATGGTAACAATAAATGACCAAGTGGTGTTCAAAATTTTCTAACAAAAACTTGTGGCTTCTGTCTGAGTACATATATTTATATATGGAAAAACTTCGTTCAACATCAACTGATGTAACGGGAGCATTTTTCAAACTAACCAAAACATTTGGTTCTAAATTAATTGTTTCCGAAATATTTCCAGCTAGAACACTGACTACTTCAGAAAGAATATGGTAACCTTTATTTTTTTCCATAGTAGCTTCAAATTTTTTTAAAATATCTTTTCCAATATTACCTCTAACGTTCCGACAACATGACGCAAATTCTTTTATTAATGCTGTACTTTCGAACAATGACAGTTTTGGTGATTCTAACTGAGTAATTGTTTTTTGAACAAAACTAAAATTTGATTTTATAAATCAAAGTTCTTGTTGAAGCAAGTTACTCTGAAAAGTTTGTTTAGAATCCAAAAGAGATTGGGAACTTTCATCTATTAACGTATCAATTATGTTCTTTATTTTAACAAAATGATCTGCATAAAAATTAGCTGCTTCTAACCATGTTCCCCATCGCGTTAAAATACGTTGTGGTGGAAGAGGAATGTTAGGTAGCATTTCTTTATAAAGTTGAATTCTTATAGGAGATTTAAGAAATACTTTTTTGACACTGGATATCATGGTATTTACAAGAGGAAACTTTTTTCGTATTTCCTCTGCAACTCTGTTTAATCCATGCGCTACACAAGTAACATGTATTAAATCTGGGAAAAATATTTTTAAATTTTGTCCTGCTTTCACCATATAAGGAGCAGCATCCGATAAAATAAGCAGTAATTTATTAGAAGGAATAGTTGTCGGAAGAAAAAAAGTTGCTAATGTTTCTTGTATAAAACGCGAAATTGTTAAAGCATTTGTTTTCTCAAGTTGCTGGCATGAAATAAGATGAGATTTTGGTAAGGTATCTTCTTTAAGAACACCAATCAATAAATGAGCAATATACTTTCCTGAGGAATCAGTGGTTTCGTCTACAGATATGTAAAAATAATTATCTGCAATTTCTTCCTTAATATTAATTAACACCGACGAGTATAGCCCGTTCACATTATTTCTTCTTAGAGACCGATCACTTGGAACATTAAGTTTGCAATATTTTTTTAGAAACGAACTAAAATTTACATTTGCTAATTTTGAAAGCGGTATGTTTGCAGACACTAATGCGCGACACAAGTCTTCATTAAAAGTTTCTTGCTCATCTAATTTTTTTGAAGTAGATTGGAAACATTTAGCCATTGAAGTTTGATGTTTTCCTCCTATTTTTCCTTTTTTTTGTGTGAAGCAGTTCTCACATGTTGGTCTATCTGAAATTTCTTCTCACATGCTATCTATAAATAAAAATAAAAACCTTTATTTTAACCCAACCTTTAAAATATAAAAATATACAAGGTGTTTTTGGTTAATCAAATAACTGGTTTGGAAAAAAAAACACTCGCTAAGTGTTTTAAATGCAGTATTAATCCACAAATTAGTTTTTGTTACTAACCATTAGTACATCATATAACTTATTTTAAAATTCAACAAAAGTTTTTTTTTTGTTAATTCAATTACAATAAAAATAATTGTGTTTTAGAATAGCTGACTTCATAAAAAAAAGTAAAGGTGAAACATTTTTCTAAATACACACCATTGTATTGTACCATGGACAATTTTTTCTCACTAAAGGAAGCTATTTTTCATTTAAAAACAACCTACGAGTACTAAATTTCAAGTAAATACGTTTATTGGTTTTGAAGTTATTTTTGTTATTAACTAACAGAATTTAATTTTTTTTAATTTTAACACCCTGTATCTCGAAAAGTAAATAAGTTTGACCCCTCATTAACTATATCGTTTTGTTCAATTTTTCGAGAAGTATCTACAGTCAAACGTTGTAAGTGTCATTTGGAAACACCCTGTATGTATGAAATATTAGATATTTAATAGAAAATATTAGATACTTACAATTTTGCCACAGACTGAACAGTAGATTTTTCCCATATCCATAGACAGCTCTTTATAAGGTTTAATCCAAGTTGAAGCACTGGTTGTTTTAGGCATTATAAAATCACAATCTTCCTTTTTTTTACGCACAACGAGTGTTTACGCTTTGAATATCAAAACAAAAATGATTTACAAATCTGAGCATCAAATTAGAAATGTTTAGGTACCTAATTCAATAAACTGGGAGATTTTGGAAAATCCCTAAATTAGGAACAAAACTATTAGCCGTTTACCTGCTGTTAAGATACAATAAATTGTAGATAGATTTGGGGATTAGATCATAAAATGCAAATGAGCGAACCCTTAGCGATTATCCAATAACTGAATGCCTCAGTGACCGAGACTTTCTAAGAATGTTGAGGGCTACTTAAATTGATCTTCTTTGAAATTGTAAATGTTTTGTACCTGTAGAGATTACGTACTTAGATCATTTCTTGATTAAAATGACTACAAAATTTTATACAAGAATTGAAATAAATTGGTATGTTTAAAAATTTTCAAATACAGTATAAAAATCTGAACTTTTATGCACTTTATGCAAACTTTTATACAAATATGCCAAAATATGAAATATTTGCATAAAATATGCACAATATGCAAAATATGCAATATGCATATTTGCCGAAGTCTACTGATCAGCCATTGAACTCGTATGAGTGCTGAAAATTAAATTTTTTAAGTCAAATAACAATGAATTTTTGTAATTTAACCCAGGTTCAACAAGGACATTAAAAACAAAATGTATTATCGAAAAACAAAAATGTCGTGGGATCAAATAGGTCAAATAATATCCTTAAATGACCTTAATAGAATAATTAATGACCCTTAGTAGAATGTTTTTTTTGAAGACTTTTCCTGCAATAATTAGACTCTACACTCTACAGTATATTGTTTTCTGAAAAGTACCTTTTGTCAGATATATTATATTCCTTACAAAGTTAACAGCCTAATTTAAGCAAATGGCGTGATTTTATTCTGCCTTTAATTGCACGTTTACCTGCCTTACAAGAACCTTTTCGTTAAAATTTTATCTAGACATAAAAGTTGACTGGCGGACTGGGAATAATAATGTTAACAGGTAACGTAGCTAGAACATGAAGGCAAGCTTGTTTCAATTTCACACTCAGCTGATATCATTAGATGGAAAAGAGTCTTTTTTCGTTGAAGAACAAATATAGACGGGTGGTAGTTAGTTCCGCATTAAAGAGAAGGTTTTTTTTGAGAATATATTGAATTTTAGTCAATTTTTTTTCGTTATTTATATCTATATCATGGCATTATATATATAATATATATTTATTTAATAATATTTATATATATATATATATATATATATATATTTATATAATAGAAAAATATATATTTATAAATATTTTTATCGTTATCTGTCCTTGTTCATTAGCATATTGGTGATAAATTTTAAAACATTTAATAACAAATATTTTAATTATTGTTTTGAAAGACATTAACAAAAAAAAAAAGTAACTTGTGTATAGTGCCAGCAAAAGTACATTCTACCAAAAATTTCAAATTGAGCAAGAAAAATGATCCTGAATCAAATAAATGAAGAGCCGGTCGTAAAACATGTTAAGTGACAAAATCTTAAATTTTCACAAATCACAACAACTGGAGCTGATATAACAGATTACATAGTTCTAAATCACACTGAAGTCGCTGATTAAAAGCGCGAACAAACTGTTATGTGACTTCAATTTTATTCAGTGTATAAAAAAAAACTTATCAACTGCAGTCAGTGTACTTAACGCGTAGATCTTGTGCCGATTAAGTTAATAAAAATGTTAGAATAAACTAATATTTCTTTACAAGAGGAATCATTTTAAGGTTCAGATTCTGATCCATACTTCAGTGAAGGAGAAATATCGTTAAACAGTTCCGAAATTGAACAAGTAAGTTTGAAGATAACTTAACAAGTGTGTGTAACTATAGTAAAGTCGTTTTACCCTGTCTTATTTCGGATTAACGCCCGAAAAATAGCTTATGACTGTTGTCACAGCCACTCTGTTATGCTTTCCCTTTTCTACCTGCTTTGTGGTACCGAACCTCCTACTGGTCGGCTGTAGTACTTGAGGATAAATCAGAACTACCAAAACAATTTTTTTATAAATCGTGAACAAACGCAAATTGAAAACTTTGTGATGATAATTTATTGAAAAAACTTTTATAATTTTATTTCAAATAAAATTGTCTCGAAGAGTGCATCCATTCCTTGCGGTCGCATAACTGGATAATTTTAGTTGTTATATTTGCAAAAATAGTAAACAGCCTGCGGAGTCGAGGCTCTCCATTGACCGGACTCATCGGCCAATGACCGACGCGCCCTGCCACCAAGGCCCCGCCCCCTCGTGTATATATTCAGAGAGCTCCGAAAAATCTCGCTATTAGTATTCAACGATCGCCGGTTTTCAATAGTAACAATGGATAACGTACAAGAAAACGATAGAACGCCTAAATATAAGTTTTTATCTCCGAGTGAGCGTCGAATTGTGTTGAAAGTAGAAAATTATTTTACTTTACATCAGTACTGGCCGTTCAAAAAAGGACAAGTGCAGCTTGTGCAATTTCAGAAGGGACCTTGCAAAGAGTTCGCAAAATGAGTGATGAGGAATTAAGTAATGAAAATAAAAGGATTCGTTTGCATCCGAAAACCCTCGACTTGCCACAAGGTATTAAAATCTCAATCAGAAATATCATTTATGACATGTACAAAGCAAAAGAACATGTTACAAGAAAGACGCTTACTCAAAAAATAAAGGACAGAGAACTTTGTAATATGGGTTTGACCAGTTTACCAAAAGTATTAAAAGCTATGGTTTTTAGATAGAAAAAAACCAATGTTGTTGGAAAAAGGTGGAAATTTATAAAAAACTATTTAAAAAACAAGAATTCCGAATTTGCCAGACAATTTGTGCTTCTTGACGAAACATGGATTTTTGCGAAAGGAAATAATACCGAATCATCCTGGCAAGATGATTCTACCAAATACTATTCGAGTACTAGTGCAAGTAATGGCAAAAGATATATTATATTGCATGCAGGAAATACGGAAGGTTTTATACCCAATGCTAGTCTTATATTTTCTTCGACAAAAAAAACTGATGATTACCACGGAAATATGGACGCCGATATTTTTGAACATTGGTTTGAGGAAAAATTATTAAAAAATCTGGAAAATCCGTCATTAATAGTCTTAGACAATGCTTCATATCACACCAGAGAGGAGGAAAAGATTCCCACAAGCAGCTGAAAAAAAGAAGCCTTAAGAAAGTAGCTGTCGGAGAAAAATATAGAAAAAAAAAAGAAAAGAGGTTAGTCTTTGTATGTGGGTATATTTTATTTTATAAAAACCCTTAAAAGGGCAACATTACAAGCACGAACGTTTTCGGAACAACTGTTCCATCATCAGGTTAAAATGCCTAAAATAAGTATAAACCATTTAGTTACAACAAACGTGGTTTAAAATTTTGACTAAGGTTAAAAACAATAAAATGGTTATACTTACAGGTTAACATGCCTGAGCCACCAAAATATTTGGGTAAAAACCCTTTAAATTGAAAAATGTTACCGAAGAATGTACATGATGTTTATAATATTATATGATGTTTAATATTTTAATTAGATTTTACTTCAGGTAACATACACCCATGCTTAAGTGAGTTCCAGTGTCCGGAGAGTAAACCTCTTCAAACGGACTACGGTTGGCAACTGATTGATGAAATACTCATGAGCGGTGTCAGAAACAAAATGTCAATGAACCATGAAACAGTGTTAGTTAAACATTATATTACTACAGCCAAAAGATTAAAAAACTTTGATGATGTTAAAATGATAACAGTAATCCAGGTGTTGGAATTTAAAAATTTTTCTCTATAATTATTTAATATTGGATGTAAAAGATGTAAATTACTGGTGTTGTTGAAGGTCATGTTTAAGAAGATGACGTATGTATTAGGCAGCTTATTTTACTCTTTATCGTATGGAGTGTGGTCTAAAAGGTGTAATTTGTGAAGAATTAGCTGAAATATATGGAAATGTCCTTTTATGTTGCTAACATCTAGGACAAGGAAGAATAATTAGTATATATTTGTAGCTAATGTAAGACTTTTTTAAGTAGATGAAATTGTTTAATACTGCTAGTATCGTAAAAATTTTTTTAATATAAGTGAGTCCAATAGTTTGAGAAAAAATGATTGAAAATCTTCCGGCTGAAGGAATTAAAGTTATAATTTATGTGATTAAATTTAAAAATTTTATGGAAAGACTGAGATCCTCAGAGACCTGGCAGGAATAACAGTAAATGGAATGACTAAAGAATAAAGGGGAGTGGGTTAAAGGGAAATGAATGAGTTAATCAACAAAATTAGAGATGATAGAGGTCCTTCATGCTTAAAGCATCTAGCATCCTGAACAAAATATATTTTGGTTGTGTTAAAATCTGATACATAAAAGTTTGAAATTTTATTTGTGAGTATGGTGTACTAAGTTGTTGACTAAGAGAGGGGGGAGCAATGGTTGATTAAAGGTTTAGGTAAAGTGGGAGAAAGTGAATTCTGATGAATTGCTGGATTGTGTTTAAATGTTTACTGAGTTTGGAAGTAATGGGTGGATGGTAGATATATGAAAAGACAGAGAACTAGCAAAAGAAAAAAGAATGGACAGGAATATGGTGCAAACGTGAAGATTGTAAAATTATGAAATAGTGAGGTATAAAAGATATGATGTTAACAATAGGGGGCTGAAAAATTCTTTTGGAGGGAGTGTTGTGACAGTAGTGTAGAGAGAATGGTTGTTTTTTAAAAAACAATAATTGTTGAGAAGGATTAAGGTGTTGACATTTATAGAGGAAAGACAGATGAAGAAGATGGGGTAAATTTGAGAAGTGTGGGTTATGAAAAGAGTTGTCGGTGTAAGGGTTGAAAGTCACGGTTGAAAGATACATGGCGATTAACGCAGTTGGGGCTTCTTTGCTTTTCCTTGACTATTTCCAAGTCTTCATATAGATCTAATTTTAGAAAATTTTTTTGGGGTATATTATGTAACAAAGAGACGTCTTCTGGTATGTTGAGGGTATGTTTATGTTGTGCAAGATGTTGTGAGAAGGTGGAAGTGTTCTCTTTTTTAGTGTGTTCTTGGGAACGGGAAGTTAGTGATCTACAGGTTCTACCTATATATGTAGCATCACAATCAGAGCACTGTAATTTGTAAACACCACTACGATCCATGTAGTTGATGCAATCTTTTGAATTGGTTAAACATTGTCCTAGATTGTTCAGGACTTTAAAAGAAATGTGGGTATTCTCAACAGATCTTTTTAGAATATATCTGATATCTCCAGAAAGACGTTCTTGAAGGTAAGGTAAGGAAGCATAATGAGGTTTAATGGTCAAGTCTCTGTGGAACGCAGCCTCTCTCAAAAGTTTGAGTTGTCTTTTATTAATAAGTTTGTTAATGAGGTTGGGGTCATACCCATTGTTGGATGCTATTTGTTTTAGAATATTGAGTTCTGTTTGGTAGTTAGATTGTGATAGTGGGATTGTTTCTAGGCGGTGAATATAACTATGGAAGGCTGCATATTTATGTGACATTGGGTGGTTGGAAGATAAAGGTATGATATGATCGGTTTGTGTAGGTTTCCTATAGATACTGAAATCGAAATGGTCGTTTAATCTGGTAATAGTAAGGTCGAGGAAATTAATTGATTGAGACGACTCTAGTTCCATGGTGAACTTTATATTTGGGTGGATTTGATTTATTTTGGAGAGTAATAGATCAGCTGAATTCGAGTTACCTGATATGAAGACTAAACAGTCATCAACATATCGAAACCAATGGAGAATTTCAGGATTTTTCATAATGTGTGTGGATTCTAAGTGATCCATAAATATATCAGCTAGGAGAGGGGAAAGGCAACTACCCATGGCTAAGCCATCAGGTTGTCTGTAAAATTTACTATTGAAAACAAAAAAGTCTTGAGCTAGACAAGTTTGTAATAATTGAATAATTGAGTTAGTGGTAGACATAGTGATAGAATTTGCTCGTAGAAGAGAGTGGACCAGATTAATAGTTTCTTGTTTGGGGACTGAAGTAAACAAATTGCTGACATCAAATGAAAGCATTGTGATGTTGGGATGAAGATTTATTTGTTGGAGATTGTTGACTAGATGAATTGTATTTTTGACTGAAAAGCGAGGGGTGAAGTTCGTCATATTGTTAATGAGATTCAATATGAATTTTGACAGGATAGAAACTGGAGTGTTTATAAAACTAACAACAGGACGAATGGGAATTCCCTCTTTGTGTATCTTAGGTAAACCATACAATCTGGGTGTTAATGGGTTGCTAGGTATTTTATAATATGGAGCATCATGTTCTGACAAAAATTCTGTGAAAAGTTTATTGGTAGCTTTGATTTTATTAATGAACTTTTTTGTTGGATCTTCGGGGAGTGGAGTGAAATTGTTATCTGAAAGAAATGTAGTGACCTTGTCGTTATATAACTTCTGATCAAGAATGACTAGACAATTGCCTTTGTCTGCTTTACTAATGATTAAATTATGGGATTTGATTTTGTTTTGAATAGACTTGAGGATATGAAGTTGGTCTTTCTGTTTTTTGTATGAAAATTGTGGAAAAGGAACGTTGAATGAGTAATTTTGAGAAGTAGAAGGTAGGTTGATGGATGATGAGTTGTGGGATGTGTTACACATCCCACCTTCTACTTCTCAAAATTACTCATTCAACGTTCCTTTTCCACAATTTTCATACAAAAAACAGAAAGACCAACTTCATATCCTCAAGTCTATTCAAAACAAAATCAAATCCCATAATTTAATCATTAGTAAAGCAGACAAAGGCAATTGTCTAGTCATTCTTGATCAGAAGTTATATAACGACAAGGTCACTACATTTCTTTCAGATAACAATTTCACTCCACTCCCCGAAGATCCAACAAAAAAGTTCATTAATAAAATCAAAGCTACCAATAAACTTTTCACAGAATTTTTGTCAGAACATGATGCTCCATATTATAAAATACCTAGCAACCCATTAACACCCAGATTGTATGGTTTACCTAAGATACACAAAGAGGGAATTCCCATTCGTCCTTTGGTTAGTTTTATAAACACTCCAGTTTCTATCCTGTCAAAATTCATATTGAATCTCATTAACAATATGACGAACTTCACCCCTCGCTTTTCAGTCAAAAATACAATTCATCTAGTCAACAATCTCCAACAAATAAATCTTCATCCCAACATCACAATGCTTTCATTTGATGTCAGCAATTTGTTTACTTCAGTCCCCAAACAAGAAACTATTAATCTGGTCCACTCTCTTCTACGAGCAAATTCTATCACTATGTCTACCACTAACTCAATTATTCAATTATTACAAACTTGTCTAGCTCAAGACTTTTTTGTTTTCAATAGTAAATTTTACAGACAACCTGATGGCTTAGCCATGGGTAGTTGCCTTTCCCCTCTCCTAGCTGATATATTTATGGATCACTTAGAATCCACACACATTATGAAAAATCCTGAAATTCTCCATTGGTTTCGATATGTTGATGACTGTTTAGTCTTCATATCAGGTAACTCGAATTCAGCTGATCTATTACTCTCCAAAATAAATCAAATCCACCCAAATATAAAGTTCACCATGGAACTAGAGTCGTCTCAATCAATTAATTTCCTCGACCTTACTATTACCAGATTAAACGACCATTTCGATTTCAGTATCTATAGGAAACCTACACAAACCGATCATATCATACCTTTATCTTCCAACCACCCAATGTCACATAAATATGCAGCCTTCCATAGTTATATTCACCGCCTAGAAACAATCCCACTATCACAATCTAACTACCAAACAGAACTCAATATTCTAAAACAAATAGCATCCAACAATGGGTATGACCCCAACCTCATTAACAAACTTATTAATAAAAGACAACTCAAACTTTTGAGAGAGGCTGCGTTCCACAGAGACTTGACCATTAAACCTCATTATGCTTCCTTACCTTACCTTCAAGAACGTCTTTCTGGAGATATCAGATATATTCTAAAAAGATCTGTTGAGAATACCCACATTTCTTTTAAAGTCCTGAACAATCTAGGACAATGTTTAACCAATTCAAAAGATTGCATCAACTACATGGATCGTAGTGGTGTTTACAAATTACAGTGCTCTGATTGTGATGCTACATATATAGGTAGAACCTGTAGATCACTAACTTCCCGTTCCCAAGAACACACTAAAAAAGAGAACACTTCCACCTTCTCACAACATCTTGCACAACATAAACATACCCTCAACATACCAGAAGACGTCTCTTTGTTACATAATATACCCCAAAAAAATTTTCTAAAATTAGATCTATATGAAGACTTGGAAATAGTCAAGGAAAAGCAAAGAAGCCCCAACTGCGTTAATCGCCATGTATCTTTCAACCGTGACTTTCAACCCTTACACCGACAACTCTTTTCATAACCCACACTTCTCAAATTTACCCCATCTTCTTCATCTGTCTTTCCTCTATAAATGTCAACACCTTAATCCTTCTCAACAATTATTGTTTTTTAAAAAACAACCATTCTCTCTACACTACTGTCACAACACTCCCTCCAAAAGAATTTTTCAGCCCCCTATTGTTAACATCATATCTTTTATACCTCACTATTTCATAATTTTACAATCTTCACGTTTGCACCATATTCCTGTCCATTCTTTTTTCTTTTGCTAGTTCTCTGTCTTTTCATATATCTACCATCCACCCATTACTTCCAAACTCAGTAAACATTTAAACACAATCCAGCAATTCATCAGAATTCACTTTCTCCCACTTTACCTAAACCTTTAATCAACCATTGCTCCCCCCTCTCTTAGTCAACAACTTAGTACACCATACTCACAAATAAAATTTCAAACTTTTATGTATCAGATTTTAACACAACCAAAATATATTTTGTTCAGGATGCTAGATGCTTTAAGCATGAAGGACCTCTATCATCTCTAATTTTGTTGATTAACTCATTCATTTCCCTTTAACCCACTCCCCTTTATTCTTTAGTCATTCCATTTACTGTTATTCCTGCCAGGTCTCTGAGGATCTCAGTCTTTCCATAAAATTTTTAAATTTAATCACATAAATTATAACTTTAATTCCTTCAGCCGGAAGATTTTCAATCATTTTTTCTCAAACTATTGGACTCACTTATATTAAAAAAATTTTTACGATACTAGCAGTATTAAACAATTTCATCTACTTAAAAAAGTCTTACATTAGCTACAAATATATACTAATTATTCTTCCTTGTCCTAGATGTTAGCAACATAAAAGGACATTTCCATATATTTCAGCTAATTCTTCACAAATTACACCTTTTAGACCACACTCCATACGATAAAGAGTAAAATAAGCTGCCTAATACATACGTCATCTTCTTAAACATGACCTTCAACAACACCAGTAATTTACATCTTTTACATCCAATATTAAATAATTATAGAGAAAAATTTTTAAATTCCAACACCTGGATTACTGTTATCATTTTAACATCATCAAAGTTTTTTAATCTTTTGGCTGTAGTAATATAATGTTTAACTAACACTGTTTCATGGTTCATTGACATTTTGTTTCTGACACCGCTCATGAGTATTTCATCAATCAGTTGCCAACCGTAGTCCGTTTGAAGAGGTTTACTCTCCGGACACTGGAACTCACTTAAGCATGGGTGTATGTTACCTGAAGTAAAATCTAATTAAAATATTAAACATCATATAATATTATAAACATCATGTACATTCTTCGGTAACATTTTTCAATTTAAAGGGTTTTTACCCAAATATTTTGGTGGCTCAGGCATGTTAACCTGTAAGTATAACCATTTTATTGTTTTTAACCTTAGTCAAAATTTTAAACCACGTTTGTTGTAACTAAATGGTTTATACTTATTTTAGGCATTTTAACCTGATGATGGAACAGTTGTTCCGAAAACGTTCGTGCTTGTAATGTTGCCCTTTTAAGGGTTTTTATAAAATAAAATATACCCACATACAAAGACTAACCTCTTTTGTTATACGTGGTATACAGCCAGCTACAGGAATTATTTTCCTTGTGGATTTTTTTAAAAATATAGAACACGAACATCTAGTTTTAAAAGCTGAATTATTAAATAAGTGCAAAGAACACATTACTGAGAAAAAATTTGTCGTTGACCAAATGGCACTAAAATATGGTCATGAGGTCCTAAGACTACCACCATATCACTGCCAGTACAATCCAATTGAATTGGTGTGGGGCATCACTAAAAACTACTATGATAAACATGCATGTAAGACCACCGACGAAGCCAGCGTTTTACAACTCTGGCAAGATGCACTAAACGAAGTCAATGAGGAACAATGGCGGAAATGTATTGAGCATTCTGAAAAAAAAAATTTAGAGTCATATGAAATAGAACAAGTTATTGATGAAGTAAGACCTTTAATTATTCGTAATGATGAAGATTCAGATGAATCGGATAGCGAGTCAGATAGTGATGATACCTGTCCATAGATTAAGACGTAGATAGAAAAATTAACACAAAAGGGTACCAACCACCAAAAAAAAACAAAATAAAACAAAAACCGCATGCAGGAGAGAGCCGGAGGCACGCCGTACGACGCTCTTGAATGCTTGACGGGGGATACCGCGAAATAGTCGAGACCTGGCTCCAAAGATCAGGGGGCGGAGGAAAGCCGGGGCTGGTTGTACCGCAGGAGGACAACCTACCTCGGTGGGTTTGGGAAGGTGTGTGTGGGAAGTAGGAATAAGTCTTTGTTTTATATAGATATATATTTTTATAGATATATCTTTATAAAAAATATAAAAATAAAAATATAATACAAAATTTTGAACACCCAGTATTAACATTGGCAATTTTTTTATGCTTAAATAAAAAAAAAGTTTAGTACACGCTGAAAAAGAATTTTTGTTTTTTCAGCATAAATGTTAACCACAATATTAATTTTTGAAGTTGCATGTGTAATATGATAAATTTTTCAAAAACTTTAAATATCTCAAAAACGGCTATTTTTTCGTGTAAAAGCACAGTTTCTATTTAAAATAAGAAACTTAATGGTGACTTCCGGTACAGCCGGAAGTGCTAGAAGAATACAAATATTTAAAAAATGAAGAATGCTTTGCATAACCCATTATTCCAAGTTTGCGGAAACCAGTGACGACCAGAACTTTGAAAACTTTTAACCAACATGTTGCGTGAATGACCCTGTATATTTCATACTCAATGTTTATCAATTTACATTATGATATTCAATTATTATAAAACATAATACAAAGTTATTTTATTAAAAAAATCCCTAATGTCGTATTATCAAATTAAGAAAACCGTACATTTTTAATTTGAGAACCGCTGACTACCTGAAGCAAATCTGAACAGACACTTTTAATACTTATGCGACAGGATAAAACGATCCTACTTTATCGCCTAAATACCATCACACTTTCAGATACCTGGCAACAAAAAACAGATCAAGCAGCTAATCTTGCTCTCGAGCGATCAAATAATATGTCCAACTCTACATCCAGTACAATGGAACAAGTATTCAAACAATACTGTTTCAATTCCAATTTTATAGATTCAATTAATATTTTACAAATATTTTATGAAAGCACAAGATACAAAACAATATAGGCCTATAAAAAGTAAAGAAATGAGAAACCAAGTAAAATATATAATGAAATGAACGACCAGGAAGAAAAACGGAAATATATTATGTTTGCGTTTGGATTTAATTGGAGACTCTTACCACTCTCTTACACGTATTTTAAGATCTAGCTATCATCAGAGAGACTTGTAAGAAGACTGGAACCAACTCAAAGAGCACCGGTTAGTACGGCAATTATACTCTTTAACGTTTCCGGTAGAAGACAGATCTACTTCAGAGATGCGACCCTGCCCACGTAAGCTATAATTATCTCCCAATCTCCTGGTACCTAGCAGAAATTATATCCTAGACCTATTCTCCCATCTAATTACCAAAGTTTCCCTGCCAATGTCCTACTCTAACGTCAGGCAGCGGCATCACCAGTACCAAGATAGAGCGTAAGGGAAATGAGCCTGGGTTGGTCTATTATTGGATACTATAAGTTTTAACTTAACTGAATGATTACCGATATAAGTAATCTCCCACTTGTTGGTCAAGAGCTATGGGTGGAAGAACCGACACGTGGTAGGGCACTTCATTACTTTGGGCTAAAAAATTAACTTCGAAAGCAAAAGAGCTAATTAGTCAACGGCATTGATATGTGGAAAGCTATGAGATGACTACCACATTAAAGATCCGCATGAATATCCTTGATAAAAATCATCATGGACCCACTAGTCGATGATTTACTTAATGATCATAGAGCTCGGAATCCAAGATCCGGCAGGGGCGGACAATCAGATTTAGACGACAGCGCCTCTTAGGTCATCATTAAGGTAAATCCCTGTCAAACAAATAAGAATAACTCTACAGCCTTAAAAATTTTCACAGGGCACGTAAAAAGTTTATACCAATTAGGCAAAATAGATAAGCGACAAGACTGTGTCGGAAATGTGCACAACGCAGATTAACATACTGTGGTTTAGCGATGTACAATGGCCTGAATCAGGAAAATGTAATACTAGAAATGGAACAATGTATTATTCTGGTAACAGCAACACCAATTACAAGCAGATAGTTGGCATTATAGTTGACTAAGAATTCTCAAAATGCTGTTTTTAACTTTGTTCCTTATTTTGATTGATTATTAATGCTTTCTCTCAACTCTCATTTAAAACGTAAAATATATATAATAGAAGTATATGCACCTACTTCAGACAAGGATGAAGACACCATACAGAGCTTCAATGAATTAATTGGCTATGTCTTAAAGCTGACTAAAAGACATAATATAAATATTAAAATGGGAGATTTAAGCGCTAAAGTGGGAAAAAGTGGAGAATTGTGTTGGACGATTTAGATTCGAAGAGAGGAATGAACGTGACGATCGGGTGGTTGATTTCTGTATTAATATGGAACTCATAATTGCAAATACCTTGTTCAAACTTCCTAAACGTAGATTATATACATGAAGGTCATCAGCTGACCATGACAACAAAATTGTCAGAAATCAAATAGATTATATTATCGTCAACAGAAGATATAGAACTTCTATAATATCATCAAAAACTTATCCCAGAGCGGACATATCCTCCGATCAGAACCTGGTTGTTTTGTCAATGAGAGTGAAATCAAAGAATGTAAAGCAGCCTAGTTCCAAAAACAAAAATCATAAATGCAAAGCGGATCAAACAAGACAACAAATATGCGGAAACGAAATTTAAAACAAACGAGAACATAAGAAAAGTCAAGGAAGATTAATGCAGAAACTAACTATAGACCAAAAATGGGGAAAATTTAACATTTTCTTGTGTCTATTGTAACGTTCCAACGAACATTCATTGGACGTCAATCTATGACGTGCCAACGAATATTCATTGGGTGCCAATTTGTAACCCTTCGAGGCTCAATTTGTAACATCCCAACGTTGAGCTGTTGTTGCCAACTTGTAACCGCAAACCTTAGTTTGCTGCTACAACCCGACTAACATCATTAACAACGTTGGAGCGACAAATCGTTTTCCGTTGGGACCAATTTTTAACGTCATAACCCCTAATGTATCAATTGCAAAATTGCTACATTAGACGTTATACGAAACACTCCCTGGCTAGCTCACTCAGGACGTGAATATGGCCTACTCTGGAACAACACACGCAAACAAGTAAAAAGAAGAAACAATACACAGTTAAATCAACACATGTTTATTAAAATATTAAAAAAAATGACAGAAAAATACATGTTTAAATATGATATTGAATTTAAATAAAAATTATTCGACTTCTTGCTCCAGTGTTACATTACAGTAAAGAAAAATGTTTGTCACCAAATCCTAGGTTTTATCCTGGTCTTTTCTGCTATGGTTGTTAGCAAGCCATGTTGTTAGCTGTGGATTTTCTTGCCCCGGAGTTAACTCTCCTATCGGAATGATAGTGCCATTCTCAGGCCGGTTGGTCTTCTGGATGTTAATAGAATTTGACCCGCACCTGAGAAATGTATCCCGGAGGTTGACTCCTAATCAGGAGACGACACAACAATTGGTTATTGTACTTTTACAGAAGTCATGAAGAAAATCGACATTTTTAGAAGTAGAAGCCATTATATCGACTTTTGTATCGAACGGGAAGGGGGAAATGTCAACAAAAAGGAGTCTTTGACAGACAGTTAACCAATAATGCAATGACAATGTTACTAGCATTAAACTAAACAGAGAATAAAGATGGCACCTCTCGTTCCAAAGTAACAGAAATAGAGATGAAAATAAAATTCATTCTTTAGAAACTTGAGTAAAAGATAAAACTGATGATTATTAAGAAAATAGGAAAGGTAGATACTGAAATATATATATATATATATATATATATATATATATATATATATATATATATATATATATAAAGAAGATAGATTTGGACGCCAACTGGTTTTTATACCAAATACCAGTAAAAATGACAAGAGAATAATGAATCAATTAAGTAACGACATAATTCTGATACAATCTATATCTGAGAAAATATATAGAAAAATAAGAGATACAATGGAGGATATAGAAGAATATGAATTATGACAGAAGATATGGAAATTGGAGAATATAATTAACGAAATATATTAACATAAGAAAGAAAGCAGGCAATGTAGCAGTTATAACGCTACACTATTGGAAAAGAAACCCTCAAACCACTTGGGTTAAAAGTAAAACCTCGGATGACAGTAGAAATTCTTGAACTCATGGAAGAGCGAAAACAACATAAAGCAAAGACCTGAATAAATACAAAGAAATTCAGAAAAATATCAAAAAAAAATTTGAGACGCAAAAAGAGAGGTGGCTCTCCCACAGATGCAAGGATATTGATCCGGAGAAAAAGTATGATAACTTTAATTTACACAAACAAAATCAAAGAAATGGCAGGTTCTAGAAAAAACACAAGAACGAGTATCCTTAAAAATGGTAAAGGAGATATTATTACTGATGTGAAGGACAGATTGTATCACTGGACAAATTATATCCAAAAGCTATTTAATGATGAAGGAAAAGAACTGTCATTAGCAACCACAGAGGATACCAGACCACCAATATGATGGGAAGAACTCATATATGCCACCAAAAACATAAAAGAGGGCAAAGCTACTGGACCAGGTGATGTTTCCATCGAATTATTCAAACTTATTGATGAATATGTTATTAATGTAATGATTAAAGTCTTTATTTAATGTATTAGACTGCTAAAATCCTCAGACAATGCTTGCAATCAACCGTTGTGGTAATAACCAGAAGTTCAAGTGCAAAATCCTGCTCAGATCACAGAACAGTAGCTTTACTGAGTCATACACTTTATATATATATATATATATATATATATATATATATATATATATATATATATATATACAAAAAATTATTTCTGTATAGGAGTCAAACTGCCAATGAAGCTAAAATATTTTTAACTATTAAAAAAAGAAAACTTATGTACTGAGGATATGTGAGGAGAGGCCAAAAATACTCATAATTGCTACTTACTATGCAAGACAAAATTTGAGGAAATCGAAATGTGGGAGGACGAAGAATATCGTGGCTTAAGAACTTGGGGCAATAGTTCGGCAACAACTAGCGGCATAGCCATGATGATTTCCAACCTTCGATATAAGACGGAACTTAAAGAAGAAGAATTACCAAACGATACATTTAGCGACCTCTAACGAGAAGGATGAAGTGAATATACTGTGAACATAAACATAATTTGTAAACATTCCGTATATTACTCAACTTGCATTAAGTTTCGTCTAATTGAAAAACAAAGCCCCACTTATAAATATTCCATAACTACCCGATATTTTTAAGCTTAAACCGCGCACTCCACCCTAATGGCAGTCAATCAGAGTTCGTTAATAAATCGATTGGTATCGCTATTATAAAGTTAATTAATACATTTCATAAGCGTTGTTTTGAATTAAGCTGGTTGGCTATGAAATTTAATTACTGCCATTTAATATATCTTTGTGTCTGGAAAATTAACGTCATTTAAAAGCGGGGAAAGAAACGAATGTTATTAAGCCCTTTTATACTTATTAAAACGAGACTTAACTAAAAATTTAGTATAGCGCTCTATGTAAACATAGAGGATATAAAAACTTTTACCAGAAATAAGATAGCGCTGCTAACTCATTTCCTTCTGCTAAAAATATTAACATAAAATAGAAACTGATATTATATACTCGTCTTGGAGTTTTTTGAATTTAAGAAATGATGTGAGAGCATCGTATACTGATTCGAAATAAATGCATATGTATAAATATAGTCCAAAAGTTTATTGGAGAGGATAAATACACACACTCATATATTTATTGTAATATATTTGTACACACTACATATCATCGTAGTGTGTATAAATTACAGTTGGTTATTGTTTGAGTTTAACCATCATTTTTATATCAGCTTAAACAGAAGAATTTTCTATTGCCAGTGGTGTTTTTATTTAGTCATAAAGTGCATCAGAGACCCCGTATTTTGGATTAACAGATTGCAAGGTCAGTCTTTTTATTTTGTTTATATCTATTTACGGCGATTCTCTCCCACTGCTGCTCTGCTGCTTCCACCATGTCGACCTGCGCTAACTGTTCACAGTCAATCGATGATCGAGATTCATCAAAACAACTTCAATGTAAAGCCTGTAAACAGAACATGCATCTAGCTTGCACTGATCTACGAGTCGAAGATCGAGTTACAAGGCATTAGCTACGTGGAAATAAAATTCTCTGCAACAACTGCTGCTCTGATATCGGAAGTTTTGCTAATTTAAAGACGCTCTTAAGAGATCTAAAACAGGATCTTCAATCAAAAATTGATCTAATAGGTCAAAAAGCTAATGATATTAGTGAAAGACTTTTACAGATCGAAAACAAGTTGTCTATTGAGGATCATTCTTCATCTCCAAAATTACAGATACCATAGCAAATGAAACAGTTGAGCGCATTAACCGGGCTAAGAATATTTTTGTTAGGGGTGTACCAGAAATTACAGGAGACATTGAAACAAAGAAAAGTCACGATGGTGGAATATTAAAAAATATTTTAGATACTGTAATGTGTAACTCCACTCCTGTCACATTTTTCAGGATTGGAAAACCAAACAATCGCTTCCCTAGGATGATAAAGGTCATTATGCAAAATGAACATAAAGCCAAACCTATTTTGAAAAACAAAAAGAAACTTTTACAAAACGTCTCTTTAAAAAACGTTTCCATTATCGACGATAAGACTCCGAATCAAATAGAATCCCCAAAAGAACTTCGAATGGAACTGGAACAGAGAAAATCAAATGGAGAGGAAAATTTAACCATAAAATATATACAAGGTGTCCCGAAAATTGTAAACTTTTGTCACTAATTCTGGTATTTCAGGTTTTCATAATTGGCTCTGTTTCTATACTAATCTAGCTACTTTAAATTCTAAACTTAATGCATTTTTATGTAACATTCAAAACCTAATTCCTCAAATAATTCTTATCACTGAAACATGATTAACACCAAATGATCTTGACTCGTTTTATAACATTGATAATTATTTCCTTTAGAGGTGTGATCGTCGTAATCGACGTGGAGGAGGAACTTGTATCTACTTGTCGTCAGAAATTACTAATAATTTCTCTGTTACATCTCTTGATATAACTGTCCCTAATATGGAACTCCTTGGCTTAAAAATATGTCTTAAAAACTCTTTTGTTTTTCACCTAGTATGTGTTTATCGGCCTGGTGATTCTAGATTAGCAGATGATATCTTATCGCATCACTTGATGAACTGTCTAGGCTAGAGAATCTGATTGTTATTGGAGACTTTAGTTTAAGAGACATTTCGTGGCCTATAACTGATCCACCTAGTGGCTTAACAACTTCCAAAAATGTATTTACAGATTTTGTATTAAATTCTAATTTACATCAATTCATAACGGAGCCGACTCGTTTCAGAATTAATAATTTACCATCTATTTTAGACTTGGTATGCTCTAATGATCCCCATTTATTAACACATCCCATAATAATCTGGTTGTATTCTGGGATAAGTTTTTACACGTTGTTAATTTCTACAAAAACCGAAATACCTTCAAAAAAAATTATATACAAAAATAACATAAAACCTTGGATTAATGGAGAATTATTATATCTTATCAAGTATAAAAGAAAGTTGTGGAACAAATATAGACGTACAAATCGCATAGAGGATTTACTAATTCATCGAGACTTTGCCAAAGATTTAAAGAAATCTCTACATGAAGCTCGTGTTGCCTACGAAGAGAGTATAGCCATTAGTAATAACTGTAAAAAATTGTACATGTATATTAAAACTTCGTTGACAACAAAAGTTTCTATACCTTTACTGGAAAATGATAATGGGGATATATCCCATAGTAACTATGAGAATGCCGAAGTCCTCGCCAGTACTTTCTCTAAGGTTTCCTCTGTCGAACCCACTAATCATTAGTTGCCTAATATTACTTCGTCACGAGTTTCTTCTTCCCTTGAAAATATAATCATACCTCCTGAAAAAGTTAAACATCATCTTCAAAGCCTAAAAAATAATTCGTCTGCTGGTCTTGACTTAATATCTTCTTTTAAAGAAATGTTCTGATGCTTTAGCTTACCCACTATATGTGATTATGTCCTTATCATTCACCACACATATTTTGCCTCCTGTATGGAAAACCATATCTGTAACACCGATTTTTAAAAAGAGAACAAATTAAATCCTAATTACTATCGTCCTATCAGCTTAACACCTATAATATCTAAGATAATGGAATCTATTATCGCTGAGACAATTTCTGATTTTCTGCAAAATGAACTGGTTATACCAGAACAGCAGCATGGTTTTGTCAAAGGACGTTCTTCAGACAAATCTTCTCTGGTGTGTTAATAAATGGTCAAGAGCATTAGACAGAAAAGCCCCGGTAGAAATTATTTACCTCGATTTTGCTAAAGCTTTTGATCGAGTTCCAAAGCGAAGACTATTACATAAATTGTAACACCTTGGTATCCGTGGTCAATTACTGAGGTGGATCGTTGCATATTTAACAGATAGAAAGATTTGTGTTAGGGTTGGGGACTCTTTCTCAGTTGAGAGAACGGTTTTTAGTGGGGTACCGCAAGGATCAGTTTTGGGCCCCCTTTTATTCATAGCATACTCAAGTGATCTACAATTTCACATTAAATGCAGCAAAGCTTTCTATGCCGATGACACGAAGATATTTTCCGGTCCCTCTGTAAATTTCCAGTTAGTACAAGATGACCTTGATTGCATATCGGAATGGTGCTTTACTTGGATGCTGCCTCTTAATGTGGACAAATGTGTAGTTCTTCACATGGGTAAAAATAATTCGTGTCTTCCTTACTCTATGAATGAGCGCGTGTTAAAAACAGTGAAATCACATAATGATTTAGGTGTTATAATTAATAACAATCTAAGTTGGTCGGACCATATTTTGCATATTTCTAAAAAAGCTAACAGTAAATTATATCTACTAAATAAAACGTTTGCGAAAGTGTCATTTATGAGCTCAGTTCATCTGTATAAACAGTACATTCGTCCAGTTCTGGAATATTTCGGAATTGTTTGGTGTCCGGTATTAGTGCGCGATCGTAATATTCTCGAAAACGTACAGCGGCAGTGCACTAGGATGTCTTTTGGTCGCTCAAGACCTACGTATTCAGAAAGACTGAATATGGCCAATCTCACTACATTTGAACAACTTCGACTTCGAGGCGATTTAATTATTACGTTTCAGATAGTAAAATACAACTTTGGAAATGTGGGGGATATGTTTATACTAGACAATGACAATCGTCTTCATGGCCAAAAACTTAAGTTTAAAAAGGAAACTTTTTCAACAACAACTAGACAATTTTTTCTCTGTAATCGAGTGTTCTCGATATGGAATAGCCTTCCGGCTGAGATCATAGATGCCCCATCTGTCAGTATTTTCAAAAATAAACTGAATGAACATTTGCTCCATAGTTGAACATTTAATTTGCTCAAATTTATTATAAAATAAATAAATAAATTAATTAATTCCAAAATTCCAGCGGCGTCGTTATTTCATTATTTTTTTAGGGATTGCATTATTTTAATACAAATTAATTCCATCGTGATCTGTAAGTATCTTTGTCGTTGTGTGAGTTTTGTAATGACCCAAGTCTGGCCTTACTATTATGGGAACGTAGGCACGTGAAATCTTGCGATTAAAGCTTTTACCTAAATTAATTTGTTAAATCCACACATCATTAAACTATGTTTAACAAGATAAGATATTGCGCATACTAAAGAGAAGGGAGATTGAAATCGTGACGTAGTTGGAGAGTGATGTCAGTTTAGTTTAAATGGTTCGCGGTTATTAGCTAAGTTTATTTTATATTTTATTTGTATAAAAGTGAGATCTACCTTACTAAAAAAGTGTTAACGTGAGGTGTGCTGGTTTTAATTGTAATAACGAAAATCAAATTAAAGGCTTTGCTGGTGAAATTAGATTTTTTTCGGTTTCCCAAAGATAATGTTTTATCTAAGAAATGGGTACATTTTTATAGCTGGTCTGACAAATTCAATGTGCTCACTGTAACAATGTGTTCTGTACATTTTACTGGTGATGATTTTAAAAGTCATGTCATGGCAGAATTATTAGAATATGCCAGCAAGAATAGAAGAATCGTAAAAAAGGATTTCATCATCATCAGTTGGCGCTACACCCCTTCGTGAGCCTTGGCCTGCTTCAAAACATTCTTCCATCCTTCCCTATCGAGTGTCTGTCTACTCCAGCCCCTCACTCCAATCTCCCTCAGAACTTCCTGTACATCGTCCAGATATCTGAGTTTAGGTCGACCCCTTCTTCTTCCTCCGACCGGCCTGTTTAGCATAGTTATTTTAGTGGGATCACTCTCATCCATCCGCATAACGTGGCCCACCCACCTTAGGCGGTTTATTTTGATGGTCTTCACAATATCTGCATCACCAAAAAGTCTATAGAGTTCAAAGTTATATCGCCGTCTCCACAGACCCTGTTCGTTTACTCCGCCATATATGGTCCTCAATACTTTTCTTTCAAAGACTCGCAGTAACTCTTCATCTCGGGTCGTCATTGCCCATGTTTCCGATCCGTATGTGAGCACTGGGCGTATTATTGTCTTATAAAGTTTGCACTTTGTTGCTATTGACATACTTCTCGCTCTTAGTTGAGGGCCCAGGCCAAAATAACAGCAGTTAGCCACGCATATTCTTTTTTTTGTCTCGTTGGATGTGTTATTTTTGTAGTCTACCAGTGATCCTAAGTAGCAGAATTCTTCTACCATTTCTATCGTTTCGTGTTGCACCTCTAAGTTATTTTGTTGAATTCTTGTTATGGCCGGCATATATTTAGTTTTCTGGATGTTAATCACAAGTCCGATGTTTTCTGCGGCATTTTTGATACGTGTGAAAGCCTCCACTGCTTCATTTTGGGTTCTTCCAATTATGACGATATCATCAGCGTATGCCATTGTTTGTATACTACGGGTATATATCGTACCTTTTTAAAAAAAGGTAAAGGAAAAAGGATTTAGTACCTTTCTTTTTAGAGAACAAATTAGCCTGTAAAAGATAGATAGATGGTTTAATGGTAATAAATGAATACAAAAGTATTTTTTGCAAGTCAAAGGAAAAAAAATATATGTCAATATAGTTAATATACACATATGAAAATATAAATATAAAACACAAAACTGATGAAAATTAAGAGCTGTTATTCTAGCTGGCACTAAGTTGTAGAATTTTATGGCTAATACCTTGAACCATTTCTGGATCTCTCAAGTCGGTCAAATTCTGGTTTAAGATTATTGTTAAATCTGGAGGGATAATTATGAAAATCTACATGCGCATTGTATTGGCTAAGATTTTGTTTAAGTGCAACAGATACTGCATAATGTATACACAAGGTAAAGTTAAAATTTTTAAAGTTCTAAAGGAGTTTCTACAGTCTGCTCTATAACAGAGCCCAGAAATAATACGAACACACTTTCTTTATTGTCCAAACACTTTATCAATATGACAAGAGTGACCCCAGGAAAGAATAGCATATTATGTCAGATGAGAATGAAAATTACTATAATAAGCTGTTAAAATAGATTCCCTGGAAGTCACTTATACAAGGTTCCTGAAGAGGAAAAGTTGTCGGGAAAGCTTTTTCGATAGATTAACTATATGTTGTTCCAGGTTAATCCTGCATCCAAATATATTCCAAGAAACTTTGCTCCGGTTACACATTGTGGTAGAGCAACGTTTTCAAAACAAGTGTTATTTCTTAAAGTAAAATTAACAGTTTGTGATTTAGAGTTGTTAAAAGAAAGACGGTTAGTTAAAAACCAATTGAATAAGTTTTTACAGATATTTGGTAATCAAGGGTGTCGAATTTAGAAGGGTGATAGCTTGTATAAAAAGTAGTGTCATCAGCAAATAAAACAGTGTTAACTGATTTATTTTGTGAGTACACTTATACTCACAAAAGTATATTTTGTACTAAATATAATAATATATAATTACGTAATGCTAGATTAGTGAAGAGAAATATTAAAAACAGTGTTATTAGAAAAGAACGCAACGTAGGTATTTTGTGTAATAATTTAATGTTTCTTAATTTTTTCTGAACGTTTTAGGTGAACTCTAGACGGCGAAATGCCGGAAAATATATACCGAACTTGCTGAAAATCTCAATTTGGATGAAAGTGTTAAACAGTTTTTTGTTAAGTCGTTTGTATTTTAGAGTAATTAGGAAATTAAATATTGAGTTAAAAAAGACTGACAGGACACGCAAACAAACATTTAATAAAATAATTCAATGATTACAAAAAACAGCAGTTTCCAGTATTTTCTATTCGGATTACAATCTTCAAGAATTAATTCTTCATTAATTTTAACCGTTTGAAAATATTTTGATATTAAGTTGTTTAAGAGATAATCAAAACATTCTAACATTAAAAAAAAATGAAATCTTAAGTGTAGCATCTGGGAGCAAATCTAGCGCAAAGAAATTTTCTAAATTGTCTCCAAATATTGTTATTGACTATTTGTACATTAGGCCGGTTAAATATTTTAATAGGCCTTTGTATATTTTAAATTTTAACTGGAAACCTGACGAGGCCTTATTTCTTCCAATATCTTTATGTCCGAAGACAGATACAGTGGTAACACGTATTCAAATTACCTATTATATATAATTTTATAGTAATTAATTCACAGCTTAACAAGAAAAAATGTGTCTTGGTGCCGAAAAAAAATCAACTGATTTTCTTTCTATCAGCTCTAGTTTTCTAGATATAACATAATCATCAAATACTTAAATACATTCTAAAAAAAATTCTTACATTTCTGTATATTTCACCACTATAATTGCAATATGTTTATTAACAAACTTAACAATTTCTATTGACACTACAACATAAAAAACCTTGCACCGGGCAAATTTGACAAACGGCAGGTTGTGGCATCCAGGATACCTGCATTTTGATCTTGATTTTTGGCTTTCATTAACAAAGTCTGGAAGGTGTTTACATTTTCATTTTCTTCGTCACTTTCGTCGAATGTATCTGGTTCACTTCTGTTCTTGGAGTACAAGAGCGACCTAGCAAGCGAAAACTTAAATGGCAGGTAATCTTGAATATGTTTTTTGGGAGTTTCTACAACTAAACAATCTTTCTTGTATTGTAGCTAACTAGCTGCAGCACAAAGATCAATAAAGGCGTAAATACATCGTATTGTCCATTTATTTGTTCTATTGCTTATAGGGTACTGTGACATAATCCTATCCAGCAAATCTACTTCACCTATGCTTTAATTTTAGTGCTTAATCACTGGTGGACGATTTATTTCTATGTATTTTTTATCTTTTACTAAACAGCGGATACATAAGTCCAAGGGTTTAGCTCCAAATGCTGATAAAGCCATATAGATTGGTTTGTAATCAAACCATTTTATAAAAGCTATTTTGTTGTCTTTGTTAATGACCATATCGTGGGAGTCTCTTCCTGATTTTCTTAGATCTTTATCTGTCTTAAATGTCACATCAGTTTTTGGTAATCTATTTTTCATATTAGTGTTCCTGGTTCATAAAGCTTCCGTAAATGTAATGCATCAATCAATATTTTTGACGTAAAACATCTGTCAACAAAAATAGATACTCCCACTGGCAGAGTATCTGTAAGTTTTAAAACAACCTTTCTCCCGATGTCCAGCCGTTTTGGTGTAAGTACCAAGCTGGATTTAATAAATCTGCCTTTACCTTCATACATGTGAAAATCAAGTGAATTCCCCCCCGTAGGCGTCATGATAAAACTCTTCCATCCTACAGGGTTAGGTGTTCCTCGCACAAACTGTCTTATTAATACTTTTCCATAAAAAATAATCATTTGCTCATCGATTGACACTTTTTCAGTTCTTTCATTATTCAGACAAGCCCTTTGAATTTGATCCAACAATGGTCCTACTTTCCAAAATCTATCATTTTCTTTAGTCTTCTTGGTTACAGAATCATCGTCAACTATTTTGAGTCGTGTTCGAATGGCAAAAAAACGATTTCTTGAGATGATGTCTGAAACTATTGGTACCCTGGTGTCCATTTGCCAAAACATTAGAATTCGTGTTTAATTATAAATACCAATATGCAAGCAGCCTGCAATACACGTTTTTAATTCTTCTGCAGAAGTTTCCAAAGATTTTCCAGTTTTTTTACTTCCTTCATATTTGCGTACAACGCCATGGATTCAAAAAAATTGTTATCGATGTATTTATTGAAGTAGTCAATAGGTCTTGGAATATTTTCGGGATTTAAGGGATCTTGTAGGGTTGATATTGGGCAAATTGTAGTGCAAAATGTGTTCTCTTCCATTCTTTCCTGTCTTTTTCAGGAATAGAATTTGCCGTGTTACTCTCCTTTAAAAGTTGGGTTGCCAAGAGCATGTCATCATCCGAATCGTCTGATATGTCACTGATTTCAGCGTGATCGTCACTCTTTTCTTCCTCACTTTCAATAATTATTTCATTGTCAACCAGATTTCTAGGTTCATCCCATTCATCCCCATCATCATCACTGTCAGGAAAAAGAGAAAGATTTATGTCAGATCACTTTTACCCTATGACGGCCGATATGCAATTAAGATATGATCAGTGGGCCTCAAACAGTGGGGCGTTAATATTTAATTCCGATCGCCTGAAAAGTAAAAATATTTAATTTCCTGTATTTTATGTTCATTAGTAATATTGGATTTTACTGTATCAAAGGCAAATAAAATGACTATAGTATGTATATACAGGGCGTGTTAAAAGAAGTGGGACGGAATATTTCGAATAAGTCTCTATTTTACGTAGAGTGAGAATTATACTAATGGTTTTGCATGCAGTAAAATTGGAAAATACTTGCCAAGTTGCTGGTATGTCCAAATTTGAATAAAATACATCCAAGACTTTACTTTCTGCAGACACTGTATTAAGTATAACCTTTTATTTTTAGTTTTCAGCAAAACAAAAGGTTTAAATACATGTAGTCCAGTAATTAATACCAAATCTACTGAGAGTATGCAGTCCAGTAATTAGACCGAAGGTATTATCGTTTAACTAAAACGCACCACAAAGTCCGGATTGAATTCCCGAAATACTTTTTTGTTACTTCTTTTTAGCAAACAATTTGTCCTATTCACTGTCTGATATTTCACTAGCAGAGTCGTCACTATCTGAATTGTCTATCCGAATAATTAGAAGTCGGACATCATCTATAACTCGCTCGGTTTGAAAACACTAAAGATGATTATGTCTTCCGTATGTCTAATACAATTTTGTCTTTATTCTGCCTTTATTTGTTCTAGCGATTCTTTCCATAAACTAAGAACGCTAGCGTCGTCTGTTGTTTTGGATGCATGTTTGTAATAAAAATTTTTGGCTATACCCCAAACTAACCCAATTGCATTATGGTGGCAATGGTAGGGCGGAAGTCGAAAAATTTCATGGCCATATTTAAGATCCATTTGGTCAGTAACAAATTTCTTTTGAATTTTGTGCTCTCCACACCTTTGAAGTAAATCGACAACTTTAATAATTCTTCTTTTGTCCAGCTGCTTGAAGGAAATCTCTCTTCTACTCTTAAGTGGTAGGATGCATTATCCAACACTATTATGGATGGTCACTCCAATTTTTTTAACAATTTTTTTCAAACCATTCTTCAAAAATATTTGCATCCATACTTCCATGGTAACCACCTGTATTCTTTGTGGACGAAAAAATTACACTAGCGTCAGGAATCAAACCCTTATCATTTCCAGCATGAAATATAATGTAGCGTTTACCATTACCGAAACGACTAGAAGAGTTTCGTGGTGCCATCTTGCCAGGATGATATTGACATATTTCCTTTAGCGAAAATCCAAGTTTCATCTAAAAATACAACTTGCCTCGGACTATCAGACGTTTTATTGTTTATGTATTTTCTTAAAAAATGCCACCGTTTTGAAACGACATTTCAAAACGGGCGAGAGTTCACGCAATACTTGTCTATTATTTGTCTTTGTATATAGAAAACCTAAATTTTTCAGCACTCTCCACAAATTTGTTTAACTTTTACCACGGAGTTTCTTGTCTTTTATTTTTTGTAACACAGCACTAATTGTTTCAAGTTCTTTGGCTTTATACATATTATATATAATATTTTTAATTGCAAGTTTAATTGACTGGTGCAAATCTTAATTTTTTGGGTGCCGACGATTTCTCTTGCTTACTTTATTTATTTCATCATTACTAATGTTACTACTGCCATAACAGATGTCAATGGACTTATATTATTTTTTTCCAAATTGAAATAACTTTCGACTTTCAGAACTAAACGCCCTTCTTCTGGAGATAACATTCTACGTTTCGACTGTATTTTACTTTCTTCCAAATTACTCATTTTACTTTAAAGTGCACTACACTACTATAAAAAATAGGTACTTATATACAACTACTACACCCTAAAAAGGACGAGGATTTTACAACAGACGAAACAATAGAACACAAATTATTTAACAGCTAATGCTAAACAAGCATAAACACTAAATTGATTGTGATTGCAAAAACCGTTCGCATGTTTTAAACAAGATTTTTGCTGATTATGTTTTTTGCTAAATTATTAAATAACCCCAATACAACCCACGACCATCAATTAATTTTTAACGATAAACACAAGTGTAATATGATGACAAGTTTGAATTTGATCTACTTTGTCGATAACAGTGTTATTAACAGAAGGATATTTTTAAATAGCATAAATCATTTTTCAATAATTGTGTGGATTTAAGAAATACATTACTAAACAAATTTTTAAAGTGTATATAAAGGAGATTACGATTATTATGACACATGGTACTCCTTAGTTTTTATGTACCTGTAAAGGCATATCTTTGATTATTGTGTAAACCTACATTATACGATACGTCAAAAGAAATTAAAAAAAAATACATGTTATAAATTCACTGTTTAAATACATATTCCGTATTCGTACTATTGTAATAAAATATTAAAACCAATAAACGATAACTTGTTGAGCAGTGCTGATTGAGACAACAGAGCAGTAAAATATTATTCATAAAGGTAGTGTAAAATATATCGCCGCTTCTCTAGTCTGCTAGTAATAAAGTCACCAGCATTTAATTGCAAAGCGGTCTTCTTAGTTGGAAAATACTTTAAGTCACGTAATACTTTGTAGGCATTTCATTGATTTATATTTTTAGTGATATTATAAGCAGTTAGTGCTTTAGCCCGATCTAACATTAATTGCCTGATGGTATCAGTTGTTTGTTGTCTGTTATCTGAGGGTAACACATTCTTCTAGTATTTCTTGGGTACTGTCGTTTAGCCCTTTTTGAAACGTATTTTTTTCTTCTAATCATCTTCTCTAAATCGTCAACGTAATTATCCTAATATTTTTTATTGTTTTGATTTTCAATATCCTTCACAGAAAATTACTGATATAAAAATAGGTTCAATTTAGTCGCTAATTTTTGAAAAATGTGTTAGCTGTTTGTTTTTATTTTTGAGCAATAATGTATCGTTTTATTGTTCTGAAGCCATTTTCTTGTGGTATGTTAAAGTAATTACTATTTTAATGGGAATAAGCCACAATTGAAGTTTAAAATTAGTTTATTGGCGTTTCAATTTCCACTTCGAAAATCAATTAAAAAAAATTGAAACTTCAATAAACTTATTTTTTTCCATAGCTAATGTTAAAGTGTTGCGATAACAACTGTTTTGAGTAGATAAAGTATCACTTTAACCGCAAGGGTAGATAAAGTGACACTTTAACAGCAAGAGCTGATGGCAGGTTTTCCTTTTCTTGTGTCAATTCTTTTCCGTCCATTTCGTATTTATTCACTTTGTACAAAAAACGCAACAATATTCTCCGCAAAAACCAAAACGTAACATTTGTTTGACATTTGTTGACAGAGTAATTCATATCCCTAGCAACACAGCAACACAATTGCGATTTTTGTGCTAAAAATTACAATTTTCTTTGAAATTCTATTTTTCACCTGAACTTGAAGTCTTGCTATAGAAAAAAATGTTGTAGCTCGAGCATAATTGGCGTCTCGACTGACATCTCGACGCTAAAAAACGCTCTCGAAGATAAAGTACAATTGAAGAGCTTAATGTGAAACAATGACAAGCCTCAAAAAGGCAAAAGTTAGATATTTGACTTTGAATGTTAAAAATAATATTATAAAATCCAGTAACAACTTTTGTTGTTTTAATTTAGATATGTGGGTGCATGTTGCGCTATGGAACTATATTTATAACAATATTAATAAAATTACTCCAAAGTTGAGATAAAAACAGTCTTTATTTAAAAAAAATGTGGCTTGTTACATTATTACATTAATGATAAGTACCCAAAATCTTATTTAATCAACCAACTCGGCGACCTCATCAGCAACATCAGGGTAAACTCTTGTAGAATGGATGATACACTGAAGGTATGTAGGGTAATAATGATCTTAAATTTTCGGGTTTCTTTATTGCAATCCGAATGGGCTCAATATACTTCTGTTTTAAAGCAGATACAGTAAGCACATTAGGACGTCCCTTCTTGACAACACTAACGGGGTTGTAGGTACCATTCACAGAATGTTTAACATAAAATGCTTGTCTGTTATCACTCCTGAGGAAAAAACATTGGAAAAATCCAAAGATTGCTGGTCATCAGTGCGAGTACTCTTTTTAATGTTCTCTAAGAGTGGTTGTACATTGAGGAAATCTTCCTGCTTCATAACAGTTAAGTTGAAGGGCTTCTTTTTATTAGATTCTTTTATAATTTTTTGCCATTCCTCAGGAGAGTACACAAGCGGAGCATACTTTCTATGTAGTTTTTCTATAAGAGCAAAATCCCTGTCGGAGGGAAGGTGAGTGTGTCCGCTGACTAAAAAATGGTGTGTAATAGACTTAAACTTTTGTTCCTTCACTAGCTGGAACCATAAAGACATTAAAAGCCAGTTTTTGTTTTGCCCGGGATACTTATCCGTGAAGAAAACGAGATGCTCTACTTCACCTATCTTTGAGCTTAGAAATTTTATGAGTATTGATGCAATTTCATCACTTACTCTTTTTGCAATGTTTTCCGTCCAGACAAACATATGACCAGCGTCTTCCGTACAATCATGGATTCCTAGAGTATACATGCAGATTTTCCTGCAATAAAATGCAGGACTAGTGGTTAATTTGGGAATCGGTAACGCTTGCTGCAAGTCAAACAATATAACACATGTCCTGTTATCAATTTTGGACTGGGCTGTTTCGCTCTTCAGTAGTTGTTGCATTGCCTGAGCCTTACACTTGTGCAAGTTAAGTCTTGTTGTTAATTCGCTATAATCATTTTTTTCTGATTTTGCTGACTCTATTTGGATATTAATTTCGTCGCATGTCTTGCAAGTATCTGATTTTGGCAGCTTGAATCCAATATTATACTCGGTACAAAATATTTTACGGTAAGTATGCTCCTTGACTGGTTCAATTCCCATTTCTGTAAACCAAGGGACATATCGATCCAAATAGAGACTGGCTATACTCATGTTATGATCCAGATAAACTTTATTCATGTTCTTGTGTCGACTGTAGTGACTTTGATACTTTGGAATCGAATATATGTGGTTTTTAAGACTTAGTATTTCAGAATCAGATATTTTGTTCACACGGTTTGTATGCTTTCCTCTGTTGTCTCTTTCTGGCACTAGATTTCCGTCTATCTTCTTGTGAACAATGTTATTTACTCTGCCCTTAGAAGCTTGAAGTCCGTGGATATTTAAAAATTCTGTTTTACAGACACGTGTAGTTTCACCATTAACATTAATGGAGTAGACTGCATTGCTCTTTCTATGCGATTCTTGATGTTTTTTCTTCTTTCGGTAGGACCTTTTCTTCTTAACAATATCTATACATCCGAATAAGTAGCTATTTTGTAACTCCCATGAACCGAGGTTCCAGAATTCGTTAAAAATATTGCTCTCGTGGCCGTGAAGCTTTTCCCTACACTTCTTAGTGCAACTGCAAGGCGGTCCCAATTCTCGACCAGGCACATTTTTTTTTCGTTTTGTCGCTTACATATGGTTGCCCTAAATTTCGTCGAATTTTTCTTTTTGATCTTGAATAACAGTGTTCATTGCTTTGTCTCCATCGACTTGTTGGAGTTTTGTCGGGTGTGTTTGGTTTTGTCCTTTTTCTTGACGGACCTTGTTCATTATCCTACAACAAAATGCAATAATATAACAAGCCATGTCACAAGCCAAAACAATCTTTAGCCACAACAATAAATACTTTAATCTTTAATGGTAATAATGTGACAAGCCACATTTAACAAAAAAATTACGTACCGCTGTATTTTCATCACTTGAGTCACTTCTAGATTGTACATAGTCAGGATCACGGTCACTGTCATCGAATGTCGACTGAACTTCAGTATTTGTCTTACTAGAATCGTCAGAACTCACAGAAATATCTGAATCGCTTTCGCCCATGTTCGCCATTTTCATGTGGCTTGTCATTATGTTGAGTAGATACTAAGACAAACTAGATCTATACAACACTGTTACCATAGGTT
This sequence comes from Diabrotica undecimpunctata, assembly GCF_040954645.1. Classification (NCBI taxonomy): domain Eukaryota; kingdom Metazoa; phylum Arthropoda; class Insecta; order Coleoptera; family Chrysomelidae; genus Diabrotica; species Diabrotica undecimpunctata. The sequence goes on along the minus strand of NC_092811.1, from coordinate 40,557,020 downwards.
TGTCGCGTCATCTATTAACGACGGGCTGAAATAAATTTTTAGTGGCTTGTTATACTATTACTTTAACCGATCATAGCACTAACTCTTTTTGAACTCATGTGTGGCTTGTCATTGTTTCACATTAAGCTCTTCAATTTTATCGTCTTGTACAATAAATAACTATTAAACTTCAATTGTGGCTTATTCCCATTAAAATAGTAATTATTGTATCGTTTTAATCTTCACGCAGAAAACAGTTCGTTGCACTTACAAACTTACACTGTACTTAAAAAACCAAATTAAATTTTTTATTGCATGTCTTTTAATAAAAATCGACAAGCTGAAATATTAATATCCACTTAAAATGGTACCATAGTTAACTGCTAACCAAAAACATAATTTCATGTAGTTGAATTGAATTGAAATTCAAAATAAACACAAATGTAACAGCAGCAGCAACAAAAACCATCGTCTCTTCATAACAGCTAGTTTATATTACTTAAATATTAAATAACTCCAGTTACATAAAACGAAACTGCTTTCCATAGTTGCTCACAAAATCAACAACTTTTGTTTAACCGGCAATCATTCCCGTTGTCTTTGTAGCTCTGTTTATTTTACTGTCAGAAAGAGATTTTCTCTGTATTTATGAAAACATTAGGCAAATAAACAATTATTAAAAGTGGAACAAAGCATCTGAATCCATTATGAGTAGTAGAAATAAACATACAATTCAAACGGATTCTTTAGGTTTGAGATTCGTGGTCATAAAAGTGGAGTCGGTCGGGAAAGATGAATCGATCTTTTCCTTTCAGGCCTAGTTTAGTCAGGAATAGATGTACAGGAAATGGTTGAAAATGTAAATATAGGACACCCCGATGGTTGCCGTTGTAAAAAAGGAATGTAAACATACATTATAGTTTGTCAAAATAAAAAACAATCTAATAGTAAACCAGAAAATAATTAATATTTTAATTAATGTTATATAAAATACGGAATAAATTTATTATATTTAAAACCTAAATATTTTTAAAGGAACACAGTAATGTAGAGTTTAGAGTGTTTAGAGTTTATTTATTTAACTACATAATAAATACAAATCGCTCATCCGGAAGAAAAGTGACACAACTCAAAAAATGCATAATTCCAGTTATCTTGTTAAATTGACTCCCAATATCCTATACTTTTACCAGAAAAAGTGTCACATAGATATCTACTATCAACTTCGAAAAATGGGGGTAGTGTCATTATTCCTTTGGTGGTAAAATGAACACTTTTATTCCGGAAGAATGACACTTTTCAGTTGGGCTCTGACGTTCGAAGTAAACGTATCGATTTTTATCAAGAAAACCGTTATATTTTGAGAAGTGTTCTAGTATTTTTCAGCGTTTTGACGGAACAGTGAGATATTTAGATTTAGATTTGTGTCGTTTTTCTTAAAAAGGTGAGTATGTTCCTTATTGCATTTTTAATAAAATATAGTCATATTTTGAGTTATGTAATTAATTATGAAGTATTTGATAAAATATATTTTACGTTTTTGTTTTTTTCCACATATGACATTGTTTTTGAAAAAATAGATTAACTATTTATCGTCACTGTTGAAATATGTAGAGAAATTACTTTTTTCTCGTATATTCATCTACCTTTTTGTAAATAACTAAACATTTTAATAATTAGTGATGGACAGAATCAAATAAGTTGATTTAAAAAATAAAATACTGTTTTAAATGTATCAATTAGTCCTGATTTAAAAAGAAAAAGACAGTCAAGATTTGATTTCACGTACAAAGTGTCTATGCATCTGTTTATACGTATTTCGCCCTAATAGGGCTCATCAGAACAGCTATTCATAGGCTTTCTCAACGCGAAAAATAAATCTTTTCTGTCTTTAAGAAGCAGCAATAAAATGGCTTCGATATGGACGCAATAGCGACATCTGATAATAAATCCGTAAAATAGTTTCGAAACACAATTCAGATTTTTTCTTTAATCTGAGCCTTCTAAAAATTGCAAGGCAAAACAGACGTTGATAAAGATGTTAATAGAGACATGGGGAATCTAAAATTTGCATTCCACGACATGTCTCCTCAACTAAGAAGGAATCCTTAGCGAATTGTGTTTCGAAACTATTTTACTGATTTATTATCAGATGTCGCTATTGCGTCCATATCGAAGCCATTTTATTGTTGCCTATTAAAAAAAGAAAAGATTTATTTTTCACGTTAAGAAAGCCTATGAATAGCTGTTCTGATGAGCCCTATTAGGGCGAAATACGTATAAACAGATACATAGACACTTTGTACGTGAAATCAAATCTTGACTGTCTTTTTCTTTTTATTCGGATCTACTCTGTATGAGTACAAGAAACCAATTCGTTAAGGATTTCTTCTTAGTTATGGAGACATGTCGTGGAATGCAAATTTTAGATTCCTCATGTCTCTATTAACATCTTTATCAACGTCTGTTTTGCCTTGCAATTTTTAGAAGGCTCAGATTAAAGAAGAAATCTGAATTGTGTTTCGAAACTATTTTACGGATTTATTATCAGATGTCGCTATTGCGTCCATATCGAAGCCATTTTACTGTTGCTTCTTAAAGACAGAAAAGATTAATTTTTCACGTTGAGAAAGCCTATGAATAACTGTTCTGATGAGCCCTATTAGGGCGAAATACGTATAAACAGATACATAGACACTTTGTACGTGAAATCAAATCTTGACTGTCTTTTTCTTTTTATTCGGATCTACTCTGTATGAGTACAAGACACCAATTCGCTAAGGATTTCTTCTTAGTTGAGGAGACATGTCGTGGAATACAAATTTTAGATTCCCCATGTCTCTATTAACATCTTTATCAACGTCTGTTTTGCCTTGCAATTTTTAGAAGGCTCAGATTAAAGAAGAAACCTGAATTGTGTTTCGAAACTATTTTACGGATTTAGTCCTGATTTGTTTAATGTTTATATTCGTTAATGACTCTTACATTCACTGCAATTGGTTTACAGAATTGCTCGTTTTGATGATTTTGAGAATAAGCATGTTTTCTTTATTAAATAGGAAATTCTAATTAAAAATAAATATTATAAATCAATACCCAGAGTGGAAAACTACTATTACCGTGCCAAAACTGAAAAACAATATACAGAAGGAGGTAAAACAATTGCAGAGCTACATAGGGATTATATTAAAATTTGTGAAGAGAAAAATCAACCGTTTGGAAACTACATGTTGTACGCTCGTATTTTTAACGAAGAATTTAATCTGTCTTTCTTTGTCCCAAAGAAAGACCAGTGCGAAGTATGTGTTGGTTATAATATCGCTACGGAAGAGGAGATAAAGGGTCTACAGATCAAGTATGACGTGCATCGTGTAGAAACAGATTTATCTCGTAAAGAAAAAGAAAACGATAAAAGTTCTAACAACACGATTGCAGTCTATGATCTTCAGGCGGTTTTACCATACCCGTCTGGAGAAGCCTCATCCTTCTATTATGTTTCCAAAGTTAACGTTTATAATCTAACTCTCTGCAACATTTAAACTAAAAATGTTCAATGTTACATATGGCATGACGGAGAGACTCTAAGAGGAGTAAATGAAATAGGTTTATGTATACTGAAATACCTCCATAGTTTTGAAAAAGAGAAAAATAGGACTATTTTTTTTTTTTGATAACTGTGCAGGCCAACAAAAACACCGTTTTATAATAGCTGCATACTCATACGCCATTTTGAATATCGATGAGCTGCAGAGCATAACACATAAGTTTTTGATTACAGGACACAGCCAGAATGAGGGAGTGCTTATTCAGTTAATGAACGCCAAATTAAAAGATCAAAAAAATCAGAAGCTGTATATTATATCCCTGATCAATATGTGACGCTTGTACGCGCTGCTAAAAAATCTGGAGAATCATACAAAGTTGATAAAATTTGTCATCAAGACATTTTTGATCTAAGGCAATTAACAGCTGATATTATGACTTTATTCTTTTTCCAAGAATACTAATGGCGAACCCGTAAAAATTTCTGATATAAAAGTTTTAAAAATAACAAAAGAATTTCCTGGAATATTGTTTTATAAAACCTCTTACCAGCAAGAACATTTTGATAGTGTGTTGATATTGAATCAAAGAAAAAAAAAATATCAAACCAAAATTAAAAAAGGTTTACAAAAATAAAGTAGGGATATCAGAAAACGAGAAAAAAGGGTTGATGTCTTATTTAAAAAAAAATTGTATCAACAAGTGTTATTTGCAATTTTATTAGTCTTTGTAGATTATCTACTATTTACCTGTTATATTCAAGTATTTTCGTTTTATCAAGTGTTATACATAAAATGTCTATTTTTTTTATATGTTTAAAAAAATTTTTTTAAACTAGTAAGATAATTTCCATATTATTATAAATAAAATTTTATTTTTCAAGTTATTACTTTCATTAATTTTTAAAAATGTGACCAACATTTTGAAGGAAAACTGACATAAGTCAAAATTTTCTATTTTTATCTCTCCTGAAAAATGATGTTTTTTACTTGTGACACTGTTCTTCCGGATGAGCGAAATATTATTTGTAGCAAGTCAAAAATACGTAGTAATAAAAATGGAATATAAAACATACCTAGCTTAAAAACATCACAAATAAGAACACAGATTAACAGAAAATGATTGATCGGAATGTAATTTCTGGGACAATTGTAATAAAAAAACGGGTGTGGCAGTTCAGTGGGACTGCCGGTAGAAGTTATACTTCTATACACGCGTTCGCCGTTAAAAATTTATATAGGAGTCAATCTGCACAATCATTACATATGTAATGCTATAGGTAAGAGAGAGCAGAAAGAGAAAAAGAATTAGTTATATAGGTATATGGTGCATCGTTTGCTGTATATAAACATTTGACCTGTAATAGGAGTATAGTAAATGAAGGATTGTATCAATATTTTAATGAAAATATATATTTTTATTTTTATATGTATAAAAGGAGCTGAATGCAAAAAAAATTTACACATACTCTGCAGTAAAATTCATTGTTTATTTTCTTATTAATATACAAATTACAATACAATAAATACACTGCAACATAATTCAATATAATAATACAATATAAATTAAAATGTAATATTCATAAGTATTTAAAACTGCCAATATACATAACTTACTTTACGAAGATAAAAATAAAAAATCAACTAGGATTATGTTGTAAATTTTCATTTTATTTTAAAATTTATGTTTTTTGCGTATATTACATATATTTAATAAGATTAACGTGAGGTTTTTAAATATTTCAAAAATAAAAAAGGAAATTCATAATTGGGATTCGAACTCACAACCACCAGCATATGAACCAAACACGTAAAGGATTTGCCAATTAGACATGACACTAACGGATTTTAAAATTGACAGTTCTCGTTAAAACAGTGATTATTTTGAAATACAAAAGCCTAAAATAATCATAAACGTTTAATTTTAAATAATACAAAACATATCACATAAATAATAATATTAATACATATTATAGTATATATAATATTATATTTATACAGTAGACTCCCTCTATAACGAGAACTGAAATGGCAGACTAATTACCTCGTTATAAGCCGATCTCGTTATATCAGGCACCCTACATGTTAAAAACAACGTTTGGTACCTGAGAAATATAAGGTGTCTAAGTTCTAGGATAATACTGTGCATACATATGAATATGTAATTTTCTAAAACATTAACTTCCTATAGTCAAGCCATTCGGAGCAATATAAGATGCTAATAAATATTGTTTGAATGGCGTTTTTGAAAAAAAAGTTGTTTACTTTTATTGTCAATGATATACGTTAAAACTGTAATCTGTACCTACTGAAAAAATCTGTACTTACATATTGTTCCAACTACAAAATGTATAAAGTATAAAGCGTATTTTCAAGGATAACATAAACTATTGCTTCTGCAATTGGAAGAAGTCTGTCATTTTTGACTGCTTTAAATTGTCAAGTATCATTCTATCTATTATATTTTCTAAAGATTTGAAACAGTTGTATTTATTGTAAAGAAGTTTATTGCGGGCGGCAGTTAAGTTTATTGGGGGGGCAGTTAAAAAGGGTATTTATTTATAGCCACGGCCGGACCAGAAACGTAAAAAAAAACGTGTTTTGATCTTATTTTCTCTCGTTATAACCAAATTTGTCTCGCCATAGAGGGTTATAGTTCAATAGAAATTTCACGGGACATCTAATGTACCTCGTTATAAGCGAAACCTCGTAATAACCGTGTTCGTTATAGACGGAGTATACAGTATATACAATATTATATATATAATATTAAATATATATACAAAAGGAACATTTTTATTCTCGAGAGAGGAAGAGAGAGAAAATATATCTTCTGTCTCTCTCTTACTCATTATCTTACATATGTAATGGTTTCACAGATTCACTCTCATGCAAATTTCCAACGCCGACCGTGCGTATAGAAGTATAACTTCAAAAATTGATTTATTTCGTATGGAGGTAGATCAGGTTGTACCTAACTGGATCTTGTATTGTTTTTTTCTAAACTTACTATTTTTCAGCATTCTCTAGGTTTATTATTAGAACTGGCAATAAAATTACAGTAAGCTGACTTTTTAACAATTCCTAATTGCCGATTATATTAGAGTTTGTTTTTGTTTATATACTTTAAACAAATCGGGATCCTTAGTGGCATCTGCAATGTGTTTAATAAGAGAAAGATCAGATCATTATTAATCCATTGCACGGGTGTTTTCTAAGCAGTTTGTTCTAATTTTTTAATGGAAAATGCTTTAATATTAAGTTGTTATAAATATCGATAAGAAAGACTGTGAAAAAATCAGGATCATTATTAATATCATAGAAAAAGTCCATCTCTGTACTAGTCAGCGCACATCTATGTAGGGTCTGAAAATAATGCTTCCAGATTTCTGTTGATCACTGATTATTTGCCTACTTTCATCTTTACATAGACTTGTTTGAAGTTTTCCTCTAATTTCGTTTTTTTTTTGAAATTTTCTTCCAATGTTTCTATTTATCCATTTTCATAGGCTTTTTTTATTTCTACATATCTTGTCTGCTTTCCGTCTTGCGACTTCAAATGATGTTCGTCTTTTCCCTCTTCTTCTTGTTATATACATTTTGTGTGCTCGTCATCGAACCATGCTGCTCTTTTCATCTTTTTCTTCTTTCCCAGGGTGGACACTGCCGCTGTCAATACTACTGTTTTTATATTATTCCATTTGCCCTCTATGGAGTGCAGTTCTAGCGTCTTGAATTCATTTGCGACTTATTCTTCGAACTTCTCTTGACATTCTTGAATCTTCAGTTTTTCCAGTAAGTACTTTCGTCAAGCTAAGTTGACTGTAGTTTCTCCCATTGTTCAGGATGTTGACGAGGATGAAGAAATGCCTTTGTGAGAGTGGATACACAAATTTAATGTAAAGCAGAGCGGGTTTTAAACTGATCTTGACTCCTAAATTTTAGTAAACGATCAGGTAGAAACATTTCAAGTTTTAAGTAAGTTTTTAAAGAAATTGTGGAACAAGTACAAAATGTGGAAATGGATGTTGATGAAGATGAAGAAGAAGCAGACGGCGTTGATTGTCCTACAATCCAAGAAGCAATAAGAACGCTGAGACCATATCCAGGTTTTATCAGTTCAGGGAGGCATCCTCAATTCCCAAAGAAGCAAGCAGCTCAGAATATTAAGGACACTAAAGAAAAACTTTATTTTTCGAAAAGGGTTGTGCAGAAGAAAATAACTGACTTTTTCATAAAAAATGTAAGTTACATGTACATGATATGTTTTATTTCTTTATCCTAAACGCAGCTGTAATAATAAATAATGCTGTAATAAAATTTTGCCTCGTTAAAATTTTATTTTTTTTTTGGACTCTCGACTTTTTACTGGACCCTTCAATGATGCTATAACCAAGTTCCACTGTAATTATTCGAAGAAAAATAACAAACATGTGACGTTTAGAACGTTACAGAATTTCTACTAATAATACAGAAAAAATATAAAATTGGACTATAACTGGAGGAATCATCTCTACCAGACAAACAATGATAATTTGTAAATTGTTTCTTGTAAATTTGTATGCAATAATAATTTTTGAAATTACACTTACCGTATACATTAGGTAATTAATGGTAGTAGAGCAATGCTAGTCCATTTAAACATAATTTTATATTCACACGGCTATTGTTTAGAAAACATGTACACAACGATTCAGCGTTGAGGTACTAATTTTGCTTTGAAAAGGCGTGTCCCCAACACGACCGACCAGCTAGGTGCAATGAAATAAATTATAGACCATGGTAAATCATTCAGTTCTTATATTTAATTACTTTCAAGTGGAATAATGCATTATTAACGGTGAAATCATGTAGTATTGTTTTTATCGTGGCTCTATTTATTGCGTAAAAAGACTTATAACGTAGTCGTATAAATTTTAATTCAGTTATATCGACTATTCGTAATGAGATAATTAACTCTACATAACAAAATACTCGATAGATTACAATTTATAGCAATTAAAATATTTCTACGTTACTTTGCAACCGAATTAACAACTCGTCTTCTTTTACGGAAGGTCGATCTGTGACAAAATCGTCGATTTCATATAGGTAAACATTTTATACAGATTTTTTAAGGTTCTAACAAGTACCTATATGAGGAATAGCTAATGACAAATCCTTGTTCCTTTGTTTTTTTTAAACGTTTCTTATACATTTTAGAAAAAATAATTCAAATAAAAATTGTGAATATTGAAAAACTCGTTGATTTGCGAGTCCTTACATTAAAATACATAAAAAGTTCAGAGAGATAATTTATAAATTTGAATGTTAATATCTAGAGTGCTTTTTTATGCATATTAAATGTATCGTGTTTTGTTCCAACAATTATACAGTGATGAGTGTCTTACCATCCGGCTTTTTAACGTAAGAGATAGAAAACACAGTTACCTTGTGAAATAAAAAGAGATGAAACTCGTAGAGGTGAGAAATAATCGGAAAAACCTATAATTTATATTACATTACATTACCACTTTCGATAGTCTCACACCTTTAGACGTTAGCTTTGAGCTAAATCACCTCGGTCATAATTATTATGAGTAACGTCGAATGTGTGACGTATTTCCATTTTTTTATTTCGCATAAAGTAAAAACTGATTGACCACAATAAAGCAAAAATGTGAATAAAATAATTTAATTAATAGTGATTATTTAATCTAAAGTTTTAAATTATTAACCAAGAATAATTTCTACTATGATTTGAAGAGTTTCATACACTCTTTTCACGGAATAATTATAAATCCTTCGTGGATTAGTGGTAATAATTCGACATTGCGATACAGACATCGCAGACGATTAGAGTTCAAAACCCACATGTGGTTTTCTTTTTTTTTTTTTAATAATTTGAAATTATGCAAAGATCGTTTTACTTTGAATCACTAAACAAAACTAAACAAAAACTAAAGTTAAAACAAAAAATCTTATTGACAAAACAATATCGTCGTACTTTCGAAAATAAAGTAAAAACTTTTAAAGAATGTTTAAATAAGTAAAAATTCTACAAAAATAAAAAAATATCCGTGGCCACTAATCAATCGATTAGGAAAAGTCGCACTGAGATATTCACTGACGATGCGAGAATTATTTGCAGGACAACCATCGTGTTGAAATCATATGGAATCGAAAGGTATTGGTAAATTACAAAGGGCTGGGACAATTTCATTTTGCAGAAGTTCCAAGTATTTCCGCCCAGTCAACATACCGTCTAAAAAAAATGGACCAATGACATGATTCCCTATTATGCCTCCCCGAACATTTACTTTTCGAAGACGCTGGATACGAGCGACATAAATCTGACGAGGATTTCCTTGAGATCAATACCTAGCATTGATTGAATTGTGACGACCATGCAATGAAAACGTACATTCATCGGTGAACAAAACGTTCTCTAAAAAATGTTCATCTTGATGTGACATTTCCATTGCAGTTTGACAAAATTCTAAACGTCTATATTGATCCCCAGGGATTTGTTCGTTGGATTTATGAAGTTTATAGGGACGGTATCGATGTCTTTACAAAATTTCACCTACTCTAAATCTTGGAACTCCACATTGTTCTCCGAGACGAGGTGTTGATTGGGTAGGATTTTGCTCAATACTTGCACAAATCAAAGTGTCGCTTAGTTCCAAATCTGGATTTACCTCCCTTCGTCTGCGAACTCCTCTTGGATCGAACACGGATCCATAAGTAAAAAAATTACGTATAATAGACTGAATTGTTGATCGTGTTGGAGCCGGCCTATTTGGAAACATATTTACAAATTGTTGTCTAATCATGTTGTCTGATAATCCATTCACATGCCAGACAACAATTTGCACTTTTTCCTCGACCGTTAAAATCCTTTTCACGAATTGTTTTTTCAATAAAAAGTTTCTGTTTACCGTAAAAAACACTTCTCGATGTGTTATTATTTGATAACTTGAAGGCTTGATGATTTGGTTAGCTATAAAGCAGGTAGCTGTTCGCGCGCATCCATTCCAATGTCGTCAATTGTTTTGAAAATCAACACCTGTACAGAGGAATTGATATTAACACTGAGAATTTAGTGATGGATTTGACATTAAACAGTCTTCAATGGATTATTTTCCATTCACAACTGAAGACTGTAAAACTGGAATTGAATTTGAAATATTTTGTATTTCTATTTTATAACATTGAAATAAGAATAAATTGTAAATAATGAGTTTTTCGAAAACTTGTTACCTAATATGTATCATATTTTCTATTATTTTTGATTGAGTAAAACAAAAATTTTACCCTTGGTGTGAATTGAACCCCAGTCTTCTTATCGATAGACAACGTCTCTAACTATTACATCAATTCTAGATACAATAATTGTTTTCGGACTGATCATACCTATTTAGTTTAGTCAAATATTTCAGTGGAGTTATTTTTATTATTAAATAAACTTAAAGATTTATAATTTAAAATCGCTTCTAATTAATGTTTTTTACTATAATATATCTTAATATATTTAATCATTTATTCTAACATCAGAAATTATTAAATAAAAAATTTTTGAGGTCATCCGTATAATTATGACTGAAGTCAAATAGACATGTCTAATAACTAGCCTTATCTCGTACTATCTTACAACTTAATCTGTCTTCTATCCTTTCCGCTATTTTGCCGTGTGGTAAGACACTCATCACTGTATATCTTGACACTGTGTTTTTAACTAATTTTTTGGCCTTTCATATTTCGTTTCTTATTTGTCTCTGAATATTTTTGTACGTTCTTTTGTTATTCTTTGATTTTCTTATTTCTTCCATAATGTTGCAGTATATTGTCATTTATCCAACTTTTCCTCTTCTCTTTATTTTCTATTAGATGTTCTTCTCTGATCTTGTTAAGAGTGTCACATATATTCTGAAGTGATTCTTCTGGATCATATGTAATCCAGAAGATCATATTCATCTTAATATTTTAAAGTGTCAGGTTTAAGTTACAATAATTATTGTCATTCTGATTGGTAATCTCCCAAGAGAAGCTAAATGCAAGAAGAAGATATAAGCTGCAGTTAAAATTTGAATCATCTCAAAATCTTTCTTCTTCTTCTTCTTCCTTTGCCCTATCCGTTTCGGACGTTGGCTATTAACAAGGCTATTTTGACTTTGTTTACGGCACCTCTGAACAGTTCGGTATATGTTAATCCGAACCATTGTCGCAGGTTATGCATCCATGAGTGTCGTCTTCTTCCCGGTCCCTCCTACTGTCGATTCTTCCTTGGACTATTAACTGTAGCAGCCGGTACTTAGTATGCCTCATGATATGTCCGAAGTACTCAAGCTTCCGTTTCTTTACGGTGAAGATTATTTCTTTGCTTTTGCCTATTCTCTGCATTACTTCCACGTTAGTGATGTGGTCTGTCCAGGATATCCGAAGAATACGGCGATATATCCACAGCTCAAAGGATTCTAGTTTCTTCAGGGTGGCTTCCGTTGTGGTCCATGCCTCTGCTCCATAGAACAAGACCGGGAAGACATAACACTTGACCAGTCTTAATTTTAGTTCCATTGAGATTTTGCTTGTGAACCACTTTTTCATATTGTTATTGTTTCATATCTTATTTCTGTTGATTGGTCCCATTTTGTATTAACTGTGGTTCCAAGGTATGTATATGTCTCCACTTGTTCTATTTTTCGGTTGTTTAATGTCAATTGCATCGGAGGTTGTTGTGTTCTGCTGATGAGCATGCATTTAGTTTTGGTTGTATTGAGTTCTAAACCATATTCTTGACTTGCTGTGTGTATGCTTTGCATGAGTCTTTGAAGCTCGTTGCAGTCATTTGCGATAATAACTGTGTCGTCAGCATATCTAATATTATTGATTACCTCTCCGTTTACTTTGATACCCTCCGAAACTTCTCCCAGTGCTTCTCTGAAGATTTGATCAGAGTATATATTGAACAGGAGCGGCGAGAGGACGCATCCCTGTTGTACACCCTTTTTAATATCTATCTTCCTACTGTGTAAGTTGCCCATCTTTATCTCAGCACTTTGGTTCCAATAGAGACTGGTTATTATGCGCAGATCCTTGCCATCAATATCAATATCAAAATCTTTAAGATTTTATATTCAGTCTCGTAGGCTGCGTTTTAAAAACTTCTTCGGTCCAATATTACGTTTTTAGCTAGCGATAAGAAATTTTAGATTATAGAATCTCTTGCTCTCGTGAAATTTAAGTTTGTTTGTCCATTAATGTCATAAACATAAAGTTCATTAATATCAACTAACTAGACATTATATAATATGTTATTATACTGGTTTAATAATATAAAAATACAAAACTTTCATGCAAAACCCCTTTACCATCAAATCGCTTGCCAACAAATCTGCAATAAAATTTTAAGCTTAACTTGCCCCTAGCAAAGAGAGTGGATTTTGGCGCATAAATTTAAATACAATTTAATTTTTATTGAAGCTAAATTACCCTAAACCACGTAATCTACTTAGTTCATCATAGAATAAAAGAATGCGAAGGGAGTCCGAGAATTGTCAGCTTCAACACATTGTCATAGACAAAAATTATTATGGTTTACTGTGTCAACCATAAAAGATTTAAATTTAAGGAGTTTAAAATTTGCTGGACAGCTTTTAGTAGTAAATATTTATTTATTAAAATTAATTTTGTTACAGTAAAGGGGCAGGACGATTGAAAATTTATGGTTAAAAACTAATTTATTCTTTTTTAAAAGATTCTTTTTGTAAATTAAGATAGTTCTTTTCTCTAGATACAGAGACAAGTGGATGAAGCAATTATTTTTTTATATACGGTTAAAGAGTTGTTAAAGTTTATTTATTTAACTACTTAACAAATACAAATATTGTTTGTAGCAAGTAAAAAAAAAATACATAGTATATAAACAAGGAATACAAAACGTAATTTAAATATATCTCAAACAAGAACACATACTAAACAGAAAAAATGTATTGCAAAGTAACGGTAAGCAGTTCAGTGGATGTTCCGCAATGAGTCATATATTCTTCTGAGCAGACAAAAGCAATGTTTCAGAAGATATTTTTTTTCAACTTTTTCGAAACTATCATAGCTTAATATTGTTCTGAAGCTATTTTCTTGTGGCATTTTAAATTAATTTATATTTAAATGGGAATAAGCCACAATATTTTATAATTAATAACCTTTAATTGTGGCTTATTCCCATTTAAATATAAATTATCATAGCTTAGCTGTTTAATACTTTTTGCTCAAATATTGTATATATCAAAATTTGGTTATATCTGCAAGTTATTTACATAATGATCCAGATAACAAAGAGACTGTTAAACTATTGGGAATAACCATAGATAAATGACTGAACTGGTCGGCTCATATCTCATAACTAAAAGAAAAGCTATCAAGTTCATTATTTGTTATTCGCCAACTAGCAAGGGTTGTTAACTTTGAAACAATAAAAATGACATATTTTGTCAGTGTAAAAGAGTGTAAAAGAAAGCTATCAGAATTTTAGCAGGAGTTAGTTATCTAGAACACTGCCCAACTTTCTTTATCTAATTCAAAATTATGCCGCTATGGATTAAATCGCTGTAGATTACGTCTTTTAGATAAAACTTGCATTAATTATAATTAAATATAAGGTTGAATGCTCGAATAAATGAACTTTGATCAAATAAGAGGCATATATCGAGCACAGTTTAATTTAATCTTGCCCAAGTACTTTCGATCACTAGATCATCTTCAGGGACATTTCGTCAATTGCGGGCTATCCGACAAGAACAAAATGTCATAAACATATAATTGTACATCACACTACACTACAAAAGGACAAACAAACACTTTAAAATTATTTAAGAAAAGCTACATTGCGTGCAGAAGCCGGAGACAGAATGGCTCCCGATCTAACGGAAATGTTGGGATGACATGTGACAAATGACAGCTTGGATGAGCAGTCACAATCATAGATATGTGATCTGCACCTTTTAAAAATTCTATGAAACTAAGTATTGACCAAAAGTCCAACTGACACTACTATAGGAGGTCGAAGTATAAAATTATATAGAATATTTTTTAAGTAGATTGAATAATCCAGATCTCACACTCAAACCTGTCTATAATAATTAGGGTGTTAGTTTGAGAGCAACTGAAGTCGACGTAAAGTAAGAATGCAAGAAAAGGACTAAACAATATATTAGACAGTGGGTAGTTGACTACAATAAAATGGTCTACCAAGCACTATCTGTAATGTAGAAAGGAAGAAATCTGACTATGTAATTAAAATTCTAAAAATTAAAAATCAAAATTGAAAGCAAAGTATATAAATGGTGTGTAATCCAAGTAGTTCAGTTGAACCCACAGTCAATGGTAGAACTATAAAATTAATATGGATGTGCTCAGTGCAGGAAGTCTAAACAGTCGAGCTGGGTCCCCTACGAGGTGAAGCTGTAATAAAGTTTTTAAAAATAGGTTTAAATTTAGTACAATTTAAATTAATTTGAGTATTAAGACAGTGAGAGTTTCCATTTGTTTCCCTAGTAATCTCCAAATCTTCCAATAAATCCAACTATATATCGTTTTTCTTTCTACTAATGTCATGTAAGATAGATGAACCAGTGTTGATGTTAAAATTGTGTTTACTGGATAATAAGTGTTGACCAAAACTTGAAGAGTTTGGTCTTTTCAAATGTTCTGAAACTCTAGTGGATAACTTTCTAATGGTTCTACCTACATAAGAGGCATCACAATCATCACATTTTAATTTGTAAATACCACGTTTGTCAAGTGTGTTCATCCTTTCTTTGGTGTTGATTAAGAAGGAACCTAAGGTGTTGTGTGACTTGAAGGAAATTTTAATGTTATCAATTGTAGAAGTGAAAAGTTTAGATATTTTATTGGAAATGCTGCTAATGTAAGTGAAGGAGAAATATCTGGTGTTATTTGAAGCAGTAGGTTGAAGAAAACATTGTGATGAATATGCAAGATTTTCTGCAATTTTAAGTTTAGCTCTATTTAGAAGCTTATAGATAATGTTAGGATCATAACCATTATTGAACGCAATTTGTTTAAGAGTATTAAGTTCTGAATTAAAATTATCATTAGAAAGTGGAAATTTGAGTAACCTATGAATGTAACTGTTGAAAGTAGCCATTTTATGTTGGGTTGGATGATTAGATGTATCATATATAACATGATCTGTTTGGGTAGGTTTTCTGTAAATATTGTACTCTAAAGAATCTTTATTACGGGATATAGTCATATCCAAGAAGTTCAACTTTTTATCAGATTCTGGTTCCAGAGTAAAAGAGATGTTGGGATGGAGGTTATTAAGATCATCCAGAATCTGTAAAGCATCATCTTGGGTTCCCTGTATGAGAGCTATACAATCATTAACATACCTTGACCAAAAAACTATTTTGCTGTTATTGTTAACAAACTTCTGTTCTAAGCTGTCTAAGAAAATATCAGCTAGAAAAGGTGATAATGAAGATCCCATTGCTAAACCTGTTGGTTGTTTATATATTTTTTGATTGAATTGAAAGAAGTCCTGATCCAGACAGAATTTAAGAATAGTTAAGATAGCATATTGTTCTGAAGCTATTTTCTTGTGGCATTTTAAATTAATTACTATTTAAATGGGAATAAGCCACAATTAAAGGTAAATACGTTTATTGACGTTTCAATTTCCACTTCGGAAATCGTTCTCAAAATACAAACATTAGTAAATTAATCAAACTTTGTTTTTGTTTTTTAAAAATATGGTGATATCTATGAAAATTGCGTTTGTACTTACATTGTTGTTGTTGAAGTAAGCTAATGCAAGAGTTTCTCAAATATTGTTTAGTATCAGCATTGTTAGTCATACCTTCTATTAGAGTATCCAGTTCTACTGCAAATCCTCCCAGCACTGGGTCACTTAACCTAAAATTCTGACAAGAAAACTTAAGGCCTAATCCTAAAAAATACAGTTCATCCTCTGAAAAGTTAGTGTTACTTAGATTTAAGAATCTAGGATGAAATTGGTGATCTGAAAACTTATGCATAAGTGTTGAGGTGCTTCTCTATTGTTTTTGCAAAATCAAACGGTTTAATTTGTTGGTAAGACTTCTCTTCTTGGTGGATTGTAAGCGGGAGACCTCATCTTCTATGTTGTGAAAGGAATCGTTGACAAAAAACCAAGGATGTTGTTGAAAAATTTGATCATAAGTAATTATCTGCATTAATGGGATCTCCATTATCACCTTTTCTAGCTGATATTTTCTTAGACAGCTTAGAACAGAAGTTTGTTAACAACAACAGCAAAATAGTTTTTTGGTCAAGGTGTGTTGATGATTGTATAGCTCTCATACAGGGAACCGAAGATGATGCTTTACAGATTCTGGATGATCTTAATAACCTCCATCCCAACATCTCTTTTACTCTGGAACCAGAATCTGATAAAAAGTTGAACTTCTTGGATATGACTATATCCCGTAATAAAGATTCTTTAGAGTACAATAGTTACAGAAAACCTACTCAAAGAGATCATGCTATACATGATACATCTAATCATCCAACCCAACATAAAATGGCTGCTTTCAACAGTTACATTCATAGGTTACTCAAATTTTCACTTTCTAATGATAATTTTAATTCAGAACTTAATACTCTTAAACAAATTGCGTTCAATAATGGTTATGATCCTAACATTATCTATAAGCTTCTAAATAGAGCTAAACTAAAAATTGCAGAAAAGCTTGCATATCCATCACAATGTTTTCTTCAACCTACTGCTTCAAATAACACCAGATATTTCTCCTTCACTTACATTAGCAGCATTTCCAATAAAATATCTAAACTTTTTACTTCTACAATTGATAACATTAAAATTTCCTTCAAGTCACACAACACCTTAGGTTCCTTCTTAATCAACACCAAAGATAGGATGAACACACTTGCCAAAAGTGGTATTTACAAATTAAAATGTGATGATTGTGATGCCTCTTATGTAGGTAGAACCATTAGAAAGTTATCCACTAGAGTTTCAGAACATTTGAAAAGACCAAACTCTTCAAGTTTTGGTCAACACTTATTATCCAGTAAACACAATTTTAACATCAACACTGGTTCATCTATCTTACATGACATTAGTAGAAAGAAAAACGATATATAGTTGGATTTATTGGAAGATTTGGAGATTACTAGGGAAACAAATGGAAACTCTCACTGTCTTAATACTCAAATCAAGCTGTCATTTGTCACATGTCACCCCAACATTTCCATTAGATCGGGAGCCATTCTGTCTCCGGCTTCTGCACGCAATGTAGCTTTTCTTAAATAATTTTAAAGTGTTTGTTTGTCCTTTTGTAGTGTAGTGTGATGTACAATTATATGTTTATGACATTTTGTTCTTGTCGGATAGACCACAATTGACGAAGTAAGTCTATAAACGTTAATCACATAAAAACTCTTTATCAACCATAAACTTCGAGTTTTTATCGAAGTTAATCAATTTCTTTAGTTATAAAAAAAACGTTTCTTGGTTTATTTCAGATGCCCCTGAAGATGATCTAGGGATCGAAAGTACTTGAGCAAGATTAAATTAAACTTTACTCGATATATGCCTTTTATTTGATCAAAGTTCATATATTCGAGCATTCAACCTTATATTTAATTATAAGTAATGTAATTTTTATCTGAAAGACGTAATCTATAGCGATTTAATCTATACTGGCATAATTTTGAATTAGATAAAGAAAGTTCGGCAGTGTTCTAGATAACTAACTCCTGCTTAAATTCTAATAGCTTTCTTTTACACTCTTTTACAATGACAAAATATGTCATTTTAATTGTTTCAAAGTTGACAATCCTTGCTAGTTGGCGAATAACAAATAATGAACTTGATAGCTTTTCTTTTAGTTATGAGATATGAGCCGACCAGTTTAGTCGATTATCTATGGTTATTCACAATAGTTTAACAGTCTCTTTGTTATTTGGATCATTATGTAAATAACTTGCAGATATAACCAAATTTTGCGTTTTATCAGAGTTGTTTTAGTTTTTTTTTGCAGCAAACCATGTGCTAGAGTTAATAGAAACTTCCTCAATAAGTCATTTTTAAATCACCATTATTTTTTCCTGATTTAACCTATGTCAAATCATCTGCGAATTGTACGGATTTGTATAGAGATATGAATTTAGGCAAGTCGTTGACATAAATATTAAACAAAAGAAGTCCTTTAGAGATGACCTTTAGACACTACCGCCTAGTGACTGCCACATAGATAAGAAATTATAAGCTTAAGAGGGATACCTATGATTCCATAGTAATTTAATTTGTAAAGCAAAATGTCGTGTGAAACACAGTCAAAAGCCTTTGGCAAGTCGCAAAGAGAAATTGATAGGGGATTGCCGCGTTCAAGCCCCTCAATCACCTTGCTCACAACATTAAATACCGCGTTCGTAGTAGAACGAACACTTCTAGAATCCATATTGTGGGTTGCTAAAGTAATTATTTTACTCAAAATAGATATAAAATTTTTGTTTGATAACCATTTCAATCACTTTCCCAAATGTAGAAATAATGCTTTTGGCTCTGTAATTGTCAGTTTTTGAGGAATTACCTTTTTTGTAGATAGGTAGTACTTTTGAGTATTTTAGTACTTCCGGAAATACTCCAGTTGATAGAATGAAATTAGTAAGATGAGTGAACACACATAATTTGAAATGAGGAACAGTTATCTGTGAAAACCTTATAGATTTTATACAGTATATTTTGGTTTCTAGAGGCTGTGGTCTATGTTTCTTTCTGATATTCCATTTATAACTAGTGCAGACGTTAACAAAGGCAAGTAATAGAAACAAACGCAGCCTATCAGATATGCACACCATTTAGAAAATGACATATTGATAGGTGTTACAATTTATTGGAGTGACGTGGATTGATCCGAGTAGATCAGGAACCACTCCACCTCGCCCCAATGCTTCAGACCATCCTCCACGCCCCGATAGCACGCTGATGCTTTATAGAGGCTACAAATCGGTAAACTACTTGTCACATAAGAGTCGAAAGTACAATCCAAAGCCCCTCCATGGGAGGGGGTACAAAGCCTCCCACATGAAATACTTGTCGTAGTTATGCTGAAGAGCGTGAGGCGCTATAATCCTGCTATCATCTTAACTGACATCATCATCGTTGTGCTTTTGTTGTTGTTGGGCGACTAGGCGCTCGAGTGTTTGGGCCGTCCAGCTTTTTATGTTTTTGTTAGTATATATTTTTGTAGCTTGCGTCGTTTTGTTAGCTTCTTTTAATTATTTTTGCTTAGCTGAAGCAGTATTTCTGAGAGTTTTGCGAAATTAGACAAGAAGATATCACCAACAGGGATGATTGTCGGAAACAAATAAAAACAACAGTATTCACTGCATATCGAGAAAATGTTTTAAGACAATGAACATTTAAAAATGGCTGAATGGCACAAACCATCTAAGATCTAGTGGACGTTCCGAGCTACTACAAGTCCATAGACAGAGAAAAATATAATCTTTTTCTTCTTCTGTCAGTACCCTGTCCGATTATCGAACGTTGGCGATCATATTGGCAATAATAACTTTGTTTACGGCGGCTCTATATAATTTAGCGGTGGTCTCTTGATACCATTCTCGAAGATTTCGGAGCCAAGATGTTCTTCATCGGCCTGGGCCTCTCCTTCCGGCGATCTTACCCTGTATTATGAGGTGTAGAAGGTTATACCTCTCTAGATGTCTCATTACATGACCGACATATTGTAACTTTCGAATTTTTATCGTTTTTGTTATTTCTGTGCTCTTTTTCATTCGATGTAAAACTATTTCATTTCTTATTCGATCAACCCAACTTATCCGCAATACTCGTCGATAAATCCACATCTCAAAGGCCTCTAATTTTTTCATTAATGTCTCTGTAAGGGTCCAACTCTCCATACCATACCACAATGTAGAGAATATGTAGCAGCGTAATAATCTGACTTTAAGGTTTAACGTAATATTTAATTTATAGAAGGCGGCTCTGGATTTTTCAATGCGTATTCTTATTTCTTTATTTATATCCCAGTTATCGTTAACGTTTGCACCCAAGTAGGTAATATTGTGGACTCTTTCTAACTCTATTCCATACGCCCTGATGTTCGTTGGTTGTAACTCCGTTTTGGTGACAACCATAAGTTTTGTCTTAGAAGTATTAAGTTTTAGCCCATATTCATCACATGCTTAGGTTACCATGTGTATAAGTTGTTGCAGGTCTTCTTCATTGGAGGCAATAAGTACCTTATCGTCTGCATATCTGAGATTGTTGAAATTTATTCCGTTGATTTTAATGCTTGTATCTTCAACTAAGGCTTCTTTGAAAATAAATTCGAAGTAGATATTAAAAAGTAGAGGCGATAGAATACGTCCTTGCCTCACTCCACGTCGTATTTCCACTACTTCCGTCGTGTTGTGTCCAGCTCGTATGTTTGCACATTGATGCCAATACAAATTTTTGATAATACGGAGGTCTCGGTCATCAATTCCCACCTGTTGCAAGACACCTATAAGTTTGTCATGGTTTACTCGGTCAAAGGCCTTATCGAAGTCGATAAAACACATATATACTGATTGTTCTATATCCCTACATCTTTGAACCATGACCTGCAAACTGAAGAGTGCTTCTCTGGTCCCGAGGTTGTTTCTGAAACCAAATTGTGTTTCACTTAGTTGTGCTTCTATTTTGTTGTAAATTCTCTAGTGCATAAGACTGATAGTGCGATGATCGCCACACTGTTTGGCATTTATTTTTTTCGGTATCATTACAAATGTTGACAGTAGCCAGTCTGTTGGTATATGTCCTGTTTCGTATATTTTATTAAAGAGGCTTACAAGAGAATGTTTGCCCTTATCGTCGAGCAGTTTGATTATTTTGCTTGGAATTTCATCTGGACCGGTTAATTTTCTATTCTTTGATAGCTTTATAGCTCCTTCCATTTCATCGAGTGTTATGTTTGGACCAGTCGATATGTTTTTGATTTGAATTTCTGTTCTATCGTCATCAAACAGCTCCTTAATATATTCTTTCCACCTCTCTAATCTCTCTTGTTCATTGACTATAATATTTCCTTGTTTATCAAGTAAACTACGTGCAGTTGATCTATATGTTCCAGCTATTTCGTTCACGTTTTTGTACATATTAAACGTGTCATTCTTTTTCTGCAGTTTTTCTATTTTAAGATATTTGTTGCTGTACCATTTTTCCTTTGCATCCCGGATTTTCCTTCTGGTTTCTTTATGAATTTTATTGTATTTTTCAGTGTTTTTATTTTTCTGTTTTCGCCTGCTTTCCAGACTATTATTTTCATGACTATTATTTTGGAAAAATACAATAAAATACATAAATCAATCCAAAAAATAATTAAAGTAGGAAGGGACCGATGGCTACAAGAATCATATTTAGAAATTAGGAAGCTGGACCAACATTAAGACAGCTTCCATTTGCATAAAAAACTAAAATAGTTAACAGGAAAAAGATGAATTTACAGTCAAAACTTATTACAAGGCTTTGATGGTAGAATTTTAAGTAATATTAAAGAGCGCTGTATCAAATGGAAAAATAACATAATAGAATTATTTAAAGATGAGCAAAGAAACGAAGGAAGGCTTCTGGTCCTAACAAAATACCTACAGAATCGTTACAACTATTAGATAATGAGAGTGCGACTATCACCTTCTTCTTTAACAACATATACAGTAGCGGTAAATTAACAGACAACTGGTTAGTATCAATATTTACAACAATACCCAAGAAAAAAAATGCTAGACAGTATAGCGACTATCAGCTTGTCAGTTTAATGAGTCACACGCTCAAAATTTTTATAAAATATTGCATTGTCGCATATATAAACTTTCTGAGGGGATAACTGGTGATGAGCAGTTTGGTTTCCGAAACGGTATGAAAGGCTGTTTTTGGAAGAAGCATTGAGTTTAGAAATTGATATTTCAATGCTTGGACTGAGTTATATGCTGGACTGTATGTGTGCTTTGTCGATTATAGAAAGGCCTTCGACCGCATCAAACACGAAAAATTTATTGAGGTGCTAAAAGAAGTAGGGTTGGACGGACACGACATAACTATTATAAGTAATACATGCTGAAACCACATAGGATGCGTTCAAACAGAGAACGGAAACACCAAGTATATCAACATAGAACGAGGAGTGCGACAAGGGTGCATTTTATCCCTCCTATTATTTAATGTATATGCCGAACATATAATTAAAGCTTCTCTTGAAGATCGCCCTGAAGGTGCCAGAGCCAATGGAATCATCATTAACAATATAAGATAGGCCGATGATACCGTAGTATTAGCAGAAACAGAAGACCAACTAAAAATATTGATGAGCACATTATCAAAACAAAGTCACAGGCTGGGCTTGGACATTAACTATTCCAAAACCAAAATTCTGGTATTCCACAAAAACACTCATGAACAAGTTACACCTAACATACAAATAAATGGCATCACCCTTCAGAATTCCCAAAGCTTCATATACCTGGTCAGAGAACTAAATAGTCAACTAGGCCACTCAAAAGAAATTAGAAGACGCATAGAAATAGCAAGATCTGGTTTCATAAATATGCGTAAAATGCTCTGTAACCACAAGCTATCAGTCTCAATAAGATTAAGAACACTAAAGTGTTATGTGTGGTGGAATGTGTATTGAAGAAAATGGGGTTCATTTTGAACATTTATTGTAATATCATATTTAGAGAGGTTTTAGTATATATTTATAGACATTTTTTGTACTTGTTAATTCATTTAAGCCATTTATTTGGTTGCACGTAATTTTTTAAAGGTTAATGAAAAGGGCAGTGTTACGTCCCTCCACATATATTCTTAGTTTTTATTAATAATTTTTATTATTTTATTTTTATATTTAATTCTTTACTTAACGTGTGTGTATGTCTTGTCATCGTGAATTAAGACGGACCTCTACAGTCCTCCCCCCTAGTATTAAGGGAGCAAGCTACGGGACGACACGCATTTCAATCTTAGTTTAGAGATAGTCCTGTATAAATCGGCGCGCTAAACACTCCAGTATTTTGTGTAACCTTGACCACGCGACCCTTTTGAGAAGATTTCTGTTCCCGAATCAGCCCAGTGCACTGAGGAAGAAGAAGTATACATCAACATCACAGGTACCGTAATTTGATTGCATACACACATAGTATTTATATTAATTGATAAATTTACATATAACTTATTTTCATATTAAAATTAAGCCAGCACCTAAATAAACAATTATGAGTGAGTGTCTCTTATAGAACTTAAAAACATTCATTGGTCCTTCAGATCCGCATTAAAATTAGTTTAAAGTAATTTATTCAATTAAAAACGTGATCAAATTATATAAAATTTTAAATATATACTGCATAGCTTCTCTCAAGGTCGTTTAAAATCATTGAAAACATTCCACTAGCGGTACACATCTTGCAACGGATCCGTTAATCCCAAACAAGGTCTCTACCTGATCTATTGTTAAATCGAAGTACAGCCGTTGAAAGTTTCCAAAAACACGTTCAATTTCTGTTACAATCTACAATTTAGAATTCTTTAAATACAAGGGGTTTATATGATTATATATTTTATTTTAAATAACTTAGGAAATTGTAAAAAACGCAATATTAATTGAACACTGGTTTTAAAAATATTTTATGCGTATATTTCTAGTTACAATTAAATAAATATATTTTGGATTTTGTTTAAATAATACTTGGAGTGTTTTTTTGTTTGCTCGATTATACATACTCATATATAATAAATATTTATTCTTACTGATACTTGGGTTAAGTTGAGTTGATTGAGTTTCATAACTTTAAAAGTATTACATATATTACATATACGAGTACATACTGAATTTATTGAGATCATTCTTTAAAGGTTCTTTGTGTTACATAAATTTCTTTTTCTATATATACAATAATGTCTTCCAGAAATTCAAATAAAATTGTTCGTTTGCGTGCATTGAGAAACGTTGACATTTGTAAGATTAAACAAATGGAAAAGCTGGCAGATGAAGTGTTGGTTGAAGTTTCATTAATTCCAGGGTTTCTCTTTGCTGCAAAAGATTATGAAGCTATCAATACTAGCTTCAATAATCAGCATACTGAATTAATTAATTTAATTGTTGTCGAGGAAGACGCAAATCTGGATACGGAAGAAATAATTAGGTTTGAATTTGCCAATAGTATTAATAAAATAGCTTCTCTTTATTTTAAACATAATTCTTTATTAAATAATACTACTAGTGGAACTCAAAATGTGTCCGCTGATCCACATATCAAATCAAAAACTAACGTAAATCTTCCTAAACTGAATTTAAGTATATTTGCGGGCGAGATTACAGATTTCCCCACATTTATAGATTTATGTAATGCTCTTGTACATAATAATTCTGATCTTTCTAATATAGAAAAGTTTAGTTATCTTCTGCAATCACTTAAGGGAGTACCTTACAATTTAGTTAAAAGCATTAAGCTGCAAGATTCTAATTATATAATTGCTTACAACACCTTAATTGATCGCTATGAAGGTAAAAGAGACTTATCTAGAGCATTATGAAAAAATATTCAAAATGCCAGTGTGGTTAAAACTGATGATCCTGTTTCACATAGAAAATTATTAGATATTTTCAATGAAAACTTAGCCTCTTTAGAAAAATTACTTTTTTCTCCCTCTCAATGGGACTTTATTCTAATGAATTTACTGATGGACAAATTGGATGTAGAAACAGTTAGAGCTTTCGAATTACACTTTGCTTCAAAAAATGTACCTTCCTATGAGGAAGTTTATAAGTTCGCATTGCAGCGTTGCACTTCATTGGAGTCATATAAAAGACAAGTCAGCAAAAATGTTAAATCTACTAATTCCGATACTTCTAATAACGTAAGGTATTCATCTCGTCAAACTTCTACATTTTTGACCAGTTCTGTCAAAAATAAGTGTCTATTTTGTGGTTCGGGTCATGCTTTATTTAAATGCAATCAATTTCTTGCTGAATCACCTCAAAAACGTTTTGACTTTGCTAAACAGAATAAATGTTGTATAAACTGCTTGTCTAAAACTCATGTTACGATCAAATGCCTTTCATCCAAAAGATGTACACATTGTAATAAAAAACATCATACTGCTCTTCATTTTGAAGAGCATCATCAATTCAATGCGGCTTTATCGATACAAGGTCTTGATAGAATGTGCACCCCAGCCAAATCAGGCGTAAAATTGAACATTTCTTCGTCTTATGACATAAACTTTCATTGCGAGATAGATGCAATAATTCTTCCTCAAATCTGTCAAAACATGCCAACTGTTCCAATTTCTTTAGACAACTTGCCGTATCTTCAACATTTAAGGTTGGCTGATAAAATGGCAAATATTCCAGGTGAAGTTGATGTTCTATTAGGAGCAAATATCTTTCCTGACATCTTAACAGGAGGAATTATTAAAACCCGTAATGATCAGCTTTCAGCTCTTGAAACAAGTTTCGGTTATGTTTTGATGGGAAATATTCCACCTACAAATATAACAAATATTCATTCCTTTTTCACGTCATTTTCTGCTAATGATTCTGAGCAATTAGATGCGACATTAAAACAATTCTGGGCCATTGAGGAAGTACCAGAAGTTAAATCTTATTCTCCGGAAGACTCATTCTGTGAGAAGCTGTATACTCAAACCACTTGTAGAAATTCCGAGGGCAGATTTGTAGCAAAGCTGCCTTTCAAAAACGAAATACCTTCTTTTGGCGACACGAAACGTTTAGCCTTATAAAGATTTAGTTCTTTAGAGCGCAGATTTGCCAAAAATGAATCACTTAAGCTTCAATATTCAAGCTTTATCAAAAGTTTCATAGATAATCATTATTTAAATCCTATTCAGCCAAGTACGGCAATAAATAATGCTTATTATCTACCACACCATTGTATTTACAAGGAGTCCAGTACTACTCCATTGCGCGTTGTGTTTGATGCTTCCGCACACGCCCCTCACTTTCCGTCTTTAAACGATACGTTATATTCAGGTCCAAAATTACAAAATGATCTTGTAAATTTATTGCTTAAATTCAGGTTTCATAAATATGTCTTTACTGCAGATATTAAATCCATGTTTACTCAGATTCTTATCGCTCCTGAGCAACAAAGATTTCAAAGAATACTTTGGCGTTTTTCGGAACAGGAATCTATTGCTGAATACGAACTTACTCGGGTTACTTTCGGTGTGTCTAGCTCACCATATCTTGCAATTCGTACTCTACAGCAGCTAGCACTTGACGAACCGGACTTACCTGTAGCCTCATCTGTACTCCTAAAAGATACTTACGTAGACGATGTGGTGACAGGAAAGGATTCTATAGAAAATAGTGTTCTTGCTATAAAAGAATTAATATCTTTATTGACACGTGTTGGATTTGAGTTACAAAAATGGGCAAGTAATGCCCCTCAGTTATTCTCTCTCGCTAATATTCCTTTGGATCATATTCTGCAACAGTCTTTTTCATTTGACTTAGATCAATCTTCGTTGAAGGTATTAGGACTTGGATGGAATCCATCATCTGATGATTTCTTTTACAAAATTTTACCTCTTATCCCAAATAGCTCGCATATTCGATCCTTACGGTATTCTTAATCCTGTCACTTTGATAGTGAAGACTATTATTCAACGTCTTTGGCTACTTAATTTAGATTGGGATGCAACTCCACCTTGGGAAATTACTTCAAGGTGGGAACAATTTAAAATTGAACTGCCTATACTATCTAAGTTTACTATACCTCGTCATATTTCTTTAAATGGAATTATTTTCTGTGAGCTTCATGGCTTTTGCGACGCTTCTTTACGTGGATCTTCTGCTGTTACATACCTTCGTGTGTGTTATGATACAGGAGTCATCAAAACTTATTTTCTTTTAGCCCGAACAAAGGTATCTCCTACCAGGGTGCAAACTATCCCTCGTCTCGAGCTCAATGCAGCAGTAATTCTTAGTAAATTATTATCCTATATACTGCAGACTCTCACTATACCGTTTCGTAGAATTTACGCATGGTCAGATTCGACTGTTGTTCTTCATTGGATTAATTCACAGCCATATAAATGGAAAACCTCGTCAGTAACAGAATTTCTTATATTCAAGACAGGATAGCTTCAAAACACTGGCGATATATATTCCTTCTTCATTAAATAGTGCAGATCACGGATCCCGTGGACTTTTCCCCGATGATTTCTTAAATACTCCTGCTTGGTGGGTGGGTCCGGAATTTCTTCGCACTACTGAAGATAACTGGTCATTCTCCTTGACCGATTCTATCGAACATAACTTAGAATTGAAACAGAAAAGTTGTCTTTTGTCTTTTCCATCTGATGAATTTGTCGATAATCTCTGTAATCGATTTTCTTCCTTTTCAAAATTAAAACGTATCTTTTCCTATGTTCTTAGATTTGTTGGTAACCTAAAATCAGCCAATCAACGAACAGTTGGAAAGCTTTCTATTCAGGAACAAAGTAACGCCACTAATCAACTAATTAGATTAGTGCAACAAAGATATTTGAAGGAGGAAATAGAACAGGTTAAAGGTAATTCTATAAAATTCAAATATTTGAAAAAATTAAATCCCTTCTTTGATTCACATGATCTCCTAAGAGTGGGCGGAAGACTTAGCCAGTCAGAATTAGCGTATGATAAGCGCTTTCCTCTTATTTTACCTTCTAAAGGTAATTTTATCAAATTACTTATTTCGGAAATTCATATTGTACATCTACATGCAGGCATTCAAGGTACGCACTTCGCCTTGTCACATAACTTTTGGATAATTTCATCCAAACGTGTTATTCGTAGTGTTCTTTCAAAATGTCTTTCCTGTTGGAGATTAAAACCTCAAAATTATCAGCCACCTATGGGGGCTCTTCCCGACCTACGGATATCCAAGGCCAAACTATTTTCTTGCGTTGGCGTCGACTTTGGCGGTCCTTTTCTGATACGAGCCAATAAGCTTAAAAATGCTAAACGAACGAAAGCCTATATTTGCCTATTTGTATGCTTTGCCACTAAGGCTTTGCACTTAGAATTGGTATCTGAACTTAGTACCGAGGCATTTTTAGCCTCATTCAGACGTTTTATAGCACGTCGAGGACGTTGCTCTGTTGTCTATTCTGATTGCGGAACAAATTTTGTAGGAGCAAAATCCTATTTAGAAGACATTAAGTCACATTTTGATAAAAACGACGTCATTACATGGCATTTAAATCCTCCGGCAGCTTCTCATTTTGGTGGATTGTTTGAAGCGGGTATAAAAAGCGTAAAAACACATGTGTCTAGAGTCATAGGCGAACAGGTTTTAACCTATGAAGAATTCAATACATTACTCATACAAATAGAGGCTGTCTTAAATAGTCGTCCCTTATGTCCTGTCAGTAATGATCCAAATGATTTTTCAGTGTTAACACCTGGTCATTTTCTTACACTAGAGCCTTTAAAGATAATTCCCGATCGGGATTACAGTGATGTTCATTTAAATAGACTAAGTCGTTGGCAATTGCTGCAACGATTATATGCAGACTTTTGGCAAATATGGAGTAGAGAATATTTACATATTCTTCATCAACGCTCGAAGTGGCATAAAAATGAGGGTAACCCTATTATAGGTACACTCGTACTAATACGCAATGAGACCAAGCCTCCCTTACAATGGCAAATGGGTCGAATTAAAACTTTAATTTTCGGTCAAGATGATATTGCTCGCGTAGCTATCGTACAAACCGCGAAAGGTGAACTTAGGCGACCTTTGGTTAAGCTATGCCCTTTGCCTTATATTGACTAAAAATGCAAATATGCATTTTGGTGGGTGGGAATGTTACGTCCCTCCACATATATTCTTAGTTTTTATTAATAATTTTTATTATTTTATTTTTATATTTAATTCTTTACTTAACGTGTGTGTACGTCTTGTCATCGTGAATTAATACGGACCTGTACAGTCCTCCCCCCTAGTCTTAAGGGAGCAAGCTACGGGACGACACGCATTTCAATCTTAGTTTAGAGATAGTCCTGTATAAATCGGCGCGCTAAACACTCCAGTATTTTGTGTAACCTTGACCACGCGACCCTTTTGAGAAGATTTCTGTTCCCGAATCAGCCCAGTGCACTGAGGAAAAAGAAGAAGTATACATCAACATCACAGGTACCGTAATTTGATTGCATGCACACATAGTATTTATATTAATTGATAAATTTACATATAACTTATTTTCATATTAAAATTAAGCCAGCACCTAAATAAACAATTATGAGTGAGTGTCTCTTATAGAACTTAAAACATTCAGGCAGTAACTCAATAAAAACTGTTTTTTGAAAAAAGTGATAAGAGAAAAAAAATTTAAAAATAATGTGTTAAACTAATGATGCCACAAAATTCATTTGATTTGAACGTCTTCAAAAGTTTGGAGAGATTTAGGGCTGCACACCTCCCTTAAAATTTTTCTGTGCGCTTAGATTTTGTTGTTTCTTTTTTATAAAAAATGCTTTCAGAACAAGAAAGTAACGTGTCCATTTTTATTACAAAAGTAGTTTAGGAGATAGTGTAAAAAAATTTATTTTGTAACTTCAAAGGGCTGTAACTTTTTTGTGTACACTTTTGTACTAAGGTAAGTTGGATTCAATTAATTTATTTTTGTCCCCGGAATGCGTCATTTAATTTAAGACATACCTTTTTGAAACACCCAGTATATACATTTGGATTTTCCTTATACGAGATCGCCTACTTTTTGAGTGATCCTTGTACCTAGTCTACTAAATTATTAGTCCAAATTCAATTACAGAAAGCATAATAGTTCGGTTTCGTTAACCACGTGGATCAAACTGTTTTTCAGTAAGCGAATTATGTCAACGATACCGTATCCAAATGCTTAATCAACGGAAAACCGAAGAAAATTTTGTGATTAGAAGATCTGTGTCAAGTTTCATAAAATATAAAGTGTAAATAACTCATTTAACGAATGAAGTAAAAACACAGTTTTGTTTTACAAGAAATACGGCACTTTGTGAATCCGTTATAAAAATTATAAATATTACACAAACCTTTTTAATTCTTGATCAAAAATTTCAACTATCGCTTCAAAAAACATTAATTTCATATCCATTCGTATCAAGATTCTGCAAACAATTTTTTTGTTCCATTCCAAGTTTTGGTTATATTTCCTCTTGATTTAATAATTGTAATGGGCCATATCATCAAAATGATTTAAGATATTGGAGTTCAGGCATTTTTATATTACTTTGCGTTGGCTTTTTTATCTGTTAATACATAATTTTATTCTTAATTAAAAGTCCAGGACAAATTTTTATTGACAATTTTGTTTAATAGCATTAGCTACTGGTGGGAGTTTTTATAAGATTCGCCAATATTTGAATATTTTTAAATATGGCTCAGTAAGCGTGTATTCACGTGTTAGTTACCATTTTGTGGAATCTGCAACGCAGTGTAAGATTTGAGAAAGGCACTCTGGACGAAACTGCTGTAGTGATAATAATATAAAATAAATTTTGTGGAAGTGTTGAAAACAAAAGTTTTCGGTGTTTTATTGTTAGAATAATAAAATTATTATTTCTAATGATCTTAAAGCGATTTTTGCAAAGAAACTGCCTTTATACAGTGTGTCCGTAAAGTATGGAATAAATTCGATATTTCCTAAATGAAAAGCCTTTTTAAAAAATCTAGAACACGTCGATTTTTAAATTTATGTTCTACGTTTTACAATAAAATTTTATCATACAAGGTGATACAAATTACAGTGATGGCTCTTTTTTAAATGTAACACCCTATATTTTAGGACATTTTTAGATCGATAAAAATGAGTTGATTCCAAAAAAGTTTTAATACTTGGGTCTAATGGATATAATTTGAAAGATATGCGCTTAGAAAATAAATTATTTATTATGAATTGCAAAAAAGTAGCCTACTTCTAGTTTTTGGTAAACTGTAATTATTTTTAGTAACGTTCAATAACAATTAAGTAGTACAATAATTGTATTAATTCGTGAATGTTCTGTATTATTGCTTAGAATTAATTTTAAGTAGAAATGAATTTGAGTGTAAAGCAAAGAATTGAAGTACTCATGATGATTGGGTATGGAGACAAATCGCGAACTCAGATGGAAGTGTGTAATTTATTTAACCTTTAACTACGGGCGCCCCTCCATTAGTCATAACTACGTGCGCGGTGTATTCTGTACACCACCGACTAAAAACGCAAATAAAAGCCACAACTAGGTATTTTTGGTACATATATTGTATATAATAAATGTAGGCATATATTTAAGAAAATGTCTTAACATAAAAAATAATACATAACGAAAATATAAAGATTAGCAACAAATATAAGAACAAAAACTCAACCACTTCTTTTTCTCTAAAAATAACCTTCTTGAGATTCTTGTATATTAGCTTAACATTAAAAATATTATAAAACTAGTATATAAATCTAAAAACTAGGAGTAAATAATCATTCAAAAATGAACATATTTGAGAATATGTGTGCTATTCACTTTCGTTTTCTTCCTCGTTTGCGTCTACTAAATTACAATTTGCACAAATTGTAACAGAGTGCTTTTTACAAACCATTATATTACATTTGTTGCAAGATATTGTTGTAACTCTATTTTTGCTCCTTCCACAACAATGGCACCTCCCCCGTTTTTTTGCTGGTGGTTCTTCATCGTGGTCGTCTTGTACGTTTTTGTATTTCTTCAAGAATATTTTTAAATCCAGAGGTAAACTCTGTATTTCCGCCCTCTCAGAAAGATGAGGTCTTATCAATGCCAATGATAATTCTTTTAGAAAAACTCTTCTATATTTTTGAGGATTGTCGATGTTGGCAGCATTGTACAGGATCTGGCTGTTAATTCCGGCAATATTCAGGAGTTGAAAAAACAATGCCATTGGCCATCTTCGTGTTCTTCGGGATGCCGAATAGGTACTGCACATTTTGTCTACAGTGTCTACGCCTCCTTTATGTGAATTATAGTCTAAAATTATCATTGGTTTTCCTGTTTCGCGATCTACTGTAGAATTACTGTGCATGGTAGATAGGAGAATGACAGCTTTATTTTTTTTTGGTGTGTAGGATACAATGGTAACTTCTTTTTGAAAACCAAAAGTGGATGATCCAATTGGTGTGTTTTTTCTTGGTAAAAACTCTGGAGGTAGTTCCCTTTTATTTCGTTTAAGTGTGCCAACCATCGTTATCTTTTCCTTCAAAAGGTCAATTGCCAACGGATAACTCGTATACCAATTGTCGCATGTTAAATTACGGTTTTTACCTTTCCAAGGTTGAAGCAGGCAATGGGTAATATCCGTTGGTGTGTTAGATTTTTTGTAGGGCCCTTCCGGTTGTTGACCACAATACACCTCAAAATTGGTGACATAAAAGGTCTGCGCGTCACATAACACAAACACTTTTAAGCCATACTTTGCAGGTTTACTTGGAATGTATTGCACAAAGTTGCATCTACCTCTAAAAGGTATCAACATTATATCGATAGTCATTTCTTCTCCCAAGGAATAGTTGCTGCTACAGTTTTTCATAAACGTATCAAGAGTAAAGCGAATGGCAGCAAGTTTGTCAATTGATTTTCGGTCCTTTCGAGTATCTTTGTTGTCAAACCTAAGAGCAGCAAGCAAAAATAAAAATCGATCTGCGCTCATACAGCCTCGAAAGATTTCTGAGCCGGTACCATCTTTTGTCCACAATTCGAGGA
This sequence comes from Diabrotica undecimpunctata, assembly GCF_040954645.1. Classification (NCBI taxonomy): domain Eukaryota; kingdom Metazoa; phylum Arthropoda; class Insecta; order Coleoptera; family Chrysomelidae; genus Diabrotica; species Diabrotica undecimpunctata. The sequence continues at coordinate 40,523,713 of NC_092811.1, read as the reverse complement.
AGTGTGTATGATTTTGTTTTTTAGTCCCTGCAAGAAATAATAATCCTAATAATACCATGATTTCCTGTTTAGTCGTATCTTTAGCCCGTCTTGGCCATTCATAATTTAATCGCATTTTTGCAATCTGCAAATTTGTACATTCAACTATATTTTCTATGATTTCATTTATAAAGAGTTTTTCAAAAGCACTTAGTTCCGTAGTAACATCTCCCGCACAAACTGTTGGCCCAGGAAATATCTTGACAATATTTTTTGAAGGAGTTTTAGTAAATTTGCTAAGAAGAGATTTCTTATACCATTTAGTTTTTCTGTCTTTTGCTATAAAATAATCATTGTCTTCATCAAGATCTGAACTGTTTTCAATGTTACTGTTTGTGTCCGAGTCAATCATATATTGATTTTCATCATTCAGATCAACTTCTGATTCAGTGTCGTGCTCCGTTTTTTCTATTAGCTCGTCGTCTGAAGTATCTGGGTCTCCACCAACATCTTCATCAGATTCTTCCTCAAATATAGCTTGAGCCATAGCTCTAAGTTTATCTTCTGAGAGTTTTTGGGGATTTCTTACTGGTACACGATCCCTGCAAAGTAAATATTTTGTAGTACCTCTCGATTTATAAACGTTACGAGAAATATATAGAGGCAACGTTTGTAATTTTTATTATTTATTTCTAATTATTATTTCAAAGAGACATGACCGTATTGCTATGGAAGAAAGAACATGAAAAAACAAGACCACAAAAACAACTAGAAGGTCGTTAAATAGTCCAATAATAGGTACTCACAAATATCCAAATAGATAACGGTATATTAAGTTATGAGAAAATGCTAAAATAAAATATTTGATCAAATGTATTATCATAAAACTAGTTTTATTATAATAAAATGAAAGTTTTATTAAAATTTTAATAACAAATTACAAATTCTTTTATTCAAAACGTTGCAAAATGTCTAGCTTTTGTTACATATAAGTCGCTATACATTAATAATGCTATTTTTTAGTAGATAAACGTAATATAAATCTCACAAAATTTACTTACATAACTAGGTGCTTGGTGTACTACATACACCACTGCTAAACTTCTCCTGAATTTTTCCAACCGTCAGTCTATCTCTGCAGCAATCAATTTTACAACTGTTGAGGTTTATAGCTGACACATCACAGATAGGTTAGGTAGAGGGACACGTGCGCAACCAGTGCTTATCAGAAATAGCGGCAAATTTAGTGCGACTGGTGTACTGAGTACACCGTAGCCCGTAGTTAAAGGTTAATGATAATATCCAGAAATACCCATCACGCAGTCAACAGTAAGTAAGATTGAAAAGAAATTTCGAGAAACTGGTACGGTTGAAAATTCACGCAAATCAGGTCGTCCCCCTGTAAATTATGTTACAACATTAGATGTTCTACTTGTTTTTGAAGAAGATGCGCACACTTCTGTTCGTAAGGTTAGTAGTAATCTCGATGTTTGCAAAACAACGATACACAAAGTACGTAAAAGTAAGTAAAGTAAGTAAAATACACAGTTGTACAGTAATTAAAGGAGGATGATCCAGATAAAAGAATCCAATTTTGCGAAATATTGATGGATAACAGCCACCGAAACCCTCTCTTGGTTCAAAACATTATTTTTTCTGATGAGGCTACATTCAAATTAAATGGCGAGGTCAACCGTCAGAATTGTAGATACTGGGCAAAAGAAAACTCCAACTGGATGCAGGAACATTATACACAATACCCGCAAAAGGTAAACGTATGGGCTGGCATTGTAAGAAATAAAATCATTAGACCCTACTATTTCGAAGGTAATTTAAACGGGCCAGCATACGTTCAGTTTTTAAGTGGGTATCTACCGACTTTAGTTAATTTATTCCCCAGTACAATTAATCTTAGAGGTTTAGATAAAAGTTTATAGTTTCAACAGGATGGTGCGCCTCCGCATTATGCTTTAAATGTTCGAAGGTACCTAAACGAATTTTTTCCGAACAGGTGGATTGGAAGATGTGAACATATTGAATGGCCAGCTAGGTCGCCAAACCTCAATCCTTTGGATTATTTTATGTGGGGTCATTTAAAGAATATTGTTTATAAAACGAAACCTGCAAATATTAAAGACTTAAAAACAATAATTCGTAAATAAATAAACAATATTTCTCAAGAAAACATAAACAAGGTTCTACAAGAATTTGTACAACGTTTGGGTTACTGTCAAATACAACAAGGGCTACAATTCGAACATATAAGATTAAGTCATGTGTTAATTACCGGATTACTTTCAAGTTATTTATTATAATTTATTTATAATTTATTAATATTATAAATCAGTAAAAATGAATTTTCTAAGCGCATACCTTTCAAATTATATCCATTAGACCCCCAGTATTATACTTTTTTGGAATCAGCTCATTTTTATCGATCTAAAAAAGTCCTAAAATACAGGGTGTTGCATTTAAAAAAAGAGCCGATGACGTCATCACTGTAATGTGTATCACCTTGTATAATGAAATTTTATTGTAAAATGTAGAACATTAAATTTAAAAATCGACGTGTTTTAGATTTTTTTAAAAAGGCTTTTCATTTAGGAAATATCGAACTTATTCCATACTTTACGGACACACTGTGTACTTCTCATCCAAATGTGGTCATTTTAAAACAGATACCGCCCGGTCTGTAAATCCAACACATTGCCTATATAGCTATAATACTCAAATACAAACGGAACATGCCAGAAACTAAGATTAAAATATTTACTCCTAAAAGCTTAAAATAACTTGACAATTCCAAATATGTGAATATTTTACATATACACTACGATAGTTGCCATTTGCTTTTAAATTTCCTGCTGTGTTATCTTAGAGACAGTCACATTTTAAAAGATATATCTAATTTATTAGTTATAAGAGAACTCGTTCTGACGACTTTATATCATAATGTCGGCAGTGCAATGGCTGCTTTGTTTCTTTTTGGTTAAAAGTTCCACTTTTTGTCGCCGTGTGGGTTGTAATTGTTAGACGGAAAAGGATAATCTTAGTCTTGTTGAATGTCTCGATGACTCACTATAATAAGAGTTTTAAAATTTGTTTACAGAATTAACAGCAGTGGCGGCATCTTTAGGTAAATATATTGCAAGTTTTTAATGACAAACAATTTTATTGTTGACATATTTATTGATCTCTTATTAGGAAGATGTTTTTGCCTATTCCTGGACAAGATGGGATAGGATTTAAAATGAGTTTGTAACTGAGTCTCATTATGCTTTACAGTCCCATACAGAAAGGTGCCAATACACGTCTTAGAAACAACTTTATAAAAAAGAGAGGATTAAGAGTAGTATGAGTAAACAGAAAATTCACGAACCAAACAACGTGTAAGCGAAGCTACTGGAGTATCTGTATGCATAGTAAAAGGCAAAATTCCACAAAAGAATATGTTATCAAACTCATATTCAAATAATTGACCAGAATTTCCAGCTATAACACCTGATAAACGAAAGGCCAATGTGACAGACATAAGGGACTACGATAAACAGTTCATTAGAAATACAGTTAACCATTTACATGGGATTAAAGGTTGTCGAGTATCATTTAAGCTATTGCAGAAACATTTTAAAGAGAGATACGAGTGGATACCTCTTCAAGAGACTCGTACGTCTCTGAAGTGTGAGTTCTCTTTACAGGATTGTAAAAGATTTGGGATTTTACTAGAAGATAATTAAAGGTGTTTATTAATTAAACGGAATGAATAAAATTCATGTATTTAGACACTATTAAATACTTTAGAAGTGAAGGTGAGCTAATTGTAAAATACAGAACTACGCTGAAAAGCTGGTCAGATGATAGTGGTAAAATTTAACAAGAAAGCAGATTTGTTATCCTACATGGTGGTGAGTAAATGAGTTTCATACAGAATGCTCTTTTAATTTCTATACCAATTACCAAGTCAGGAGATTACTATGATGACATTTATGCAAAAAATTACAAAAAATGGTTAAAACACGAGGTAATTTTCAATTAATAGATCAAATTAGCAACAGATATATGTTTCGAAAAACTTGATAGTGTGTAAATTTTTTATTAAAATCAGCTTTTAACATGTCACACACCATCTTCAGAGCTTCGTCTTAAGGGAGGTTATAAATACCTAATGGGAATGTAATTACCAACACAAAACATATTAAAAAGACACATTAAAAAGGCTAAAGCCTTTGTTATAGGGATTAAACCCTTTTGATATCTGAAAAATCACATTTAATAGTGCTTATTGCACCAATAGATACCTGGTAGGTAGTATTTATAACCTCCTATAAGACAAAGAAGTTCAGCTGAAGACAAACATGCAACAAGTTTACTTAATTCAAGTATACGCAACAGCAGCGAATAAGGACGAAGAGGACATTTTTACATGGAGTTAGACACAATTTTAAGATCCGTTAAAGAAGAAGACGTTACAATAGTAATGGGGGACTTTATTGTTAAAGTCAGGATAGGAAAAGTTGACGAATATATTGAGGCATTTGGACTAGGTAACAGACACGAAAAGGAAATAGTCCCTTTGGGGATGGATATGTATGTCACAGAAATCGCTTGTCTGCTGGTAAATAAGAACGGGAGTATTTTAGAGCATGATAGACACGAAGGACGACTGGCTAAGCAATGACTCTCACGGCTCAGAAGATCAGTAAGGCGTCTCAGAAAAAGATAGAAAAATAATGTTGAAGCCGTTTTATCTGATTGTGATGTTTTATCCAGCATCTGCGTTTCTTCAAACAGCATCCGATGTTCTCCGCTTTCCACAATACTACTCACGGTTATATTGGGAAGCGGTGGAAATATATAAGCACCCAAATAATTTTAATCGGATAGAAGAAGGACTAAAAATTAACAAAACATAGATACCAACATTAAAATCCACAAACACCCTTCCCGCAAATCATGAAAAAAGAAAAGCTACAAACGACGACACGCCCCCTCACGCCGAAACCAGTGAAGAGGAGGCGAGTAGAAAATATAAATATTGCCTCCGTAGTACAACTCGGCGTCAGTTTCAGCTTAAAAACGAAGCAGTAACATCTCCAGAAGATGCCAACCCCTAGTGTTGGCGAAACGTCGAGAACTAATCTCAGAGGACCAGGGCCTAACAGCCCGAACAAACAGTTTAACAAGTTAGACGATGGCCGTGTCTAAAAGCCTAACGCATTTTATCTTGGAAGTAGTGTTCAATATATAGATAGTGTAAGCTCATCGTGGCACACCCTGTATAATTATAAAAAGCTACATCATATATGCAGCTGGTATTATAAAGTCATCTAAATTAATGACATTTATGAAGTAAGCTTAGTTTAAAAATAGTTTAAAAACAACTCATTTTGATAGTTCATAGAAAAATTCTTAAAGTTTAGATTAATTAATTAGTGTGATTGTTAACGTCGATTCGGATAGATGCATATAAAGCTAAAACTAAAAGCATTCGTATAAATATTTTCATACGTACTTTTCATAGTCGAGTAATTTTTTCTGGAGAAAACCGGCCATGTGACTGATGAAATTAAAAAAGTTTTGTCAGAATTGTTTTGAACGGATAGAAAAACTAATCACCGAAGCTAAATTGTGGAGTATGTGGAGCCTCTATATGTAATCGAGTTACATATAAAGGCAAAATATTAACAAAAATAGCCAAACACATAAAAAAGGAATGACACCAGCTTTTAGAAAAAACAACAACTTAGGCAAATATATTAAAAACAACAAGAGCCAAAATAAAAAGGCACTTACACAGCGGTGTATACAAACTTAAATGTGGCGACTGCCCAAAAACTTCCATTGATCAAACTGGTAGAACTTTTATCAAACGTATAGTAGGACACAAAAGGGATTTCAATAATAGAAAAACAGATTTTACATACGCACTTCACCTTCTAGATCATAATCACTCTTTTAATGTCGATTTTCAAATTCTTCACATTAAAAATAAAGGACATAAACTATCTTTGTTAGAATTCATGGAAAATAACAAATTAAAACACACAGATATAATTCTGAATGACCAACTTGAGACAAACAGTTCTCCTCTCCTCAACCTATTTCATTAAAGACTATAAAGTGTAAATTCATACCAAAAATACATCATTTGAGAAAGGCACTCTGGCCGAAATAGCTGTAGTGATAATAATTTATAAATAATTTTTTTATAAATAAATTTTGTGTAAGTGTTGAAAACAAAAGTTTTCAGTGTTTTATTTTTAGCTAAATTCGTTAATTTAAGACTAACATGACTCAATCTCCCTACAGTGGGGATCTCCGAGGTCGACTCCAGAGGGTAAATATTTCAACACCCATAACATCAAGTTAATGTCATTCAATATTCATCTCTGATTTAGCATCAACTGACTTATTTTTAATCCTCTTCATGAAAAATAAAGTTGAGCCTGACGAAGGTTGGTATATTAAAAACTTATGCTTTGGATTTATCTCATTTACAGCGGAAAATGTGTTGCATAAATTCGTTTCGAATATAATAATAATTTTTTTTTTAAGTAGTTTTAAATTAAAAACAAAGAAACATGGCTGTTTGCAATTTTATTTTACATGCAAATCTGTACATTAAAGCAGTTATAGTAACATAAAGCCTGGTTTGGAATCCCATTTTTTTGATATGCCACCTGAATATCTTTTCCGTGTTTTTGCACTACTAAAGATCGTAATGTGCTACAACAAATTTTAAGCAATCTTTTTAATTGTTCTCTCTGTTCAGCTGTTATAAGAGTTTCTCAGAATAAATGGAAAGTTGAATTCTGAATTTGGTCGGACCATCTGGTTGGTGACCGTCCTCCTGGTCTTCTTCAGGACTTAAGATCCAAAAACAATTAATCTCACTAAATTTTTGTTACCTCTGTAAACAACGTGATAAAGAACTGTAGAATTCTCTGCAGAAATGTTGTGGATAATCTTTTCTTAATGTCAAGTTGGTCAAGAGTGAAAACGTTTGTTTCATGGTCTAATTCAGAAGGACAGCCCCAACACAGTATGCAAGAAATTGTTTAAAAAATCCATATCCACCGTTCTAAAAACTAAGCTAATCATATCCACTTCACCGATAGAAGGAGGAAACATATATCTATAACAAGACAAGTGACCCAAAACTACAAAATATTAAAGAATGCATTAATAAACTCCCCGATATGAATCTCATTACACATTTCATCAATCACAAATGTCTTAATGTCTTGATAGAACTCGACACCAATACTAGGCTTACCACAATCATTAACCAAAATATACTGAGGTACTTTGGACACATTATCAGACGAATGGAAGGCATGAAGAGGTTGGTGGTTGAAGGCGTGGTAGATGCTAAAAGAACCCTAAAAAGATAGCCACTTCGATGGTCAGACCAAATAAAGTGCGCTACCGGTTACTCTCTGTCTAGAATGGATAGCAACCATTCGTCAAATACCATAACGTCACCACATCCTTAAGAAGGATAAAGGATTTTAAATGTTGCACCTTGTCAAATGCCTTTTCAAAGTCTATAAAGCATATGTAGACTTCGCAAGGAAAATAGGGCCTCTCGCGTTCCTTGTCCGCTTCTAAACCCAAACTGAACACTGCTAATGTTTTCTTAAAGCTTTCTATACATGCGAGAGTGAATAACACAATGAAGGATTTTGAGTGCATTGCTCATTAAGCTTATAATTCTATAATCAGAGCATCTAGTGGCATTTGCCTTTTTGGGGAGAGGGATGAAGGTGGAAACAAGCCAATCTGTAGGAAATTCTGCAGTTTCATAGATTTTGTTCAGTAGACTCGTTAGGAATTTGAGTTTGTTGTTTTCAGTTTCAATATTTCAGCTTGTATGTTATTAGGTCCAGGTGCCTTGTTGGTTTTTAGTCTTTTTATTGCAGATGTTAGTTCACTGAACATTATTTCTGGTCCTGAACATCCAGAAACACTGACTTCTGTCTCTTGCTCTTCCTTGAATAATTCTTCCATCTATTTCCTCCTTCTCTCAAGTATTCTCTCATTTTCGTAGAGCAGATTGTTGTGCTTTTCTAGTATAAAGTTATGACTTCGTGATTCGTTTTCTCCAGTTAAGTTTTTGATCTTTTTATGTTGGTTAAAAGTGTCATGCTTCTGTTCTAGGGATTATATTTCTATGCCATGATTCTTTTGCTTTTTTAATATTTCTCTTAATGATTTTGTTTATTTCTTTGTACCTTTCCTCATTCTTTTTTCTGTGTTTTCTTCGTTCTTCCATTAGCTCTAATATTTCTTCTCTCATCCAAGGCTGTGTCTTTATATTGTTTTCTGGTTTAAGTTTATATCGACCACTGAATTACAGATATTTTTGATTTTATTCCACATGTCATCCACACTTATGTTTTCTTGATTAATATCTGAGATTACCTTACTGTTTATTTTGTTTTTGATCTCCTCTTTGACTTCTTCTCTTGTGGTTTTATCTTTCAACTTCTGGATGTCAGAAAATTTTTGTGCTTTTTTATGGACTTTTTGTCATGTGGAGTTTGAAACGTTTTAGTAAAAGATTATGGTCTGATGGAAAATCTGCTCCCGGATTTGTTTTTGCGGATTTTACGGAATTCTAAAATCGTTTGTTGATGATGATATAGTCAATCTGGTTTCTAATCATTTTTTCTTTTGGACAGTCAGCTAAAGATTTCCAGGTGTAGAGTCTTCGAGGTGGTAATTGAAAAAAGGTGTTCAATATTGCGTTATCCGTTTCCTGGCAGCACTAAACAAGGTGGTCTCCTGTATCATTTCGCGTCCCTAGTCTTAAGTGTCCCACAGTATTGCCAACACCTCCTTTGCCTACTTTGGCGTTGAAATCTCCTAGCAGGATATTCACTTCTTGTTTTTTTGTATGTTTTAGGGATTTTTTCAATTGTTCATAGAATATTTCTATTTCCTGCTTTGAGCTTTCCGAAGTTAGAGCATATGTTTGAATATTGTTCATGGTAACTGGTTTAGCATTAATTTTGAGTGCTGCAACTTTATCTGATATTCCTATAAAACTAAGTACCCATTTGTTAACTGCTTTATCTACTATTATAGCCACTCCGTTTTTGTTTGTTGTAGTATCTCCACAGTAGTGTATTGTGTGGTTTTCTATTTCGCACTAGCCTAAATTGGGCCATCTAACTTCACTGCATCGAAGTATGTCAATATTGAGTCTTCGTATTTCTTTAATTACGTTATTCACTTTTACGGCCTGGAATAAACTTCGTAATTCCATGTACCAAACTTATGATATTTAGGGAAAGTTAATTGGGGTGGTTTCCCGTTGCCTTCCCCAATTATTTTTCTTTCGTGTGAGGTTTACTCCTTGGGAATGGATATCTAAGAGGATTTATTTGTTTTTTTTGTAGGTATCTTGGGTTGGGCACATGACTTCCCCCGGCACGGATAGCCTTGGCTCGCATGGGCAGGGTTGTATACCTGAAGTAGATCTATTTCACACCGGGATAGTACAAGAGTACCTACCCGCTACTGCAGTTAGTTTATAATAAGTTTAATAACAGGCTTAAGTAATTAATTAGGTGTACTCATAATAATATGAGAACAATAAACGTATGGGAGTATTTTTGACAATTTACAATGTTGTTACAGATGTGGTATCTGTAGATGATTTTGAGAGTATAAGTGCTCGAAATTGGAAAGAAATGCGAAGGTTTACCTTCAACTTTAGAAGATATTCGTGCTTCTATTTCGCGGGTCTAAGATGGATATTGTAGAGGATGTACCTTTAGCATTGCGGTTAAAAAGATTACGAGAACAAAAGTGTTTAGTTCCGCAATGGACAAAAATTTGTAGTACAGTATGGTAAAAACATCAGGATGGAATGAGTGGTTTGAAATCGTTAAATATGAATTACAAGACTTAAATAAAGTTAAGATATTTTTTTGAAAAATAAAAAAGTATGAAATATGCGCATAAATATGCAGTATTTTTTTTTATTTTTTTATTAACAAAAATACTTACAATATTATAAATACATAACATATACAATTATTTTAACATATAAATATTATTTTGAATTGTGGTAACAATAGATTATCAAATGATGTTCAAATTTTTCTAATAAAAACTTATGGTTTCTATCTGAATACATATATTTGTAAATAGAAAAATTTCTTTCGACATCAACTGATCGGCATCTTACGGCACTATACGGCATCTTTCAAATTTACTATAATAGATGGTTCTAAATTAAGTGGTTCGGAAAATGTCCCAGCTAGTACTTGAACCACTTCAGAAAGAACCTGGTAACCACTATTTATTTGCTTGGTTACTTTAAATTTTTGAAAAATTTCCTTTCCAATAGTACCTTTAACATTTTGACACAATGCCTCAAATTTTTTTATTAAAACTGTAGCCTCTAACAATGATAATTTGGAGGATTCTAATTGAGTTATAGTTTTCTAGACAAAACTATAATTTGATTTAAGAATGACAGTTGCTGTTGGAGGATGTTATTTCGGAAGGCTTGCTTAGTTTCCAATAAAGATTAGCAACTATCATCCGCTAAAAGTGTTAATTCTTTTTTTTTTTAATCAACCAACTGATTAGCATAGAAATTAGCTGCTTCCAACCATGTTCCCCAACGTGTTAAAATGGGTTGCAATGGAAGTGGAACAGCAAGAAGCATATCTCTGTAACATTGTATTCTTACAGGTGATTTCAGGAATACCTTTTTGATGCTCGCTATTAAACTGTTAACTAGTGGAAATTTTTTTTTTACTTCCTCCGCAACTCTGTTTACTCCATGCGCTAAACAAGTGACATGTATTAAGTTTAAATAAAATATTTTTCAATTTTGTCCTACTTTCACCATATATGGTGCGTCATCAGATAAAATAAGCAATTATTTATCATTAGGCACAGCAGCAAGAAGAAAAAAGTTTACTAATGTTTCTTGTAGAAACCGTGATCTTGTTAGAGCGTTGGTTTTTTCCACTTGCTTACAGGAAATTAAATACGATTTTGGAAAGGTTTCATCGCTAAGTACACCAATCAATAAGTGCACAATGTATCCTCCTGACGAGTCAGTGGTCTCGTCCACACATATGTAAAAGTAATTATTACCTATTTCGGCTTTTATGTTAGATAATTTTGAAAGCGGTATATTTAAGATACTAATGCACGACACAAGTCTTCGTTAAAAGTTTCTTGTTCGGTTTGTTTTTTGGAACTTGACTGAAAGCACTTGGACACTGAAGGTTGATATTTTTCACCAGATGTGATTTTTACTTTTTTAGCTAAATATTTCGCGGTTCTGACATGCTGATCTATTTGAAATTTTTTTTAGATGAAATCTAAAAAGATTATAAATATTCTATAGTAGGTACACATTTTTAAAATCTAAGATTGTAGAAATAAACTAAAAATGAATCGTTTTTGCATAACAATTAAAAGATTTAAGTAAAATCAAATAAAAATCGGTGTAGTAATCTTAAAAATGTCTAGCAATGACTGCGCCAGAAGGAAGAATCCCCAAATATTCACAAAAGGCTCTGGGTCTTTTCTGTTTACATTTAAAGAAAAAATTCTATGAGCATAAATTAAAAGCACTTAATTAATTAAGTCCAATATATAATATGTTTTTCTTTTTAGCAAAATTAAAGCAAACTATGCTATTGTTAGAAATATATTAGCTACCTTTCAGTAGACTATTGAATGGTTTCAATCTTAAATAGGTATCCTATTTTCTATCGCAAGGAGTTTATAAAATGCTCGAAAAAAGAAAAAATGCATCGATTTATTCTGAACTAGCCTTGTGTCGGTATTTTTCATAAATATATAAATATACAATATATAATCTACAGTTTTAAAATTTTTGTTTGTACCACCGTGTAAATTTTTAAAATAAAATAAAAAATAATACTTATGTACGTAAGGTGTTATCCAAGTTGAAACATTGCTTATTTTCGGCATTTTCAAAGCACAATAATTATTCACAATTAGAAATACACGATGTTTACGCCTTCAATTTTACAACAAAAGTGAGACCAAATGAAACTGACCATTAAAATAAAAATTTCTACTTAGAGAGATAAACTGGCAAACACAAACCCTTAATTCCACGACAAATGAATACCAAATGATTATAAAACAAAACTAAATATTGGCATTTTCATGCTATCTGTAAGTTTGAATATAGAAATATATAGTTAACACTAAATTTTCAAATTATATGCACATTGTGCTCACTTTTCTAAAAATATGCAAAATTTTACATTTTTTATGTGAAGTCTAGTTGTGACTTTTAATGTCTGTTTCAGTATTATTAAATAGAACAGATGCAATGATAATTTCGTCTTTATTGGTCTAAATTAGACATACTTTTATTCCACACTCCTATTCCTATTTTTATGTAAATTTTTCGAATTTTAATATCTCTATGATACTCTCTTAATTATTTTTCCGACGATGCGCCAATGGACGAATGACGTTTCTTTGTTTGTTCGGCTACCTGAGTTCTAAATTTAGTCGAGTGTGTACATGATTCCGTTAGCTTCGCCCAGAAGAAATAAATAAATTTAATCGTCGTGTCCGGTTGATTGGAATGGGAATATTTTCTATGTTCCGCCGTGGATGATTGATTTATGTGAATAAAATATGCTTTTGTAAAATAATATCTACCTATCTAGATATTATTGCATTGAATACAAAAAGGAACAGATTTGTTATAGGATATTAGAAAACGCGGAAACGATGACAATATTATTTTTCCAACATTATTAACATTATTGTCCTAAAAACATTTTTACGTTGTTTATTCTACGTCCCCGTTTTAATGAGTGTGTCCCCTATTTGTGGTTCATAATACATTTCCCTATGTGGATTGCAAAATAAGCGTTCAAATATTTGGTAAACTTCTGGCACGATCAAAAGATTGTTTGTGTTTCAGGCCGCCCCAAAGCCTAAAAGTTCATTCCAGCGTATGCAAGAACGTGCTTAGTTATCTATTTGAATCATTGTTCCTTAAAAATATTGCAAAAACGTAAACTAATAACTAATTAAAAAAGAATTAAACGATATTGCAGAAAATTTATTCGAAATCAGTTCGGACGGTGATTTTGATACAGACGGTAGCTTGGTATAGCGGAATAGACTACCTAAGTCTGTGTAGTCTTAGCGCCATGTGTCCACCGGTGGGCATTTTCAATGTTTCCTTTAAGATCGCGTGCCCACCCGTGGAAATTTGATGTTACTTACTTTAAGTTACCGTGGCCATATGTGGGCACGGTTTATATTAGTTTTACGTATGGTGACGTATTCAGGGGTCCCAGGAAACAACAAAATTTTACGTAGACCGGGCAAAATGAATGTATCGGTTGTGATTTTTGGCAGTACAAAAAACTAATATAATTGTGTCTGTTTACATCGTTTATTACAAAAATAAATTAAATTCTACACTAATAAAAATAAAAATAAACGAACAAACATATGTAAATATTAAAAAACAAGTAATCTTAACGTATTTGTAATACAACAAAAAATAATAAAAATTAAATTTCTGGAAATGAGATAGTTGCTAGATATGCTTTTGAAAACATTCGAGGCACATTGGCAGGTTACAGGTATCGCATTACATATTAATTTTTTTCGCGTTTTTACGGGCATAAACTAGATTTTGTCGCTGAGACATAGTCTTGTAGCATGGGCTGCACCTTTTTCTGGTAACCCGCTTTTGCCTCTCGTATTCTTATAAAAAGTGTTTTATCTTGGTACTGTAGGGCCTTGATTGTATTGGAATTGGATTTAAATCTTGATAAATCAGAGCCTCGGCGATATTTTCTTTGAATTCTATTATTCCCAATTTCTTGGTATTAATTTTGTTATACAGATGCAGAGCATTTACCATAGCTGTTGAAGTAACAAAATGAAAAACGAGTAGCTTATACCACTTGACGGTTCTTTTCACGTATGGTGCATAAGATGCCATTTGGTCAGAAGTGTCGACAAAAGCTTTTCCCTTGTTGTAATCTACAACCATCGCTGGTTTATGAACTTCTTGTCCTCTTCGATTAACTGTAACCATAGTGTCGTCATGTTTGGTGCTGAGCATAACAACATATCTTTTATCTTTCCATTTGCAGACAACTGTTTTTTTTTCGTTTTGTTGGGCCACGACTTTACCCTTTCTTTTTACCTTAGCTTTTTTTAATTTAGCTTTTACCACATGTGGGGAATTATATTTTCTGTTTGTCCTTAGTGTTCCAACTTAATGTGTTTGTCGTTGAATTAGACTATTAGACAGCGAAACACTAGTGTATCAGTTATCGGTATATACAGTTCTACCTGCATCCAAAAGTCTCTCCATCAGTGTTGTGACAATTTTTTTGGCAACTGATATATCGTTCGCTCTTTCTTTGCCGGTATAGACTTTAAACGACCATGTATAACCTCCAGCAATACAGAGTTTGAAAACCTTTATCCTATACTTATGTCTTTTATTGGGAATATACTGTCGGAAATAAATACGTCCTCGAAATTGTACGTTGCTTTCATCTATACAAACTTCTTTTTCAGGAATATACGATTCTTTGAATTTCTTTTCTAATGCGTTTAAAAATTTAGAGATTTTGTGAAGTCTTTCTTCCAGATCGATTGGTTGCTCATTGTTTGATAGATGAAACATCGAAAGTAACATCTCAAATCTATTGCGGCTCATTATTTTTGGAATTCCATTTTCATAAATTCTTTTTTTGCTCCAGTAATCCCTCAATTTTGGCAAATGCTTAAGTCCCATCCACAAGACAATGCCCAAAAACTTGCGCATCCCTGTACAATAAGTGTCAACCCATTTACTAAGTCTTGGAGTTCCGCTTCCTGCTGGGGCAGCTTCATTCAGCATTTCTTTGTGCAGCAAATATATTGGTTTTTTCCACAAACAATGAGATAATTTCATCGTCTATGAAGTGTTCAAGCAGCATTTCTTTGTGCAGCAAATCTATTGGTTTTTTCCACAAACAATGAGATAATTTCATCGTCTATGAAGTGTTCAAAGTAACTTATAGGAGAGGCTCCGTTAAGTTTCTGGATTATATGTTCGGGTACACCGGTGTAGGCATAAAGAAAATTAAATTTCAATCTGTCCCCTGTACTGGCTCCCAGTTGGTCTGGGGTATATTATCGGTAAAAGTAACTACTTCAGCAACTTCGTTACCGACATCAAATGCAGCTAATTCATCCTCACTTGAATCCGAGCTTTCTTCATCATATGAGTAATCTTGATCTGCAATGGAGTACTCGGAATAGTCGCAACATCAGACAAATTTTCCAACTTTCAAAGCAGTTCTTCTTCTGTTAGTCCTCTTCTTGCCATTATTCTTTAAAATTTGCAACAAAAGAAATAATGAAATGCGTGACCACTGGTGGACATTTGGTCCCACAATGTAAAATAACAACCTTGGACCGCTTGACCACCGGTGGGCACTAAAAAAATCAGAAAAAACAAAGCTGCAAAAAAAAGGGTTGTTTAAAACACCATAATAAACATTTAAAAAGCAGGTTTCTAGAAGAAAAAAACATTTTAAATATTTGGTCCCAGGGAGTGAACAAACAATTACAGCGTGGCCCTAAATGTGTTAAGATTGTTTGGTAAATGGTATTTAATTCTGTTACGATTAAACTTTTCGCACTTTTCCACTAGCACATGTTTGACCATAAGGAGTGAACCGCACTTATCAAAAATAAGACGTTCTTCTTTCTTAAACCAATGTTCATGAGAAAACTTAATATGTCCAAGTTGTAAACAAAAAATAATTATTTGCTTTTGTTTGGATACCTCGGGTGGTTGCCATGGTCCAACCTTATTTTTTATCTCCTGAAGTTTTGATCGTGTGGATTTCCATTTATTGTTCCAGTTCTCGTGCGGGTGCTTTATGAAGTAGCTGTTTAGATCCATACTTACAGGTTGGAGTGATATGAGGATACGCTTATCGTTTATAGCTTCTTTGACATTTTGTCTGCTGCTTCGTTATCTGCTATTCCAAAATGTGATGGGACCCAGAGAAACTTGATGCTTGTATTTTCAGAATACAATTTATTCAGTTATTCCTTTATTAGTAAAGCTAATGGATGCTTCATGTATATTTTTCAGATTATTTGTAGTGATGACATAGAATCTGTCACGATTAATATTTTGTTCATCTTATTTGCATTTGCGTGCAGTATCGCTTGGTAAAGTGCATAGAGTTTTACTGTTTGCATAGTTGCAGTATCAGAATCTTTGTGCTGTTATTTATTGCCACTCCGACTCCATATTTAGTTTTAGGCAAGTCTGTATCGTATACTGTGTAATAGGAATGGGAGTTAATTAGATATCTGCAGAGTTGTATGATAAGACTAGGGTGGGTGCTATTTTTTTGGAATTGAAATAGACTGCAATTTGACTGTTAGAATTTTGATAATCCAAGGTGTAGATTAAAATATATTTTTGTATTGATATAAGGATGGAAATTGCTTCCAGTTAAGTAGGTTCATTGCATGATAAATTTTGCGGAAATATGGGAGATTAAACTATGAAAAGTCATTAGCCATGGATATATCTAAAATATTATTTATTGGAATTATTTTATTTACAGTTATGCTAGAAGTGTAATTAAGGGTTAATAGCTACCTAAGACGCTTTAAAGTGAGTTCACCTATTTCAGTTTGTATGGTATTTATTGGAGTTGTTCTGTATGCCCCAATTATAATCCTTAGGGAGGTGTTATGTAACTTATCCAAAGGTGTTAACGTAAGGATCTGTATAATATGAGTCTTTTACCATCGGCACCCTAAATTTTGTGAGCTAGGTACTTTAACAAGTTGAGACCATTTCGACATGAAAGTACTAACTGCTGGACATGACTTTTTCAATTTAACTGTTGATCAAATATCACTCCTAGAAATTTTATTGTATTTGAATGGAAAGATTTTGGTTTTCAAGCATTAGGTGTAGTTTATTCTTGATGTCTTTTTGACAATATTCTACAATTTGTTTTATCGGAGTAAAAACTAAAACCGGTACTTAGGAACCAATTTACTAGTGTTTTCCTAGTATTGACGCCATACGATTTAAATTCTTGCCTTTGATAATGGACAGGCTTTATTTTTGTATTTTGAGAATTTCTATAAGAGCTCTATATGAATATTTTCTTTCAAAAGCGACTATACGTTTTTTTTAATGAGCATACATACATTTATTGGAAAATAAAAAATGACTATAGGCCATCGGCGAGTGGCTCGAGCGCAATTATAGGCGGCACACATTTTATCAAGTAGATCTACTCCTCCTTTGGATATGTTATAGTCATATATAGTATAAGATTTCTGACTTGGCCGTAAATGCTCGATTTTCTATGCATTCGATATACTTCTGGGAGAAGTAGGATATTTCTTCTTTGACAGATTTCATTTGAAGATCACGAGCAATAACACTGTTAGTTATGTATGATGGAGCTTTTACGATAATCCTAAGTACTCTGGACTGGAATCTTTGTAGGATTTCGATATTTGAGTAAGATTCTTTCCCCCACAATTAAATTCCGTAGTTCCAAATTGGATTTAGTGTACTATGTAAATTAGCAATTTGTTGGTAAATGTTATTTGTGATTTTTGACCTAACTACAGAACAATTTGCTAAGTTTTAAGCCCAGTTACTTTCTATTAGTAAATATATGTGCCTCCAAGTTAATCGTTGGTCCAGATGGATTCCCAGATATTTTGCATCTTCTTTTCTTGCAAGAACCCACCATTTAATGACACAGTTAGACAGGCACCTCTTCGTAGGGTGTAGGTGACATTAATAGATTTAATTCCATTTTCTTTAATTCGCCACATTTTTGCCAGGAGGAGATACCATCCAAGCTAGTCTACAAGGTTTTAGAAGCGATGATAAGATCTATGTTTAGAATTTAAAAAAGTATTTTAAAATAGAGGAAGCCCAAAATAACCATTAAGAACTGATAGGAAAATGTTTGATTTTCAATTAAGGGATTTATAGATTTCAAAAATAGTATTTTTCCACTTTTTTTTTGAGCATTTAAAATTGTCATTTTAAATTTTTTCTTACTTATATATTTTACTTTAAAATCCTTGAAAATCGTTACAAATGTATCAGGTTATGTTACAATTTAAAAGTGCAACGATGCGACCTATTAACCCTGAGAGGGCTTACAATGTTGTCAACGTTAATTTGTGCGTTCTTGAAACATCTGGAAGGAAATGTCTACTCGAGAATGTATCAACACATCTTTACATCGGATAAACGAGATGGCAATACTTTTTAGAAACGTCATATTAGAGAAAAAGTTCGGTACGATAAATTGAATTTTTGTTAGACAAGATAAAGTGATTTTTTTCAATCAGAAAGCTCCAGTTATTTCTTTTACATTTAACTCACTTTCCGCGGCAGTTCGTTCTTGAAAGTTTTGAAACTACTTACACAAGGGAGTCGTAACCTCGAACACAGCGAAAACGAATTGATTTTACACTGAGTTGACAAACTCGATAATTCTGCTCTCAACGTGACCTACAAAAATAAATAGATAGGTAATTTAAGGTTGTCACCAAAAGGCGATAACCTGAAAGAATCAAAAAACAGTGTTAAACAGGCATATAGTTCTTAATAGTTCTTTATGTAGCGAGGGCAAAACGTATACATTCTTGCTTGAGAATAACACATAGCGTTTATTATTCAAAAACAATGTTACACTTTTTTTTAATATTTAATAAAATAAAACATTTTTTAAATGGGTAACTAGTATAGAGCTATCGAAAAGCATCGAATTTAAGATGGACCAAGCCATCACATAAATATACGGGTAAATAGTAGCATAAATAATTAGAGCTGGGGAAATATGTAAAATGCATATTAAGTAAATATTTGCATATTTTGGATAAATTGTACGAGTCATGTTTTTTAAATAAGTACCGTTTTGCGATTCCGCCGCCGCAGCGCTACGGTCGGCGTTCCGCGCATGAGCGCTGGTTACCTACATCTCTTGTCTACGCACTGACGCCATTACAGTCTGATTCTTCATTGTATACTTGTTTACTCCAGTGTTTAAGATGCCTCCAACAATCGTGAGTCACGCTGATTGTGAAATACGGGCTGTTATACGATTTGTTAGTGCTAAAGGCGTAAAACCGATCGATATTCATCGTGAGATCGTTGAAGTTTACGGACAAAACATTATGAGTGATGGAATGGTAAGGAAATGGGTGAGAGCATTTAAAGATGGCCGCACAAATGTGCATGATGAAGAACGGAGTGGGCGTCCTTTGGTCGTTAATGAAAATTTGGTGCAGAAAATGGACGAAAAGGTGAGAGAAAACAGACGCTTTACAATTTCATCATTGTCCGACTGCTTTCCTCAGTATTCTCGTAGTGTTTTGTATCGCATTGTTACCGAGAACTTGAATTACCGGAAATTGTGTTCACGTTGGGTTCCAAAAATGTTGACGGATTTGCACAAAACCCAACGTTTAGTCAGTGCATTGACTTTCCCTGAGCGGTACCACAGTGAAGTTGAAGATTTTTAGACCAAATTGTTACTGGTGACGAAACGTGGGTGGCCTACGTCACACCAGAATCGAAACAACAATCCATGGAATGGCGACATTCATCATCACCCAAAAGAGTGAAGTTTAAGCAAACAATTTCTGTCCGGAAAATTATGTGCACAGTTTTTTGGGACAGAAAAGGAGTATTGCTAGTGGAGTTTCTGCCTCGTAATGAGACAATCAATGCAGCGTCTTATTGTGAGACATTGAAAAATCTGCGTCGTGCAATCCAGAACAAAAGACGTGGCAAGTTGAGTAAGGGTATCGTTTTGCTGCATGACAATGTCCGTCCACATATGGCTAATCAGACCAAAGATCTCATCAAATCATTTAAATGGGAAACTCTAGATCATCCTCCATACAGCCCTGATCTGGCGTCCAGCGACTACCATTTGTTCCAGCACTTGAAGAAACGCCTGGGCGGTCAGCGTCTTCAAGACGATAACGAAGTCAAAACATTTGTGATGCAGTGGTTAACAAGTCAGGCGGCAGAATTTTATCAGGAGGGTATTCAAAAACTGGTGCCACGTTATGACAAGTGCCTTACTATTCACGGAAATTATGTAGAAAAGTAGATTAAGGTACAGGCTTTCTGTATCTTTGCACGTCTTTTTTTAATTCCAAAACGGTACTTACTTAAAAAACACGCCTCGTATAAGTAAGTGTATATACATTTATTAAAAGTGCATATTTTAAGATATATCACAATATAGACAAATATCTGAGAACTCAAGGAATACCCCTTATTGGTATTAGCATAATATGACAATATGAGCTGTAAAACGCGATAAGCCGATTGCCAGATTGAACAAATTACCAGAATTTTTATTAGCAAAAGACAAAATGCAATTGTCGTTCTGTACTTAGTTACAGGAAGTTTAGTTTGGTGTATTCTTTGGTTCAATGAAGTTCTGTTTAAGTGTTTATAAAAAGTGTTTGAAAATGCCAAAACAAAGTGCAAATGAATCAATTCTTCCGAAAAAGTGGATTAATAGTAGAACAAAGTTTAAAAGCATTGATGACAACCATATACACTACCGAGCATAAAATTAGGGTCACCTTGTAATTTAAATTTATTTTAGAAATTAATATTCTGTTTTAACTATTTTCGGTTGTAACATAGTTTTCTAATGGATTTCTTGAAAAAAAAAATTGTTGTCGTTGTTGTTTTGACAAGGTTTGAGATAAAAAGGACCCCTTAGCCTAATTCCTAAAAACCGTTATCAGCACAGTTTTTATGGTTTTAACGTCAATTGTAAATTGTTTGTGTATTGTTTTCACTGTCAGTGTATTGCAATGAGCATAAATTCTGTTATGGCGGCATTAGAAGATGGCCATGGTCGGCGCGAAACTGCGAGAAACGTTGGTGTAAATCTCTCGAGTGTGCAACGAGTATGGCAACGGTACGAAGAGACCGGTCTGCTTACTCGAAAACCTGGTTCAGGTCGAGGCAGGATTACACAGCTAGAGATGACCGCTTTGTCGTTTCTAGTGCTTTGAGAAACCGAACGGTCACGGCTCTTCGAAATCATCTGCAAGAAGTGAGAAATGTAAACATAAGTGAATGGACAGTTAGGAGACGACTTCATGCTGCTGGTTTAACTCCTCGAACTAGAGTAACTGGACCGCCGCTTTCCCGTGAACACCGCATTGCCAGATTGAATTTTCCACGAGAACACTTGGCTTGGACAATGCAGGATTGGAGTCGTGTATTGTTTTCCGATGAATCGAGATTCTGTCTTACGGGCTCAGACAAACGTGTAAGAGTGTGGCGACGTCTAGGCGAGAGATATGCTCAAGCATGTGTTGCCGAGCGTCTTACATTTGGTGGAGGGTCAGTTACGGCATGGGGAGACATATCGTTTGATGCTTGCACGGAGTTGGTCTTTATCGAGAATGGGACATTGACAGCGCATAGGTACCTGACACAGGTTCTTAAAGACCATGTTTTACCGTTTATAGTTATTCTTGGAGACGACGCAACATTTATGCATGATAATGCACGGTCCCACACTGCTAGGATAGTTACTGAGTATATTGACGAGGTTCAAATCACACGATTTGTTTGGCCTGCTTGCAGTCCAGATATCAATCCCATAGAACATGTTTGGGATGAGATGAAGAGACGTTTACGGAGTCATGTGCCAGCCCCTAGAAGTTTGAGAGAGATTCGCGACATATTGGTGCAAGAATGGAATAATCTTCCGCAGAATGTGATCCAAAATCTGATCCAAAGCATGCCTCGTCATTTGCAAGCTGTTATCACTGCCAGAGGAGGGAATACTCGCTACTGAATTTCTTAAAATTTCTTTTTTTCAACAAGAAAGCACATCAAATTAAAATTGTCCCTTTTCAATATTTAGTATATCAAAGGAAAATTCTTCATTTCCATTATTTTTAATAAAATTTAAACGACAAAAACGTTGTTTTGTTTAAGCAATCCGTTAGTAAACTATGTTACAACTGAAAATAGTTAAAACAGAATATTAATTTCTAAAATAAATTTAAATTGCGGGGTGACCCTAATTTTATGCTCGGTAGTGTATTTTGCACGGTTTGTAACAAACCGGTAAGTATTATGTTTAATTTAATTATTGTTTTAATTTTTAAATATTTTTCTAAGAATATTAGCTAAATATGTATAATTTTACGTTAAAATTTAATTTTAGAATAGGAATCTCATTCATTATGAAAAACTTATTTATTTTAATGCGCTGATTTTAAAATTATTTTTTCTTCTTCTTCTTTAATTATTACGCTATTTTTTTACGATAAAAATGTGACATTTTACTAAAACCTCTGATATTTTTGAAAAAAAAATTTTACGATCAAAACTAAAAAAATAGTTTATATAGGAGATATTTCGGGAAACAAGTTTTATAAAATTGTAACATGTACCTAGTGTGCTTGATTAATATTTCAGCTGTGTTATGAAAACATTTGTAAAGATTGTGAATGTCATAAAATCAAATGAACTAAAACACAGAGAGTTTCACGAATTTTTGAAAGAACTTATGTCGCAATATGGGGACATTCTTTACCACACAGACGTGAGATGGCTGAGGGTAAAGTAAAGGGTAAAGATTGGAACGTTTCTTTAGCATTCGACATGAGATTACTCTGTTTTTGGCTACAATGAATAAAGAGTTTCCTGATATTCATAATTTTAGTTGGTGGCTTAAAGTAGCGTTTCTCACTGATACAATGAGCATTATGAATGAAACATTGACCAAATTGCAAGGACACTACAATAACATTGTAACGAAAATGATGAGTATTTTGTTTTTACTGGAGCAGAAGCTGAATATGTATATTGAAGAATTATCAAATGAAGATTATTCCAGCTTTCCTTCCGTTAAAGCACTGTTTGAGGAAAATCCAGATGAAAGTCAAGAGTTTTCTGACCTACTGAAGCTGTTAGCAGACCTAAAGGATCAATTGTCTGTGAGGTTTAATGACTTCAGGAAGTTCCAAGAACATTTCGCTTGGTGGAAAATCCATGGGCAATAACAACAGCAAATGTAGCTCATCTTTCTATTTTTGGATACGAAGCTAGGGATTTGAAAAATGAGTTAATTGATTTTCAGAATGATACAGAGCTCAAAAGTATTTTTGAGGAAAAAAAGAAGGAAAAAGCTCACTATAAGTTTTGGGAAGCAGTTGAAAATGACAAATTTCCTAACTTAATTGACTGTGCTCAGAAAATTTTGTGTATTTTTGCATCTACGTATGTCTGTGAATCTACATTCAGTAAGCTGAAGTTCATAAAAAACAAGTACAGATCTAGGCTAACTAGTGAGAACGTTGAAAACATTTTGAGAATTTCAGTTTCTTCCCAACCTGCTAACATAGATGCCATTCTAGAGAGCTGTGAAAGATTTCACCCATCGGCTTCAAAGAATTAACAAATTCAGTACTTGACATTCCTGGAGTCAAATAAAAGACATTTTCCAACTTTTTACATGCAAAACAGTCCATATAATTTATAATTGTATTGTTTTTACGTAACTCGTAATTAACTTATGTTATAGTCATACAGTTTTAAAGTTATTTCATACCATCACTTGTACTTGCGGCCCTGAGGAAAATTGCATTCAAACTATTAGGCTCTCAAAGAAATCCTAGTGAGGACCCCTGGTCTATACGATGTTTTGAGCTTAATGATATTCATTCCATTAGTATAAGTTATTGCTTAATTTTGTCAAAATAGAATAAGTCGTATTATTAGAAGAAGACGTGGATACTATTTCTTACCTCAAGACATACATTTTTTAAATACGCTACCAAAAAAATAGAACTGTATTTTAAGCTACCCATGTGAACATAAAAAAATTGATTTCTTCAAAACTACTTTTTTCGACCTACACTCTAGTTCTCAATCACCCTAGAATTAATAACTATTAATATTTTTTGACTAAATGCATAATTCTAACACAAATATTTTACAAATGAGTTAATTTTTAAAAAACTAGTTAATATTCCGTTAAAACACTGTCGACATCCTATTTAACGTAAACGAAAAACCGACGTGTTTACCTTTTACAACGAACCACATTTCCTGCATTTCATATATTTTTAATTAACCTTAAAATTTACTAACCTGCGGATTAGTATCAATCTGTTAATTTTTCAACTCGTTGGAGCCGCGTAGTTTTCCGACTTCCTTTGTAATGTTAAATTTCAACCCCTAAAAGCTAATTACCGCAAAGTAGTGTTTCAAAATGGTTTCCATAAGCTTTCACTACCTACTGTAGCTATACAATCAAAGACCGGGCTGGCTTTTCCAAGGTTGAAGCACAACACGAGCTGCAGATGAAAAAGCGTTTCAGGAGTTCCCTTGATTGTATTCTTGCTTTATTAATATCATGCTTTACAACGGACAGGATAGAATGGGTTAATACTTTTTAGATATTTACATGCTTTTTTAGTTGCATATATTTCTTTGCTAAATAAATAAATATATATATATATATAGTAAACTCTTAAATATTGGGGAAATCTGCAAGAAATACTCTAATGTGTATCAATTGTTTCGCCTAACGTTTTCGCCAAAGAGAATTAATTTGGCTTCTTCAGGGCTGAAAGAGAATAAATTATAATTAGCTACCATATATTATCTATTAAAACATTATTGATCTTACCGTAACTTAGAATTGTAGAGTTAGAATATTAAAAAACTTTGCTAGTAACATAGTGGTGTTTTTTGTTACTATGTGCAAAAAAAAGTTTTTTATAAGGATTGAAATGTATGGCAGCTATGAACTTGACACGTAAAGGCTTACCCAAGGTTAATCGAAAAACCCAATGCAACTACATTTAAAAGGAGGTAATTCTTTGAATTGTCGGCAATAACTACATTTTTGATTTTTAGATAGTTAAAAGTGAGGTTCTGTTTAAGCCAGAACGCAAGCGCTGACAACTTCATTAGTTCGTATGAATCTTTATGTCGTTAAGGTTCATTGGTAAAAAAACGAATGAATTTAAATCCCAGTAAAGGGAAATATTATTTTGATTTTTTTTATTTAATTATATTATATTGTTCATGTATTATTGAATCTTATTGAGACGTATCTAAGAAAAGCAAGGGAATGTTATATATTTTTTGTTAATGAAAATTAATTATAAAGGTATGTTAGTTGTTAATGGATAAGTCAAGTTAGTTATCTGTGATATAGTATTGTTCTTGGTATCTGATTTAAGTAACAGGTGGTATATATCGCTTAGATTCTTGATGTCACTCTTAACATTAATGGAGAAATCGTTAAGGAAAATATAAGACATTTCAATGAACTCTCTTTTAGATTTATTGTTCTCACGGTGGAGAATTGTGGTGTTAGTATAGTCCATGAGATGACCAGTGGAATGGACATGTTTGGCTAATGCACAACGGTCAGGGTGAAGTCGAGAATCACTTTTGTGTAGTGTAATACGTGATTTCAATAATTGAGATGTTTGACCGATGTAGGAATTGTTGCAAGAGAGACATGGAATGTTGTAGACAATATTACTAAGCCTATCTATGGGAGTCTTATCTTTTATCTTAGAATAAAGATTATTAATTGTTAGGGCTGATCTACAAGCCACATTAAGTTTAATGTTGTTATTATTATTGCCAAAGCTATTTTCAACACTTTTCAGAATCCTTGTTAACCCCGGAGTGATATCTCTGAAATATGGTAATGAAAAATATTTGTTTATAGGAGTATCCGAGACTGGGTTCCCACTTAAGACATCAGGATCAGCATTGTTAGTCGCAAAGGAAGGTGAAATATCTTCGTCATGGATAGTATTAAACAAAATCTTATTAACTAATGGTGTTGGATAAGCGTTTGAAATAAAAAGTTTCTGTAGGATTTGTAGGTTTTTTGTATGAAATGAAGGATCTGATAGTTTTGTTACTCTATTTTTCATCTGTTTGATTAAGTTGACTTTGGTAGAATTATTATGGTATGAGTTGTAGTTAAGGTATCTACTAGAATGGGTCGGTTTTTGATACCAATCTATTTTGATGTTGTTGGTTTCCCTGATCATCCTTATGTCGAGAAAGGGGACGGACCAATTACCATCTTCCCTCTCTATAGTGAACTGGATGTAGGAGTCATAACCATTAAAAGTGTCTAATAGTTCATCTACCTTGTCATTGGGTATAGCCAAAATGATATCATCCACATATTTTTTAATAAATGGAATATTAAAGGATAGTAAAGGAATGACTGAGTCTAATACTAATCCATAACGTAAGTTGCAATGATAGGAGAAATCTTAGCTCCCATAGGGGTACCGAAAGTTTGTTGATAGAATTTATCATTAAATGAGAAGTAAGTGTTGTTAAAGAGAAATTCGACGATGCTGATGAATCTGTCGTAAGACATGGAACAACAACCTCTAATACGGTCCCAGTTGATCTCTATTGATGTCAAACATATTCCTAGATGAACATTGCTGAATAAGGATACAACGTCAAGGCTAACGAGGACATAATTTGATGGAAGTATGTAGCCATTATATTTATTTACCATCTCAAAAGAATCTTTAATGTAATATTGACTTTCATAATTATATGCATTAGTAAGTATGTCTGTAACAAAAGCTGAGATATTTTCAGTGGGTGTTCCAATGGAAGCTACTATGGGACAAACCGATAGTGTTGGTTTGTGGATTTTTGGCAAAGCATAAAACTTTGCAATGTTCCCATTATATGCTGTTAGTTTTTTCTTTGTGTTACGGTCAATCTCATTGGAAGGGGCTAAGGATGCGATTAATGTATTGCATTTCCTTTGCAGAGAAGAAGTGGGATTGGAAGTAAGTGAAACATAAGATCTATCATTATCTATAAGAGAAGAACACAGTTGTAAGTAGTGAGTTCTTTCTAAGATGACTGTAACATTACCTTTGTCTGCTTTTGTCACTAAGAGCTCAGGATTGTATTTAAGAAATTTTTTAGTTTTAGTATATAAGTTATGAAAAAATGTATTAGATGATTTAGAAGTATCCAAAATGTGATTAGTGATAATGTTGGTGGTTCTTGATCGGATTAAGTTTTGTTCTAATTCAGATGGCAATGAAGAAATTATGTATTCTAAGTCTGCTAAAAGTGTTTTTACTTGAAAATCTTTTCCTAACTTTGGTTCGATGCTAAATTTATTTCCTAATGCCAAGAAACCTAGAATATCATCAGGAATAGTTGTGGTAGATAAATTTTTAATCCATTTTGGATCAGTTTTAAGAACAGATTTACAACAGGACTGATATAGTGAGTTAATTTTTTTGATATTGTCTGATTTAATTGAATAAAATATTTTATTATATCTAATAGATTGAATATGTGAAATGAAATGTCTTATATTTTCCTTAACGATTTCTCCATTAATGTTAAGAGTGACATCAAGAATCTAAGCGATATATACCACCTGTTACTTAAATCAGATACCAAGAACAATACTATATCACAGATAACTAACTTGACTTATATATCTATTAACAACTAACATAACTTTATAATTAATTTTCATTAACAAAAAATATATAACATTCCCTTGCTTTTCTTAGATACGTCTCAATAAGATTCAATAATACATGAACAATATAATATAATTAAATAAAGAAAATCAAAATAATATTTCCCTTTACTGGGATTTAAATTCATTCGTGTTTTACCAATGAACCTTAACGACACAAAGATTCATACGAACTAATGAAGTTGTCAGCGCTTGCGTTCTGGCTTAAACAGAACCTCACTTTTAACTATCTAAAAATCAAAAATTTAGTTATTGCCGACAATTCAAAGAATTACCTCCTTTTAAATGTACTTACATTGGGTTTTTCGATTAACCTTGGGTAAGCCTTTACGTGTCAAGTTCTAAGCTACCATACATTTCAATCCTTATAAAAAACTTTTTTTTGCACATAGTAACAAAAAACACCACTATGTTACTAGGAAAGTTTTTTAATATTCTAACTCTACAATTCTAAGTTACGGTAAGATCAATAATGTTTTAATAGATAATATATGGTAGCTAATTATAATTTATTCTCTTTCAGCCCTGAAGAAGCCAAATTAATTCTCTTTGGCGAAAACGTTCGGCGAAACAATTGATACACATTAGAGTATTTCTTGCAGATTTCCCCAATATTTAAGAGTTTACTAGTTAACTAATCTGCAAAGATTAAATTTCTTTTCTATATATATATATATATATATATATATATATATTGTCATACTTTTTCTTTCCCAACCAAAGAAAAATAAATAAAATATCCATCGGAATAAAATTTTAAGAAATCATTATAAACAAAAATGTATATATTAATTTAAGATAAGATTTAGTGTAGATAAGAATAGAAATTTGTTTGGCAAACGACCTGTTTCCGTTGCAAACAAAATTATCAAAAAACCTTTGTTTAGAATTAGAAGACATTTTACCTGCAAGTTAATAATCTTTTCATTGTTTGTATAGTCGAGTATTAAATGACCATATTTTAATCTTTTGAAATAGGTATAAATGATGTATTGAAAAAAACCAATTTTAAAGTAAGCTATTTAGTTTTCTCTGAAACCGAAATTAGGCTTTTCCAAAATCATGATAAACACAATTTAAGCGTTTTGATTGGACGGTCGTTTTTAAAATGGGAATTTGGTGAGTCGATCATGAGAGAGGAGAAGTTAGTCATATTTTGGTCATCGAAAGGAGACAGTCGTGTGTCTCAAGATAGGGTGTGGTTCGTGAGTTTGGATACCGGCGTAACGAAAAGAAGTGAATAGTTTGAAGAAGGAGATAACAAGTAGATAAAAAGAGGTCCTTGTATCTACCGTGGGCATTTTATACAGTATATGTGAAAGTATTCTTACGGCATCAATTTGACAAAAGGAGGTCCTGGTGTCATAAATAAGTAGCGGAGTTTGGAGAAGTGAATCAGGTGTTTTTTGTGTAGTCTGAAGGAGATTTGCAGAGACGTAAAGAAGGAGCCGAGGTGCCAAAGAGGGGAGATCACATCTTTGAGGAGACTGGACTTTTCTGGGTATGTTCCAACATACAACTCAAGAAGAAAATAAACTGTAAGTGTTTGTACAATTGAATTTTATATCTGTGAAGGATCGTTTCGACATCATGGTCATTAGCATTCAAATTTAAGAACTGAGGTTTTGTTAGGCTAATCAAAAGTTTAAAGTTTTGTGGTTTCTTTTTTCAAGTAAAGAAAATTTGGGGAAGGCAACGGAAAACCACCCCATAAGAATTTCCTAGAATAGTTATCATGGCAATACACTACGATAACAAAAACATTACTGATCATGGTGATCGGATCCCAAGACCCGGCAGGGGAGGATGCACACAAACAAATAGTAGGGCCTCCTTGGTCGTCAGCCAGCGAAATCCCTACGGCCTAAAAAAGGAAGCAAGTCCTCAACACCTAAGGATTGGAACTTGGAATGTACGAAGTATGTACGAGAGCGGCAAAACTCATAACATTGTAAAAGAGATGAAAAGATTAAAAATTGATATATTGGGAATTAGTGAAACACACTGGCAAAACTCTGGACAATGCGATATACTTGGATATAAAGTTTACTATGCTGGAAACGACACAACACATCACAGAAACGGCACCGCAATAATAGTTGCCCCACGTATTAATTCGGCAGTAAAATCTTTCACTCCCCATTCAGATAGAATAATGCTTTTACAAATTCAAGCAACACCGGTGAATATTAACATATTACAGGTATACGCGCCAACGGCAGATAAAGATGAGGTAACCAGCGAAGAATTCTATGAACAACTGGGAAGCCTGATGAAAATGACAAAAAAACATGAAGTAACAATAGTGATGGGAGATTTTAATGCAAAGGTTGGCAGAGGCAAGGTGAATGAGATCGTGGGTAACTTCGGCCTAGGAGAGAGAAACGATAGAGGTGATAGACTTATATGCTTCTGCCAGGAATATAACCTGCTATTAAGTAATACACTCTTCAAGCTCCCCAAACGTCGACTTTACACATGGAAATCCCCCGCTGACTCACCTGACAACATCATAAGGAATCAGATAGATTATATAGCAGTGCCAACAAGATATAAAAACATGATAAAATCATCAAAAACGTACCCAGGTGCCGATGTTCCTACGGACCACAATCTGTTGGTATGCAGAATGGTCATGAGAGTAAAACGGCTCGAGAAAAGATCTAATTTAAACACAATTGATATTAAGAAACTCACTAACCCAAAAACCGAAATAAAAGTACGAGAACAACTAGGAAAGAAAATAAACGACATTAACGAGAACACGTCGGACATAATAGAGAGATGGGATAAATCGAGGGAAGCAATCCAAACAACATGCGCGACTCTATTAAAGCGTGACAGACGAAAGAAGAACGAATGGATGTCTGATGAGATAATGGATATGATGGATGAAAGACGTAAATTCAAGAATAAAAATGAAGAAAAATACCAGCAGATCCACAAAATCATAAGAACGAAAATTCGAGAAGCCAAAGAAAAATGGTTTTCCAGCGAATGCAGGGAAATAGAACAATACGAACGAAAATACGACAGTTACAATATGCACAAAAAAATAAAATCAATGACAAACAAGAGGAAATTCAATAAGTCACCCAACAGCATAAAAGATGGCGATGGAAATCTTATCTCGGAGCCATCAACGATCTTAGAAACATGGAAATCATACATAGAAAAATTATTTGCATCTGACAGGACTGATAATCACCTATATGGAGAAGGAGAAACAGGACCTTCAATCCTTAAATCGGAGATAGAAGATGCCATTGCAGCACTAAAAAACAATAAGTCAGCAGGTCCGGACAATGTACCCTGCGAAATATTAAAGATCCTATGTAAATCGGACAAACAGTTCCTTGATAATCTAGTTGAACTTTTTAACAACATATATAATAGCGGTAAAATCCCGGAGAACTGGCTGCAGTCAACATTTATTACAATCCCGAAGAAACCAAAGGCCCAGATCTGTGATGACTACCGGCTTATAAGCTTGATTAATCATGTCACTAAAGCGTTCACTAAGATCATTCATAGAAGAATATATGATAAATGTGAGTCAAATATTGATAGATCGCAGTTTGGCTTTCGGAAAGCACTTGGAACTAGAGAAGCAATTTTCGCTCTCCAGGTGCTTATACAGCGGTGTAGAGACGTTGATAAGGACGTGTATTTGTGCTTTGTGGATTTTAGAAAAGCATTTGACAATGTCAATCATGAACAATTGATAGATATTCTGCGAAAGACAGGTATTGACGACAAGGACATTCGAATTGTGGCAAACCTATACTGGGGTCAAACAGCAAGAGCAAAAATTGGCAACGAACTCACTAAAAGTGTGCAGATCAAAAGAGGTGTCCGTCAGGGTTGTATATTATCCCCACTCCTATTCAATATTTATTCCGAAGAAATATTTAATAAATGTATGGAAAATGCAAATGAGGGCATAAAAATAAACGGCGAGTTAACAAACAATATAAGATATGCCGACGACACGGTGATCCTTGCCAGTACCATAGACGAATTACAGCAGGTAATGGAAAGAGTTTATTTAGTTAGTGAGGAATACGGCCTGAGCCTCAACTTCAAGAAGACAAAGTGGATGCTGATAAGCAGGAAGCAACAGCCTGCTCGACAGTTACGGATAAGTAACATACTAATTGACCATGTAGAATCTTATGTGTACCTTGGCACCAACGTAAATGTAAAATGGGAACAGGCCACAGAAATTAAGGCGAGAATAGAACGAGCTAGAGCAGCATTTAGCAATATGAAAAAGCTCCTCATAAGCAGGGATTTGTCTCTTCCCCTAAAACTACGACTAGTTAAATGCTACATTTTTCCGATCTTACTGTATGGTGTGGAGGCCTGGACGCTGACGGAGACGCTCACGAGAAAACTAGAAGCATTCGAAATGTGGGTGTACCGACGCATTCTTCGTATATCCTGGACCGAACATGTCACCAACACAGAGGTAATCCAAAGAATCGGAAAGGAGAAAGAAATCGTGAATACAATTAAACAAAGAAAGCTTGAATATCTAGGCCACATATTGAGACACGATAAGTACCGTCTACTGCAATTGATTGTCCAGGGAAAAATAGACAGTAAGCGAGGGCCAGGCAGGAGAAGACACTCGTGGCTCCAAAATCTGAGGAAGTGGTTCGGGCTCACATCGGTCGAACTATTCAGAAGCGCCGCAAATAAGATCAGAATTGCCATGTTAATAGCCAACGTTCGCAACGGACAGGGCACTTGAAGAAGAAGAAAGAAAATTTTAAGTAAAATTGGTTTTTCACGTAATATAAATGTATGTAGCTTTATAATCTTATTATCATAATAATTTGATTTATTTTCTTGTATGCTGATTGATAAGATAACGACAGAATTTAATAATTGTTTTATTCGTTCATATAAAATAAAGAAACGTAAATATTTGTAATATAATATATTTGTATTATTATCCTTTCTTCTTCTCCCGATAAAAGACAACTAGAAAATCTTTTGAATCCATCGAACACAGGTAATATAAGGATTATTTTACTTTTGATAACAGATAAGTTATAATTTTTTTATTGGCTCAATAAACTAAGTTTGAACTCAAAATAAACAATCATAACAAAATATATATATATATATATATATATATATATATATATATATATATATATATATATATATATATATATATATAAGTCAAAGACAGTAACGGGTTACTGGTAAACACAGACGGTTGAAGGTAACCGGGAACGACCCAATACTAAGGAAGCAATAAAAAACGGGTGCTTCTAAGTGAGTGTCTTTTATTAAAAGTCAAGCTTTCGCCACATAATTTTGGGCTTTATCAGAACTTGCTGTAATGGAAAACCATTCTTTACAATATCATAATTAAAGATGTTATTTTAATCTTACTTTAATGTCGAAACTATCTCTTAGTGTATAATAAAATTGACATGGACATACACATATTTTTGAAAACAAACCAATCGCATCTCCCAACTGAAGGAAAAGTTTCAAACAAGGCCTTTATTCAATATTTAAAGTTATTTTATTATAACCGTGTGGCCGGCATTTTTGACAAGAATTGTTAATTAAGTGATGTGTTGTTTCAACTGTCACTTATCGAAACAGCACCTGTCTTAATCACTTCTTCTTTTTGTTGGCATAGAACAATAATATTATTTAGTCAGCAATATTAGACTTTTATTAATTGTCATACAAAATTAAATTAAAAATTAAAAATAAATATAGGCCACTCCTCTATATAAACATATCATGTTTAATAAATTATTTGGTTTGTAATTAGTGTTGGGTATAGTAGTCAACACTACGGTAAGATGTATGTCTTATATATATATACAAGGATTTCCACAGTTTTCACTGTATTCCTTCACTCAACCGTTTTCTCCAATTTTTCCTGTTTAGCCAGTCCCCTTCCTGTAGGTTTCTTCTACTCATTACTTCGTCCACCTCATCTCTGAAAGATCTTCGGGGTCTGCCTCTCTTTCTTCTTCCTATCGGGCTCCACTCTGTTATTCTATTTATCCACCGATTTTGGTCTGCTCTTCTGACATGTCCGTACCAGGTTAACCTCTTCTGTTCGGTGTAGTCTATTATGTCGGAGTTCATTCCCATTCTCCTCTTATCTCCATGTTATTTATTCTATCTCTTCTTGTTACTCTGCAGCTTCTCCTTAGGAATTCCATCTCTGTTGCTCTTATTTTGTTTTTGGTTTTCTTATTTATTGTCCAATTTTCACACTCATAAGTGAGGGTACTTCTTGTCATGGTATTATATATTTTTTCTTTGTTTTCTTGCTGATGTTCTTATCCCATAGTACCGGGTTCAATTTTCGTATGCAGTCTCTTATTTGTCCTAGTCTATTTTTTATATCTTCCTCCGTTGTTCCTTTGTTTGGTATTATGAAACCTAAATACTTATACTTGTCTGTTCCTTTGATTTGTTTACCTTCGTCTATTTCCAGCTGTTTTATTTCTGTATTCTCCGTTGTTAGGTATTCAGTTTTATTTAGGTTTATTTCCATCCCATTCTTTGTATATTCCTGCTCCAGTTTTCTCATCATAAAACTGAGGTCATCCTCGTCTTGTGCGATCACTATTTGGTCGTCGGCAAAACTTAGCGTATATAGATATTCGTTCCTCACTGGTATACCCATTCTTTCGCACTTTCTTTTCCATGGTTTCAGGGTTTTTTCCAGGAATATTTTGAACTGGGTTGGGGATGTGGAGCAACCCTGTAGTAGTCCCTTTGTCGTCTTAAATGGACTGCATATTCTATTGCCCGTTTTGATAGCTACTTCGTTATTCTTGTAGTGTGCTTTTACCGCGTTTATTAATCTTCGTGGAACTTCGATGTCTTCCACTGCATGTATGTCTTATATACCTTTTTTTAAAGAACCAAGTGTATCAATGATGTTAATAGATATAAAACAAAAGTTAATCTTGTTCTCACAAAAGGGGCTTTATTTTAAGAAATAAAGTATCTGCTATGCAAAAGAAAACAAGTAAAAAACAGAGGCCTAAATCTAGAAAAAGATACTTGCCAATGTATACGGCTAAGACACTAACCAATTTGTGTGGCTAAAGTTTCATTGTAGAATGATTGTAGTGATATGATTGAAAAGAGAGCGAATAAAAATTTGCATTGGCTTATATAGGATGGAACGGCTACTAAAAATATTTATAATTAAGTGAGGTCGCTTTGGAATAATATAGTACGGGGGACAAGTACCAAGCGGAGCTTGGTGTCACGTTTAATTGGTTGATTGAAACGTTATAAGTTTTAAAAGACAAAATTTATAATAGTATGTGAGAAACGTTTTTACATAAGAAACGAAATATGGCCACCGAAAAAGAAAACTCTTAACACTTAAAACGCAATAGAAATGGATTGTTGGAGTGAAGCGGCCGTTAAATCAAAATTAGACAGAGTAAGAAAAATTCATGGTCGTTTTTAGTTTTTTTTATCCGATCTAAATTTCGCAAAATATTCGACCGCTTCTTTTGGCACACTCGGTAGAAGTTGTTGTGAAAATGCCAACACAAAATAGTTGTCAAACCGTATTAAATTCTGGTTTAGAAAAATTAATTTTTCCTAGGAAGTGACATGATTTCGCACATATTTTATTTTATTCTATGAAGCTTCCGTTCAAATTACGGAGAAGTTTTAACGAGTTTAAAACTAGTTAACAGAATTTGTATACGTATGATATCGCTGCAATGACAACTGGATCAAACTGTTGGAATCAATTATATTTAAAAAAAATTCTATTTTTAACATAATGTGAATACTTCTCCAATTCTTACATCAAATATAGACACTGCATGTAGTGCATATAATAATGCAAATATTTTACATTTTGCATATTTGAAGTGAAAATTTGTAAATGAATCTAAAGCTTTAATTATTTTTCAATTGATGTCAGTATCAATACAATTTTTATTATTTATGTTAATACCAAGAATATACAAAAATGACAATATTTCTTGATACGTTAGGAGGATGTGATCTATAGTCCGTCAACGCCTGGACTCGTATTTTAGGTGACAACATAATTGGCCCTTTTTTCATTGTGCGTACTGTTAGGTACCCACAGGTATTCAAGGTAATAAAAGTTTGCAACGAGGAGGTATTTCTTCATCCACATGATGACAACACTGTGCAAGCAGCCATTAAAGAAGATACACTCGTGCCTGCGAGAAGTGAAACGATCATAGTAACGCGGCTACAGGGAATTGTGGACGAAGAAACACCTGTTATGACGGAGCCTTGGAACCATGACGACGAGGTTGGCCGTGGAATTATAATTGGAAAGGAATTGGTGACTTCGGATAAAGAAATTCCCGTGAGACTTATCAATGTCAATGACTACCTAGTGACCATCAAGAAAAAGACAAAAGTAGGAACTTGTATACCTGTGACATCCATAATCCGTCAGGCGACAACATCTGATAATTCCAACGACAAATTCAACCAAATGGTTGCAGTTGCGGGACAGTCTCTAAATCAAATGGAGAAAAGGAAATTAAGGGAATTTCTTCGACAGTATCGTGATATTTTCGTACCGAAAGGAGAAAAGACGGGAAAAATAACCGTTGTTAAGCACAAAATTGATACTGGTAATGCTAAGCCAATTCGTCAAACAGCTCGACGATTACCACAAGCGAAAAGAGAGAAAGCTGAAACGATTGTTCAGGAAATGAAGAAAGACGGGGTGATAGAATCTTCTACGAGCCCATGGGTCTCTCCGGTGGCCCTGGTTAAGAAGAAAGACGAAACGACGAGGTTCTGTGTGGATTACCGTTTGCTGGACAACGTTACCAAGAAAGATAGTTATCCTCTGCCTCGGATCAACGACACATTAGACACATTGGCTGGAAGTAAAATGTTTTCTACTTTGGATTTGAAGTCTAGATACTTGCAGGTAGAAATGGACCCAGTAGATAAAGAGAAGCCTTCACCACAGGATCTGGATTGTGGCAATTCAACGTTATGCCATTTGGACTCTGTAATGCTCCTGCGACATTTGAGAGGCTTATGAAAAATGTGTTAAGAGTGTTATCTTGGAAAACATGCCTGGTTTATTTAGATGACATAATCGTCTTGGGGAAGACATTTGAAGATCATATAAAGAATTTAGAAAACGTTTTTAATCAACTTAAAGCTACCCAATTGATGTTAAACCCCAAAAAGTGCCAGCTAATTCAAGGTAAAGTCAATTATCTGGGTCAATAGTCAGTAAAGAAGGAGTGGCCGTGAATAAGGGAAAAATCGATTCCATTAAGGAATGGCCAGTACCAACGGACAAACATCAAGTGAGAATTTTTCTTGGACTATGTACTTACTACCGGAGGTTTATTAAGAAGTTTGCAGATATCGCTAAGCCATTAACGCGACTTACAGGAGAAACAAGAGACTACCGCTGGGATACAGACTGCCAAAATGCTTCTGAGACCTTAAAAAAGCATTTAATCACAGTACCAATTTTAGGGTATCCACTGCCAGAAGGAGAGTTCATTTTAGATACAGATGCAAGTAATGTGAGAATTGGAAGAGTGCTGTCTCAGATTTAAGGAGGACAGGAACGAGTCCTTGGATATTTTAGTAAAGTTCTTTCAAAACCTGAGCGGAATTATTGCGTCACGAGAAGAGAACTTCTAGCAGTAGTCAAATCAGTAGAGCACTTCTATCAATACCTCTATGGAAGGAAGTTTTTAATCCGAACCGACCATGTCGCCCTTAAGTGGTTGATGCAGTTAGAATTCAGACGGTCAGATAGCCAGATGGATCGAACGACTCCAAGAATACGATTTCGAGATTGAGCACCAGGCCGGAGTTAGCCACAGAAACGCTGATTCTCTTTCCAGAAGGCCATGCCCAGCAGAGTGTTCCCACTGCAACAAAACGGAATCCAAGGAAGCAGCAGTCCTAAGAACAACGATGGTCAACGACGATTGGACGCCTAGTAAGATAAGAAAAGAACAAGAGAGAGATCCAGTTATACAAATAATTCTAAAATGGAAAGAGGAAACCGTCGACTACCTTGGCAAGAAATATCAAACCTATGCGTAGTAGTTAAGACGTATTGGGCCCAGTGGGATTCATTAATCATGGAAGATAGCTTGCTCAAACAAGTACTAAAAAATGATGACGGTTCAGAGAAGAGAAGATAGTTGGTGATCCCAAAGAGCAGAATAGCCGAAGTACTTTGTCAGTTACACGACAGTCCATCAGGAGGGTATTTCGGTGTAAAGAAAACCATTCAGCGAATTCGGGAATGGTTTTATTGGATGAACAGTTCCGACGACGTAAAGGACTGGTGTAAGAAATGTACTATTTGTGCTACAAGTAACGGGCCTCACCGAAAAAGGAGAGCTCCTATTAGACAATATAATGTTGAAAGCCCGTTTAAAAGAATAGCTTTGGACATCGCTGGGCCATTTCCAGAAAGTAAAAATGGAAAGTACATGTTGGTAGTAATGGATTACTTTACTAAGGGGGTCGAGATTACGCACTTCCAGACCAGAAGGCCGCCACCGTTGCAGGTAAGTTGATCCAAGAATATATCAGTCGATTTGGAGTGCCTTTGGAGATCCATAGTGACTAAGGAAGAAACTTCGAAAGCGATCTATTCCAAGGAATATGTGATACACTAGGCATGAAGAAAACAAGAACTACAGCGTATCATCCGCAATCGGATGGTATGGTAGAACGGATAAATAGGACAGTTGGCAAGTATTTGACAAAGATGGTGTCCGATCATCAGCGAGACTGGGACCAATATCTTCCGTTCTTTACAATGGCCTATAGATCTGCTGTTAACGAATTAACAGGCCAGACACCAGCCAGAGTCCTATTCGGACGTGAGATGCGATTACCTTGTGATCTAGAGTTTGGGTGTCGATCTGGAGAAGATGTAGCATATGAAGAATATGTGATCGAATTACGAAGAAGAATGGACAATGTACACGAGTTGGTCTGTTCCCATCTTCAGATCGCTAGCGACCGAATGAAGAAACGGTACGATACGCAAGCTAAAAAGGGATGCTTTAAGAAGAACGACAAAGTCTGGCTCCATAATCCCAAAAAGCGAAAAGGTTATCAAGTTGCAGCAGTTTTGGGAATGTCCATACCTCATTATGGAGAAGATCAACGATGTCATCTACCGAATAAGCAAGATTTCGAGTGGAAAGCCGATGATAGTACATAAAAATCTAGCATCTTTTGAAGGTGACCACGATGTAGATGAAGAAGTGGAAGTAAACCAAGTCCAAGATGTCCTGGTAACAAAAGACACTGCCCATGACCAACCTACCTCCCGAGATGTATGGGAAGCCTTACTTCAATTGAGAGAGCACGTACTAGAGTCCGACGTGCAAAAGTTAGCCATGCCGAAGTAAGAGTACCACCAATTAGATTGGAGGGTTATCCGAAGTATGGTTGAGGAGATCTTTAAAGATACCGAAGTCCAGGTGTTAGTCTGTCGCAATCCGCATAGTTACTGGTTACTGTTACTGGTGCGGAGAGAAAACTGCCCCTTGTCATTTTTATACAACTGGAAGTTGTAAGAGAGGGTCCAGTTACCGATACCAGCATACCGTTCATGTTCCAGTCCCGACAAGATGCCAGGAGGAACAATTTTTTAAGAGGGGGGCAATGTTACGATAAATATTATGACTCATAAAACAGTAAACATATTATTTCTAATTCTATTCTATTCTAGTAAGTTCGCCGCTCAGCTGAAAAACCTGTTCGAGAGGGTCGCCATTCGAATTCGAAGGCATTCTCGATTAATTTTATTTTATATTAAAGGAGGGAATTTTGTTGAAAACAGTTATTTCTAGTTCTAGTTCTATAAAGAATCTCTAAAAGTAGAAAGTAGAATCCGGATACAAAATGAATTAACGGAAACAATAGATGTGAAAAAGGGACTACGCCAGGGAGACGCTCTATCATGCATCTTGTTCAACATCGTACAACCAAATAGAACGAGCTGCACAAAATAGTGGTCTTAAAATCAATCAGACCAAAACAAAATATATGCAGGTAAGTAAAAACGCAGAAATAGGGCAGCCACAATATATAACAATAGGAGAATACAACATAGAGGGGGTAAAAAACTTTATATACTTGGGATTCCTAGTCACGTCTGATAATAACGTTACGGAGGAAGTGAAGAGGCGAATATTTATTGCAAATAAATGTTACCATGGCTTAATTAGACACCTAAGATCAGATAACGTCGCAAGAAAGACAAAATGCCAAATATATAAAACCCTAATAAGACCGGTACTCACATATGGCTCAGAAACCTGGACACTCACTAAAAGAGAGGAAACGTCGTTAGCCACCTTCGAAAGAAAAATCTTGCGACACATATATAAGGGCACAAAAGAAAACGGAATATGGCGAAGACGATACAACTCCGAAGTATACAAAATATACCAGGATCCGGATATTATAACATTCGTTAAAATAGGACGGCTGCGTTGGATAGGACATATAGAAAGAATGGAAGAAGGTGAAATACCAAACAAAATATTCAAACAGATGCCAGTAGGAAAAATAACAAGAGGAAGACCGAAACTGAGATACTTAGAACAAATAGAAAATGATATAACAACCTTAAAAATAAAAAACTGGAGAAAAAAAGCACGAAACAGATCAGAATGGAGAAGAATCCTGGAACAGGCCAAGACCCAAAAAGGGTTGTCGAGCCAGTGATGATGATGAGTTAGTTCTAGTTCTAGTTTTGAATATCGAGTTTAAATTGTAAGCCGTAAATAAATAATAATAAATATTGTGAAACAAATTAATGAATATCGTAATAAAGACTTTAATAAACTTGTAAGTGTTATAAATATAGAACCTTTGATAATAAATAAAGACAATAAATTAGATTTAATAAAAATACTACAGTACTTTGTGTCGTAAATACCTAGATCTCCTTAAAATCACAATTTCAGCAGTTCGAGCATTACCTAAATTACCCATGGATAAAATTTGGTTACAGCAAGAAGATGCACGGAAGGGGTTAGATTTTTAAAATTTTACGTTTCCAGATAGAGTTTAGTAC
Organism: Diabrotica undecimpunctata; assembly: GCF_040954645.1. Classification (NCBI taxonomy): domain Eukaryota; kingdom Metazoa; phylum Arthropoda; class Insecta; order Coleoptera; family Chrysomelidae; genus Diabrotica; species Diabrotica undecimpunctata. The sequence continues at coordinate 40,483,030 of NC_092811.1, read as the reverse complement.
AAAAGGTGCCATACAAATGTCACCTCTCTCTCCTGATCTTGCACCTTTAAACTTTTTTGTATGGGGATATGTGAAGCAACAAATTTACTGACAGGAGCATTAACTTGCCGGAAATTTAGACGAATTACGTAAAAAAATTATTCAGAACTTTTAAAGTTTATTTCAAATCATCCGAATTATAGACGAACACTAAACTTAACGTAGTGGACTTTTTAAAGATTTAATTTAAAAAAAATTTCATTAAAATTATAAAATTGTTTTTTTTTAGAATAAATTGTTAAGAATTTATTATGTGTTTTTTTATAAATTGAGATTAAAGAAACTGTTGAATCACATCTTTGAAATATTTGCCCAGACCATCTAAAAAATAAACAGTAGATTCTACACTTTAAAATATTACGATTTAAGCCAAATTTCTTTAATAAAATGTTGATATTAAGAAAGATACAGGGTGTTAAAGTGCAAAATTAAAATTTTATTTTTCGCTATAACTTTCATGTTTGTAAACATTTATGTATAAAAATTTACAACTGGGTACTTTTAAATATGAGAAATTATAATAATTTGATGCACACTTTGATGTAACTGATAGAGGGCGCCACTTATACCACATATGTAGTATAAATTTGCACTTAACTTTTTTGCTCTTTAAGTTACCTATATTTGGGATAAAAAATATTAAAGATAAATTATTTTAACAAAAAAAAGGTATACTTGTTAATAACTTCAAAACTCAACAGTTTTCGAGATAATCGCATTTTAAAAATCAGCTGCATAATTCTGATCTAAGGCAATTACTCCAGGCAACTAAGAAAAAATAGACAAAAACATCTGAATTTTGGTATAAAATACCTTTTACTAAAGTTATTAGTTAACAAAATATTAAATAAAATAAATATATCAGCAGGATAATTAATAATAGAATTTGACAAAATAACAGAATAATAGGATTTTACATCAAACATTTTACGTTTTATGTTAAATTAAAGTCATAATCAAAACATTCTGTTTACAAACCAAATTAATAAATAGTTAAACTAAATAACATAACTTTTTGTCAAAGTAAGTGTTCAATATGTCTTACCCAGTATCCTCGGGTAAGTTCCTCGTCCCCAGTCGGTTCGGGACGAGTTTTATAGGAGACTGTGTTATTGCCAACAACAAGGTGGAGAACATTTTGAGCATTTATTTTAATGTAATCCAATCAATTACCTCGAGTATTCTATGAATTAATTGTCTTTATGAAAATTATACTTAATTTCAAAATTTCACCTTGTATTATTCATAACAGAACCAACATGATATAGTACGTTGAGATCAGGTTGTTAAGAAGCTTTTAAAAACATAAAAACATACAGGGTGTTTCATTTAAAATACAGATTATGGACTATGCCAGATTTGCGTGGATCACCCTGTACATTCAAATTTATGTTTAAAACATTAAGGTATCTCAACGTTTTTTATTATTTTCTAAAATAAGGACACAAACAATTTTATACCATAAGTGGTTTCCACACTGTATATTAAAGCCTAAATAAAATTATATAGAGGTATATGTTATTTTTAGTTACTATAAAGTGTTTAAAATGTTATAATATATATTACTAAGATGACTATTTTTCGTTATATTACTAATAACAGTCTTAGTTCGATTGATATGACAGATCTCGAAAAATAATCTAATTTTGTAATTGCTTAATGATTGCAATATTTTTACGTTATCATAATCAAACTGGTGGCCTGTTTTTATGAAATGTTCGACAACAGCGCATGTTTTATTTATCCTGTTCCAGTCACTTTTGTGTTGTGTAATCCGGTGTTTCAGCAACTGTCCGGTTTGCCCAATATAACATCTCTGGCAGCCTAAACACTGTTATTGATATATGACATTACTATTATACATCACTGGTGTCCGATATTTAATTTTAGAGAATATAGTTTTGCATGTACGCTTACTGTATGTGCTAATTTTTATATTTGTGTAGTCCCTAAACAGGGGTTTGTTAAACTCCGAATGTATGGTAGTGTTTTCTATTTAAGATCTTGTGCATGTTTATCTAATTGTCCATCATCGTGTGTTGAATATTAGTTGTTTTAGTATATCCTCAGGATAACAGATATTTAGAAACAATTGGAATAATTTGTTTTTTTCTGGTATAAAAATTTGTCGTTGCGGATGTGTTCTATTCTATTTTTCATTGCAATAACGGTACCTATTACATTTTTGATATTTAGGGTGATTAGAAGCATAGTTTAGAAACCTTCCCGATGTTGTAGGCTTTTGATACCAGTCTAGTACAATATGATTATTAGATTTACTGTTGACTTTGGTATCTAGAAATAGTACACAATTGTCCTTCTCCATCTCAACAATAAATTGTATGTTTTTTTTGAATGAATTAAAAACTAAAAGCATTAATGTTGTCTGTAAATGATCTTGTGGGACAGCGCAAATTATATCATCAACATATTTGTATAGGAAAGGTAGCTGAAAGGCAAAGTAAGGACATTTTCTGGTATTAAATTATCTAAAACAATCAGAGCTAAAAATCGATAGGACTGCCCATGGGCGTTCCAAAAATTTGACGGTGAATCAAATCATATCATTAAAAGAAAAGTACGTGTTTTGGATAATACATTTTATTAAATTTAAGAAATTTTCTTTGGACAACCTTGTCCCATCTTCAATAAATTTCCACTTAGACTGTATTATACATTACCGTATACCAAATTTTCTGGAATATTAGTGAACAGCAAAACTACATCCAGAGAAATCAATACATAGTTATCAGGTAATATTCTTCAGGGATTAGTAACTACGTCTAGTGTAATTGTTAATCAATGTGTTATCAGTGTATAATGTAATCAGTGTAATTGTTAAAGTCCTGTGATGTGCTGGTTTTTTATGTTAATGGTTCCACTCTATAAGTGTTTATTTGTTTGTAATTATGTTTTATATAATAATTGTTTTTAATTATAATTTTAGTGCACTATGATGAAGCTAATAAACGTTTCTCTTAATTAATTTTTAATCTCAGGACTATTTTTTACCGTTAATTTTCTACGTGGCTTCAAAGTAATATCTATACTAATGCCTTTGAGTGAAAGATGGACAATGGGAAAATAAATAAAAATAAATAAATTTGTGATAATAAATTATCAAACAATTTTTAAAAATTACTTTTAATTTATTAAATCAAATAAACTTATAATTAAACCAAACATATAACCTATGCTTTAATAAGTATAATTAAATTTAAAAATTCTCTAATGTTCATACACAAATTATCAATACTTATAATGACTTGTAGTCAAGAAGAAGATCTCTTACTCTTAATTAAATTTTATATTTATTATGAAAGCGAATAGCTGAACAAAATATTGAAATAATGAAATTAGGTATGATATCCTTACGAGTGTGGTTGAAGTCTTTTTTTATTGTATATTAGACTGATCTTTTATTTATACAATTTTTCTATCGGCTTCTTTTCTCTTCCGACTGTGCTCTGACCATCTACTGCTCGTATTCTTGGATGCTTCACACACCCCTGTTCTCCTCAGCTGGTGAAAGTCTCTCACACACACTAACGCCGCCACAGTTTCTCCAAAACACCTCCTGGATAAACAGCTATCCCCCAGGAACACACTTTCTTAATAATTGAAAGGATTTTCACTGCACCGATTAGCACTACATATATGCTACATCTGTTATCCTTACTACAGGATGTAAATTCCACTTGGAACTGCTACCGCTGCTTTGAGGAGCATCAGATTCCAGCATCATACACTCCACATCTTAAATTCCAACCAGTCACATTCAATACTTTCTCAGTAAACAAACTTGCTATCGTCATGAACTTATATCATTTGGTATTTCCAATTTCATGAATACTTCCTTTCTTTTTGTTTCCAAGTCTCGATATAAAAATATAACTAAACATCAAGACTATTATCTAGTCATCTTTTACTAAAAACTTTCTCCTTGGTTTCAAAATTCTGTGTATACTCCATTCGCTTAGCTCGGGCATATTTTGACAGATTCATTGTCGGAAACCTACAACACAACAATTCCTACTTCTCAGTATTAATAGCTCAAGTATCCTACTATTGCAGACTTCCTTCTTTAAAAAAAGAAGAATTATTCTAAATAGTGGAAATGTATACTAAACCCATCAAATTTTGGGTAGTATTTATGGTTGTTATAATTTAACATAACTATTTATTATAAATATGGTGCAGATAAATAAATATTGATTATCGGTAATTCGCAAAGTTCTATTTTATTTACTATTTAGTTTGTTTACTATTAATATTGGCTATGAGTACGTGTGCTTGGTTGTATAGTAATTTCCAGCCACTTTTAGTCTGTCAAAAAGTAACTAACTTTGCAAAAAAATAATTACTAAATTCACGAGACAGTTCGGACTGGAAATAGCGAACCGAGTATACAAAAGATTTCTATTTTGTATTCAAAAATTTCCTATACCTATGCCTTTGACATAATTGTTTATTAAAAACCAACTATTGCTATCATATTGATATCTCTCTAATGTTCATACTTTTCTTATTTATTTATTAAATCGAGTTTATTGGTCCATTTACGAGTCGATGAGAATATATATATATATATATATATATATATATATATATATATATATATATATATATATATATATATATATATATATATATATATTGTTGTACTTTTGAATGTCCATAAGCAATAAAAAACCGATATACAAATTTTATTACTTAAATAAAAATTAAAATTATTGATATTTCATAAAGACACGGGCATATAAATTTTCAAACATCCTGTATAAGACAAAATATGTTTTTTAAGTTGTTCGAAGAATTGTTCATTAGGCCTCAGAGACAAGACTTTCAAATATTATCGATAAGAAATTAGTCGGTTATTGTGGAATGGATCTACCCGGAATAAAAGTGTATATAGAAAGTGTTTAAACAATAGACCGGGATTTGCGGTGGTTTTTCTCCCCGAAAGATTATATCGGTAAAAGTTTATTAACAAAAGACATTGAATTGAGAAACAGGTATCGTTTGTAGCTATTAGTAAGAAATATTTGTAAAGCAGATAGATTTAGTTAGAATAATTAAAGAATGTTGTTTTCTGGAATTACCCGAATGACGTTTTATAGAGAGAGTTGGTTGGGAACGATATACGTCACAGAGGTGGATGATTATTATTGGTCAATTTTTGAATGCAAGGAGGTGGTGGTTTTGGCTATGAGATAGGAGAGAGGAAAAAAGTTAGTTAGACAGTTTTCGTCGTCCAAGAAGGAAGGAAATTTGTGATTTGTGTTTGTTTGAAGTCCCGAAGACGTAATTTACCGGGTGTGTTTATTTGCTGTGTAAAAGCTGACCAGTGTGAGGAACGGAATATATATATATATATATATATATATATATATATATATATATATATATATATATATATATATATATATATATATATATATATATATATATATAGTCAGTAGTATTGACCAGTATACTGCAATATACTGGTCAATCTGAAACTAATCAAATAAGTTTTATGTCACGTGATTTATCAATATTACTACCGATATTACAAGAGATATTCTCAGATTTTGACGAGCAATTAAATTGATCGATTATATTATATTGTAAATTTTTAATAATTTATTGTTTCTTGTTTCAGGTAAGTCTTTTGATATTTATTTTGAAAAAATAAGGTAAGCAAAATAGTAAAGAGGATATATTCAGTTTGTTTTATATGAAGAACCTGTTCTGAATATACAGTTTACTAAAAAAATTAAAAAATATAGACATGGTGTTATATAGATTATGAATACTTCCCGTATTATGATGATCTGTATTATTTAAAATATCGAACAAGTAAAGTATTAAAAAATTTGTAGCTTCAACTCAATAATTTATTGATAGCTGTGATAGCATTAAATCTAAGTTTTAAGATAAAATCAAAGCATAAAAAGTAATTAAATTCTACCTTATATTGGTTAAAATCAGCAGCTCATTACAAATGCAAAATTTCAACAGCAGAAAAGAATTAACAAAGAAAGAGCATACAGAATGGGGAACACAGAAGTAAAAATACTCTTGTATGATACGTAGAGAACTACAAACTTTACTAGATGCAATAAATAGTAAATGCATTCAAATGGGACTTGACATCAACACAGATAAGACCAAATTTATGATAGTATCAAGGAGTCCAATAAATAATGAACAACTAACTCTTGGTGGACAGCAAATAGAGAGAGTGACAAAATATAAATATCTGGGAGCTTACATCAACACAGAATTAGATCCAGACCAAGAGATCCGGGTACGAATAGAAATGGCAAGGGCAGCGTTCTTAAAATTCAAACAATTGTTCTGTGACAAAAATCTGAATACTGCGCTGAGACTGAGGTTTGTTGAATGTTACGTCTGGTCGCAACTATTGTACGGGGTAGAAAGATGGACACTAAAAGCGCAAATAGTTAAAAAGATTGAAGCCTTTGAACTTTGGATATACCTTTGAATGAGGAAGTGCTGAGAAGGATGGGTCGAGACAAAAAATTGTTGAGAACGATAAAAGTACGCAAGACTGCATACCTTGGACACATACTAAGAAATAATAAATATAGTCTTCTGCAGGTCATCATGCAGGGTAGAGTCGATGGCAAAAAGGGAATAGGTAGAAAGAGGAAGTCATGGCTGCGAAATATTCGAGACTGGACAAACATGACTGTAGACGAATTATTCCACGTTGCAAAAGACAGAGAAGCTTTTAAAAATGTGGTCGCCAACCTCCGTTAATGGGGACGGCATAGGAAGAAGAAGATGATACGTAGACGACGCAATATTGATAGCCCAAGATAAAGATAGTCTGCAACGACTGGTCCACAGATTTAACATAAGAGCAAAATAATTTAATATGACAATCTCATCTTAGAAAACTAAAATAATAGTAGTCAGCATAGAACCAACCAGATACAAAATAGAAATTGATGACATCAGTATTGAACAAGTAATAGAAATAATATACCTTGGAATGACACTGTTCAACTATGTAGACCTGGACAAAGTAGTAAGAGATTAAGTACAAAAAGCAAATAGACTGTCAAGATGCTTTAATAACACTATAATATGGCGAAACAGACACATTAACAATGAGATGAAGACAGGAAACAACAGGAACGACAGTAACAAGAATTACAAGTAATAGGTTGAGAAATGGAAAGAGAAGTGAAGACATTAGAAGAAAATGTAATGTGCAGTGTATAAACGAATTGACAATAGATAGAAAAAAAGGATGGAATGACTACATAAGCAGAATAGGGGAGACCTAGGTCATCAAAATAGCAAGAGATCAGTCACCAATCGACAGAACAAGTATCGGATGACCGCACAAAAGATGGAGTGTTAACCTTCCATAGAGGTACTAATCCGCCAATGAACAAGCAGCATTGCTTTTAAAGAGGAATAAGGAGAAGTACGTAAGGCTGGTTGTCAAGACCATAAACTATTGCTGTACGGATATAGTTACAATCACTAAGGTTTTTTAACGGTATTCGACCTAGAAGCATTCGTTAAATAAAATAGTTGCAAGTTTAAAATAATTATTTAAACTAAAACTCAATTTCGTATAATTTATTATCCATGATAGCATGAACTCAATTTTTAGGTATACATACAATATAACTTGACTTAATTTTTGGGTGAATAATTTGGTACAAAGTTTTCGAACACACAGAATAGAGTAAAAGGTATATAGTTTTAATATTTCTAACTATATATTTTTTTTTGTAATTCCCTCTTAAACATTTCGATTCGTTTAAATTAAATCGTTATAAATATAAAGAGTGCAACTTCCTTTGATCTCTCTTAATGGCAGACGCTACTAGAAGTTCTGTTTTGTATGATTGAAATCTTAAAAATAACAAAAACAGCACAAATTCTATTTCAGATTGCGTAATCTATAAAAATTCTTTCAGAGAAAATAAATAGATCTCATAATTTAAGGCCAATGCGGCCATAAGTTATATTTTCGTATCATAATAAATATATTTGAGGCACTTCTGAGTTGGTATGTGTGTTAGAGGTGGGTTAGTCCTGAACGATTAATCAAATTTAAACGTTATTATAGGAAAATAAATACAATGATTCAGTTACTACTTTCGTAAGTTTACTAAAAAGTTTTGTTTTTTTTTCAAATTTGATTAAGAAATGTCGAGTGATAAAAGAAATATTATAGTAATCTAGATGAACGTATAATCATTTTGATGAATATTCGATATCTATTTAAATGTACTAGATTACAATAGTTACAAGTAAACAGAAACGGGGAGAATGATCAGTCGGAGAAGAAAATATTGATGGTTAGAAAAGTCGATGGAATGATTTTTTTAGTTGCAAATAAATTGTTAAAATAAAATTTAAACATACGAAATAAATATAATATTTCTTCAAGTTCCATTTTTTTTAAAGGAAAACCTGACAACATGTAAAATTTTTTTTTCAAATCCTTTATAAAAGGTATATACTAAAATAACCAAACAGGGTATATCACAAATACATCACAGAACGTTTTCGAAATGTAAATTCCATCATCAGTGTAACCTGAAAGTATATAACCACTTTAATTAAAAAGAAAGTAAAATTTAAAATGTTGACTAAGGCTATGCAAAATATGGTACAAATCTTTATCCTTCACACCGAATCAGTAATTTATTTCATGAATTTATAACTTAAAAAATCTATTGTATTTACGAGTTACCAAATGATGTTTTTTTGACATAGAGGGCCTTCCATGCTTAAGTTGTAAGTTAAGCAACACATGAGCATTAAATTACAAAAACATTCTTTTCATATTCAAATTTCATCTCAACAGCACATTCAAACATATTGTTCAGTATATCACTATATCACTCAACAATAAATTTTATAGAACCATCTTCCTACATATGTCTTTTTTACTATTTCCTAGGTACCAAATGTTTCATAACATACAGGACCTGTTGTTAAAATTAAATTTAGACACATGTATAGTTGGTTGCCTATCGATACCTACAAAATTTCACGTACTCCAGTCTGCCTACATTAATTTATAAAACAAAGTTTTTCATTGTTTTTCAACATAAATATAGGACAAATTCACATTACAGACTACGACATTGATGGTTGATACTGTTATATTATTATAAATTTAATTTATTCAATTTTAAATAAAGTTGGCTGCTGTCATTTTTAGACAACTACCGTAAGTTGTACTGACTGCTTTGTTCCGACATCCTTCCTAACATGTCAATATTGTCATTTTTATCAGTTGTTTTCAACAGGTCCTCGAAGACACCTTGTCTCAGGACCATGTAACCTATGTAGAGCCATAAGTTGCCATGTTACCAATTCTAACGGTAACTTGAACATCCTAATTTGCAATAATATATAATGTAACATATCTATAAATTAATAATATTTAACCGTTTTACACCCATATATTTTAGTGGCTCATAGCAGGTTATACTTCGTAAGTATTAACCACATTTTGCATAACCTTAGTCAACATTTTAAATTTTACTTTCTTTTTATTTAAAGTCGTTATATACACTCGCGATCATAAAATCCGGGTCAACTTGAAAATTTCAAGTTTCTTGAATATTTTTGCATCTGGTGCAGTAATAACCTTTTTTTTTAGGCTAATGTATTTTTTATTTGTCATCAATGTTTGTTTTAAAAGAAAGAAAAAACGGTTTTTTTATTGTTTTTATTGAAAAACAGAAAACAAACCAAATTGTTGAAACAGACATACGAAAGAAAAAATGAAAAATACAGAACGTGGTAAAACATCGATGGAATTTCAATGACTAATATCGTATATTGCCTCCCCTTGCTCTAATAACCTCTTGCAGATGACGGGGCATATTCTCAATTTTTCTCCGGATTACATGTTGTGATATGTTATTCCACTCTCTCACTAACAGATCCTTAAGCTCCTGTGCGTTGTTAGGAGGAGGTGTATGAGTTTGAATACGTTTTTTCAAATCATCCCAGAGATGTTTGATGGGATTCAGATCCGGAGATCTAGCTAGCCAGGGTAACCTCGTAATTTCAACCTTGTTCAAGTATTGCATACTGATCCTGGCAACCTGCGGTCGCACGTTGTCCTGCATAAAAACTGCGTCTTCTCCAAGCCCTGTCATGGTGGGCATAACATGTTCTTCCAGAATCTCCGTAATGTACCTTCGTGCAGTTAAGGACCCATTTTCGATGAAGGGTAATTCTGTGCGGAAGTCGGAAGATACACCTCTCCAAGCCATGACCGAGCCTCCACCAAATGGCATTCTTGGAGCAATGCAAGCTTGTGAAAATCGTTCACCAGTTCTCTTCCAAACTCTTACACGTCCATTGGATCCAGTTAGGCTGAAACGGGATTCGTCTGAGAATAACATTTTGCTCCAATCATTAATTCCCCAATGCGCGTATTGTCGAGCAAAAGCTAGTCGTGCAACTCGATGCGGACGGCCAAGTGGCGGTCCTGTAGCCATTACCCGAGAAGATAGTCCAGAAGAAGACCGCGAAGTCTTTTCCTGACTGTTGCAACGCTAACATTGCAATTTCGTACTTCCTGTAGAATATTTCGATGCATAACAGCAGCTGAAACACATAATCACGTGCCGTAGTCGTTCTTCTTCGTCCAGAGCCAGGTCGTCTGGTTAGCAAACTCGGCTTCTGAAAGCGTTAAAGCACTCGTTGAACCGTAGAAAGGCTTACGCCAACAGTTCTTGCGACTTGCCGTTGAGTGTGACCGTCTTTCACAAGCGCAACAATCTGTGCCGTTTCAACAACAGTCAAGGCATTTTTGTCAAAAAATAAACAATAATAAACACTAATAATGACACTAATAAACACTAATGATGGCAATAATAAACGATTGTTTGTTGTGTTTGAGCCGAAAGTCGAAGCACAAATGAGACATTTAAAACAAGCGGCAGTTACAGGTATCGTTCATTTTGGGAAGTGTATAGTTTTCCGCGAAATCGGCATTATTGAAATTCTTTATTACAAAGGAAACCGCTAAGCCGACAAAAATTCTCAGAAACATGCATTAGTTTGTATTTGTGTTATTATTATTTACGATAAAGCTCGTTAAAAATGAAATAACGGCGATTTTCAAGGTGACCCGGATTTTATGATCGCGAGTGTACTTTCAGGTTACAATGATGATGGAATTTACATTTTGAAAACGTTCTGTAATGTATTTGTGATATAGCCCGTTTGGGTATTTTATTATATACCTTTTATAAAGGATTTGAAATAACATTTTTTGTGATACATCGTATACAGCCAGCTACAGTAACTTAGTTTCCTAGTGGATGACAACATGTATATTTGTATACCCGTTATCAAGCCATTTGCCACTGTTTGCCATTTATGTGCAACCACATACATTTATACAAAATTTCATGTGTATCAAAACCATTACAGGAATTACTACAGCAGATAACTCTGGGTAAATATACTTTAAAATGTCTTGCTAACAACCAAATTAAAGTTCAAGCTGACTTATCCAAAAACTATTTATTAATCGTAAAATCTTTAACAGAAAAATATACTCAGTACCAGACATACCAAATAAAACAAAACCGTGGATTCTGAGTTGTTATACGTAATTTACATTCTTCAACAGATGCTTCTTCTTCTTTAAGTGCCGTATCCCTATCGGAGGTTGTATATCATCATCACTATATTTAATCTATCTACTGCTGCTCTGAAGAGTTCTATAGAACTGCATTTAAACCAGTTCGTTATTATTTCGCATTCTTTGCCCATTTCTCGCAATACTTCCATGTTAGTTTTCTTCTGTGTCCATGCTATTCTAAGCATCCTCCTGTAATACCACATTTCAAAGGACTGTAACTTATTTATGTGTTCTTGCTTTAATGTCCAGCTTTCAAGTCCATATTGCAGTATCGAAAACACGTAGCATCTCAGTGCTCTTACTCTCAGTTCTAATCTAAGGTCTTTGTTGCAGAGAATTGTTTTCATTTTTACAAACGAATTTCTTGCTATTTCTATCATGGCTCTTATTTCGGCTGTTTTATCATTATTGTCTGCAATCAAGGTTCCTAGATATTTGTATTTATCAACCCTTTCTATCGGTACATTTCTCAAATGTTTGTTTGTTGGTATATTTGTTTTCTTTGTTATTATCATGTATTTGGCCTTTTTTATATTCATTTTTGGTCCATATTTTTCACAGAAACTGTTTGTTTTGTTTAGCAGTAGTTGGAGTCGTCCAGCAGAGCTTGCCATAATTACGGTGTCATCTGCATATCTTATGTTAATAGATCTTCCGTTAGTTATTATTCCTTCACTTTGAGATAGTAATGCTTCTTTAAAAATGGCTTCACTATATACATTAAATAGTAATGGGGATATAATACATTCCTGCCTAACTCCTCTCCTGGTTTCAAATTCTGGACTGGGTTCGTTACCTATTACGATTTGTGCTCTTTGATTCCAGTAGAGGTTTGTTAGTATTCGTAAGTCCCTATGGTCTATTTATTTTGTCTTTAGAATTTGGACTAATTTTTCATGTCTTACTTTGCCAAATGCTTTTTAAAATCAACGTAACAAACATGCACATCAAAATTAATATCCATGCATCTTTGAGCTAACACATTAAAAGCAGTTCCTTGTATGTTTCTAAACCCAAACTGACTATCATCTATTCCTTCTTTCAGTTTTTTATTTATACGATCATGTATTATTTTCAGGAATAATTTGAGAATGTAACTTATTAGTGGTATTGTTCTGTATTCACTGCAATCTTCAGGGTTTGTATTTTTAGGGGTAGCACAAAAGGTGGAGAGTAACCATTGTTTCGGTATGTGTCCTGTTTTATATACTGAGTTAAATAAGTCTACTACGAGTATATTGTCTAAGGTTTCATCATTTATGCATTTTAAGATTTCTATAGGGATTTGGTCTGAACCTACTGCTTTACCATTTTGGCTGTTTTTTTCTCTAAGCAGATTCAGATGACATTAAAAAAGCGTTGCTAGTGTACATATATACAGCACTGAACATCTCCAACGTTAAGCAAACAGGCACAAAGAAATATCTGCCACTATTTATTATAGAATTCAATTCAATAATAATATAGAACTATTCAAATCAATAATAAAGTTGAGCCCACGCATCCGAAAAAGGAAAAGAAACATTTTGGTCACACACACAATTATTGCCACGCTCTGTAAAATGCGTGGGCGATTACCTATCGTCTCAATGTCCAAAACAAAATGAGATGTTCAATGTGTAAATTGTCTGGAAAATCATCCTGCCAGCTACAAGGGATGTTCAGTATACAAAGAGCTGTAGAAAAAAAATTTAAGAGAAAAAAACGCAAGTCAACCACCTCGTGCTATACATCTATCAATCACTTAACCAACTGTCAGCTATGCGAAAATTGTTACAGGAAGAGATAATACAAATACATCTACCACAGAAGAGATTTCTCATGTAATAGAAACAACAACTCCTCAACACACACAAAACATTTTAGAACTAGTAGTGCATAAGTTAATGGAAAGAGTGGTTTATAGGAGATAGTCAATTCTCACAATCTTAGGTAGTTTTTATTGTAATAAACTTGTAGGCTACCGGTTTTAAGACCTACAATATATGCCCTATCACAGTACAAAGGTATTAGTTTCAATAAAAACCAAAAGATATCAGATACAAGAAGGCTCTGCTAGAATGTATAATACAATATTATTACAATAAAAACTACGTAAGATTGTGAGAATTGACTATTTTCTATACCAAAGTGTTATAGACTCACATTAGCAAGCTTTTCATTATTTATTGGAAAGAATGGATACGTTTGATCTCATAACGTCTCTGATATCTAAGCTTAACCTTTAACACTAAACTAAAGATGTGCTATTGAAATGCCAATGGCTTAACCACTTATTTTGACGAATTTAAAGCCTTTATTTATTTTCATAATCTAGATGTTATGTTTATTTCCGAAGCACACACGACTAATAAGAGCCGTTTCTATATTTCCAAATATTCAACTTATGTAAAGTTTGTTAAGCAGTAAATGGTTGACTTCAATTTTAGTACCGACTATAAAAACCGATAATAGTATAAAAGGTCCGGTTTCAGGTAAAATTTAAATGTTTCCTGGTAAAATTTGTCAGGCTTCATTTCTTAATGTTGATTTAATTACGTACCATCCAAACTGTACTGATAAGAGAGTTTTTCGAATTCGACGATAGTGCGCGACGGGTTTGCGAATCACCTTTTAAGTGGTTTTCAGGTATTTATATAATAAGTTTATGGAACTGAACACCAACCAGTATTTAAATACGAGTTCTTCATAAAATTTGATTGTCTTTATGTATCACAGGAAGTGTTATGTAGTATTACTCATGACGACGACAAGATCGTTTTAACCTTATTTAAGCCTGGGCCTCTTCAAGGAATGGGGTACTCCCTTTTTTTTCTATGAGTAGTGGGGGTGTGGTAAACGGCAATAACGTGAAACGTTGTGAGAAGTAGTGGACTACTAAGAAGCAGGGGGGAAGCTGAAGGTGGCTATGTGTGGGTGATCTGAGAAGATCCAGAGGCGCACAAGAGGAAGTGGGAACTGCCTAGCATGCTAGTTAAGGTACTTCAGGGGTTACCAGCTAAGTTTTAGGAACGGCTGTTTATCAGCGTTGTTGGCGCGCAGACTTTACCTGCGATATTGGATGGGGAATGATTCTAAAATATCAAAGTACTCTGCTGAGGGTTATCATTCTGTCCTTTATTGGTGTTATATTGGCTAATGTGTGTATGTGGGCTGATGGATACGACCAATCCTTCCTCATGCAGTATCGTAGGATACGACGTTCAGTGGCCATAATGGCATTTAGTTGGTGTGAAGTATTACTCATTTTATTCATTAGATTTTGTATCAGTATATAATAATGGAGCTTCTTCTAAAGTTCTGGTGAAGAAGAAACATTTGTCTGTAGATTAAAAGCAATTTGTAAAAACTATATACAGTTACTTACTTTAAAGAAGACTCGACACAACTTCCGTTATGAGTGAAATATGCGATTTGACGAAAATACCTCTGACCACAGTAAAAAGAATTACATGAAATCCCACAGAAACAAGAAAAAAAAAACGTAAAGATTCCAGTTCCACCAAATGTATGGGCGAACCCGATAAGGACTTGATATGTCGAAAAGTCTATACCATGCATAAAGAACAATGCATACCTACATTAAGAGCTCTGAAGCAACGGCTCAATGTTGACGAAACCCAAATAAGCTGTACCGTCACCAGCTTATGGAAAATTTTGAAAAGTATGGGCTTTCGATATCGTATAATTGATAAAAGACAAGTAATTATGGAATCTCATAGATTACAAAAATGGCGTTATAAGTATATAACTTCGATAAGAAAATCATAACCTTACGTGGACGAGAATTATTAAAAAGTATTAATAAGAATCATTTAATTCCTCTCTCTACTGGATAGCTTACTTACTGGCCCAGTGACTTTACTGATTTTGCTATAGTGAAAGAAATATCACATACCTACCTCCAAATTTCTCCTTCATTTGACCTATCATCATATCATTATCCGTTCTTTATAGATTTACAAAGCCAAATTCGTAACTGACCTAAACCCTTTAACACTTTCGAATAAAAGGACAAACTGGAACAGATATAGAGAAGAAGAAAAATAATCCGCTAACCTAAACTTGCCTCTTAAAAGTGAAAGCGACATAAAAATGCAGTTGTTTACTTAACTATAGTTATTCAGCAAAAGGCTTGTACGTCCACCCCAGAAATTACCTACAAAGACATTTCCAGATCCTATTCTGCCCACAAAAAAACACCTATATTGGAATAAAGACAACTGCAAAAGACGTGGTAGCTCACTAGACATCTAGAAGATAAAGCAAATCTTAATAGAGCTTACAGACTACTCAAAAGAAATCTGATCCAACATAAACACAGTGGGATCAACAAATATATAAAGAACCTTTTATCTGCTGCAGATGATACAAATTAGTCGCTGTGGAAATTACCAAAAAAATTATACACAACGAACAAATATGAATATGCCAATCAGGAAATAAAATGGGACTTGAGCTAAAACTAACATAGAGAAAGCATATACTTTTGCAAATTATCTTTCCAAGTATATCTTGGGTTAGAGATATCCCGTTAGAGGGAAGTCTCAGTTAAAGAAGAGAAAGCTATTCATGAAGTCGCAAATGCACCATATCAAATGGCTCCGCCTATTAAATCTGTTAAGAAATTCAAAATCAAGGAAGGAATTGATAATCTTGCAACTAAAAAGTCACCTGATATGATATAATATCTAATTTAGTACTACAAAATCTAATTTGTAGTTTTTTGTAATTTCATTAAGTACCTAATAAGGCTAGTGATAAATGAAATATTATAGTTACTATAGACAGAGTGCTTACTATTGCTGATAAAAACATATTTGATGGCTTTAAAAATTTAAATTATAATATAAGCAAAGAAACGCTGAAAATTTTCAGTAGGACGAAAAGAAAATATTGATGGTTAGAAAAGTTGATTGAATGATTTTTCTAATTACAAAATATGAGCGAATAGTAAAGAATCGAATCATTAAATCTAACGGTTTGGCCCAGTTCCAATACCAATAGGCGTTCAAAATAAATATTATTTTGAAAGGGCAAACGGAATACCCAGTGATATCTGGGAATGTTTGCCATATGGCTACAACCGTTGCCAGGTAAGTAAAGATTGTGTAAATGGTAACAGTATGTTGAGGTTTAATTTGATCCGATTCTCTCGTAGAAATTGAAATATTGTTAAGCTAATTATAAATGAAATAGAACAAAATATAAACAGATATTATTATTAGTATTGAGTATCTTCTACATTTCGTAAGGAATGATAAAAAAAATGATCTCATAAACATCTTTAAAAATATGGCAAAAAGTCAAAAGGGAAAAAATTAGCTACAGTATAAATTAACCCTTCACTGCGCATTTTTTTTTATTTCGTTTCCAAAAAAAAATCGGAACAATGTAATTGTGTCTACAAAACAAGAAAAAAATAAAAAAAAAAATAAGGGACAAACTCAGTTCTCGTGCAAGCTGACAAAGTAGTTATTATTTTTGTTTAAACAAAGATTTACACCACATTTAAAACATTTTATGAAGGAGACTGACTTACAGGTTGGTAATTTACACCTTTTTCTGGCTTCATGATATGTAGATCAGTGACCAATGGAGTAAGTCCTGATGTCTTTTTCTTATTCTTCTTTTTTTTTCTTTATAAGCAAGTCTGCTTGTTCATCAGCGGATTATTACCTCTATGGAAGGTTGTCACTCCATTATTTGCGCCGTCTTTCGATACTTCTTCTGCCGATTACTGACATATCTTGCTATTTTGATGACATGGGTCTCCTTCATTCTGCTTATGGGGTTACTCCATTTTTTTTTTCTATTTTATGTCTATTCGTTTATACATTGTACGTTACATTTTCTTCTAATGTCTTCACTTCTCTTTCGATCTCACCGTATTTCCTGTAATTCTTCTCAGTACACTCTTCTCTGCCGTTTCCAGTAGCCTTTGCGTTGAGGCTGTATCGGGTCTTGTTTCTGAGGCATATGTCATTATTGGTCTTGCACGGCTTTATAAATTCTTGAATGCATCTCAGTGTTAATGTTTCTGTTTCACCATATGGTGTTAGTAAGGCATACTGCCAGTTTATTTGCTTTTTGTACTTGATCTCTTACTCCTTTGTCCAGGTCTCTATAGCTAGGCAGTGTAATTTCCAGGTATTTTATTTCCATTACTTGTTCAATACTGATGCCATTAATTTCTATTTTACATCTGGTTGGTTCTTTGCTGACTACTATTGTTTTAGCTTTCTGAGATGAGATTGTCATATTAAATTATTTTGCTCTTATGTTAAATCTGTGGACCAGTCTTTGCAGACTATGTTCATCTTGGGCTATCAATATTGCGTCGTCTGCCTAACAGAGTATTTTTATTTCTTTGTTTCCCATTCTGCATCCTCTTCCTTTGTTAACGCTTTTGATGATTTTATCCATGATTAAATTGAAGAGCATGAGGCTCAATAAATCACCTTGTTTTATTCTGCTGCCTATTTCTATAGGTTCTGTAGTTGTCTATCTAATCTGAATTCCATTTTGTTGTTTTGGTAGATGTTTTCGACAGTTTTTATAATATTTAGGGGAACTTCTCTGTTATGCAGAAGATGGATTACATCTTTGGGTATTACTCTGTCAAACGCTTTCTTTAGGTCAATCAGATACAGAAATGCTGGTCTATTATACTCTGGACTCTGTCGAGCTACTTGATCCACCCAATAAAGCCCGCAGTTTTGATGGGTGGATCGAGTAGCTCGACAGAACTGTTGCCGGTCCCAAGCCCGGATAAAGAAGGAGGGGTCTACAGCCAGGTTAGCACCCTACTGATAGACTTTAAAACCATACAGCTCATGGAAACAGGAGTATGCCTCGGAACAGGAATGATTTCTAATGTCTTTATAAGGTACAAAATGTACAGTTGCCGATTTTATTTTACGATTGGTAGGTTGCTAACCTTGCCAATCACCCTCCAAATATTATCCGGGATTACGACTGGCTGTGGTAGCCGCAGAGCTACTTAATCCATCTCGGCAATACCAGTAATTAAGCAAAAACATAACGAGGATGTCAAAAACAAAAATGGAAAACTGATGATAAACTTTTGCATGAATAACGAACTAAGAATAAACAACACATTTTTTGACCACAAAGACCAACACAAATAAACATTTATTAACACAGATATCCATCCATCAAAAATAATGACGTAATATGCCTCAACTCACCATATTTAGGTAGCGACCATAGCCTAGTATTGTGTAAAATAAAAATCATTCTGAAATACTTCCCATCCAAGAGAACGGTGCCAACACAAACAAAAATCGAAGTCGAAGGACTAAATACGGAATTCACGGAATACTTATATAGGAAAAGAATATTAGAGAAGATCGCTTTGAATGAAATATTAGACAACGATAACATCAAGGAAAGCTGGGAAAAACTCAAAAATACCCTAATTAAGGCAGCAACAGAATCACTTGGAGAGAGAAAAGTAATGAACACTAATATATCAAAAAAGAAAACACCATGGTTTAGAGAGAAAGTGAAGACAAAATGTGAAGAAAAGAAGAAAGCCTTTTTACAATACAGAACACAACAAACACAACAGGCATACAACCACTATAAACGAATCAGAAATGAAACCAATACTTTAGTTAGACAAATAAAAAGAGAACACTGACCAATAATGACATACGCGTCAGAAACAAGACCTGACACAGAGAAGACAAAAAGGATGTTAGAAACAGCAGAGATGAAAACACTCAGCAAAATTGATGGTAAGACAGATGGGACAGAGCTAGAAGTACAGATATACGACGTAGATGGAAGGTGAAAAACATCAAGAACTAAATAAAAATAGAAGAGTAGAATGAAACGATCATATAAGCTGATTGACAACAAATAGAGTAGTAAAGACGGCAAGAGATGGTTCTCCAATAGTACGACGATCAGTAGGAGGGTCACGAAAACGATGTATCGACAACTTACTAGAGGGACATTGAAAAACAGACACAGTCATGTCTATATAAAAAGAAGAAGAAGAAAAAAAAGATTTCAACAAAATTACACATAATTGATTTTTATATAACTAGAAATATTTCTTTTAATTATTTACAGTTTGAGGAAGCATGGGACATAACTTCGATCATTCTCCCATCCCTCTCACAGTGAGTGATACTGCTATTTAATGTCAGCCACCTTCTAAACTAACCAATAGACTAACAGACTGGCCAAGAATAAATAAAGGTGATAACACACTTGAGTGTGAAAACGTCATATAGGAAAAAAGTGAAATTAAATTAGTCACTCCAAAAGAAGTGTCCAATGAAATTAAAGTAAACATCAATCCCATGAAAGCACTTGGGTTTGATTTAATTACAGCGAAAATGTTAAAGCAAATTCCTAGAAAAGTAATAGTGAAGCTGACAAATCTTATCAAGGCCATGGTTTGGTTAAGATCTTAAGATACAAACATTAGTAAATTCATTTACTAATGTTTGTATTATATAATACAAAGTAATATTATATCTTTAAAAGCCACAATCTTAATCTGGAGATAAAAGTAAGGCTCCTACGATGTTATATCTTCTCAATATTGTATTACGGAGTTAAATCCTGGACACTAACTGAAGCAATGGAGAAAAAACTTGAAGCCTTTGAGATGTGGCTATACAGGCGAATTCTAAAGATATCATGGACAGACAAGATAACCAACGAGACCGTATTACGAAGAGTGGGCAAAGAAAGAGAGGTGATGTATACCATTAAAAGGAGAAAGTTGGAATATCTCGGACATATAATGAGAAACAGCACTAAATACAGATTACTGAAGGTAATCCTACAGGGTAGAGTATTCGGAAAGCGAGGAATTGGCAGAAGGAGAATATCATGGTTGAAGAACCTGAGGAAATGGTTCTCCACAACAACAACGAATCTATTTAAAGCATCAGTCAATAAAATAATTATAGCCAGAATGATTGCCAATATTCGGAACGAATAGGCACTGAAAGAAGAAGAATGTTTGTACATATTTTGAGAGCGATTTCCGAAGTGGAAATTGAAACGTCAATAAACGTACTTTAACCTTTAATTGTGGCTTATTCCCATTTAAATAGTAATTACTTTATAATGCCACAAGAAACTAGCTCCAGAACAATACAATTTTTATGTTCAGTGTACCTTCCTAACTATGTAAGAATTAAAAGAAATTAAAGCTGATATCAGAATCCTATACCTAACAGGTACATTACATGGCAACAGATTAAAACTTTCCGAATTTTGGACCACTGATGGAACTGGTAATTCTATATTTCCGACCGCATTGGGTATAAATCGTTTTTGTTTTCTTAAGAAATACATGAGACTAGATGATGTAACCACAAGAGAAGAAAAAAAAGAAGTAGACAAGATCACTGCTATTAGAAACATTTTTGAACTGTTCAGTAATAATTGTCAAATATCATATAGCACTGGTGAGTATGTGACACTGGATGAAACGTTTTGGGTCTTATGCGACAGGTGCAGTTTTTGTATGTATATTCCCAACAAGCCAGCAAAATATGGTATCAAAGTTTTTGCTTTAGTAGACGCCAGAACTTATTACACCGTTAATCTAGAAATTTGCGCAAGGCTTCAGCCGGAGGGTCCATATAAAATTGGTAACAAAACTGACGATGTTGTAGAACGATTGTGTAAGCCTATTTTTAATTCCAGAAGAATTGTTACGATGGATAATTCATCATCATCATCATCAATGGCGCTACAACTCTTCGTGAGTCTTTGCCGCGTTTACTATTGCCTTCCATGTTTGTCGGTCCTGTGCCAGTAATTCCCATTGTCGCACTCCCATTTTCTCTAGATCTTCTTTGACTGCATCTTTTCACCTTTTTCTAGGCCGCCCTACAGACCTTCTTCCCTTTGGCCTTTCCCAGAACACATTGTTTATAAGGCGATTGTCGTTACTGCGTATCACATGCCCTGCCCATTTGAGTCTTCTTCTTATGGTGCCGTGCACCTATAGTGCGTTGGCGAATTATCTTAAGGTCAGGCGTCTGTCTTTTGCGGCATGCAAAAGTTCGCCAGTGTTAGTTACGCCTGTCCAGTTCTTTATATTTCGCAGCCACGACATTTGTTTGCGACCTACTCCTCTCTTGCCCTCAATCTTTCCTTGGATAATTAGTTGAGGGATTGCGTATTTTTCCCCTCTCAGGATGTGGCCCAGGTATCCAATCTTTCGTGCCTTGATCAAGCTGAGCAATTCTCTCTCAGTATTTGCTCTTCTTTGGACTTCCTCGTTTCTCACCCTATCTGTCCATGGTATGCGGAACATTCTTCGCAAGGTCCACATTTCGAAGGCTTCCATATTGTTAATGGAAGATATTTTCAACGTCCATGTCTCCATGCCGTATAACAATATGGACCATACATAGCACTTAACCATTATGTAAAGGAGATTGAAGGAAAGATTGCGGTTACAAAGTAGCGGTTTAAATTTAAGAAAAGCTTGTCTTGCTTGTTCGGTACGGCATTTTATTTCTTGTTGAGGATCCCATTGGTCATTCACCATCATTCCCAAGTATTTGAATGTTTCCACTTGCTCGATTGGAACATTATCTACGTGCAGTTGTACTCTGAAAAATGCGCCCTTTCTTATTGTCATGCATTTTGTTTTTCCAGCATTTATCTTCAGGCCATATGTTTTTCCTGTGGTGTTTATTTTATTTAGTATCAACTGCATATCATGTTCGTTATCTGTGATTATTGCGGTGTCGTCAGCGTAACGAATGTTATTTATCGGGTACCCGTTGACCTTTATACCACAATCAGTGCCTTCAAGTGCCTCTGCAAAAAGATTCTCCACATAGAGGTTGAACAGCATAGGAGACAAAATACACCCCTGTCGCACCCCTCGTAAAATTTCGAATTCCTCTGTGTTTGTTGATTTGTTCAGCCTCACACGTGCCTTTTGATTCCAATAGAGATTCTGGATAACTCTTATATCTTTCTCATCAATATCAGCATTGTGTAGCATTTTTATTATTTCATCGTGTTTTACGGTGTCAAAAGCTTTTTCGTAGTCGAGGAATGTGATGATTATATCTTTTCGTTGGTCCATACAGTTTTGTACCAGGGTATTCAAGCAGAATGATACTTCGCGCGTCCCGAGTCCCTTCTTGAAACCAAATTGTGTCTCGCCGCTCAGCTCTTCTAGTTTTCTGAACATTCTTGTGTGGAGTATGCGAAGAAATATTTTAAGTAAATGACTCATCAAGCTAATCAGTCTGTGGTCCTTTCACCTTGTCGCTCTTTGTGATTTAGGGATCATTATGAAGGTTGAACAAAGCCAATCCGTTGGAATGTGGCCGGTGTCATATATGGCATTGAAGATTGTTACCAGAGTGTCGATGTTGTCATCATCCAACAGTTTTAGGGCTTCCGTAGTAATGCCATCCGGTCCAGGGGCCTTGCCCAGTTTTGCTATTTTTATAGCGTACTCCACCTCGGCGCGAATAATCGGAGGACCGGACAAAGTTTCTGTAGATAGGTTAGTAGTTGGCAGATTCGGTCTGTTGTCTGCAAAGAGGGACGAAGCATAATCTGTCCAGATTTTGGCTAGTTCTTCCTGGGTATGTACGTAGTCGCCTTGATCATTTTTCAGGTTTGTCTCGTGGTGTTTCTTGTATATATTCAAAATTTCTTTAACCTTTTTGTGTAGTCCAAAGCTGTCCCCCTTTTCTTGTAGTGATTCTAATTCTTCACAACGCTCTTTCATCCAGATTTCCTTTGCGGTTTTAATTTGAGTCTATTGGCCTTTATATATCTGACTAGATTTTCTTTTCCGAATAGAGACTCTAGCTCATTATTGTATCTTCCCCTCCATTCGTTTGTCATGCTGTCTCTGCAAGGGCCATATATCATTCGAAGAATTTTACGTTCCCACACCAGCAATTTATTTATTTCTCTTTTTGTTAGCGTCCATGTTTCGCTTCCATACGCAACTGCTGGTCGTATTATGGTCTTATATATCCGGATTTTTGTACCTCGTGAAAGAAGTTTTCATTAGATGTTGCATTGCAAAGAAAGATCTGTTTCCTGCCATTATTCTCGTTTCAACTTCTCGCTCTAATTTGTTGTCATTTGTGATTGTTGCTCCTAGATATTTAAATTCTTTAACCACTTCGAAGTTATGATCATTTATAGTAATGTTTTGCCTTTTTCGTCGTCGTTCTTGTTTTGAGACGACCATGTATTTTGTTTTGTCTTCATTTATTTTTAGACCGATATTTAATGCAGCTTCTTCAAAGCTCGAGAAAATATCCTTAATTTCTAATGTTGATTGTGCTACTGCGTCTACGTCATCGGAAAAGGCGAGTATGACTTTTGCTCCCCGAGCAGTTATGTCTGGTTTGATTTTTGGATATATCTTTCGCATGACATATTCTAAGGCCAGGTTAAACAACAATGGGGACAACGGATCTCCCTGTCTCAATCCAGAATTTACGCAGAAAGCATTTGATATTAATTCCCCTATTCTAACTTGTGCAAAAGGGTTACTTACACACATTTATGTTACCGCAGCTAGTTTCTTGGGTACGCCGAGCTCGATCGTTGTCTTCCATAATGTTGCACGATTAATTAAATCATCAGCCTGTTTAAAGTCTATAAAAATCTGATGCACGTCGTGATTATATTCCCAATACTTTTCAAGCATTTGTCTTATTGTAAATATTTGATCAATAGTCGATCTGCCAGGCCTGAAACCACACTGGTAGTCACCAACTATTTCTTCGGCGTATGGTACTAATCTTTTTAATAATATCAAAGCCAATATTTCATATGTAATGTTGATTACCGAGACTCCTCTGTAATTCATGCATGATTCTTTTTTTCCTTTCTTGTGTATTGGTACAATAATACTACCACACCATTCTTTCGGCATTATTTCTTGTTACCAGGCCATTGGTTTTTGGCAGCCAGCATTTCTCCATTTTTATCTCTTACGAAGTTAGGTGTGCTTATGTACGAGCCTCTCTTATGTTGTCTTACTTCTCTGTAGAAATTTTTATTTTGATTTCGTCTGTGTTCTTCTTCTACTTTTTCAATTTGTTGCTGCAGATATTGTCTCTTTTTTTGTCTAAGTGTTCTTCTAGCTGCGGCTCTCTCTCTCTGTGGAATCGTATACGTTTTTCTTCTGATGGATTCGATAGATAATCAATTCTTCTTTTGTTTGCTTCTTTTAGAGTTCTTTCACATTCGTCGTCGAACCATTTTTTCTTTTTTGTTTTTTTTTTTCGTTCCTCCGATAGATTTCTCTGCTGCTTCTGTAATAGTTATTTTTATGGAGTTCCATCGCTGATCTATATCTTCACTTTAATTTTCATTTATTTCCAAAACCTGAAACCTATTTCGTAATTCTAGTTGGTACTGTCTTTGATTATTTTCTTCTTTCGGCTTCGCCACATTCGGTTCGGTATAGTTCTTACACTTATTATACTGCTAGAATGTCTCCCAGCAATCAATACGTGATCTATTTGATTATTTGTTCGTTCATCTTTTGATCTCCATGTTGCCTTGTGCATCTTTTTTCTATCGAACTGGGTGCTTTTGATGGCTAAGTTGCAGCCTGTCGCAAAATCGACCAAACGTGATCCATTATCGTTTGTAACTTCATGTAGACTATATCTTCCTATACGATGGATAATTGGTTTACTGGAATTGAAATAATGAAAAAGATGCTTAAAGAATATAAGTTAACAGTTGTTGGAACTGTACGGAAAAATAAGAAACATATAGCATCGGCATTCATTCAACCGAAAATATTGCTCTTGCTTTATATATTCCAAAAACAAAAAACAAATGTGTGTTGGTAGCTTCCAGTTTACATCACAACGATAACATCCATGAAAAACAGCTGAACCAAAGAAACCTAAGATGATATCATTCTATAAACTGACCAAAGGAGGTATAGATTCTGTTGATCAGTTATGTTGTAAATATAATTGTGCAAGAAATACCCGACGCTGGCCTATGGTCATATTTTATGAAATACTGAATGTAGCTGGTGTAAACGCTTTTATACTCTAATTCTAACAAAAATGGTACTCTCGCTAGACGACATTTTATAAAACAGTTATCATTGTAGTTGATAAAAAACCATTTAATGGAAAGGGCTGAAAATATGCATTTGCAAAATTTGAAATGGAACCAATAAAAGTTAATAACTCTGAGCCTTCAACCACTAAGAGAAAGTACTTCTTCTTCTTCAAGTGCCGTCTCCATCAATGGAGGTTAGCGGTTATGGTGGCAAACGTTTGTCTATCTTCAGCTGTTCTTAAGAGTTCCTCAAATCCAAGTCCTGTCCAGTTCAGTTCAGAGAAAGTACAGTACATTTTAAAAGAATAAAAAAAGTAGATATTAGTTTAAAAAATGCGCCTGTTGCATTTGTTTGCAACATGCTAATTACGTATGTCCTAATTGTAGTGAAATCTCTGACTTCCTAATTCTATCGAAAACTTGTGATTTTAACGTTTTAAGTTTCCAGTATAAATCCACTGTATTAAGGAATATTTAATGTGGTGATGTATTTCTGATAGTTTATAATATTAAACTACTAGTTTTATTGCTGCATACCGTAATTTGGGGTAACTTGAGAAACTTTTTAACTTAAACCTGAAGTTTATTACATACGGAGAAAAAATTAATGTTCAAAAACTATTTGAAAACATTAGTCGGGCAGGTAACTATGATATGTTTATAGAATATTTCTGTTTATTTTGTCACAAGTTTTTTCAATTTTTTTTATGTCTGTCTCAAGTCTTAGTATAAATTCAAAAAGTGACTTAAATTACGCATTGATAGGGTAACTTGGCACACCGAAAATATAAATGTTAAATTGAGACATTCAGAATATTTTTTTGGGTTAATAAAAAAGACATTTAAAAACAATTAATTACAGCAATTTTAGTTCGGGTACTGAAAAAATACCTCGGTTGTTTAGGGCTTTAGGCGGTTTAATACCACCTACAATGTCCTGCCAGCAATAATACAGTTCATCCTTAGGTTTGGGCCATTTCCAGTTTTCCCGTGAAGTCTTTGTCATTGCACTTATTATTGCGCCTTTACCGTCAATCTTTTCAATTACCCCAGGATAAAAATTTGAGTCATAACTAACTATGACAAAGCATCCAACTTGTTTAGTTATTGGTTGCAGAGGATGTTTATTTTGATGAGAGTAAATATTATCCTGGTCATTAGTCTCTTCAGTAATATTGTCAATCTGTTTTGCTTGAAATGAATCCCAGTCATCATCTGAACTGTCGTCAAATACAACCTCATTGCAACTGTCTTCGTCACTTTCACTAGACATAATTACTTTACTTGTTTTTTGCCTTTTCTTACTAGATGATGGTTTTTCTTTATTTTTTTCCATTAATTGGCTTCTTTTCTTTTTTTCTAGCTTTGGTTTGTCTTCCAAAATTATTGTATCCTCTTCACAGATTCCTCTACCAGCAGGAACATTCAATTTCTTTTTTTTTTGTTTTCTTAAACCATCTGTCTCTTTCCTTCTACTTTCTTTTAAATATTCTTGAAATGTAGTTACTCAGGCAACGGTATTCTTACTTTCTTTGCCATCCTCTACTGCCTGTTTACTGGGAAGCCTCTTCAAGACTTCTCCTCGATTTAGTGGAATTAACCCTGCTCCTTGAAATCCACTTATTACGTTTTGTGAAAGATTTTTCTCTCCCATTGCCTCCAGACATTTTTTTAATAAACGAGGAAATGTATCTTTTGGCACAGTTCCACGATTTTTTGTTTTTCAAGAATCTAAAGTTTTGCGCCACTTTTGAGTGCTATTTGGGGGAAGTAGGATGAAGAATATGTTGTTTTTTTTTTACATTCCTCTATTATATATTGGGATATATGGCTCGCCAAATTATGCCCAATCATTACTTTTTTCTCTTCTTTATCTTGTTTCGAGAAATAAGGCAAGGCAATTTTTCGAAACCAATCTTCGAATATCTCCAAAGTGAACCAGCCACTCTTACTTCTATTATAAACTGTCCCCTTAGGGCCATGTTCGGTCCATGTATTATAAAGATTCTCAGCTTTGTATGTTACATATGGAGGAAGAAGTGTCCCGTCTCCGGCAGCGGCAAACATTACAGACGTACTTGACTTAGAAAAATCAATAATCCTTTCAGGATGTCGACATCCTCTTCTAACAACAACTTTTTTACGACCAGGATCGTCTGTCATATTTGTTTCATCATAATTAATGACAGAATGAGAAAGAACTCCCTCCATTCACTGATTTAACTCATCAAAGTAAATATTTATGGCGTTATGGTCGACTTTGGCTCGAGATCTCTTTATGTTTTGGCACATTTTATTACTTAAAGTGTTCTGGTGACGCTTCAAGAAAGACATGACAAAATCTCTACCTGGCATGTTGTTTTTAAATCTATGTTCATTTCTTCCAGAACGGTCGAGGAATGCTTTGACAATGAGTCTAATATCGTATAGTGTGAGAGGAAAGCCCCAATCCCCAGCTGAACATAGACACATTACTAAAGCATTTTGGTCAACTTCATTTAAAACAAATGGTCTACCAACCTTTCCTGTGTTCTTTTCATTTATTGCTCTATTTATAGAACATCGTGGTATTCCAAACTTTTCTTCGGCTTTCCTCAAAGAAATCCCGGACCTAACAGCTTCCACTGCTTTATGAAGTTGCTCCTCCGAGAAATTTCGGTATTTTCTAGATCCCAAAATTCTTTTTTGCGTTCGAACCATACCTAGCCTAAACCAATAATGAAAAAAAAAGGTAAGTAGATAGGTAAGTAGATAGGTTAGAAACTAGTTTTTATAGTATCTAATTTGTGGTGGGTAACTTGAGACAGCTGTCTCAAGTTGACCAACCAAGGTCAGGCTGAGAATTCATATTTTATAGCAGCCATAAACTTGGCAACGCCGCAATGAAATTTACGGCACACCAATATTAATATTAGAGGTTACGTTTTCTACAACAATTGCTTGTTTTCGGATATTAGTCATAGAATTATTATATAAGTTATGTTCTACATGAAACTTGGCAATTTTAAAGTTGATGTTTATTAAAAAAATTATCAACTTACCTTAGATAAGACAAAAGAATTTAATTACTAACGGTCAACAACCACACGTTAGCTACCTTTTGCTATCAAAACAACACTAACAGTATTAACCGGGATGCCAAATCGACGAAAAATAATAGTGTCTACAAATTGTCTCAAGTAATCCCATCGTCTCAAGTTACCCCAAATTACGGTAATTGTTAATTAAAACTTGTTACCCATAGGCCTCTCAGGCCTAACGTGTGCTATAATGGATTTTTTCACGTGTTTACTGTAGGGTTAATAAAAAAATCGCATTTTATGTACGAAATTTGGTTATTCGAGAAAAGATGGATATAAAAAAAACTTTCCTTTATTTTTATATTTTTTTCTGTCTTAAAAATTAATACAAAACCTAAACATATATACAATGTACATAACATTAATCAATATTATTATTAATAAAAAAAGATTCCCCAATTGTCATTAAGTCAGAAGAATAATTAGGCTAATTTATTTTAAATATGACTTAAAAAGGGTTTATACTTTATACGTTATATGTATTAAATAAAAAATCTAAATCTATAGAGTAGTAGATATAACTGAATACCTGATAAAATATTCGTAATAATTTTTTACACAGAAGTCCGTCTATCACTAATGCAACTAAAACGTTGAAGGGATATGAAATTAATTAATGTCTAATTAAATCCTACCAAGACATGCTGGGCAAGTCGTCCTGTCTCTAGTCCAAACCCTGTTTGAAACCATGACCACATAATTAGATCACAGATTTGCTTCTGATGGCCTCGCCGCAGAAATCAATGATTTGAATTTATGTTCGGATTGAACATTATCCTGTAGGAATATAAAAATATCTTAGATTGCTGATGAATCGATTTGATTAATGAAATTTGGCCGATCTCTGTAACTGACAATATGATAATTCAAAAGAAACAATTTTTTTATCCTCAGTGTTTATAATGAAATTATTAAAAATATAATAATTCTACTGTTAATTTTACAGTTGAATGTGGTTGTAAAAACCAACTTCATGTTATTATTTATTTAGTTTTTACGACAGTTATTAAACCCTTTAAGTATTAGAAGTGATTAAGTATCAGTATTTAAGTGGTAGATAATATATTTACCTGATATGAAGACGTTGATGTTAATTATTGCCTGTCGGACTATAGAGGCGATTCTGATGCAGAAAGCAATATTTCAACTGTATCCTATTCTACGTAGTGTCTTGCCCAATCTTATTTAAACACAAATATTATTTTAGTATAGAACACTCTCTGAGCAATCCGTAGGTATTAAAATAAATGGTGTTAGATTAAACAATCTGAGATTTGCCGACGACACCGTTCTGATCGCAGAAACACTTGAAGAGCTACAGACATTGGTGAATAAGATAGCAGACTGCAGCGAAGAATATGGAATATCTTTGAACATAAAGAAAACTAAATTTATGGTAATATCGAAATCAACACAAAATGTCCAAAATTTATATTTACACAATGAAATTATCGATCGAGTTAGCAAATACAAATATTTAGGCACTTTTATAAATGAAGACAACGATAGCTCAGCAGAAATCAAAATGAGAATAAAAAAAGCCAGATCCATATTCACTAAAATGAAGAGAGTGTTCTGCGGAAGAGATTTGAGCCTTGAAATGAAACTTCGCCTGATGAGATGTTACGTACTTTCTGTGCCATTATACGGAATGGAGTCATGGGCGTTGAAAAAGATTGATACCAAAAAATTGAAGGCATTTGAACTGTGGATGTATCGCAGAATCCTGAGAATATCATGGACCGAGAGAGTCACAAATGTCGAGGTCTTGAGAATGAATAAAGAAAAGGAAGTCATATTTACGATCAAAAAACAAAAACTGCAATACCTGGGACACATTACAAGAGGCGAAAGATATGAACTGCTTCGAATAATTATGCAAGGGAAAATAGCATGAAAAAGGTCCATAGGAAGAAGACGAAACTCCTGGCTAAAGAATCTACGGGAATGGTATAGCTGTAGCAACAACGAATTATTTCGGTCAGCAGTTTCGAAGATACGTGTAGCCCTGATGATCGCCAACCTTCGGAACGAAGATAGCACTTGAAGAAGAAGAAGATTATTTTAGTTTAAGATCAAGCATTGCTTCAATATCTTCTCCTTTGTGTACCGTAATTGTTTTCAAGCGTTGGCTATCATCGCATTAAGAAGCTGATAAAATGTTTCACGGTCGGCAACTATATAAAGTAATTCCTCTACCGTTAGATCTGTCTATTGTCTAATGTTACACAGCCTAATGAAAACAGCAGATATTGTTTTCTTCCGACCAAACCCTAAATGATCAATCGGAGTAAACGATATTTAGGTTCTCTCATTATATGATCGAAGTATTGGATCTTTCTCATTTTGTTGACGTTGATCAATTCTCTTTCTTTGTTCATGCTTTCTAGCACATGTTGCTTAGATATGTGTGCTGTTCATGGGATTCTGAGCATACTACGGTAACACCACAACTCAAACGCTTCTTATTTGTTAAGATTTTTAATTTTTGTTGTTCAGGTTTCACATCCATACAACCACACGTAGCACTTTTATACTCTTAGACGTGTGGTCAATGAGATACTTCTACTGCATAATACAGAACAGCTTGATAATAAAGCTTTTTCGTCAAAGTTTTATTCTGGTCGAAATTTCCTCGTTACTTTTAACTCTGCAGTCATTCCATCTACCCAGATATCTCAAGTGTTCCACCCTTTCGAGGATTTTGTTATTTAATTTTAGTACATTTTAGTACTGACTCTTCGATATTAATAGTTTTCCGACCACTATGCATTTTGTTTTCTTTGCGTTGATTGTTAATCTCTTTTCAATGCATTTGTGGTTTACAGTTCAATACAATTTGAAAGGCTTTCAGACTCTCTGCCATTATGGCAGTGACATCTGCGTATCTGGTGTTACTTATAATTTGAGCACCGATTTTAATACTTTTGCGACGATTATTTAACGCTGGTCTCAATATAATCTCAATCTTATTTAATCTCAAAAACTGGTTCGGTATAGATATTAAACAACATCGGTGACATAACACATCCCTGTCTGACACCACGATTGGTAGAAACTTTACCTGTAACCTATTGATCCATCTTAATACAAGCGGTATGATTGTAGTAAATATCTTAAGCATTCTATGTACTCCATCAAAGGTTTTCCGAAATCTATAAAACATACGTAAATATTTTTCCCAAACTGATATGTCGATAGTCGCTACACTGTCTGCTGGTGTTTTTTTGGAAATAGTTATAAATATTGATTGTAATTAATTGTCTGGCGATTTGTTTCTGCTAAAAATCTTTTTAAAGAAAAGGGTAATAATCTAAACACTCTAATTATCTAACAATTCTGCAGGTATTTCGTCAGGATCAGAAGCTTTTCTTCGTTTCTCTTGGTCGATGGCCTTCTGAACTTCTGAGATAGGAGTAGGTGTGCCTGTATCTCAGTTAGATGTTATTTCTAAGTAAATTCTTTGGTAATCTTTAAATAATTATATGACGTAATTTTTTAATGTGATAAAAAGCTCTTTAATATCATTTAAAATTCTACCACCAGAGTCTTATAATATATTTTGCCTGTAAATTCTGCTTTTGCTTGTTATTTATTTTAGTTCTTTATGCAAATGGAAGCAGTTGTGTCGTTTCTCCAGTTTCTTAATTTCTAAATAGCATTCTTCTGGCATCGGTCTGGCGTCAATATTAAACAAACCTAAATATTAACAAACTCATTTAACTTTGGATTTCCCAGGCAGCGGTGATGAAGATTATGACGATTTATATAGTTTTGTATCTAGATTATTTTGCCGAAAAGATTTATACTAAGAGGACAAAACCTAAACTATATACTCATCTGACACTGACTAACAGCCAGAAGTCAATAATAACAATAACCATGTGAATGTTGTATCTTCCAATAAGTGTGAATTTAGTTGACCTAAAAAGACAGATCCAATTTTAGACTATAATTCATTTCATTTTAGTGAGGATAAAAAATGTATTATTGAATTTCCAGAAAATGCTTCCCTATTGGATTTCTTCAGTAGTATTTTCAATGTCTTGTAGTGCAGATAGAAAAATTTTTAGATCTCACTGTGGAAGAACCAGAAACTTTAATTATGGGTTTACATACATTACCTACAATTCTATAGTTCAACTAACAGAAACTTTTTTCTATTCAGGATCGCAAATATCTTTACTATATTATTTATCTATGAAAAAGTTCTTAAAAGTTTTGACTGTTATACATTAACGATAATTTAGAAATAGCTTACAAGCGTAAACACCATCAAGGAATATGTCAATCGACAGAAGTATAGTGTCGTTCAAAGGCAGAATTGTAGTGTATATTAAAAAATATTTTTTTGTCCATGACCGGACACAAAGGATCCTAGTCCGTGAATCCTGGCTGAGCCGACTTCGTTGTTTCCTCATGGTCCAGTCTTTCTTCTGGGATGGACCTAGCTGGAATTGATAGAATATCCCTGGCCAGACAAGTCATTTTAGGAAATTTATTGTTGTCTTTCCACCAAGATAAGATGTCCACCTTTCTGTTTTCTCGTTTTTCTAATTCGTCGGAGAGCCGCAGCCTTTTCTTGTACCGTGACAACATTTTAAGATCGTCCTCGTCACGGTTTAGGCTCTTTTTTCATATTTTTATCTTATTTTAGTAAACGGTCCTATTACGATAAATCGATAGCTTTCAATTTGTGGTGTAGATCGATTACTAGAGAAATACAGTACACCCAACTTGCTGTATTGTAGTATTTGATAACCTGCTATTAAAGTGGTTTTCGAATTAAATTCCCCAGTCATTGTTTTAAACAGTACTATACTCGTTTTCATCGTTCTTGGCGTGTGCCTGAAATAAGCTACTACGGAATTTTTCATATTCGTCTCTCTCTGATACACAGATGCGTAATTCAATTGTGCGAGTCACGTTCGTCATGGTAAACTGCGATGAGAAGGGAATGAAGAGACCACCCACGTCTCCCAGTATTGTAGCAATAACATCGATGCGTTTGGCCGATACGGTGTCGGTGATAAGTTCGGCCTCTTTACGAATACACATAGCTGGCAGTGACGTGTTTTTTTTTAACATGTTACCCTGATCTGTGCAGGTTTGAAGTAGCTGATGAAATAGTTTTTATAAGTAAACAGTTTTTAATTAATTAATAGTTTGAGCTCGTACTGTGTGGAATTCCATTACATAAAATAATACTCTCGACACCTTAAAAATTCCAGTTTATTATAAATTAACTCTCTCTCTTCCGATACCCACTGCAATAATGACTTGTGGCATTGTTCTTGAATAAGCTGGCTAATAAGTTTATAATTGTAGCAATTACCATTGATATTTTATGTTGTTTTAGTCGATTTTAGTCAGTCATTGTTGGAATGTGTTCCGAACAGTTTTACTTATTATTTTTTGTTGTGAATAACTAATTGTTCTATTTAATAAAAAAAAATGCCGGGAAAAACGATAACAGGAGAAATGCGACAATGTGTAGTTCATTTATTGGAGAAGTTTAAAAAAGAAAAAGAAAACAACGGACCTTTGCTTTCGTTATCATCGGTACATGAACGAGTAGCGGACGCTTTGAAAATCAGTCTTCGCACAGTGACAAGAATAAAGAGTGAATACAAGACAGGGGCAGCTCTTACTACACCAGGAGAGTCACGTAATGTACAAAAAAAAAAGACTAATGATGTCAGCGATACTATAAAAGGAGAGATTAGAAATGTACTGTATGGCATGAAAGCAAAAGGAGAGCACGTTACAATTAAAGTTCTAAATACACAATTAAGAAACAAGCATCTCAATGACGGTTCTGATACAAGTTTGTAGCGTCTTATGAAAAATTGTGGGTTTTCATACAAACTAGAAAATAGTAGACGAGTGCTATGTGAGAAACCATGTATTGTCTCCAAACGACTGTATTTTTTGAGGCATAATATGAGAAATTTTTTAAGTCCAAGCTCACTTCAGTTCGTTTTTTAGATGAAACATGGATATTCCTAAGAGGGGCATATAAACGTACTTGGCAAGATGACTGTGTCAAAAGCACCAGAAAAGGACACGAAAATACAGGTAAACGCTTTGTTGTTTTACATGCCGGAAGTAGGCAAGGATTTGTTAAAGATGCTGGATTACTGTTTTCTACGAAATCGAAGAGTGCAGACTATCATGATTCTATGGATAAAGAGTCTTTTAAAAAGTGGGTCTCCGAAAAGCTAATACCAATGTTGGAGGAACCATCTCTAATTAATATGGATAATGCCTCATACCATAGCTCTTTAATAGAAAAGTTACCGAATGCCAGTTGGAAAAAATCGGACTTACAAGAATGGTTACGAGCGAAAAAAATAATTTTTGACGACGATTCGGGCAAGACAGAGCTATTAAGTCTTTGTCGCCAGAATAAACCACAAAATACCAGGTACGTTATAGACGAGCTACTCCAAGAACATGGGCATCAGGTTTTGAGATTGCCTCCATATCACTGTCAATATAATCCGATTGAGTTGGTCTGGGGCATTTCTAAACAATACTATGATCGTAATATTGAAGAACTTGGACGTGGAGATGAAACAGTGAAAAAAGTTTAGGGCGATGCATTAGCTGAGGCAACACCTGCAGTGTGGGCGAGTTGTGTTAACCATACTGAAAAATTAATTCAGGACGACTGGGCAAAAATGGTCACATATGATGAAAATGAAAGTAGGATAATCATCGATTTGGCGGAAGATTCCAATGATGAAGACAGTTCCAGTGAAGACGCTGACTGATTAGCTAATTAATCAAGGTCAGTACGTTGTAACAGTTCAGAATTCGCTACAGTGCTTAAAACTTAAAAAATCTGTATCATTTTTTAATTAAAGTGGGTTAAATAATTAACACTTTTTTGGGTATATTTCAAAATCCTTTTAAAATGTACTTTTCGTTATATCCTGTCATATTGTACTGCAAGCTAGAAAAATATTTCTTCGCAATTTATACGTATATTCCGTTATTAGAAATTTAATGAAAAATAATTTATAATTTTCTTTTATAACTATTATTTCGTTTGACATGATACATTTTGCTCCGCCACTGGAAGAGGTAAACGAATCGAGCTTAGACAAGGAAAGACAGATGAAACAACTTATTGCAAGTGTTTTTACACGCACACGCCAAGAACGATGAAAACGATTATAACATATTTTTGTCGAAGTAGTTGAGTCCTTAATTTATGTACATTACCACACCAGAAAACGTGACGTACTTTTCGCCTCCTAGTAAGTCTGGGAAGTCTAACTTTCTATTAATTTTAGTTAATCCCATTCTGCTGCTTGAATTCTGAATGGTATTAATTTTAAATTATTGACACAGAAAAAAGTAAAGGAAAGAAAGTTCATTTTATTTTATCACGTTCACGGTTAGGTTCAAAGGTATCATTATCAGGTGGTGTTGCCGTAATGTCGGGTTGCGGTTTATTAAGAGGACCTAAACCAAAACAATTTTTTGCATACGGGGACATTTCGAGCCCGGCCAGATGGTCTAGAAAGCATACTTGACCTGTGCTTCTGAGATGTCAACGAGGACTCACATGAACCATAATATTTATAAGTAACAATTGCATAATTATATATTTTTTGTTATTATTCATAGGAAGAACAAATTTTATTCAAAATAAGCTTTATTTTCGTAAAACAAAATGTAATAACATTACATCAAAATTGTATCTAAAGTACTAACTTATTTTTTTTACCAAACCTAAGACAAAAAAACAGCCAAGGCAATAGAATTTTTTACAGCTTTCACAAATCAATGAGGTGTTGGTTGCTTTCCTTTGCTACCATTTTTGAGTAACACGTTGTACATCGTCTTCTGCCTGCACGATCAACATCGCTGAGTTTGTGACTATTTTCCATAATGAATGGTATGACAATAAAATTTACTAATAGGCCCCGAATTACCCCTTCCTTGAATTTGGTAATCGTCATGCTTTCATTGGCAATGCTTTGATGCGCGATATAGTCATTTATAAGTGCTATGTCAGTCAAGAGCTCCATCGATAATTTTCTGTACCATTTTATTCCTTTACGTAATGACGAATTATAGCTTTTCATTTGATCTGATATATCAATAAAGCTTTTATATTTATTACGTTCGATGACATTCTTTGGCTTTACAACATCAGCGTGTGCCTTCTGCATTGTCACCATTTCGTCAACGGTTTTGGTACTAATCATCAACACATTTCGCTTCTACCTCCACTTCTGAACAACGAGGCCCGACTTACTTTGTTCAGCTACATATTTGCCTACTTTTAATTTTTGAGAAATAACGTTTTGGGGATTATATTTGCGGTTTGCACATAGCGTACCAATAATATAAATTTTTCGGTGTAGGAGTTCATGTGCAAGTGTAACAGAACTGTGGTAGTTATCGATGAAGTGTTCGTCCTTTGTCAAGCAGTTCATCCATAAGTTTTATCACTACATTTGTTTGTAAGGTGCTACCTTT
The DNA here is from genome assembly GCF_040954645.1 of Diabrotica undecimpunctata. Classification (NCBI taxonomy): domain Eukaryota; kingdom Metazoa; phylum Arthropoda; class Insecta; order Coleoptera; family Chrysomelidae; genus Diabrotica; species Diabrotica undecimpunctata. The sequence goes on along the minus strand of NC_092811.1, from coordinate 40,445,686 downwards.
AGCAAGTTTTTTTCCACAATATATGCAAAAATCATAGGTATAACCACTTTCCAGACAAAGTTTGAATAATTTTATCCCAAATTTGTGCCCCTTGTTGGCAATAGACTGCTTGAATTTTAGTCGCCTTTGAAAAGGCACTAAAGTTTCGTCAATGCACACGTTTTCCTTTAGAACGATGGCGCCTTGAATTTATCCTTTAGTCTGCTAACCAAAGGAACGATCTTCTGCAAACGGTCATCTGTTGTTACTGAGTAATTATCTTTAAATGCAGCGTTTTCCACAATAACTGAAAGCGATTCCTTGACATTACGTTTTTGGTATTATTCACATAAAGATCATTATTTGACCAGAACGAATGAAAAGATGGAAAATGACATAATCCCATCCATATAACTATACCCATGAATCGTTTTATTTCGGCGACATCAGTGTTGTGCCACGCGGTAATACGTGAGCTTTTTTCTGATTTATTTCCTGACAATGCAGGGCATAACGGTTTGTTTCTTCGACCTAAAAATAAAACAAAATCAAAATGAGTTGAAAAAAATAAATAATATATTTACCATCAGGGATAAAGGACAATCGTCTACAAAATATTTGTAGAATTGAAAGGGCGATTTATTGTAGAAGTTTTCGTATAATTGTGTATGGAAACCTGCATAATTATAGTCAACATTTTCGCTGTTGACCGGCCCCCAGACAATAGCTTCATTCATTCATTCAAAATGTCTTCTTCAGAAACTTCAGAGTTTTAGGCAACAACAGATTCTATAGCAGCGAGAACATTAACACTCGTATATTCTTTTTCTTTACTGGGGGACGCCAATACATCCTTGTCCCAACGGTTTGATATTTCCGGCAACACGTTTTCTTTTTTATTTTGTTCCGGAGTACCTACTCGATTCACTTTCACTGTCACTAGAATCAGTTGGTTGGTACTCGTCCGAAAGATACGTGTCGCCAAACCCATCCAATTTTTCATCTGACAGAATTTCGGGCCAATATTTTTCAAGTTTTTATTGCTCTTTATTTTGATTTGAAATTTAAAAACAGTAGGAGAAATAGTTTAAAAAAAATGATCGGCCAATGAAGACATTAAAATTTTCAATAAGGTGACACTTAATCTGTTAACCCGGCACTACATATGTGGGGTTTCACAAACCCCAGCTCCCAAATATCGCTCTTAAAATAAATCAAACGCAGACTTATGCGCACGTCCACCCCAATAGCTTCCCAAAAATGTCCCCACCATCAAATTCAGGCATTACCTCAGTACATTGTAGGCAGTGAGTGAAGTTACACGCGCCTGAAACGCTCTGGGGTGTGTCAAACCCCACCTATGTACTCGCGTTTGCAATTTTGACATTATAAGTTTTTATTTTTGACTTATTTGAATCTGCATATTCAATTGTTTAATTTTTTAGCTAAAATATCATGTCATACGAAGCGGAACAGAAAAAGTTTGAAGCTCTATGGGCTAAAATTGATGACGATGCCATCGAATGGGGAAGCGATGACAATATTGACCATATTTCTGAAAGCGACCACAACACCGACTCGGAGCAGGATATCGCAATAGAAGATGTAGTTTCTGACGGACATTCAGACATGGAGACATCAAAAACAGAACTTCAGAATGAGACGGAAAATAAAAGCTTTGACGGACCTCCAAGAAACGAAGAAATGTATCTCGGAAAAGACGGAACACAATGGAACAAACTTGCTTCAAATAATAAACGAACAAGATCAGAGCACAATATTACTCATTTGCCTGGTGTGAAGCATTATGCAAAAAATGCTAAACGTGCTTTAGATTGTTGGCAATTGTTTTTTGACCGACAAATGATCGAAGACATAGTGCGCTGGACCAATCTCAAAATTCAACAAAAATCAATTGCATATCAAAATAAATGCATGGTGAAACCAACCAATGAATGTGAAATTAAAGCATTTATCGAACTTCTTTATTTAGCAGGTATGTTTTATTTTAATCGCCAGAATTTGAGAGACTTATGGCAAACAGATAGGACTGGTGTCGATATACTCCGCAATACTATGTCTATAAATCATTTTCAATTCCTGATGGTCTGTCTTCGGTTCAATAACATCGAGAATCGTAAAGACAGATTGGCGATTGACAAATTAGCTGTTGAAAATTGTAAGCTGGCCTATACTCCTTCTCAATATGTGACGATAGATGAGAAGTTGGAGTCTTTTCGTGGAAGATGTGCTTTCAAACAGTACATGCCCAACAAGCCTGCAAAGTATGGGATCAAAGTGCAAGCCCTAGTTGATGCCCGTTCGTACGACGTTTTAAATTTCTAAGTGTATATAGGAAAACAGCCAGAAGGTCCCTACAGTGTTAGTAATTCCCCAATAGATATAATAGAGAGGCTAATACAACCTATTTCTGGTTCCAACCGAAATGTGACCTTTGACAACTGGTACACTAGTTATGAATTAATGATAAAATTGCTGAACGAGCATAAACTTACGTCAGTAGGCACGCTGAGAAAGAACAAACGATGCATCCCAGCACAATTTTTGACAGTCCAGAACAGAGAACAAATGACATCTTTATTTGGCTTTCAGAAAGATATTACACTTTTATCGTATGTGTCGAAAAAAAAATAAAAACGTCCTACTGTTGTCCACCATGCACCATGATAGAGCTATTGATGAAGCAACTGGCGATAAAAATTTACCAGAAATAATAAGCTTCTACAACTTTACTAAAAGTGGAGTAGATATAGTGGATGAACTGTCTGCATCATATAACGTATCTAGAAACTCACGGAGATGGCCTCTTACGATCGTCTTTTCTCTCTTGAATACAGCCGCCATAAATGCTTTGGTGATATACAGAGAAAACAATCAAGATTTCAAACTTGCCAGAAGATTGTTTATCAAAATGTTGGGCTTTGAATTGATCCAGGACCACATATCTGAAATAAAAAATAATCCAAGAATACCAAGGAGTATTCGTCAAAACATTGCACATTTTGGCCAAGATGCCCCTGCAGTGCCACCTGCCAAGATTCCAAAACTCATGGGAAGATGTTCAGTATGTCCAAGAAGCCGAGATCGGAAAACTAAATATTTTTGTTCAAACTGTGAATCATTACTGTGCCTGGAGCATGCTGTCATAAGTTGTCAAAATTGCATGAATTCAAATAGCGATTAATTTTTTTTCTTTCACTGTACAACCGGGCAGAGTTTTTCCTTGTATTATCTTACTATTAGATTTTCATTTTTGATCATATAATGTTTATATTTTTTGGTAAGATTGTTTAGTTAAGTTGTGGTTTTTGCTTATGGAGAATTGCCTATTATTAGTTTATTTTTAATATCTTTTGAATAAAGGTGTTCTGATTATTTCTTTTTTGCTTAAATAGTCCTTAGATGATCACTTCAGACCATGAAATTAGAAAACATATAAAAAAACTGCCAGAAAAAATTCTGATTTTCTTAGAAATTGGGGTTTGTCACACACCACATAATATGTGACACTAATGACAGCAAAATCCACGTATGTGACGCCGGGTTAATTATTTTTCATCAACATGAATATTAAAACAGAAAACCTTTTAATTTCTATAAATATTTTTACGTTGCAAATGTAATGCAGATACTTTTGTAAGTTTAATTACCAAATCATTCTGATAATAATAAAAGTGCACTGTTTGCGGGGCATGTGGGACGTGTTCCGTCCCGTGTCCCGTCTCGTCTCGTGGGACAAAATGCAGGACAAAGTTCGGGACGGAACGTCCCGCGTGTATCCCTAATTAAGGGTATTTACTATTTTATAGTTTTATTTTTTATCTTTAGGCAAAGGTTAATAAATAATTAGCTTCTTACTCCATCGATCGTTTCCAACTTTTCTGTGAATAATATAAAAATTTACGCAATCGCAGTTACAACGCACCTAGAATATACCGTCATAGCAATAAATTACATGAAATATTACTACACACAGAATATATTCCAATGCATAGAACTTTTTCAAACAAAAATAATTGTTGTGCTACCGCAAAATAATTTGATTTACATAATTCGGATGTTACTAATTGAACTTATAAATTAGTCAATATGCTAATATCCTTTATAATTTAATAGCGACGATTTTATGTTCCCAAAAAATTATGGTATAATTCATATTTGCCTGTTTACCTTTTAACCAGATCTAATGGCTCCAACTAATTGGGTCACTTGTTTTCAAATACTAAATTATAATAATAGTATGCTAACACTGCACATTATTTTGTTTATGTAGATATAGATTTGGATCAACTATAATTTAGGTGATCGGAAAAGCTAGTTTATTGCTTGTATTCTATTTACTGGGGCATTATAATATTCTATAAATTTAATTTAAATATTACAGCTATGTAAAAACGAAGTAAAAAAATTTTTTTTAAACATTTGCAACAGCTGAATCATCTTAAATTTATTCTTCTTTTTTACGTGCTGGATCCTCTCAGAAGGTTGGTAATCATCATGTGATGCAAATCTTCGATGCCGCTACTCTAAACAGTTCTTTAGAACTGCAGTTGAACCACCACTTTTTATCCGGAGTCTATCTTGGGTTGTCCAATGTAGCAAAGATTGCCCAATGTTCTCTGAAGTCAAAAGCTTTATTATAAATAACAAATGTCAACCTAAGTGAAATTTAATATTCCGTGCATTTTTCTACGAGTGTGTGTACTGATTAAAGTTAATCAATTCATTAGAACTACCTTATTGAGCAAGACGATTACGATTAATATTAAAGTGTTATCTTTTCGTGTGAATAAAATACATTTAGTTTTTGTCGGTGAAAATTGTAATTTGATAGTCCTAGACCATGATTCTAACTAATTGATTGTTTGTTGTAAATGTTTTTGATTGTATGTAGAGTGTTTTCCTTTGGCAAGTTAAACTAAGTCATCAGCGTATAATCTTCCTTTATCAATTGGTGAGCATTGTTGGAGTATGTCGTTTATGGCTATTAGAAAAAGTGTTGAGCTTATAACTGATCCTTGTGGTACTCCGTTCTCTTAAACTTTTTTTATCTGAGTTAACGTGGTCTGATCGAACTATGAAGCTGCGAGATTGAAGAAAATTTGAAATAAATTTTAACATATTACCTCTGATTTTCCAATTATGCAATTTTTATATGATATTGAATCGCCAGACAGTATTATAAGCTTTATTAATATCAAAAAAGACTGCGATACAATCTTGCTTATTTGCAAATGCTTCATGTATTTCTGACAAGTCTATTAGGTTATCTATAGTAGATCGATTTTCCCTAAATCCGCTTTGTTGAGCTTTAACGTTTAAAACACATTGTTTATTTCTTACCCACAATCGGAATCTTATTTACATCGAAAAAATATGATGCAGCAATATTACAGTAAAAAGTTTAAGAATAGTTTACCACGGTAACCTTCTCAAAATGTTTTATTTGTTGAAAAATTGTATATCAATTTGTTTATGGATATTGTAAACTGACCTATGTTATATAAAATAAAAATGGCCTTAGTGAATTTTAAAACTAATTTGCAAAATTTCACCTCGTATTTTTTGTTTTTAAATTAGATGTCCAACCTGTCGAAAATAGCCTCGAAAAACGTTTAAATCGGCATTTTTACTTGTACATTTGTCTATAAAGGTATATATATATATATATATATATATATATATATATATATATATATATATATATATATATTTTGACTTTAATCTTAGTTTATATAGCCAATAAAAAAAATATAACTTATTTGTTATCAAAAGTAAAATAATCCTTATATTACCTGTGTTCGATGGATTCAAAAGATTTTCTAGTTGTCTTTTATCGGGAAGGAGAAGAAAGGATAAGAATACAAATATATTATATTACAAAGATTTACGTTTCTTTATTTTATATGAACGAATAAAACAATTATTAAATTCTGTCGTTCTCTTATCAATCAGCATACAAGAAAATAAATCAAATTTTTATAATAATAAGATTATAAAGTTACATACATTTATATTACGTGAGAAACCAATTTTACTTAAATTTTTCTTTACTTGAAACAAGAAACAAAAAAACTTTAAACTTTTGATTAGCCTAACAAAACCTCAGTTTTTAAATTTGAATGCTAATGACCATGGTGTCGAAACGATCCTTCACAGATATAAAATTCAATTGTACAAACACTTACAGCTTATTTTCTTCTTGAGTTGTATGTTGGAAAATACCCAGAAAAGTCCAGTCTCCTCAACGATGTGATCTCTCCTTTTTGGCACCTCGGCTCTTTCTTAACGTCTCTGCAAACCTCCTGCAGACTACACAAAAAACACCTGATTCACTTCTCCAAACTCAGCTACTTATTTATGACACCAGGACCTCCTTTTGTCAACTTGATGCCGCAATAATACTTTCACATATACTTCATAAAATGCCCACGGTAGATACAAGGACCTCTTTTAATCTACTTGTTATCTCCTTCTTCAAACTATTCACTTCTTTTCGTTACGCCGGTATCCAAACTCACGAACCACACCCTATCTTGAGACAAAACGACTGTTTTCTTTCGATTACCAAAATATGACTAACTTCTCCTGTCTCATGATCGACTCCCAAATTCCCATTTAAAAACGACCGTCCAATCAAAAAGCTCAAATTGTGTTTACCATGATTTTGGAAAAGCCTAATTTCGGTTTCAGAGAAAACTAAATAGCTTACTTTAAAATTGGTTTTTTCAATACATCATTTATACATATTTCAAAAGATTAGAATATGGTCATTTAATACTCGACTATACAAACAATGAAAAGATTAACTTACAGGTAAAATGTCTTCTAATTCTAAACAAAGGTTTTTTGATAATTTTGTGTGAAACGGAAAAAGGTCGTTTGCCAAACAAATTTCTATTCTTATCTACACTAAATCTTATCTTAAATTACTATATACAATTTGATTATATTGATATCTTGAAATTTTATTTCGATGGATTTTTTTATTTATTTTTCTTTGGTTGGGAAAGAAGAAACATAACAATATATATATATATATATATATATATATATATATATATATATATATATATATATATATATATATAAGGATTTTTACAGCTGTCGCCGCCTTCCTTCTTTCAGCCAACGTCTCCAGTCCTTTTCGTTCTGCCATTCTCCATCACTATGGTCTCGTCTTTCCATGGCCTCGTCCACCTCATCCCTCCATGATCTTCGGGGTCTACCTCTTTTCCTCCTTTCTATTGGGCTCCAATCTGAAATCTTTGCTATCCACCTTGTATGATCTGTTCTTCTCACATGTCCATACCAAATTAAACGTTTTTCTTCGATGTAGCTATGTCTTGCTCTACTGCCATTCTTCGTTTTATCTCCTCATTTCTGATGCGAGCCATTTTTGTTACCCTGCAGCTTTTTCTCATGAACTCCATTTCAGTTGCTGTGATTTTGGATCTGTTTCGTTTATTTATTACCCAATTCTCTGCTCCATAGGTCATTATACTGCGTACCAAGGTGTTATAAATTCTCTTCTTTGTATTTCTGGTAATCTGTCTATCCCACAGTACCCCGTTTATTTGTTTAATACATGTTCTTGTCTGTGCTAATCTGCTGGTTATCTCTTGCTCGGTGGTTCCATTTTTTGAGAGTATGAATCATAAATATTTGAATTTGTCAGTGCCGTTAATTTCCCTATTATCGTCTATTTCCAAGTTTTTCACTGGTTCTTGCTCTGTTGTTAAATATCTGTGTCTTTTCTAGATTTATTTCCAGTCCATTTTTTGTGTATTCCTTTTCTAATTTTCGGAGCATAGAGCACAGATCTTCTTCATCTTGAGCCGTTACCACTTTGTCATCTGCAAAGCTGAATGTGTACAAGAGGTTGTCCCGGATTGGTATTCCCATCCCTTCAAATTTCCTTTTCCATGGTTTTAATATTTGTTCGAGGAATATCTTAAACAGTGTCGGAGATGTAGAGCATCCCTGCAATAAGCCTTTTGTGGTCTTAAATTCGTTGGAGTATTTATTGCCGGTTTTAACTCTTACCTTGTTATTGTAAAGGTTTTTTACGGCTTCTATATATATATATATATATATATATATATATATATATATATATATATATATATATATATATATATATATATATATATATATATATATTGGTGATAAATAAAAATAAACACGGGGAGAATAAAACACAATGCAATTAAAATACCAAACTTTGTAACAAAGGCAATTTTGCATACGTTGTAGATAAGTATTCATATTTTATACTGCACCATACCCGTGTTTTTATCTTTCGTGAGAACAGCACTATGTTACTAGTATGTATTTAGAGTAAACGTTAATAGGAAGAATGGCCATGGGATTCAAAGACTGCTGCTGTAATAATTGCAGTAGGATGTAGTTTAACGGTAAAAGTGCTTTTCAATAGAACCCAACATTACTTGATTATGGTTGTTATAGGGAACACGAGAAGTTTAAAATGAATTGAAACATAAATAACATTTTTTATGGTTGATTATGTTTTCAGTGTTTCGTAAATGGGAGACATCTGCATTGCGATTATTATTTTGGATTCTTACTGTACTCTCTGAAACAAACGCACATTATTCTATAATATCTATAAATAATATTACAATTTCCAATTTTTTCAAAGCAATTAGATTTTTTCTATTTTATTAGAACATTAAAAATACAGATAATATGTTGTTTTTATAAATGAGTCTTCATTTGTATAATTTAACGCTGATGCCATGATATGTCTTGTTTGATATGTTGATAGCAATTTTCCAACTTGTTCGCAGTTACATATTGTCTCTACTAGTTACCTTATAATTGGAACAATTAGATAAAATTTGGTACTTAAATAGAGTTCAAATATTCGTATCTTTTTCTATTCCTCGCCTAAGTTTTTCTTAGAAGAGAAAAATAAACAAAATATTTTTGCAAAACAGTTTCTTACAAGACTTTTTTTACAAATAGATGTTAAGCGGTGACCTTTACCACATGAGGACGAGCAGGAGCTTGTCCCAAAACATACGAGTTAACTAAGTACGGTAGCCCAGAGAATATCAAGTATGCTCCTCAGTCGGCGGATTTAGCGACCTATAATAAAGAGTAATAAAGATAAAGAATAGTAAAAAAAAGGTAATATATTTTTAATGTTTGCATTAACCACATATAATAAACATATTTCATTATTTTTAGAATCTTTATGTTCTTTTATGTCCCAATCGATTTTATAATTCGCAGCAAATTGGCTGAATAGTTCTAAGAAACACGATTTTACAGTTTTCCGTAGATATTAGCTATTTTTACTTTGCCATCAACGAATACGTTTTTAATTTTTTTGCTCTAAAATAACTACTGACATTCATTCATGTAGCAACTGCTTCAAAACCTGACGTTCATTAACGACAATACAATTTTTGAATCGTCCATATATCCATTCATCTCTGGTTCTAATTATGGTTCCCACAGTTATTTCTTAGTTTTACCTACTGTTTTTATAATTAGACTACCTACATAATTCATCCATAAAAGGGCACTAGCGCAGAGCCGTACTCCACGTTTTAAATTTATTTTGGAATAATTATAATTTAATTATTAATTTCTCTACTATTGTAGAGATTCTGTAGACCCAGAGCAAAATAAAATCTTTATTTTTCTGTAAAAAGTGTTTAACATTATTTTCTCATTTTATTCTGTTTGTTGATTTTTTACTTTGATTACTCATTTTTAGTTTTAAGACCTCTATTTTAAAGCTTTACATATATTTTGTTTCTTGCCTTTGTATTAATCCGGCTGACAAAACGTGATCCATCTGTGGTATTTTGTTTTTTTCATAAACATACCTACTGGATTCATTATATATTTTTTAGCTCCATGTAATTCGTCCTACTTAATAATACCCGTGTACCTTTTTCCTATTCCTATATATAGCTTCAAGAATTTTCTCTTCTTACTATTCTAATTTCTTTAGTCCTCTTTTTTTGGTGCTCATTGCATTCCAAGGTTATTCCAATTCCGAAACCGAGCAAACCAAATTGTAAGCCAGAAAACTATCTTCCCATAGCTTTAATTAGCATGGCATATAAACAACTATTAGAAATGCTTCATCACAATAGGATACTTAAAAATGTCTCCAGTGAACAAGGGGACTTTTGCCTTCATCGACTGTACGGTCCGCTGTACGGACCAAGTCTTGACACTAACAACTTTTATAGCAACTAGTTTTCTAAAGAAACAAAAAACAGCTGCAGAATTCATACCTAGATCTATCAGCGGCATACTGTTTGAAGAAGATATTACAGACCAGTTTATACAGGGTGTGATAAAAGAAGCAAGACGGTCAAATATTTCTCGAACTAAACAACAGATCAGAAAATTAAAAAACGTTACAATATTTTCAAAAATCTATCGAATAACACCAAATTCGACCCTCAGTCACACCCCCTAGAGCAGGGAGGGGGGCAACTTTGAAATCTTAAACGAAAACTCCCATTTTTGTTGCAGATTTGGATTACTTATAAAAATATTTTTTTACTTATTATATTGTTATTACTATATTAAAACAAACATTTTTATTTTGTAATACTAATCACAACTATGACACGTGCTACACTAATTTGTAGAGTATGCGTGTTAAGTTGGTTTCTCGTTACATTAAAATTTAACTATGAATAAGGGTAAGTCAAGTTGTCTCATTATTCACTAGGAGAAATACCGATGTAAGCAAGCAAGCAAGCAATTTAATTAAACCCAGCCTGTGAGAAATGTTCACCCTTAAGAATTACGTTCGGGTGTAACAATTCATTGGAGCGAGGTGTATTAACTCGAGTAAAAACAGGAGTCACTCCACCGCGCTCCAATGCTCCAGACCATCCCTTTCCCCCCTATAGCACTCTGATGCGCGATAGGGGCACAACTATTAGCCAAATGCTCTTCATGTAATAGAACCCCAACATGGTTTCCTAACCGAATTCAAAACTCAGGACAGCGCATTTTCGCTATATTCCTGTTATCTTAATGCGGCTTATCCGCGAACTAAAATTGCTTACTTGGGCCTCAAGTCTCCGCTCTGAGCTAGGCTCAGTTCGGCGACTTGGTGCTCAAGGGGTTGGGCCCTACATGCCCGAGTTTTTAGTGGTTTTTGTTAATATTTTTTTTGTGGCTTGCGCCGGTTTTTGTTAGTAGTTTTTTGATTTTTTTCTAAATTTTGATCTTGACACTGATTTGTTGTAGTTCTCTAAAGAGGAATCTTTCTGCTACGTATCTCGGTACGTTGACTGCTTCTCTTGGGCTGTTGTTATGTGCCGCTTGTATTTTCTTTTTTGATGTATTGCATATGTGTCCCCATGCGAGAGATGCATAATATGTTAGTATAGGAAGAATTATACTATTTATTAATCTTATTTTTGTTTTCAATCTAAGTTTGCTTTTTCTTCCTGCTGGGCCTCTTATTGATGCTCTTGCCATGTTGGCTTTTTGTACTGTAGCTTCTACATGTTTGCTAAATGTTAAGCCTTTGTCCATGATTACTCCGAGGTATTTTGCTTCACTTTTCCACTCGATGGGATTGTCTTGCACAGTTACCTGTTCTTCTGGTTGTTGATGCCTCTTTTTGAAAAGTATAGCCTGTGTCTTTTCGGAGTTTATAGCGATTTTCCATTTTAAACTCCATTCTTCTATGTCGTTTAACGCTGTTTGTAAGTTGTTTACCGCTATGTCTTTATTTCTGTGTTTGGCCGCTATCGCTGTGTCGTTGGCATAGAGGCATAGTAGTGTACTTGGTGTTCTAGGTATGTCTGCTGTGTATATCGTGTACAGTAGAGGTGACAGTACCGCTCCCTGTGGCACTCCAGCCTCCGGGTTCCCGAGTTCGGATAGGACTTGTCCTATCTGGACTCTGAAACTACGATTGCTTAAGTACGAAGAGATTAGTCTTGTCATTGCTCCGCTGTAACCGTATCGTCTCATTTTGTAGATCAGTCCTTCATGCCAGACTCTGTCGAAAGCTTTGCTTACATCTTGAAAGACAGCTCCTGTGAATTGTTTGTCATTAAATCCAGCTGCTATGTACTCTGTTAATCTGAGTACTTGTAGCTCACTGGAGTGTTCTGATCTAAAGCCGAATTGGGCTTCGGGTATTATATCTAATCTGTCTGTTTCAGCTTGGAGTCTGATGAGTATTATTCTCTCTACAATCTTGCTGATTGCAGGTAGTAAGCTTATTGGTCTGTAGTTTTGCGGGAATTTCCTGTTTTTTTCGGGCTTTGGTAACATTATGACATAAGCCTCTTTCCATCTGTTTGGAAATTTCTTGAATCTTAGCATCGCGTTGATAATATTTGTTAGATATACTATGGCTCTCGCTGGTGAGTATTTTAGAGCCCTGTTCGTTATTTGATCAGGACCACGTGCTTTTTTCGGCGGGCTATTTTTAATTAGCTCGTTTAACTCCTCCGGTGATGTAGGAGAGATGATTTCGTTCGGGTTTTCGGGTCTTCCTCTTTGTCTTATACCGATGTAGGCAGTGCCAAAAGGAATATGTTAACATATCCCTTTTTACACTAAATTTTCTGTACCATTTTATAAGTGCCTCTTTTGTAACAATCAACTTAACATACAAATTCAGTTACATTGACTTGTCCCCTTTTACCCACAAATAAAACATGCCTTTTTTAACCTATATTTGATTTAATCCCGTTTTTATCAAAAATTGACTTGTCCCATTTTTTATGCTCGACAGCGAAATGTTTAGACACTTCAAAATACTTTTCTTTTTCATTATTTAATTTTATTTTCCGTCGACCGTCCATTTATGATCAATTTTAACACCCTCAAAATCATTGATTAATGACCCCTATTATTGAATGATTTTCTATTAATGAACGATTTTATTATAGGCAACACAACATACTCGTACATTGCTTGCATAAATTAATTAAACGCTCTGTCATTGGCAGTGACTTGTGGTGTAAGCAACCAAACATATACCTATTTATATTCCCACTAAAAAATTAATTTAAAATGAAGTAGCCGCTGTTAGTACTATCTGTCATTAGTGTCATTGTATGTCATTATTTACTTTTTTGTTAAAAATTCTGTGTATTTGAAAAATTAAAGGATGGATATTGACGAAGAGTTTAATTTAACTCCACCAGAATTTCTTCTTCTATCACAGAATTTACAGAGGTCCAAGAAGACTTAAATATAAATTTGTCAAAATGCTATACAGCAGATAATCATTTATCAATATCTTCCTTTAATTTCAGTAATTGCACCATTTTGAATATTAATGTTTACTATAATAAAACTACCACTAAGGAAACTTTGAATAAAGTCAATGAAAGCTGAAAAAATTGTTGTTTATCGTTAAGTAAATAAATATTTAAACTAAGATATCTTTATTTCTGAAAAGTACGGTCGACGGAAAAGTTTTGTAACGAACTCGTGAATTAAAATGGCGATTAACAATTTCGAACATTAACGCGCTCGCTTTGCTCACGCGTTAAAATATCTCAATTGTTAATCGCCCTTATTAATACACTTGTTGGTTAAATAACTATTAAAGTCGGCGTCTATAATTAAGATCGTTAAGATATATTTTTAATGGAATATTGATTAAATTAATTCATTGTTTTGCTGTGTCAAATTTTTGACGTTATAAAATCAGTAATCCTATTTAAATTTAGATCAAATTTCAATATTATAATAGTATATTATACGAATTATTACCATAATAATAACAGATGTCGTCATAATAGAGACGCTGCTCGCGGTAATGTTTTTGTTCGTAAACAGTTTTCATCTTTCTTTTTTCCTATTATATTGTATATAATTATTTTTTGTAGGTAGTATCATTATCGTACACGTCCCCTATGGTTTCGTCCTCAGTGTGGTCCTGCGTACCATCATACCATTGAAAGTGCAAGAGATTTCTCTTAAGATTCTGTAATCTAGTTGTATAAAATAAAAGAGTTACAAGAGGCAGGATATACAAACGAGCAAGAGAGATAAAAAATACGACAGCCGGATGCTGACCAATACCTGTTTTATTTCATGTTTTTTCATTCGAGCTACTGGCACAAGGGCGAGGTAGCGTAGTCGTAGTGAGTTCAACTTTTCTTGCAGGGGCGTGAGAAGTGTCGGATCTAGAGGTTCGGTACTTGAGATACTTGTTTAAGGAAATTGTTTTGAATTCAGTTTGCCTGTAAATATTTTTTAACTTCTTTATTTGGTAATCTGCCTACATAAACAAGGAGCTTATTATGAATTAGAATTTTTTGTTATCGTTTGGTAAAATGCTTAACGTAAGGTTGTTAAAAAAAAAATTCTTTATCGTAACATATTTGCTTTATTTTAATCATTTCAGCAAAATAAAAATAATTCTACTAACTCTAATAGCGGACCATGATCGAGAATAAATCGCAATTTTTTCTTAAAAAAGCTTTGCCAATTTTTGTTCATTATGAGTTTTCAATCTGTAAGCAGAGACCGTTTTATACATTATGAACCAAAATTGTTGGATGTTATCTTCTTTCGGTAGATAAGGTTGACGCTTTCACAAGTTGGGGAAAACAAATTTTGTACGGTTGGATATCCGAAGACAAACATATCCATCTATCCGTGAAATCAAAACCCTTAACAGGGTGAGTCATTGTAGATGGGCATTATGTCTAAAGAAAATGTTGATAAACTATTTTTAAGGATAGGTGTATTCCAAAACACTGTAACACTCTCTATTTTACCTTCTTCTTTTTTAAAGTAAGTTTTAAAGGAAGTTTTTTAAAAATATTTTAATTGTCTGAGAATTCAGTACTTTTAAAAAAAGGATAAATCTTTTCTCTATCGGTTTTTCTTAATTTAAAGATAAAGTCGCATCTCACCTAATGGTTATTAGCGACCAATCTGTACAATTCTACAAGTATAGATAATTATATTACATGGTTACAAAAAAGATATTTTTGCAAAATAGTACTGAAAGTGTAAACAATTTTAAACAAAAATAAAATCTTTTGGAATACATCGATAGCTTTTAAATAGTCTATTAAGTTATTTAAATTATTATTTTGACCTAGCACGACTGATAAATTTGAATCTATATTAATTTTTTTTTATTGTTACATTGCATGTTTACAATCTACTCTATACACAGAGTAATAAGTAAATAGTCTGTAAGTAAATTAACGTGAGTTAGGTACCGTCCAATGACGGTTCTCTAAGTATTATTGCGGTAGGTCTTCTGGCCATACCCTCTTCAATCTTCTTTCGGCAAGTGGTTGGGTGAATAAATTATTTATCAGTTCGTTGTTGTGATCAGTGGTGCCATGTTTATATTTTATTGAGTGATTCTTTATTATGTCCTTAAGAAATGGGATGTCCAGATCATTGTGAAGTGTTTGGTTAGATACATACCACGGAGCTTTACTTATCATGCAGAGTATTTTGGATTGGAATGTTTGAAGTATCTTCATATTTGAAGGTTTACTACAGCCCCATAGTTCTATTCCATATGCCCAAACTGGTATAAGTATAGCTTTGAACAGAAGCAATTTATTTTCAAGAGATATCTGAGACCTTTTGTTAAATAGCCAGTTCATATTTTCTAGTTTGAGATCTAGTTGTTTCCGTTTAGTTTTAATGTGCGTTGTCCATGTAAGTTTTTTATCCAGCTGCAATCCCAAGTATTTGACAACTGGTTTTATAGGAATGGGAGTATTATTAGTATAAACTTGTGGACATGTGGATTTTCTTGTTGTAAAAGTAATTTGTACTGATTTGCTAGCATTAACACTTATCTTCCATTGCTTAAGCCAATTTTGTAAATGATCTAAATGATTTTGTACTTTTTGTGATGCTACATTAGGGTCGATATCCACTGCCAAGATTTCCGTGTCATCGGCAAATGTAGCTAAGAAGGTATCATTGCTGATTGGAACGTCTGCTGTAAATATCAGATACAGAAATGGGCCCAAAACGCTACCCTGAGGTATGCTGGACTGTATGATGTGGTAATTTAAGTAGCTGTTTTCAATTTTGACTTGGAAGTAACGGAGTGTAAGATATGATTTTAGTATAATGTATAGTTCGTCTGTTAGGTGTAATTTCAGTTTGTAGAGGAGACCTTCATGCCATACTCTATCAAATGCCTGTTGTATATCTAGAAACACTCCAACGCAAAACTGTTTCTCTTCGAGACTTGTTTTAATTATATTTACTATTCTGTGGCCGAATTGGTGTTGTGGTATAATTTCGTTCATGGGAACAACTTGCTCGATTTTAGGTAATACTACTAGCCTTTCTAATAATTTTGACATTATTGGGAGTTGACTTATTTGGCGATATAAATTTGCTTGCCTTGCGGGCTTACCAGGTTTCGGAATCATAGTAACTTGAGAAAATTTCCATTTTATTGGAAAGTATCGAAGACGTAGTATGCTGTTGTATATTATTGTTAATAGCACCACTGCTTTTCTCGGTAATTTCTGAAGTAATTCCCCTGTTATCAAATCATAGCCAGCAGCTTTCTTAGGATTTAACATTTTTATTTGTTGTCGAACCTCTGTCGGAGTAAATGTTCTCAGAAGAAGAGATAGTTGACATGGAGTTTTGAGGTATATTCTTATATCATCATCTTTATCGTTATTAGTATCTGGTGCTGCGTATACAGTTGCAAGATGCTCTGCTAATATTGTTGATTTTTCTGCGTTTGTGAGGGCCTAGGTCATATCTGTTTTTCTTAAAGGTAAATTTGTTACTGTCGGTCGTTTAAACTTTTTTGTAGTTTTCCATATAGAGTGGTCTTCATGTTAGAGGTTCGAAATATAAAACTGGAAAGTGTCGATTTTTTCTTCATGTAATGCTCTATTTAGTCTATGACTTATCCTGTTAAGATACGTTTTATTTAGTAGATTTCTCGTTTGTTGCCATATGCGTCGAGCTCTTCTTTTTTCTGCTACCAGTTCCCTTATATGAAGGGGGTTATTATGGTTTTCTTGCACACTTCTTTGGCGCTGTGGTGTTGCTTCCCATAGCTGGGATACAATTTGATACTGAATACGCGAGAGTCTAAACTCTTAAACCAGAAATGCGTCGAATTTTATCGAATACGAAACTAAACACTAACTAATATGCGAGTGCGACCAGCTAAGCTTGGATACAATGTTATACTGACTAAAATTCCGATTTTCAATACCCGACTATTTCAAGTGATTTGCGGGGGTCGGGGGACAACTTCAATATTTTTATACAGAGGTAGGTAAAACCAACCTTTTGAATTCTTGTCTAACAGGAAAATTTTTGAAATTAGTCGGAGAAAGTTAATCTATGGGTAAAAATATCTTTTGAATAGATTTTCGGCTTTTATGAGAATTTGCTGGAGAATTTACTTAGGTATTATTTAAGAAGTGTAAGGTAATTGCTACCAATGGCGTAGCAACACTTAAATACATTTCTGTATTTCACTTGTTTATCGTTTTCTCCATTTCAATGACAAAACCATCTAAAGAAACAATCTTTAAACATAATTGTTTTCAATTGCTAATACATTGGCTTCTATATAATTCATTGTGTGATCTTTTTGGTTAACGTGCATGGATAAACTACACCTATCTGGATATTTCTCCGAAATACTCTTGTGGGAGGTGATACGGTCCTTTAGTCGCCTTCAAGAATGGCCAATGTATTGTAAATTACAATTTTTACAAGGCATACTGTAGATTATGTTAGGAAATTATAGTTTAATTTTTTATCTTTGAGTTTAGAGAAAACTGAATTTATCGTTAAAACTGTTTTATTAGCAAATTTAAAGTCACCAACAGAATTGAATATTCGTGTCAGTTTCGGTATGACATTTTGTATATATGGTAGTATTTAAAATGTTTTGGGAGTATGTGTGATAACGGTAGTGTCATTTTCCTGATTCACAGCAGCAGTGTTAATAGAGGAATGATTTTGTGTAGTATTATATGTTTTAGACGATGTTCTAAACAAAATTTTGTTTAAAAGAGCTGGTGGATAATTGTTGTCTAGGAACAGTTGGTATATAATTCTAAGTTTTTTTTGTTGTAGTGATGTATCTGAAATTTTTATGACCCCAGATTTCATTTGTTAAGTAAATTTAATTTTATAGAATGTTTGTGGTAGGACATATAATTTAAATACCTCCCTGAGGCCATGGATTTTTTGTACCAATCTACCAATATTTCGTTTTGGTTTGAACAACTTTGTGTCCAAAAACGGAACAGTTTGGAAATTGTCTTCAACCTAAATTGTGAACTGGATGTATGGGTCATAACTATTAAAAACGAACAATAGTTCCTTTTTTTAAGATGTAAAGGAAAACTATCGCAACCTATCAAATATGAAACTGGCATTAGACAAGGAGATTCGCTAAACCCATTAATATTTAATCTGATAATGGATGAAATCATAAAGAAAGTTAGAAAAACTTTAGAAAGAAAAAAGAAGAGGATATAGAATGGGAGAAAAGGAAATAAGTATATTATGCTATGCCGACGACGCCATAATAACAGCCGAAAATGAAGATGTCCTACAAAGACTAATTAAAGAATTCGAAAATACGGCGCTCATATACAACATGGAGATCTCAACAAAGAAAACTAAAACGATAGTGATATCAGCGCAACCGAGACGATGTAAACTAGTCGTAAATAACAAAATAATATAACAAGTGATGGAAACTGAATACTTGGGAATAAAACTGTCAAGCTACGGAAAAGTGGAAGAAGAAGTACAAAAACAAGTGAACATGGCAAACAGAGCAGCAGGATGTCTCAACAACACAATATGGAGAAACAAAAACCAGGATATATAAATCAACAATAAGACCGATAATGACGTACACAGCGGAAACAAGAGCAGATACGGCGAAAACACAAAGACTACTGGAAACAACAGAAATGAAAGTCTTACGAAAAATAACAAACCAAACTCTAAGAGACAGAGTAAGTAAGAAGAAGAAGAATAGTACCTTTGTTTTATCACTAGGAATGGCTAGTATTAGGTCATCTACGTATTTTTTAATGAAGCTTAGCCTGAAAGGTAAGACTGAGATAAAAATGTCTAGCAAATCGTCCATAATCTAATTAGCTAAGATAGGGCTAATCTTGGCTCCCATAGGTGTACTCCAATTTTGTTTTATAATGTTTTCCTCATAAGTGAAATAATTATTATTGAAAAGGAAAGAAATCAAGTCAATGAAACTACTGATGTCCATCTTACAGTGTCTACTTTTCTTATTCTAATTTTTATGTACAGATCTAGCATAAGCATCTACATATACAAGTATCTAGATATATTTCTAAAAAGAGATACCACATCTAAATTGACAAGGACATAGTTGTTTCGGTAAAATATAACCATTGAAAATTTTGTTTACTTCAAAAGAATCTTTTATGAAATATTCATTATTTTTGTCATATGCTAAGGTCATATGCTATAAGGTTAAAATATTTGTTATAAAGGAAGATATATTCTATGTGGGTGCAATATTAGTTGATACTATAGGTCTTACTGCAAGTGTGGGCTTGTGAATTTTAGGTAAAGAATAGTATTTTGGAACAGAACTAGAAAATATTTTGATATAAGGTTGAATGCTCGAATAAATGAACTTTGATGAAATAAAAGGCAGATATCGAGCATAGTTTTATTAATTAAATCTTGTCCAAGTACTTTTGCTTCCTAGAGCATCTTCAGGGGCATCTGAAATAAGCCAAGAAACGTTTTTTAACTGAAGAAAAATTAATTAACTTCGATAAAAAACTCGAAGTTGATGGTTGATAAAAGTTTTTATGTGATTAACGTTTTAGACTTAATTCGTCAATTTTGGCCTATCCAAGAATCAAAGAATGTCATAAACATGGATAGGATTGGATAGGCCAAAATTGACGAAGTAAGTCTAAAACGTTAATCACATAAAAACTTTTATCAACCATCAACTTCGAGTTTTTTATCGAAGTTAATTAATTTTTCTTCCTTTAAAAAAACGTTTCTTGGCTTATTTCAGATGCTTCCGAAGATGCTCTAGGAAGCGAAAGTACTTGGGCAAGACTTAATTAATAAACTGTGCTAGATGTCTGCCTTTTAATTAATCAAAGTTTATATTATATTTAGTAAGGCTTTTCTTTGCAACTTCATCAATATATTTATTATTAAATAAAGTAGCTACTAATTTATTGCTTTGAGTTTGTATTGTATTCATTGGATCAGTTCTTAATAGTATATACCAATTATCGTTATCTAAGAGTTCATTAGATAATGTTTTATAATCGATTTTATCGATGACTACAGTGACATCTGATTGTGACTCTTTATCTGATTTTGTAACTATTATTTCAGTGTGTTCTTTCAGAAAATTCTTTGTTTTATAAAGTAGGATAGAGAATTGATATAGACTGACAATGACACTTATTCTATGTAATAGAAGATTAATAAGCCTTCGCAATGGTGATTGCCAACGTCAGATAACTCTGATATGGCACGTGAAGAAGAAGGGAATGCATATAATCAGATAAGTTAGGCAGCGAAGACAGAAATACAACCTGTTATGTTCCAAATTTAAAGTAGACGGTCCCACCTCTATTTTCAAAAATTTTAACAGTTCTGGACGTGTAAGATCGGTTGCCTATAATATATTATAAGCAAGGTGGCGAAAATAAAATTAGTAGTTTTCAAATAGGGGTAATGTCTGGCAAATTGTGCTAAAGTTTTCTAGAGCCATCTTGGAAAAATTGGGATCACAAAATTTAAATATTTTAATCCCGGTATTATTCGGTGACCTCCGTGTATCAAGTTGACAAGTGTTCGGGAAGACGACGGAAAGAAAGGGATTCTAGGTTTGACCGTATTACTGAAAAGTTCGTGGAAGCGTTTTTTTTTTGGGAATATCCACAATTTCTCTAAAAAAAAAGCGGATCTACAGTACACGCGAATACCGGAGTCGCATTTAGATCAAGAAATTAGCCTTAATGACGAGTCCAAATAGCCGACTACGTTTAGGTCCAATTTAGGATATTTCAAACCCCTAATCTGGCTAAGAAGGGTGAGTGTTAGAACATTTCGTTTTTAATTAATTAAAAAGTTGTAATTTTTTTATCCCATTTCTAAAAAGCTATTCATATTTTCATAAGTTGTCATATATTTCAAGTTCCAAAGACGTCTTTTTTGGTATTGCTCCATTATCGCCAAAAAGCAGATAAACAAAGTGTTAAAATCAATATATTTATTTCCAAATTATTATTTTAGACACGTATGGTAATTAGTGTTTTCTTGCTTCAGGGTTCTTCTTCTTCGTCTTTTTCTGTCTGGCTGTAATTTTTAACTTTTCACACAAACATTGTCACACAAGTCTATGACATCTTCTTCTTAAAGTGCCTATCCGTTCCGGATGTTGTCGATCATCACGGCTATCTTTACTGTATTTATTGCAGCGCAGAACAGTTCAGTGGTAGTCGTGTTATACCACTTTCGTAAATTTTGAAGCCAGGAAATGCGTCTTCTTCCCGGCAATCTCTGTCCCGTCTTCTATGACATCGGCAATCGTATTTTTGGAGTTCCTCTGAAGTCGCAGTGGATTTTCCGAATGGTATTTTTTGATTGAAGTCACACTAAACGTTAACTAGGATCCCACGCGGTAAAGTATATGAATGTGATTAAAAATTCGAAGTATGGATCGATAATTAATTTTCGATGGAAGCTTTAAGCGCCGTCTAATTTGTTTACGGGATACAAAAGTTTTTTTAAAGATTATTTGCGGTTTGTTTTTATTTTAATATTTACAAATACTTTACAGTTTTTTTTTAAAGATTATTTGTGGTTTATTTTATTAATCAAATATTTACACATACTTATTATATTTTTGTAAACTGCGTCTAAGGGGGGGGGGTGGGGTTAAATATTTGAAATAAATATATTTTTTTTATATTATTGTCTGCGCATGCACTTGATGCTCTCATGATGTCCTATTTAGGTTAATTATTTTTTCTGTCGGTATTGAAACACACACCCCTTAGCGTCCGGTACTTTTGATACATCTTACCCTTTTTTTGAGCAATTAAATAGAAATAACTTATGAATTTTTATTAGGCAAGTAGAAGCCGCATTTTTATATTATTTTTATTAAGCCTTTGGTAAAGTTAAATAATATTGTAATATGTATTTGTTTTCAAATATCTTGGGAACCTATTTATTAAAATTGACTAAATCCTGATCTTATACAAGTTCATTTATTTTTTTATATATTCAGGTTGTATACTATACTAAATATTTTAGTAGTAAACCTATTGGAAAGTTGTTGGTTTATTGAATAGTAACATAGGAAAGGCTGTGGGCCAAT
Source organism: Diabrotica undecimpunctata (assembly GCF_040954645.1). NCBI lineage: Eukaryota > Metazoa > Arthropoda > Insecta > Coleoptera > Chrysomelidae > Diabrotica > Diabrotica undecimpunctata. The sequence goes on along the minus strand of NC_092811.1, from coordinate 40,423,320 downwards.
TTAGCTGGCGCCCCTGATATAACTTCGGGTTTTTTTTTGTTTAGTGGACCGCACGACCATCTCCACTGTTTTGTCTAGCCGCAAGCCATTCCCAAACTATCACCGTATAGTACTTTGCTTTCCGAGTGTACGTCTGATTTACATGTGGTACATTTTGTAACTTTTTTTATATAGATTCGGTTTTGTACGCCACAAACCCTTCTACATTCGATAAAATCACCAAAAAAAAATAAAAAAGGTGACCATCTCCAGTGTGACAACTATAGAGGTATAACCCTGTTAACAACTGCTTACAAAATACTAGCAAATATTCTCTACGAAAGGCTGCAAGTTTACACAGTGGGCATAGTTGGTAAATATCAAGCTGGATTCACTCCAGAAAGATCAACAATTGACCAGATTCATTCAATAAAACAGATTCTCGAGAAAATATTAGAATTCAATATTCAAACCCATCACCTATTCGTCGACTTCAAGGCCGCATACGACAGTGTCAAGAGAACAGTGCTATACCAATCAATGCATGAGTTTGGTATACCAGAGAAACTTATCCGACTAACGAGAATGACAATGTCTAACTTAAAAGCCACTGTTAAAATACAGGGAGAGAATTCTAGATCCTTTGAGATAAAGGATGGACTCAGACAAGGGGATGCTCTGGCTTGCCTCCTATTTAATATTGCCTTAGAAAAGGCAGTCCGAGATACACGAATTAGGGACGGCGGTACTATTTACAATAGATCGATACAAGTCATAGCATATGCTGATGACATTGACATAATAGGGCGTAGCAAGCGAGATGTTGAGCAATATCTCCTGGAATTGGAAACAGCGGCGAAACAGGTCGGTCTAGTCATCAGCGAAGACAAAACCAAGTACATGTTGGTTACAAAGGATCCGATAGCAAATTAGGAACGAGAAACAGTCTTTGAAAGTCATACCTTGACTTGAAAGACAATTTCACATACCTTGGGTCGCTATTGACTACTACCAATAAAACAAGCGAAGAAATCAAAAGACGAATAAATCTTACAAATAGGGCATACTATGGACTCCAAAAGCATTTCCACTCAAGAAACATTCAAAGAAGAACTAAAATTATTATATACAAAACATTGCTGAGGCCGGTCCTCACATATGGAGCAGAAACATGGACTCTAACGCAGAAAGATGAAAGACTTTGCGGAATATTTGAGCGTAAAATACTCCGCAAAATATTTGGAGCTATAAACGACCAAGGGCAGTGGCGCAGAAGATATAATTTTAAATTGTATCAGCTCTTTGATAAGCCAGATGTCATAACGTTCATTAAAACACAGCGACTTAGATGGGCTGGACACATAATACGAATGCCAGAAAATACGATTGCTAAAAAGCTAACTACAGGCACACCTGTAGGAAGAAGAAGGCCGTCCGCGAATTAGGTGGTTAGATAGAGTTGAAACCGACTTACGGATATTAAAAATCAGAAGATGGCAACATGTTGCCAGAAACCGAACAGAATGGCGACGAATCTTAGAACAGGCCAAGATCCATAGAGGATTGTCGAGCCAAAGATGATGATGATGATGATAGCCTAAAAAACTACTACATATTCTTAACGAATGATGGCCACCTTGATAAGTCAGTTCCATTCCATTCTCATTCAAAACATTTTCTCCTTATTGGCTTACTATTTTGTTACTATCCTTTCTTCCAGTTCTTGCTTTGAGGTCACCCATCAATATAATTTATTTCCAATTTTTTATATTTTTTAGTTTTTTTTTCATAATGTTTCTTGTACTTTTATTGGTAGAAGCATAATCTAACGAAGACCTACTCCTCCTCATTTCTCAATCGTGCTTGCAACCAGCTACGGCGAAGATTTTTTAATAAGAGTTAAAAAAAATGCAAGGAACTTTATTGTATCACACAAAAGTATTTTATTCATATATTTAACGATATACGTGTTATTTGAAAAAATATCCAGTGTATTTAGTTTAGCTAAATTTAAAAAACCTCAAAATGAAACTCGACAAACAAAGAAAAGTACTCTATATTTCCCATTTCACAAAAAGAGAGGAATAGGCAGGGAAAATCTAACGTAATTAAAGAAAAACTCTTCAAAGAAGTTATTTGATTTAACAGTGAAGCTAAAATAACACATTTCAGTTGAATAGACAATGCCCATCGCTTTGTCTGTTATATAAATAGTCGCAGATCAGTAAAAAAGTTAATTAAGTTCTAATAATATGTGCTTTTTAAATGAAATGGTCGTTAAAAAATACAAAAGATTCAAACCATGTACTTCCAAACATCAATGAGATATTATTTTGTATTTTAAAATAAAATTTCAGTACGACAAACTTAAAATCGATATTTATTTTTTCACTTGATTTCATTTTAAAAATCAAGGTATTGTGTACACAATCAATAGAATCAACAATATTAAATCATATGTTTAAATTTTTATGGTACTTACCGTTTTTAAATAATTTCATATTGTAACGAAATATGAAATTACCCAACCCCCACTATGGGGGTTGAAATTTGGGGACAGAAACTACTGGGGGTGGAGATATGGCAAGCAAAATAAACGATACTGTGCGAATAGCACTCAGGGTTTGTTTGGAGAGCTGGGTGGTGGATAAGTTGATGGCAAGGGGTCGGATTGGGGCAACTATAAAAATGAAACAAAAGGGTACTGACATGAATCTCCTGGAACCAAAGGGTTAACAAAAAACAACAAGCAAGACCTCTAGCTATTAGAAATAAGGACACCGCTTCGAAGAATCCTAATCTTGCTGTAAAAAGGAAAAAAAGGCTCTTCTTTTCTAAAATGAAGAACACAAACAGGAGTTAGGAGACTTTTCTAAAATAAAATAAAAAATTGGTTTAGAGAAATAAATCAAACATTTTTTGTGTCTCACCACAAACAGTTACAAAATTACAGATGTCACAAAAATTACTATATTAGTAGTTACAGAAATTTATACCAAAAATAACAAAGAAAACTTACATGTGTTCTATTCATTTACAAACTCGGGATATGCTACAAAACCTTACAAATTTTACTGAGCTATAAACTGTGGCAAATAAAAAATTATTTCAAATAAAAAATTATCTTTTTAAATAATGAAAGCAATTATTATTTAAAAAAAATGTCTATCTTGACTTTAAAATTTAACACAAAAAGTTACCTTAAAATTCACTAAACTTCGCATATCTGGGGTCGGGAACTGGAATCATGCTGAAATTATACTGGGGGCAGATCCGGGATGACGACCAGGGATAAGAAGATGAGGGCGGAAGCCTGCACCGGCTGGAACACAAACCTTGAAAACTTGTCTTCTTCAAAGACTAGTGTCACTTCATAGTACATTTTCATGACAAGAAAAGGAAAACCAAAAGATTAAGAATTTGAAAATAAATTCCGACTCCAACAAAACTAAACACGCCTTTAACAGCAGCCGGCTTTAGCGAGAGTGATCTCATAATCTTGTAGATTCATTCGCACAATCTTGGTATAAACAAAACGTATAAACTGGAATATTTCCGTCTATTTCCAACGCGCAAAATATCTCAAAGCGGTTTCGATCAAAAAGATGCCGAGGAGAAACACATCTGTGAAATATAAACAAACTCTAAAATGGTTTACAGTAACCTCGGCGACGTAAAGATGACTTGGAAGAATTCGATGTTTTAATACGTACGAATGGGAAACCGAAATACACAAATACAAGATTATTCTTTGATATTTTAACAAATACGAGGGGATTTCAATACATATTCAAAGAATTTTCAAATGCTACAATATCAATGCAATTATTATTTTTAAACATCTTTAAGACAGAAACTGTGGAAAATACAAAGAGAGATTGGAAAGGACAAGTTAATAAGAATGATATAAAAAATATACAATGAGAACAACAATGCCGTAATTAGAAATAGTACATTAGATTAGTTTACAATAAAAGGGTTTTAAAATAGAGACAAGCACTTATTATTTTTGTTCATAATTTTAATGCTATTGGTACGAGACAGGCTCTTTTCTCAGTACAAATCTTACTCAAATAATGCTGACACGTCAATATGGACGACAAGCGTAAAGCCATTACTTGAGATCAGAAAGGTCACTTTTTAATTGTAAGTATCGCAAGAGTTTTTGTAAAATAAATACATAAATAAAAAAAATAATAAGTAGTTTAATTAGTAAACATTTAAAAGTATAGTAGTAAACATAAGTACAAGTACATAGTATAGTTAACACAAGTACTTAGGACATGAGATACGCATAGGAAGAGATAATCAAACGTGCGAACTAAGCCGCCGCATAGGACTCACTTGGGTAGCATTCGGCAAGCTATGTTCTTAAATCAGAACTGCCTATATGTCTTAAAAGAAAAGTCTTTAATCAGTGCGTGTTGCCAGTACTTACATATGGTGCAGAGACATTAACACTAACCAAGAAAGTAAGAAATAAAATTTGTGTTACCTAAAGAGCCATGGAACGATCGATGTTAGGCATTTCTCGTAGGGATCGGATCACGAACAAGGAAATAAGATGGAGAACAGGAGTGACAGATGCCATAGAAAGAATTATGACCCTTAAGTGGAACTGGGCGGGGCACATAGCTAGAATGTCGGATAACAGATGGACACAGCGAATAATACAGTGGAGACCGGGACAAGAAGCACATCGAAGTAGAGGTCATCCACCAACAAGATGGTCTGATGACATAAAACGGATCGACAAAAATTGGATGCAAACAGCACAAAACAGAAATACATGGAAAAGACTGAGGGAGACCTATATCCAGCAGTGGATAGATCCGGGTTAAATGATGATGATGATGATGATGATGATGATGAGTAAACATAACTCTGTATAACAAATACTAGGTAAAAACTAAGTAAGCAAACAGAGAACAGGAAGTTTTACAAGAACCTGTCAAAAGCAGAAATAAACTCAAACCGATAACAATTATCTGCAGAGATAAGGAGGATAAGACATTTGGAATAGCAAGAAATATATTTATAACTAAGAACATAAATATAAAATTTTAATATACTATTAGACCAAGTAGACAACAGAGAAAAGAGTCTACCAAAAATAGGAAGGAAGGAGGAGACGTATTACTAAATACCATACATCAGCTAATAACAAAGTTATAGAGTGAAACTTCTCCATAACGTACACCAATGGAGAAAAATATTCGTCCGTTGTGTAGAGTTATCGCTTAATCGATTGAAATAAAAAAAAATAGGTTTTTATTTACTTGATCTTTAAATATACATTTTCGTACAAATTTGCATAAGCATATACACAAGGCCAGCCTAATGAAACAACAAAGGAGAACGTCAAAAGAAAAATAAAAAACGTGGTATCAGAAGCACTACCAAATATAAAGAGCTTTAAAAGAACTAAAAAATAATAAAGCTCCAGGACACGACGGTATAATTGCCGAGCTCTTGAAAACAAGCAAGACATTAACAATCCCTGTACTAACAGAGCTATTTAATAGATGTCTCCATAATAGCAAGATCTCTAAAGACTGGAACGAGAGTCTAGTAATACTCTTACACAAAAAAGGAGACAAATGTGATCTTCAGAATTATAGACCTATATCGTTGCTCAGTCAAGTATACAAACTATTTATGAGAATTATTAACAACCGGTTAACCTACAAAATGGACAATTACCAACCGGTTGAACAGGCTGGCTTCCCAAAAGGATATAGTACATCAGACCATCTGCTGACAATGAGAACATTGATAGAGAAGGCAAATAAATACCAACTACCCGTATTTCTTGCCTTCGTCGACTATGAAAAAGCGTTTGATAGTATCGAGATGTGGGCCATAGAACAAGCTATTAATAATTGTAGAATAGATTCGAAGTATAGGCAACTAATACATAATATATATGAAAATGCAACTATGATAGTACAACTAGACGAAAATACAAATCCCATCCCCATTAAGAGAGGAGTGAGACAAGGAGACTTAATATCGCCAAAGCTTTTCAACCTAGCCCTAGAGAGACTTGACAAAGAGAACCAAAGTGCGAAAATTTGGAAAACTTAGTTGGATACTTAAGAACCGCAAAATACCCCAATACTTGAGGAGCAAAGTGTTCAACCAATGCATCATTCCTTTCATGACATATGGATGTCAAACCTGGACCCTAACCAAGGCAAACATGAAGAAACTAGCCACAACAGAAAGAATAATGGAAAGAGCAACGTTAGGTATACGACTGTCAGATAAAAAGAGGAACGACTGGGTAAGATCCAAAACAAAAGTCGAGGACATAGCAATAAAAATTGCCAAACTTAAATGGAGCTTCGCGGGCCACACTGCTAGACAAAAAGACCAACGTTGGAATACTACAATACAACATTGGCGACCTTACGAAATTAAACGACCAAGAGGAAGACCACTGATGAGATGGGTTGATGATATTAAAAGAATAGCCGGAACAAATTGGAAATATGTTGCTCAGCATAGAGACCGATGGAAGGAGTTGGGAGAGGCCTATGTCCAAACATGGACGACAGAAGGCTAAGAAGAAGAAGAAGAAGAAGAATACACAAATAAAACAAATAAAATACTAATGTTAAAAGGTAGGTATTACTTCTTAAAAAACCATTGATTTTGGTTGAGTTTTTGTTTTGAACATGATTTTTCATGATTTAACGAACAAAACCATTTAAATTTTCTCCTAAACGATTTGCATCAACTCTTAGATGTTCCTTTAAACATCAGATTTAATATGTGATTTTTACATGACGATGCTCCACCTCATTATCCACGTGAAGTGCAAAATTATACTGTTTTTCCTCACCAATGGATGGGCCAAGGCAGTGAACATCTGTGGCCTTCCCGAAGCTGCGATTTAAAACCGTTAGACTTTTTCTTTTGGGTATATAGGAAACATCCTATATAGGAAACATTCAGGACCTGTGATCAATACACGAAATGAGTTTTGGCAAAAGATAGTGGATGCTACTTACGAAATTGGAATATGGAGGGTGGAATATCTAAAGTACGTGTAAATAATAAACTGCCTGGCAGCTTTGAAATCAACAGTGGACTCAAACAAGGGGATGCGTTATCTCCACTACTATTTAACCTTGTATTAGAGAAAGTCATGAGGGCGGCCGAAATAAAAACAGAATTGTTATGGGTTCAAGGTCCCAAGCTATTACTCGCATATGCAGATGACATAGATCTCGTTGAAGACTCCATCCTATCCACGAAAGACATCTTCAACAAGGTGGAAGGAGCAACAAGTGAAGTAGTGCTGACGGTTTATGAAGAGAAGACGAAATATATGTGTATAAATAGAACGACACTCGAAGAAACAGAATAGGACAAAATGTGACGAGCAACACCTTCAACTTTGAAAGAGTACAACGTTTTAAGTATCTGGTGGCCGTAATCACAGCTGACAACTATGTTACTGAAGAAATAAAAGACAGAATCCAATCTGCAAACCGCTGTCTATTCGCACTGGATAAGCTCATAAAATCAAAAAATCTTACAAGAAGTTCAAAGATCAAAATCGATAAATCCATCGTCAGACCTGTAATAACATACGGATGCGAAACGTGGACCATGACCAAAGCAAACGAAGAAAAGCTCAGACGCTTTGAACGAAAAATACTTGGACCTCGCCATGACATCACCACAAACCAGTATAAAATCAGAACCAATATCGAATTAGAAGCACTCTACAATGACGCCGATATTGTTCAAGAAATTAAATCACAGCGACTAAGATGGGCAGGCCACGTGCACAGACTGCATAGCGATATACTTGTAAAACTGGTATAGGAAGAGATCCCACAGGCAAAAGACCACTCGGACGTCCCAGAATGCGATGGAGAGATAACATCCAAGCAGATCTCCGGAAAATGAACATTCCATTTGACCCTAGGTTGATCCGAATCTTTTTCTCGCAAGAAGAAATTTTATAAAGAGATGTAAAAAATGAATGAAAGTAAATGAAGGACATTTTAAACGTTTGGTTTAGTTAAAAGTACTATTTTTATTGTTCATTCGTTATTTTAGCTTAATATTCTGATTCAAATCATTTTAAAATATGTTAGTCTTTATATTTCTTTTACAACTATTCCTGATAAGGCAAATGTATCGCAATGACATAAACATGACAACTTGCACAATTATTATGGTTTCAAGCTTATATAACAACAATTATATTACGCAAAATATTGAATTTTGCATCGGATGGTTAAAATGCGTTTATTTCGAAAATGGTTGAATTTAGCGAGATGAATTTGGTATATCTTATTTGACCCTAGAGTACTAACCATCGTAATTTTTTAACGCCAATGTCGGTTCGCCCGCTCATCTTACATTAGTATATATCGAAACGGTTTACAAGTACTGAAAATGAGCACAGCTTCGTAAATATTAAGAAGGTACGTAATAACGTTATAATTGCAGTAACAACGATATTGTCAGTTTTGTTTTTTTAAGTGTAAAATATGAATACGAAAAATAGAGACATGCACAGACCTCCCAGAAAGCGGGAGTTGGAAGCTGAGATGCAATTATGCCTGGAAGAATTTTGGCCAGATGAATCGGATAACAATTCTGATAAATTAGACAGTGAATCTGAAACATAAGATGCCGTTTTAAAAGCATTTAGTCAATCTGAATGAGAGTTCGAACCATCAAGTGAAAATGACTCAGATTCCGACCATGACTTGCCATCCAGTAGTAAGAAAGGAAAAAGAAGTTCTAAAAAGAGTAATGAGTTGGAAAAACAGTTTACTTTGGTGTTTTTAAGAAAAGAAAGTAGTGGCTCTAAAATCGACAATGAAAAGCAGTGTCTTGCTCAGCAAACTCCATCAAATGAAGAAGAATCTCCAGAAATTACAGCTAAAGAGAAGCAAACTCGGTTGCCGTCGAGTCTAAAAGGTAAAAATGGACACAAGTAGTCCTCTCAACCAAAGGCCGCTATTCTATCTATCTATCTATACAGCCCTTGCTGTCCAATTTTGAACATAGGCCTCCTCTTCCTTCTTTCACGTCTCTCTATTGTAGGCAGCTTGTATCCACTTCGGGCCTGCGTGTTTCTTCAAGTCATCTGACCATCGCATTTGTGGCCTTCCTCTTTTTCGTTTGTAACTATATGGTCTCCAGTGTATAATCATCTTATTCCATCTGTCGTCTTTCTGTCTTATGGTATGTCCAGCGAACTTCCACTTAAGGTTTGCTATCTGCGTTAATACAGCGGTCACTTTTGTTTTGTTGCGGATCCAAGTATTTCTTTTCTTGTCTGATAGCCTGATGTTCAGCATTTGCCTTTCAATGGCTCTTTGGGTCTTTGCTCTTTTTTCCATGTTTTCCTTTGTAAATGTCCAAGTTTAAGAACCATAGGTGAGAACAGGCAGTATACATTGGTTGAAGACTCTTGTTTTTAAATATTGCCGGTATTTTCTATTTTTTAGTATACCATGCGGTCCATATGTATGGAATAAATTCATTTTTAGCGTTATGATGTACTATATGAAAAAAACCTGAAACAGGTCGATTTTTATTCTTAAATTGACAATATACAGTATGAAAATATTATCCCTTTCCAACACCCCCTTTGAATTATAAGCACCCCCTCGAAAATTTTAATTAACAAAGGGGATCGTGTGGCACCTTGTTAGAAAGAGATTTTAGTCCTCTGTTCAGCAATATAAAGTTTTTTGAGTTTGTGCAATCATAACTGAGAAAATTGGTTTTTACAATTAAATTAAATGTTCAACTTGAGCACCATTATTCAGTTCTTGACAATAACCGAGGCGATTTTGGAATTCTTTTACAACATTTTGTATGACCTCGGGGGTTATTTTGTTAGTTTCTTCCGTTATCCTAACTTTTAAATCAGCAGTATTGCCTGGTCTGTTAAAATATACTTTGGAAATAATCAGGTATTTTCGTATCTGTTCTGCTAAACATTAGGGAAAAAACTTTTAAAATAATAAAATATTGGTCAAAAAGACTAATAAACAGTTGATATGAATCTAGTAGGCTGCTGTCATTTAGGTATTTAAAGTTATTAAAAGACGTCAGTATAATATTTGTGCGCGTATTAAATTTAATTATGGCTTATTTGTCCGAGACTAAAAGAGTAGAAATTTTAATTATTATTGGTTTTAGTAATAAAACAAGAACTCAAAAGGAGGTTTGTGAAATGTTTAATAATAAATCCCTGGTCAACAAGTTTCGCAGTCTACGGTTAGAAATATTGAAAAAAGTTTCGTTATACTGGACATGTAAAAAATATTGAAAAACAAGGTAGAAATGTTAAATTTACTGATGAAAAAAAGTTAGATGTACTTCTAGAGATTGAGGAAAATCTGCATAAGACAATTCGAAAACTGGCCGCCGTCAATGATGTAAGTAAATCATTTATTTTGAGAGTTTTGCATAAAGAAAAATACCACCCTTACAAAGATCAGTTGATTCAGGAGTTAAATGAAGATGATCCCGATAGAAGGCAAGAATTCTGTGAAATGATGATGGGCAGAATGAACGTAGATTTGCAGTTCATAAACAAAATAGTTTTTTCTGATGAAGCGACGTTTCATTTAAACGGAACGGTTAACAAACTCAGAGAAAATCCTCATTGGTGTGTGAGACTCACGCAATATCCTAAAAAAATAACATTTGGGCTGGTATCATTAACAATAAAATTATTGGTCCTTATTTTTTTGAGGACACAGTTGATGGTGAGGTTTATCTAGATTTTTTGACTTTTAGACTTTTTAGTGCCTACATTACGAAGATTGTTTCCTGATGTCAATCATCCAAATGAGATCGATATATTTAATACCAACAAGACAAAGCTCTTCCGCATTTTGCACGTATAGTTAGAAATTATTTAAACGAGGTTTTTCCCAATAGGTGGATTGGAAGACGTGGAACGATCGAATGGCCGGCTAGATCCCCGATTTGACTTCTCTCGATTACTTCTTATGGAGTTATTTAAAATCTAGAGTATATTTTAGTAGACCAAACAGTATCGCTGATTTAAAAGTTTGGATAACGGAAGAAATTACCAAAATAACCCCCGAGGTCGTACAAAATGTGCGAGAATTCCAAAATTGCCTCGGCTATTGTCAAGAAGTGAATGGTGGTTATTTTGAACATTTAATTTAATTGAAAAATACATTTAAAATATTATGTGACAATATTATCTTCATTCAACCTAAAGTTTTGTGATAGAGACATTATCAAAATTTTACATCTTAAAAATCAATTTTCTCAGTTATGATTGCACCAAACTTAAAAAACTTTATATTTCTGAATAGAGGACTAGAATCCCTTTCTAATAAGGTGTCACACGACCCCCTTTGGTATTTAAAATTTTCGAGGGGGTGCTTAAAATTTAAAGGGGGTGCTGGAAGGGGATAATATTTTCAAACTGTAACTTGTCAATTTAAGAATAAATATCGACCTGTTTCAGGTTTTGTCAGATAGTACATAATAATGCCAAAAATTAATTTATTCCATACATATGGACCGCATGGTATAGGAAAGTTTTACGAAGGATACCCAAGCCAACCGTATCCTTCTCTCTATTTCTCCGGTCTGATTTTCTTTATTTAATTTAATTAGTTGTCCCAAATATACCTATTCATTTACTTGTTCTATAGTTGTTTGTGCAATTGTAATTATTAATTCTTCTGGTTGGTTTGTCATAATTTTCGTTTTATTATAATTCATTTGTAGACCTATTTTTGTTGATTCGCTATTTAATTCAAGCATTATACTTTGCAATTTTTCCCTTTTATCTGTTATTAATACAATGTCCTCTGCATATCTTAAGTAATTCAAGTATTGGCCATTTATGTTAGTACCCCCGTTTTTCCCATTGTAATTTCCTCATAACGTCTTTCAAAGCTTGATTGAATAGTTTGGGTGATATAGTGTCACCCTGTCTGACTCCTCGCCGTATCTTAATGGGTTCCGTTTGTTCAACTATTTTGATGGATGTTGTTGCCTGATCATATATATTGGAAATTAAGTCCGTATATCTATCGTCTATTCTCCCATTTTGTAAAGACTTCTTTACTGCCCAATGTTCCACCTTATCGAATGCTTTTTCAAAGTCTACAAATGCCATATACATTGGGATTTGATATTCGTTGGCCTTTTCAATTAATGTTTTTATCGTTAGCAGATGGTCGCTTGTACTGAATCCTTTTCTAAAACCGGCTTGCTCTCTTGACTGGTAATTATCTAACTTAGTTGTTAATCTGTTTGTTAGTAGTTTAGTTAACAGTTTGTACATTACATTCAGTAGCGTTATGGGCCAATAGTTTTTTAGATCTTTTCTATCCCTTTCTTAAACAGTAATAGTGTTATTGCCTCGTTCCATGTGTTGGGTATTTGTTTTGTGTTCAATATTTTATTCATTAGTACATAAAGGACTTCCACTGTAGTTTTCCCACCATTTTTAGCATTTCCGCAGTTATTCCATCTTTCCCAGGAGATTTGTTATTCTTCGTTTCTTTGAGTGCTTTTTTTATTTCATTTTTACTGATTTCTGGTTGTAAGTTAGAGTTAACGTTCTTTATTTTCAGTTGTAACTGATTACGGATTTCTTGGGTTGGTTTTTGTTCTGTTTTAGGCTGCTATTAAAACTCCTAAAGGTAACTTCATACATTTTGTTTAAGGCCCCTCTGATAAAACCAAGCAAGCACAAACTCCCTTAGATGCTTTTCATTGTTTTATGAGTGCAGAGTCTCTGGCAAAAATTGTAGGATATAAATGCTAAAATTTCTGTTGGGACATAAAAATATAAAGTCGAAAAACTTACAAACTCGAAAGTAAATATCGACAAATTGCATGCACTCCTAGAACTACTTATTTTTGCTGCTGCACAAAAAGACAATCATTTAGCGACAAGACAAATGTTTGATGACAACATTTCTGGTATAGATATATAAAGCAACTATGGGCCGGGAAAGATTTGAATCTGATAGAATGTTTACGTTTCGATGATAAAATAGATAGAAAAGAAACAGACCTATTAGCAGCCATTCGTGAAATATGGGATGATTTTATACAGGACTGCAAAACGTCCTATAAGCCCAGTTCATACCAAACAATCGATGAGCAGTTACTGGCTTTAAGGGAAAGATATCCTTTCCGGATATATATCCTAAACAAGAATCTCCGATGCAGAATCTCCTACAATATCCCTGATGCAGATTTGCATTTATTAAAGGGAACTAAAACCTCTAGTAAAATATTATGTAAAACAATTAACTCACGGTTTGTACCTAAGTAACCGTTACATAACCATGGATAATTGATTGACATCAGTAGCTCTAGCATCAGAGTTCTTAAAACCTCCTTACCTACTAAAAAAAGGGAAAAATAAGGTTAGTATTCTAGGGTTGAGTAAAAAGATTAAGAGAATAAAAGTTTTGATTCAAAAAATATGTAGGGTGGGGAATAAAAAAATGTAACGTATTAAATGAGCGCTGAAATACATATGTGGCACCCTCTGAGTACCACATTTTACCCAAAAACCCCCACTTACCAAATTTTGTGTTGTTATTCCATGCCTGTCAGAAAATATTCAAAAATAAATAAAATAAAAGGTTAACATTGACACTCTGTATTTCGGCTATTATCAACTTTCGTACTAAGGTAAGTTAGCTTAAATCGACCTATTTTAACCTCAGGAAGCTGAGGTTACCCTATGGCCCATTCGATACCAAACACCCTATATACTTTTCCTCACAATTTCTTTAATTGCTTTTAAAAGTTGAGTAATGTTACCCCAACTTACGATATTCTTCTTTTTTATAAACATTTTATATTGTATTTCTCTATTTACCACTTTTATTGATAGTTCCTATACATTTTCACGTCTTCTGAAAATAAGGAATTTAATTTGAAACGCCAATAAAATATTAATTACGTACTAATTTAAGCATTTTCTAACCAATGACAAAAGTTACCTGAAGTCTTTGATATTTTGACCAAATACTCAATGATATATTTACACATAGCAACAAAGCTGTCGAAATAACCAAATAAACATTTATTATATTGTCTAAATACACAAAGAGGTATTAGCACACGTTACAAAATTAATTGAACAGATTGCCGCCTTAGGCTGTTATTGCCAATTGGCTGTTGTTTCGAATAAACACGTTTAATGCCGTAAAACAACATATCATATGTAATTACCAATATTATACATTGTTAATATGCGTTATGTTAAATTATTTTCATGGGATGCTGTGTCACAAAGTAGTAATTAAAATCACTAATTATAAATAACTTTTCCCTTTTGCCCTTTAGCAGGCAAAGTAATACATAGATTTGAACACAATTATTCGATATACCGGAACTAAGTATATTGGACTGCTCATGGTAGAGGGAGTTTAAATATTTTTTTTCTGGAGTTTTTTTTCATATACGGAGTAATAGACATAATACGACGTGTTTTATTGTTCTTTGTGCCTGAGATTTAAAAACTGAAGCGTTTATAAAAAGGTATGTTCCCTATAGATAAATAGTTTTAGTCTTTTTATACAGATAACGACATTGGTTTGTTGACCATAGGAATTAAGATTTATTGCAATCCCATCTCTAGATTATATTTATTATGCTCTAAAACTAATTTTTTGATATATTTAGCCTTAATAGCAATACAAATAAATAAGTAAGTAAATAAGTATGTAATATGCTTTATTGTCACTGAAAATTGTACAAATTTTATGGACAAAGCTTATAACCATAAGACAAGAAAGAAAAAAAAATCAGAATAAGAATCGTTTGTACTTTTAAATAAAAAAAAAATAATAAAATTCTTTCAAACTTAAACATAAAAATTACTACCTAATTAAGAACCTACAAACTTCGTAAAATTTACCTTACTAAAAATAAAAATTAGGAAAGCAGATTAATGAATTAAAGGCTCAAATATTCCACCTCCTTGTGCTAAAGAGTAACCAAATCTGTAATACAGACTTCTCCTCATATTTTGGAGTATGGCTGGTGTAATGCTTGCAGAGAAATGAAGTATTTTTGCCCTTAATTCGACTAGGTTTGTGGCCCTTTCAAACTGATGCCTAAAAATGTTTTCTTTGAGAAAACCTCAAAAAAAGAAATCGTTAGGCGCTAAGATACAGGATCTAGCGGGCCATTTCATTGTACCACGTGTACATATCAGTCGATCAGGAATCGTTTGATTGAGGAAGTCGATAGTTGGTCTAGAGTTGTGAGCCGAACACCCATCCTGTTGGAAATAAACCTCCTGAAAATTAACGGGAAGGCGTCGAACTGCCGGAATGATCTCATTCTATAAAAGTTGTAAATAATATTTGGGCTTGTTTAGGTTTCCATCGATAAAAAATGGACCGACAATATGGTCGTCTAACATTATAGTCCAAACATTTAACTTTTGCGGATGCTGCGTTCGTACTCCAACACTGAGGTACTTATTTTTCCGAGAATAACACCTTGCAACGGATGGATTGTGTTTTCTATGTAATGCAAATAAAGATTCGTCAGAAAATAAAATATTTTTTAAAAAGTGTACATTTTTATTCTGTTTATCTAACGTAAATTCACAAAACTCCATCCGCCTAAAATTATCTTCCGGAAACAGTTCTTGTGTTGGTTGTATTTTAAAACAGTGATACCTATTCCTTTTGTGAACTCGCTGGACAGATCGAGCATTCACGTTAACTTTCCTAGCAATTTGTACACTATTGCAGAGTTAAGTGCTTCCACAAACGCACAAATATCAATATCCCTGTTTTGACGCTCCTAATCGGCAGGTCTAACACGTGGTTCATTACCTTCAGACACTTTTTACAACTGTTTACACATCCCGAAGTTTGAAAATGTTTAATGGTATTTTTAACTGTTGTAACATTTGGTGATGGTCTATTTTCGAAGGCAACTATAATAAATCAATTACTTCGCGTATCGAATGATCCTGAAAGTACCATTTTACAAGTTGTACTTTTTCTTGGAGGGTATACAACGTAATAGGCATTTTATTAATTATTTGTTTATTCGTTCAGAACTTCGTTTGGAATTTTTAATGTCAATGTGACAATAACGACATTTGTGTTGTATGTTCAATAAAACAATGTCATGATCTGTATAAGTCGTATTAATACTTGTGATGGATGCCTTTTAACCTATAAATATCGTGGTTTATATCTAACTGAAACTTTTAACCTGTGGTAGTAGACATTAAACTATATAGTAGTTTTACACAATGATACATGTTTCATAATGTACCATACTAAATCATTCTATACCAATAGCATTCTACTGTAGGTGTACCATGGCAAGGAGGAAGAAAGAAAGATCAAGAGTTAAATTTACAAGTGAACAAACGACCGCAGCAGTCATAGAGGTTATAAACAATAGAACTGCACTTTGCGCTGCGGTAGATATGTTTGACATACATTTTAGCACATTAAGGCAATATCTTTAAATGAAAAAAAATTATCCAAATGCAAAAAATGGAACCAAGTTATGATGTTAGATAAGTATTTAACAAAGAGCATGGAACGTCGATGTGTGATTATATTAAGAACTGTAACAAAATGGCTTTTGAGTTGAATACTCTAAAAGTCAGAGAATTGGCATATGAAATGGCTGCTAAAAACAATATCACTATGCCAGAATCTTGGAAGGCTAACAAATGTGCAAGCAAATATTGGTTAAGGGCATTTATAAAAAGAAATTAATCATTAAGCCTCAGAAGGCCAGAAATATATTCACTGTTAAAGTTTACTTCAATTACGAAACCAAATGTTTACCGAATTTTCTTATATGACCGAGATTTGAAGCAAATATACGTAAAATATTCATCAATTGTTGAATATATTCGCATCTACAATGTTAACGAAACAGGATTACTCGCTACTACTTGTGTAATAATTCGAGCAAATAGAACATTTCTACCTCCGGTCATTGTTTTTTCTCGCAAAAAGTTTAATACGATTATGCTAAAAGGTTCTCCGCCAGGAACATTAGGACTAACTAATTATAGTGGATGGATGATTGCCGAATTGTACACACAAGTATTAGATCATTTTATTAAGAATACTGGTGCTAGAAAAGAAAATCCGTGTTTATTAATATGTGACAATCACGAATCGCATATGTATTTGGAAATAGCAGAAAAAGCAAAAGCTAACAACATAATAAATTGTACCTTACCTGCATATACAAGCAATAAGATACATCCATTGAACAAACATCTTATACATGTTTGTAATGTTTAGTGTTTCTGGAAGATATAATCTTCTCGTATTTTTTAGACTGTAATGTGACTTTCGCCCTTTAAAGCTGAAGATATGACTATGGATTTTACCCAAAATTTCTTACGTAATCTTGTGAGGTTACATA
Organism: Diabrotica undecimpunctata; assembly: GCF_040954645.1. Lineage (NCBI taxonomy): Eukaryota > Metazoa > Arthropoda > Insecta > Coleoptera > Chrysomelidae > Diabrotica > Diabrotica undecimpunctata. The sequence goes on along the minus strand of NC_092811.1, from coordinate 40,405,920 downwards.
GTGTCAACAATAAAAATGGATGACTGGGACCAATATTTTGAGAAACTCCGAAGGGAAGATAGACCACAATTTAAAGACAGCAACGAAACACAAAATATAAATATTTTAACTTCACCCATACGAATAACAACGAAAAAAGTGGAAGATTTATGTAAATCTCTAAAAAATAACAAAGCTCCGGGTCCAGGTAACTCTAAAGAGTTGATTAAACACGGTACACCCAAACTATATACAAGTTTAGCAAAATTGTTTCAAAACTGCATTAATGGAATGACAACCCCAGAGGAGTGGAAGACATCATTCATATCCACTATAGACAAAAAAGGTAAAAGGGATGAATGTGACAATTACAGAGGCATTGCCGTGACAAACTCGTTCAGTAGAATATACGCAAAAGTAATTAAAAACAGCATAGAAAGCGAATATAAAGACTATAAAAGGATTTAGGGCAGGTAGATCTGCTGTTGACCATTTGTTTTGCATTACACAGATTATTAAAAAGAAAATGGCCGTTAATCAAGAAGTACATTTATTGTATGCAGATCTACGAAAGGCTTATGATAACGTACCACATTATAAATTATGGGAAGCGTTGAAGAAAACAAACATAAGCATGAATTTAATAAATGCGACGAAGGAACTGTACGCTAATGCTAACTCAAAGGTAAAGGTTCTAAATAATCTGTCAAGTGGATTCCAAATGAATAAAGGCCTTAAGCAGAGGTACGGTCTCTCCCCGACATTATTTAAAATTTATCTAGAACAGGCCCTAAAACTGTGAAAGCCCAAATGTAGAAATATGGGAATGCCGATTAACAACAATAACATATACACTTTGTCATTTGCAGATGATCAAATAGTGTTAGCACAAGATTATGAAGATATTGAGTATATGACTCGAAAATTATTCGAGAAGTATAAAAAATGGGGACTTGAAATCAATATCTTTTTGAACTTGAAACAACAGGACCTTATATTGGAAGATGGAGAAGTTATCAAACATTGCAACACATATAAATATTTAGGTATAATCATCACAAAAGAAGGCAACGTAGACGACACAATTGAGGAGAAAAACAACCAAGCAAGAAAAGCAATTTCCAAAATCCTTCTCAATAGTATCCTTTAGGATCAATCAACCTCTAATAATAACAAGCACAAGATATATAATACAATCATTAAAATTATAATTACCTACAGTAGAGAAGTATGGCAAATAAAGAAAAGATACAAGAGAAAACTTGAGGCAACGGAAATGGATTTCTGGAGACGTTCAGCTGAAAAATCTAGACTAGAAAGAGTAACGAACAACAGAATAAGAGCAATTATGAAAGTAAAACATACGATAGTAGACGATATTGGTACCCAACAACTCAGATGGTACGGTCATGTACAGATAAGTTCGAAGAACGTCTCCCAAAACAAGTCTTAATGTGGATCCCACACGGTAGAAAAAAAAAAAGAGGAAGACCTGGCCTTAGTTGGAGAGAAGGCATCAATAGAGAAATGAAAGACAGAGACATAGAAGAAGACTTATGGATAAATCGAGAGGAGTGGCAACTGGGTATTGGAAGACGTAGGAGAACGTTTTAAACCGATCTATATATAACCTTGTAAGGACGGTTTGTGTGCTTTCCCCTTTTATCATTTCCCCCGCCTTTATCTTTAAGATGTTTTTTGAGAGTTATCAGTCTTCGATTTATAATTCCATGTAAATTAATAAAATCTGTTTGACATACTTGCATTTCCTTAAACTGCTGTTCTTTCTTGACAAAAAGCCTTACTTTGTACTTAAAAGCGTTCTCTCCTTGGAAAGGTCTCCTTGGACGCCTTCTTTGTAAATTATTTATGCTAATAAGGCCACATAAATGCTTTGTTCATTTATCTTGCACATTAAATTGAATTGTTAATTTAATCACGTTTCTGCATATCAGTAATTACGTCAAAACACTTGAACCTTTTACAGTTACATGATTCACCAATTTCATGAGTGTGGTTTCTAATTTTCTTAGTTAATTTATTAACTTAGTTTCTTAATTTTGTTTCATGCATAGGATATGACATACGCAATCTTATCCTCCGTGGTAGCTATTTTCGGCGAACCGAGGCATGGTTTATCCAAAACCGAACTGCCACTACATTGAAACTTAAACCAATATTTGGCACTTACCATAGAAGGATGGTAAGTGCCATCAAGGCAAAGGAAGGAGTCAACGTACACATAATCCAAGCGCTTTTTGATTTCGCTACGCGATTTCCCTTCCAAAAATAAGAATCGAAGCACCGACGGACATGGCTCTTTTTCCATTTTTTTAAAATCCGTGGACACGCCCCCTTTCAAACGCGGTCAAAACAAAATAACCAGTTCGACTTGGTTGGAATTTTGATATAAGCCTGTAACGAAATATTTTGCCTACCACACGGGGAATTAATACAAGAGGTAGAAAATTAAGGGAAGAAACTACTAGGGTGGAGAAGGGCAAGCAAAATAATCAAAATATATGCGAACGGCACTCAGGTTTTGGTAGGAGAGCTGGGGTCATGGATAAGTAAAAGACAAGGGGGTTGAATTGGGGCAACTACAAAAAAATGAAATAAAGGGGTATGAATCTCTAGGGACAAAATAAAAAGAAACAGGAAACACCTCTAGTAATTTATAAAGAGCGCCACTTCAAGGTGCCTAATTATAACTATTACAACAACTAGTTGTAACTTGAGATATAATTATTAAACCTAAAAAACATATCTTTACAAATGGAAACTCAAAAAAAGGGTTAGTTAAAAAAAAAGAATAAACAAAATGTTAAGAAACAAAATTTAACATTTATTTTTGTGTCACCACAAACAGTTACAAAATAGATAGTGAAAAAATAATACAACAATACTCGCAAAATACAAAAATACAAAAAAGACTTACATGTTTCATCTGTTTACAAATTCCAGGAGTTGGAGAAACCATTATAAACTTACAAAATTTACCGCACAGAGATTAACCTTTTTTTAAAAATAAAACAAACTAAAATCAAAAATAATAAAACGAGCTGTCGTGAGTTAACATTAAATTAAAAAAAAAACTGAACAAATAAATTGACAGTTAAAGTCAAACCCTAAAATTTTACAATTTATTAATTATTATTACAAATCCTTTTTGTCATGAAAGCAAATTCTTATTATTAAAAAAATGTCTGTCTTTACTTTAAAATTTGAAAGTTACCTGGATTTCACAAAAATTACACTTGTGCTGTAAACTGGACTTCTTAAAAAGTCAACAGTGGCTGGGAATCTCTGACACACGAACAAAAAGGAAAATGGGTCACTGGAACACAAACGTGGAAACTAAACTGGACTTGGCTTCTTAAAAACAGGAAAAGGTACAACTGGATACAATGGCAACATTTCAAAACTCACTCAAAACTGTAACTGAACCATTAAACTGCTACTATATTTTACATATTTTTTATAAAAAAAGACGAACAACGAGGAACATTTCAAATTTGACGTAAAATTTGGACATAACGCTGAAGACCACCGCTCTTCACCGCGGCTCCAACGAAAGTGACAAAATTATCTTAAAAAATTGATCGCATAAGTTTGAATAAACAAAACACTTTGGGTTTAAGACACATTAACAAGACACAACGGAAATCAGGACGTAAATTCTTAATTTGAAAACGCAATATCGGGCGGTTTAAACAAAGAAATATCGAAGAAATTTGCACCTGTGATATAAACAAACAATAAAATGATTTATTATCGACGGCAGCGACCTAAAAAGAACGAAAGATTATTTGGGTTTTAAATTGAAGGATACGAACTAAGAAACATTGAAAAAATTCTTCGTTATTACAATGCATATAATAGGGGATTTCAATTAACACATATACGAGGGGATTCCAATAAATTTCAAATGCTACAAGCCGTCTACTTGTCTACCAGTGTTGTATCAATCGCGATTAATTCGTTCGGTTTAATTCAATCGCTTTAAAGTATTGAACGACCCAATCCCGCTAGTGCGGGATAACGATCCAATCGTGCGGTGACAAAAATGGATAACGCCGTCGGCGGTCGATCGAACTAAAAAAAATCCCACAACCAATACCCTCATTAATTTCGGTTCTTGGTCGTGTATGACGATGACCAAATATTGAATTAACAATTGCGTGCAAGGCAGAAACTTAGCTATAGACCGGGAGTATTGGAATTGGAAAATATACTAGCGGGCCCCAGTGGTTGCTTTCGCTTGTGTTGTAGTTATATGTTAATAGTACGACTTTAAAATCATAAAATATCTATTTGCACGGCTTTTATATAAAGCTAAAGCGAGACCAAACGTTTAAATGACAATAAATATTATATTTGGATGCAGCGCAGATTTCCATATAAATTTATAATTATTTTTAAGTTACACTAAAAAACTTGCAAACAAAACAGTACGTAAACATGATATTCCAACAATTCAGGTCAAGGCAATACACATACGAAATACAGTAAGCAATAATGCTCTTGGTTTTCAATCGATTCAGCTCAATCAATCGGTTACTCGTTATTTTTTTTAAACGGCAACGAAAAGTATTGAAACGAACAAAGGAATAAAATGATTCGATCGTATTCGGAGTCGGTCACTAATAGTTTACGTCACTGACTGCTGACACTATCACTGACACTGTCTACGTATAGTCTAAATGTATTACACGATAGTCGATTTCTCTTGAGATAGTGGCGCCATTGGGCGATAAGGCTAAATACTTTGGATGGTTACGTACTTCCAAAATTGCTTAACACGGTCACATTTTAGAGCAATTTACAGTTGTAAAAGGTTTGAGACAGAAAGATCCTTTATCCACTACATTATTCAACTTAGTTTTAGAAACTGTAATCAGAAAATTCGACCAGAAGGTGAAATAAACAATCATGAAAAATGAGCATTAGTGCATGGCATTTGCTGATGATCTGAGGATCTTAGCAAAAACCGTTAAAGAATTAAGCAGAGTAATGAAAAAAATTATTGAAGAATCAAAGAAGTACGGATTGGAGCTAAATGAAGACAAAACCAAATATATGATTATGGGAAGGACAAAAAAGAGAAGATATTAGTGTGAGGTCTGTAAGTATAAAATTTATAGTTTTTAATAGGGTAAAAAAATTTTGCTTCAAACGTCAAATAATGATGACATTACTTATCTAACTTAATCCTGTCAAAGTTTGATGTCTCCGCCGGCAGCAGTTTTTTTTTTCCCATTTCTTTACGGCGGAGGGAAAAATGTTGTCATGGCAACAATATGAAACATGTTACAAAGCAACAATACAAATGTCATTAACAACAATTAAACATCATTTTTATTTATAGTAATATTAAAAGTACAATTAGTTAATGAGGCATTTTCAAAATTGAAACCGTGCAAAAATGTTTCCGACTCTTGATACGCATTGGTAATTGTTGATAATACTGATGGTCGAGAACAACTTTCAGCAATCATTCCCGATGTTGGCGAATCATGAGGGTTTAAAATTGTTTGAGCATTATCGTTCTTATTTCTTATTGAATCCTCTATATATCCTTCGGCAACCGTGCTTGATTTCCAGTCCCCATGCCGTTTGAGGCATTCTAGATTTCCGCCTCCATCAATTAAAAGTGTTGCTGAAGTTCGTCGTAAAGAGTGACCCATGTATGCGCTTGCATCGTTTAAATTTAAATAACTAGCTACTTTTTGGGCTACTGCGCTGATCGAATGTATTCCCATGAAGCTTCGGTAACACTTTCCATTTTGGTACTTGATAAAAAATCGGTTTTCTGTGAAATTTTCAGGCCGCAGTGATGCATACTTTTTATACAGTTTAATGTAGTTTTGACCAATTATCGTAAAAGATCTAATTTGTCGTGTTTTACTGTCTGGGATTTTGATAATTATTACATTTTCTTTATCCTCAATGTCCACAGTCTTAATTTTTACCATTTCGTCGCATCGACAGGCGCCGGTAACCCCAATTAACAAAACAATCTGAAATATTTTTATAATTTAGTAGAGTATACTACATGCTTTGCAATATAATTTTTTTTACCTTTAATCCTAAATACAACTTATCTGGCGCTTCAAACAAAAATATATCAAACTCGTCTTTAGTGAAAACTTTAGACTTCTTTGCAGTATATCCTTCGCTTTTTTTTTTTCAGAAAGGCACGTAACTTTAAAAATTTGCTTATATCCACATTTTTTCTAATAACTAACTTGGATTTTATCATAGAGTATCGTGACCACATTGTAGAAGATTTCCATTTATTTTCATTTTCCATTATATTAAAATATGCCAGTAAAACGTCTTCGGTAACTTGCCTTACTCCTCTTGTATCGCACCACTCGTGGAAGTGATTGTACGCTAACCGATACTTTATTCCGGACTTGGAGGGCCCCACCTCCCCCCTACTGCATCATTAGCCGCGGACTCAATTTCGTTTAGGTTTTCCATTTTCGCATTAAATTTGCGCTTGCGGTTGCAACAACAATAAGCTGTCTTTAATAATCGCAAACAACTGTCAAACAACTGTAACCAGGGAGACGCAAATCCCACCGACGACTTAATTATTTTAATTTCTAACATCTAGACGACTTTGATAGTTGTCACAGTTAATTTCGAGTAAAAATAGCGTATGAATTATACTATTTATGGTTGAAAATTGCTACGTTTGAAAAAAAAATAGTACACTTTATTCGGCAAAGAAGCGACTTTTCTTGACTTGCCCTCTATTACGCGCCTCACTTCGTTCGGCGCGTAATATCGGGCGCGTCAAGAAAAGTTATGCTTCTTCGTCTCATAAAGTAATATACTATTGAATACCTAGGTGTAGTATTCGATGAACATAAAAAAAATGTGAGCTCGATGCCAAAATATCAAAACAAAATAAAACATTTGGCCGTGTAAGAGCAAGGCAAACCCCGAATATATAAAACAGTAATTATACTCACACTAACATATGTTTGCGAGGCATGGACATTAACTAAGAAATAAGAGGAGACTCTGAAAAGATGGAAAAAGCTATTGAGACGCGTATTCGGAGGAAGGAAAAAAGAAACGGGTGAGTGAAAAGAATCAACAACGAAGTATTGGCTTTGTACAAAGAACCTACCATCACCGAGTTAGAATGAGATAGTTGGGACATGTAGAAAAATTGGCAGCGAACAGATTGCTTAAACTAGTTATGACCCAGAAAACGAAGTAGGCCCAGAACGTGGATTAATAAAGCGGATTAAGACCTAACGGATGTTAAAGTGAGGAACTAGAAAAGTAAAGCACAGAAAAGAAGTGAATGGGAGAAATATTATTGTTCATCGGATCCTTCAGAACAGTAGTTAAGAGCTTTGTTTATACATAAGTTTGAGTTTTGAATAAAATAATTGTAATTAGTTATCCTTATGATTGTATTTTATAAAAATGCCCCAGTCCTTACTGTCTGTTATGCGTATCAGTAAAATAAGTTTATGCATAACCTATTTAAATATATGTGGAAGTTGTTGGATTTATTTATCCAAATAAAAAATAGCTTAAAACGCCTACAGAGTATGTCCTAAATTTCTATATTTGTTAATGTGATGACCTGAATATTTCGGTAAATAGGGAAATAATAGTGCGACCGCGAGCCCCAGGGGAGTATCGTATTTAGGTTATCCGTTATTTAGTTAATAGGAATAATCTGTTTGTTTATTTTCCTCTTATGAAGATAAAACGAACGAAACTATCACGGGAGCTTTAATGCGTACACACTTTGGAGTCGTAAATTTCACCTATTGTAATTTAATCAAATATACCTACTTGAGGTAAGAGCAAAGCTTGTAATATTGCGTTACGTTAAGAAATATTAGTTGAATGTAGGTACACACAACCAAATTTATATGGAATCAACATGTATTTTAAACTATTATTTATTTATTTTGAACAAACTTGTTATTGTTGGGGGGAATAAAGGTTTTAATTGCAAATAAACAAACCAACAAAACAATCAGATAACACGGCACGGTATAGATTATTTGTTTTAGTTGTAAATTGAATTAAACGAAAATAAATAAACTAACTTTTGCTTTTAAAAAGGAAAATATGCCTTATGTGGGGTTAATGGATGTGCAAAAATCAAAGATTATTGGTCTTGTGGAGCAATGAATGTCTCAGAGGGACATAACTACATTGGTAGGCGTCAAACAGGGCGTTGTGTCAAAAATATATGCTAGGTATCAGTTATAGTTAGAAATGCTTAAGAATAGACCATTATAAAATCGTCAAAAAATAACAACGGTTTTATATATTTTATTATATACGCGAAGAAATAATATTTAAAGATTTCTATTAATATTAACTTAAAGAAATACACAATAATATTATGTTTCATTTAATTTGTATAAATGCATTATAAAGCGTTTTTATGAAGAACATTTATTTGTTCTGTAACTGTAATCGAACGAAGATGATATTTTGGCATAAATTGGTAACACTTATTTGACAGTTGCGGTGTTGACACTTTTTGTACTTTAATATTTTGAATTTTAAAGTAAATACCCCTTGTTTTATATTTTTACCTATTTAATAAAATCTGTTCTTTTTAGAACAAAATTAGTGTGTTTTATTTCAAAAATGTCAAGTAAGAATTTAAATAGTCGTTGTAAAGGATGGAAAAGATGGATGTAAACGAAATCGAATAAACGATCTCTATCTAATCACTATCGATCAGAAAACCGAAATTTAAATAAATCTAAACTAAATAAGTAATAAAAAAAGTGTTGTTTTTGTATAAGTATTCCATTTTACATCTTGATACGACACATACAAGCGGCTTAAATTGTTTTTAACAAGATTATTTTTTAACTCTTGTTTTGTTTCTGTATAATCTACTTTTGCAATAATTATGTGACCTATTTGATTTAAAATGGATTCAGGATTTTTTTATACTTTGACAACTATGTCAACTTCGATCTCTGTCAATGATAATGACGTGCAACGGTAAGTAAATTAGATGGACTGTATACATACCAGCAGAGTCACTACAGCCTTCCTTGAAGCAGAAGATATCACTATTCTGTAGTGACTTGCTTGCTCACCCGACCTTAACCATATAGAGCATTTGTGGGATATGCTTAAAAAAAGAATTAGAACTTGCTGGGATAATCCACAAAACACCGTACAGCTAGTACAACTGGCTCTAGAAGAAAGGAAACAACCTACCACAATAAAATGTTGGCAATTTTTTTAGAAGCATTCCCCGCGAATTGAAGCTTGCATACCGCCTAGGGTTAGTAACCGTGACTACTAAAAAAACATAAATAAAAACAATTGAAACATTACTCCTAATATACCTATTGAAATTGTGTATGCTATTAACTTTAAACTAAATAATTTCAATTTTAATATTTAAGAACTTATGGGTTTCTTTAATATTTATGTATAGATGATTAAATTGCTTTAAAATAAATATGATTTGACTTTGTAGGTTATTTTTTTTTAATTACTTAAAATAATAAGAAATATCAGCTGATTCCATATAAGTTTGGTTGTGTGTATTTAAGAATATACACACTTACACATCAACTTAAGTGAAAAATACAAATAAGCACAAAATTTAAAACAAATCTTAATTATCAATGACTTTAAAATTATGTGTTTATTTCATATTTACTCCTCTTTTGGTCAATCTTGTCTTGTTTTTGAAGTTATACTTCTATACGCGCGCTCCACGTTGGAAATTTGTATGGGAGTGAATCTGTGAAATCATTACATATGTAAGATAATGAGTAAGAGAGAGACAGAAGATATATTTTCTCTCTCTCTCTTCCTCTCTCGAATATAAAATGTTCCTTTTGTATATATAATTTAATATTATATATATTATATAAAGATATATATATATATATATAATATTATACATATAATAAAATATTTATTATTATTATTATTTATGTGATATGATTTGTATTATTTATTAAATGTTCATAATTATATTAGTCTTTTGTATTTCAAAATAATAATCTCAATAAATCACTGTATGATCCAGAACTGTCAATTTTGAAATATCTACATTATTGTCATTTTTAAATACTTATGAATATTGCATTTTAATTTGTATTGTATTATTATATGGTATTGATCCATACTTGCGACGGTATTTAGTGAGCTTTAGGGGGCTAATTTCACTAGTAACATAGGTGTGTCTTTTAACATTAAAACAGGTAAAAGAAAGTATTGCGTTGCTTTAATTAGAAAAATATTTCTTTTGGCAATAACTTTTGATAGTGGTAAAATTATATTAAAAAAGTTGCCTAGATGGGACTTCCTTAAAACCAAGCACATATAATACACCAAACTTCATATAATACACCAAAAGATTAAGTGGACAATCTGTCGTCGAATGCATAGTATTAAATACCCTTTTAAATTTTATTTACATTTTATATTTTATTTACCTCGAACAACTAATAGAAAAAGGAATGGCCAAAAATAGATTCGTCCATCTGGCTTTTGTTGATCTTAAGAAGGCATATGACTCAATACCTAGAACCAAGCTATGGGAAGCAATGGAAGACATCGAAGTTCCACGAAGATTAATAAACGCGGTAAAAGCACTCTACAAGAATAACGAAGTAGCTATCAAAACGGGCAATAGAATATGCAGTCCATTTAAGACGACAAAAGGACTATTTCAGAGTTACTCCACATCCCCCACCCTGTTCAAAATATTCCTGGAAAAAACTCTGAAACCATGGAAAAGAAAGTGCGAAGGAATGGGTATACCAGTAAGGAACGAATATCTATATACGCTAAGTTTTGCCGACGACCAAATAGTGATCGCACAAGACGAGGATGACTTCAGTTTTATGATGAGAAAACTGGAGCAGGAATATACAAAGAATGGGATGGAAATAAACCTAAAGAAAACTGAATACCTAACAACGGAGAATACAGAAATAAAACAGCTGGAAATAGACGAAAGTAAACAAATCAAAGGAACAGACAACTATAAGTATTTAGGTTTATTAATATCAAACAAAGGAATAACGGAGGAAGATATAAAAAATAGACTAGGACAAACAAGAGACTGCATACGAAAATTGAACCCGGTACTATGGGATAAGAACATCAGCATGAAAACAAAGAAAAAAATATATAATACCATGACAAGAAGTATTCTCACTTATGGGTGTGAAAATTGGACAGTAAATAAGAAAACCAAAAACAAAATAAGAGCAACAGAGATGGAATTCCTAAGGAGAAGCTGCAGAGTAACAAGAAGAGATAGAATAAATAACATGGAGATTAAGAGAAGAATGGGAATGAACTCCGACATAATAGACTACATCAAACAGAAGAGGTTAACCTGGTACGGACATGTCAGAAGAGCAGACCAAAATCGGATAAATAGAATAACAGAGTGGAGCACGATAGGAAGAAGAAAGAGAGGCAGACCCCGAAGATCTTTCAGAGATGAAGTGGACGAAGCAATGAGTAGAAGAAACCTACAGGAAGGGGACTGGCTAAACAGGAAAAATTGGTGAAAACGGTTGAGTGAAGGAATACAGTGAAAACTGTGGAAATCCTTATATATATATATATATATATATATATATATATATATATATATATATATATATATATATATATATATATATATATATATACCAACGTGACCAACGAAGAGGTACTACGCCGGATAGGTAAAGAGAGAGAGGTAGGAATAAGTATAAAGAAAAGAAAGTTGGAATACTTGGGTCACGTTATGAGACATAATAAATATAGAGTACTACAACTGATCATTCAAGGGAAAATAGACAGCAGAAGGGGTCCAGGGAGGAGAAGACACTCGTGGCTCCAAAACTTGCGGCAATGGTTCGGATTGTCATCTGCTGAACTATTCAGATCTGCCGTAAACAAAGTCAGAATAGCCATGTTGATTGCCAACGTTCGGAACGGACAAGGCACATGAAGAAGAAGAAGATATATATATATATATATATATATATATATATATATATATATATATATATATATATATATATATATATATATATATATATATATATATTGTTATGATGTGTTTTTTGTTTGAATGATGAGCAATGAGTATTTTTAATAATATAATATATAGGGTTTTTATCGCGGTTCTCAAAGAATTAGCTTGTAAGTACTTTTTTATATTATCTTTATTATAACTATTATGAAACACACATATATATCTAACCTAGCCAATGTAAATTTAAAATAAACTATCTTTAAATTGATATTCTTATAAAACTAATTAAATTCTATAGACAATCTAAAATTTAAACAAAACTATCTTCAAAATTGAAATTGTTATGACACTAACTAAATTATATTAACAAAATTTTGTACCTTTCTTTCACTGAATGCCTAAATGAACTGTTTTCCACTATATATATTCTAATCACCACTGAATGTCTTCGTACTTCGGTTATCCTTGTTTTTGTGAAATTTCTTTTTCCAATTATCAGCTTCTACCAATTTAAGATATATTTTTCTTCACCAGCATCTATACACCACCAAGCAAACCAGCAAACACCATTTATATTTATTCTTCTTTTCAATATACCAATATCCAATTATTATAAGTTGATTTATACTAATCTCCAATCATAATATAATTTTAATTCCTTTCAATGTCCATCCAATATTCTTCTAATATACTTTTATAATCTTCAATAATTATTTGTGTATAATTATAAATGTGCATTAAATATATGCATAATTTTTAATCTTCATTTAACTCACTATATTAAACAATTGGACTATTTGTACTTGATTCACTGACTCCAACTAACTTTCATATTTCTTACTAAACTTTTCTGACTGACTTCTTGAAAATTCTGAACAATTTACTTTACTAACTAAATGTATCTACTAACTTTCATAATGAACTGGCCTGACTTCTGACTAAAAACTCCCATCTTGAATCCAAATCACGGGTATTTATATCTTTTTGGATATTCTAGAACCATCTGGTAAGAGATCATGTTCCAATTTCGTTCTATTTCTTCGATATGGATGTTCTCGAAAAAATATCTGTTCCATCCACCGACATAATCATTATTCTAGAATGTTCGACCGTAAACAATGGTCACACTCTGCACTCTGGAGAATTCGTTAATGTTCCATTGATAATTTTGTTGACATTTAGGCTTTTCAGATCAGAATAAACATTCAAATTAGTAACTAACACTTTAATTTAATAAAATACACATTTCAAACACTATATTATTATAACCCCACTTTATATTCCTAAAAATTTCCTAAAATGTCACTTGGAGACAGAGTTTGTATAGTTGGTTGCCTAGTCACATGGCTCACTTAAATATATCTACCACATTATAATTACTAAAATACAACTTTTTACAATTATTATATGCTAATTTCTTAAAATTTTTCTAGTAGATTAACAGTCAAAATTTTAACCTCTTTTATTCATTAAATTAAAGTGGGATTACTTAAATTCAGGTTTATTTGATGATGGTGTAATAGGACTGAAAACATTTTAAAAATTCTAATCGCTTTATTTATTTTATTTTAATAATTTTACAAATATACTAATTACACTTTTTTTAAACTGTGGTATACAACCAACCAGTGGCAATTTCCCCGTTGTAAGTTTTTGGTACACACAATAATCCGATTGTTACATAAAAAAATTTAATTATTTTTTCTTGTTTCAGGTAAGTCTTTTGGTTTTCCCTTAGAAAAGGTAAGCAAAATTATGTTCGAATTTTAAGGTATTTTTGTGCTGGCAAACAAAGTGGGCATATACTAGTACGCTCCGACGGTTAGATTTTAATAGTCTACAGGAAAGGGTCACAGGTAAATTCGATCCGGCCATATACACACAACGCAAAAGTCTAGGAATATTTTTATAAATAGACGTATTTTGTTTATCTCTAATCAATTTAAAACAAGTAATACAAAATTTGTAGTTTAAATTGTTGTTTAATATGTCAAAAACCATAAATTGCAAAAAAACAAAAAATTGGAGCAAAAAAAATATATTGCAAATCACCCATGTTTCACATACCACCATAAAATGTCAAAAATACGAAATATAAACTTAAAATAAAGTATGACCACCACGTTGGTTTATCACAGTTCTACATCTACTGTTCATGCTCCGAATCACATTGTTAATGTCTGCTTGAGGTAGTTGTGTCTATTTTTCTCTCAGAAGCTCTTTTCATTGAAACTCATTGTAGATATTGCCTATATGTGGAGTAATTTTTCGTTGGAGCATGTCTCATACATGCTCAATGGGATTCAAGTCCGGTGATTGTACTAAAAAAAATAGATGGAGTATATCTTAACCATTTGCGTTTCGCAGACGACATAGTACTAATAAGCACAGATATCCATGAACTAAAATCAATGCTACAAGATTTAAATCACAAATCGAATCAAATAGGATTAAAAATGAATCTCGACAAAACAAAGATATTAAGCAACAGCCTAGAAAACATCACGATAGATAACATCAATGTAGAAAAGGTAGAACAATATATATATCTAGGACATGCAATTAAAAACGAAAAGGAAAATCAAACCCTAGAAATTAAAAGAAGGACACAATTATCATGGGCTGCTTTTGGGAAGTTGAGCTTCATTTTAAAAGACAGAAAAATCCCAATACACTTAAAACGAAAAACCTATGACACTTGTATACTACCAGTTGCAACTTATGGATTGGAAACTATGGCAATAACAAGAAAAATGGCAGAACAATTAAGAGTAACTCAACGGGCCATGGAGAGGGCCATGTTAAATATAAGCCTCAGAGACAAAATTCCTAACACCGAAATACGTCGAAGAACTAAAGTAACCGACATCATGGAAAAAATAGCGACATTGAGATGGCAATGGGTAGCACATGTAGCAAGACAAGACACCAACAGATGGTCTCATAAAGTGACATTCTGGAGACCTCGAGAAACAAAAAGAAGCGTGGGAAGACCCAAAAAGAGATGGATAGACGATATAACAGCTGTAGCTGGAAAGCAATGGATGAGAATTGCAAAAGATAGGGAAGCGTGGAAACAATTGGAGGAAGCCTATGTCCAACAATGGATGAATGAAGGCTGAAGAAGAAGAAGAAGATTGTACTGGCCACGGCAATACATCAATACCCTCGTTATCCAACCAGTTTGTTACAATAAGCGCAACATGTAGTCGAGCGTTATCATACATAAAGTAAAAATTTTCTCGAACAGCAGCAGCAAACGGGCGCACAACAGGTTCAAGAGTAGTGTCCAAATATTGCTGACTTGTGAGAAAGCCACGTGGGAAAATGAGGTCAGTTCTTCCGTCAATCATGTTTCCGCCCCATACCATTAATGTACCACCTCTGTATGCATACACTGCTTGAAGATGTCGTAATCGTTTTCCATTTCTGTCATCAAGTGCCACCAATCACGCACTTCGATGTTCATCGCCCTTCCTTCTGGAACATTTAATTAAATTTAATTGGTTGAGAAATGAAAAAGTTTCATATAAAAGTTAATTTATCTTTAAATATGGGACATTTTCGGATCTCGAGTCAGTCGAGTCAGTTAGAGGTCAGTTGTGACGAGTTGTGATAGTAGTGTCTAACTCATGGTTTTACCCGTGTAGGGTAGCTCCCTAGAGCACTTTGCTCGAAGGGCTCTGTTTCTTTCTAAGACTCTGAAGCTGAGTTTTTTTTCTTCTTAGAAAGAATGTGTTTTATTTCCACCACCTAATAAAACCATAATGGCATTGTCTCTTCAAGATAATGCCACAATAAGAGCGTACCGGCCAACTACGCAATATTACACCATATTGCGCAATAGTTGGATAAATTAATAAACATGGAAACTTGCACCAAGTTGCAATCAGTTTTTCATACGTTTATTAATTACACCGGAGACGACATGTATGAAAAACTGATTGCAACTTGGTGCAAGTTTCCATGTTTATTAATTTTTCCAACTATTGCGCAATATGGTGTAATATTGCGTAGTTGGCCAGTACGCTCTTATTGTGGCATTATCTTGAAGAGACAATGCCATTATGGTTTTATTAGGTGGTGGAAATAAAACACATTCTTTCTAAGAAGAAAAAAACTCAGCTTCAGAGTCTTAGAAAGAAACAGAGCCCTTCGAGCAAAGTGCTCTAGGGAGCTACCCTACACGGGTAAAACCATGAGTTAGACACTACTGACTTGACTGACTGGAGATCCGAAAATGTCCCATACTTAAAGATAAATTAACTTTTATATGAAACTCTTTCATTTCTCAACCAATTAAATTTAATTATAAGTTCCAGAAGGAAGGGCGATGAACATCGAAGTGCGTGATTGGTGGCACTTGATGACATTTCCGGGTCGTCTCCAAACGCTTGTCCGACGGGAATCTGGATGAAATCCATATCTAGACTAGTCTCTAAACAAAACTGTGGTCCAGTCATTGTCAGTCCAATTCTGAAACTCTTGACACCAGATTAATGTTGCAGCGCGATTGCATCTAGAGTTAGACATCTCAGTGGTCGCCGACTACGAAGATTGGCTTCACAGAGACGATTTCTTACAGTACTGCTGCTAATTGTTACATTATGTGCAAGCTGTAAATCATTAACCAGCTCGGGTGCTGTGATTGTTGCCTGCCTTCTGGCATTTAAAATTAGATATCGGTCTTGAGCGACGGTTGTAGAGCAACCACGTCCTGGATGTTGCTCGACTGGTTCCCAATGTCTCTAAACTGACGCCACAATTGACTTACGATGCTTTGGGAGACACCCAGCAACTTGAGTTTGTCGCATACCAGCTTGAAGGAGGCCCACGGCTCTATTCATCTCGTCCAACGTTAAATGTTGTCGTTGCATGGTAAAAAGACAATACCTTTAACTCACCTATTAAACAAGAATGGTATAAAGTGACTAAAATTAAAAATAAACAAAACATAAAAATGTCGATTTTTTTGTCCCTTATAAAAAACATTCTAAAATACGTATTGCTATCAGTTTTACAATTTTTTTTGATGATAAGAAGTGACTGTCTGTATCAACAATTATAGTACAAGCAAATTTATATGGCCATGAAATTTCTGTCATTGGTATTGTCAAATTATTAAAATATCCTTAGACTTCTGCGTTGTGTGTATTTCTTAGAAAAGATAGTTTAAAATGCCTTAAGAAGGTACACAAAGAATAATAATGAGTAGCAAGGGTCAGCGTAAATAAAGAATGTTGTCTTTATAAAGCAGCTACTTTAATACATTTTATTAATAAAATTTATAATAAATATTTCTCAAACTTTGTAGTTACCTAAATACAAAACTACTTCTTAGAACTTATATTCCCTTGTTCAATATTTGATTGAATTTTTTCCCTGTCAGAAATTGTAAGTGATATATTTCTTGAAAAATATTGGTAATTATTCTTCTATTTTAAATTTTATGATAGGAAATAGAAGTAGTGTGAATAAATTTGAAATAAGTGAAATGTTAAGCGAAAAGGGCAAGTATATGCTAGATATTGTCAATTATAAGTATCACTTTTATAAAGTTCTTGCTAATAATATCAAAGCAAGAAGTGGTAAAGCATTTGTTAAAACTCTAAACATTTATAACAGTGTAGTTGAATGTAGTGATAATTGTGTGTGTGTGTGTGTAGATAGTGGATGGCATTAGAACTTGTCTATTTGCCACAGAATATCTGTATTTTTTTTTTATTATTATTATTAAGGATAGGATAGGGATAAAAACATGGCCACTCGTTTCTTGTCTAGGGACCCATCAAGACATTTTTATTAAGACAAACTAGACTAGGTCACGGGCAGGAGGTATTAACAAATGGGGTAAAACAGAGGTTTGGATTCTAATTACATAATGTTTGTAAAAACATATTTATATACACATATATACATATACACATATTTAACCATATGTGAGCTAAATATCTATTTTTGCTTCTAAAACAAACTTGATTAAAAGGTTGTATATTTCTTTCTCTTGTTGTGCTAATAAAGTAGGAATGTTAGTTGGTAGACTTACAAACTTTTTCAGTTCTTGGTACAGCATATCTGTATGTGCAGTATATTTTTGACACTCTAAGAAAACGTGATTTATATCGGCTAAAGGTTTTTCTGGACAGTGGGGACAACACGGAGAATCTAAGATACCAATCCTAAACAAATGTGCTGGAAAGCGACCATGATTAAGTTTTAAACGTGATATAATTGATGACCTATATCTATTATAATCCCACGAGTTGATGTAAGGAATCTTCTTCTTCAAGTGCCGTCTCCATCAATGGAGGTTAGCGGTTATGGTGGCAAACGTTTGTCTATCTTCAGCTGTTCTTAAGAGTTCCTCAAACCCAAGTCCTGTCCAGTTTCTGATATTACGTAACCAGGACAATTTTTTTTTTTTCCAATTCCTCGCTTTCCTTCTATTTTGCCTTTTATTATCAACTGAGGGATGTAGTATTTCTCGTTGCGCAACAAATGCCCTAAATAACTGGTTTTTCTTCTTTTGACTGTTCTCAATAGTTCTTTTTCTAAATTGAGTCTCGCTAGTACTTCTTCATTTGTTTTTCGTGCTGTCCAAGGAATTTTGAAAATTCTACGGTACACCCACATTTCAAATGCCTCGATTCTATTCAGGCTCTTTATTTTTAAAGTCCATGTTTCGACTCCGTAGAGAAGAACAGACCAGATAAAACATTTTACAAGTTTTAATCTCAATTTAATATTTATATGTGTATCGCAGAATAGAACGCGCATCTTAAAGAAACTATCCCTAGCTTGAGCAATTCTCGCTTTAATTTCTTGTTCTGGGTCCAGCTTGCAATTAATCCAACAGCCAAGGTATTTGTATTGGTTTACCTGTTCTAAAATATTCCCATTTATTTTTATAGGTAAGGGGATATTCTGTTTTCTTTGGATCACCATTACTTTTGTTTTTTTTTTCGTTGATCTTCATTCCAAACTCTCGACAAGCATCCTTAAGGTGGTCTATAACCCTCTGTAAGTTTGTGTCTGTATCAGCCAGTAGGACAGTGTCATCTGCATATCTTATGCTAGATATTGGTTCTCCATTAATTTTTATTCCTGTGGAAAGGTTTTCCAAGGCTTGCTTGAATAGTAGTTCCGAGTAAAGATTGAACAGCATAGGGGATAGTATGCATCCTTGCCTTACTCCTTTATTTATACTAATATTTCTAGATGTATGATCGTCGATCCTAATCTTGGCACTCTGCCTCCAATATAAGTTCTTAATTAATCGGAGATCTTTGCTATCCAAGTTGATGCTCTGCAAGGAATTTAACATTTTATTATGGTTTACGCGATCAAATGCCTTTTCAAAGTCTACAAAACATAGAAAGACATCCTTTGTAAGGAATGTTCGTCGGTAAAACCGGTTGAAGTTTAAAATAGAGGTTCTCTGATGTAGTTGAAAATTTACTGTACTGAGTTTCCCATCTAACCCTTACATCAGCCTTATATAAATTAATAAGATCTGATGGGTTGCACATGTTTACTTTCAATTCTGAGTCAAGTGCTTTTTTAGCTGCGATATCAACTGCCTCATTCCCAGTTATCCCTGAATGACCTCTAACCCAGACTAGTGTAACTCGTACACCATACTCCTGCAGTTTATATAGACTATTTTTTATAGATAGAAGAATATTTTTATTATAATGATTAAAAGGAGGGCTTTTAATGGCGTTCAAAACTGAGAGAGAGTCTGTTACAATTACCACAGATAAAGGTAAATTCATCTCGCACCAATCTAAAGCTTTGCTAATAGCTATAGCCTCTGCACTGAAAATCGATAAATAATAAGGGACTTGATATTGCTCAACATGGTTAATATTAGAAACTAAAAATGCACAGCCTGTTTTACATCTTTTTTTTGATCCATCCGTATAGATGATGATTTTATTCTCTCCTAAATTACAGAGTATAGATTTGAAAATTAATTTTGATAGAAATATATTATCTGGATAGTTTGGAATTATAATGGTTGGTTTAAATATTAAGGCTGCAAAATTGATTTCGTAAATAGGATATTTTTTTTGACTATGTATTAGTTCTTTATGTCTCTCAGTGTCAATAAAAGCATCAGCAAGAGGGGGAGATGTTTTAATTCTCCAATATTTGTTTGTAAGATTCTGGACCACTATATTTGATATTTTTTTGACCATAAATGTACTAAACGTCCTATACTTTATTAGCTGTTTATTAGCTAAGTACTCTCTTCGAAGGCACAAAGGCGGTTCTTGTGCTTCAGCGAGAACTGCACAATTCGGTGACGACATCATAATTCCTAGACTTATTTTAATTGCCTTATATTGAATTCTGTCTAAGATTAATAAGTTTGATTTGCTAGTTGAGGCATAAATAGTACATCCATAATCTATTATTGAGCGGATGTATGACTTGTAAAAAGTAAGAGATATTTTAACATCTGCACCCCATTTATATTTAGAAACTACACGCAGAAGATTGAGCCCTTTCTCACATTTTTGCTTTACGTGTTTTATGTGGCTGGTCCATAAGAGTTTATTATCTATATGGATGCCAAGATATTTATATTCTTTCACTACGGGTATAGTAAAATCACCTATGGTATACAAATCGGGTGTTTTAAGTCTATGCCTAGTAAGACACATAACCGCTGTCTTTTGCTGTGAAACACTAAAACCCATAGTATGTAACCAATCACGCATGCAGCAAAAAATATATTCTAAATCTATAATACATCGTTCATATGAACTATGGATAGTATAGAAACAAATATCATCCGCGTACTGTATAACTTTTATAGTGTCATTCATCAAACTATGCAGCTCTGCTGTGTATACATTAAATAAAAGTGGACTCAATATTGATCCCTGCGGCAAACCGTTATATACTGTTCTTGGCCCGTGGAGTACATTTCTGTGGTCACGAATATAAATTTTTCTGTTTAGAAACAAATTTATTAAGTTATTTGATACCTGTTTGCTGATACCCATTTTACACAATTTTGTTTTTAAAATACTCAAATCAACCACATCATATGCACCTTTTAGATCCACAAATAGGCATAACATGTATTTGTTATCAGATAAGCATATTTGTGCATCTGTAACCATATGAGTCAATGCATCTATCGTACTACGGCCTCTCCGAAATCCATACTGTGTAGTGGGTAGGAGAGAATTGCTTTCAATAAAATGTTCTAGGCGAAACTTAATCATGCGTTCAAAAGTCTTGGTCAGACAAGACATTAACGATATAGGTCGATATGATGAGGGTAATTTTGGATCTTTAGATGGTTTTTTAATTAAACATATAACAATATTTTTTAAATCCTCAGCATAATCTTGTTTTACCCACCAGTTGTTAAAAATTTTTAAAATTATTTGTTTAGCTGAAACTGGAAGATTGTGTAAAATTTTATATGTGAAACCATCCAAACCGGGAGCCGTGCTTCTGGTTTGGTTTAATGCCAAAATTAACTCTGAATAAGTAAAAGTTTTAGACATAGTATCTGAAGTAGAACAAAAATGAAAATTTTTTTGATTGTCTACATTGACATTAGAGACCGAAGGCGGGGCCAGCTGATTCAGAACATCCTCAATTAAATCTTCGTGCAATGGAGGTTTCTTTTGTTTATGATATTTGTTTCTTATAGCTTTTACACAATTCCAAATGTTTGAAAGGGGTGTAGATCTATTGAGTTGATTAAGAAAGGTTATCCAACTATTTTTTTGTTTTAACTTGAAAATGAGTTTAGCCTTTGCTGCGATATTTTGGTAATTCAGATCATTTGTAATATTTCCTTGTCTTCTGAACAATTTAAGTGCGTGGGAGCGACTTTCAGCTATATCAGAACATTCTTTGTCCCACCAATAGGGCCTTGGGACAGAAGGAATGAAAGGTTTTTTAACGGGCATGGATGCAGATGCTGCTGAAGATATAACTTCAAATAATTTTTTTGTTATTTGACAGTTATCTGAATCATTTAGAGATAAATTTGAACTGATTTCATTTTCAATAAATGCTTGAAAGGCTGACCAATCGGCACGACCGTCATTCCACTTGGTTGTCGGATTGATTTCGATAGATATGGGAGCAATTTGAAGCTGAATCTGAATAGGGTAGTGATCAGAACCTAAAGTGTCTTGATATACGGACCAATTTACCAAATCTGCCAAAAAAGGGGAGATAAGAGTTAAATCAACTGCAGAGTGATTACCATTGGGATTAACTCTAGTGGGCGATCCATCATTTAAAGTAATTAGTTCCAAAAAATCTAAAGCTTCTGTTAAATCCTTTCCCCCGCGATCTTCCGGAATAGGGCCCCACCTGTAATGGTGTACATTAAAATCGCCGCAAAAAATTGTACGGGAGATATCAAACTGTACCAATAAGTTTAACCAATCTTTTTTTTTGGCTGCTATGTCTGAAGGTTTGTATACTGAAACGAAAGAAATATTTATATCTGGAATAAATACTGCACATACTTCAATGCCCCTTGAAAAATTTTGAATTATTTCACTTTCTTGGTAGTTAATTGTTTGTAAGATAAATATACCAACTCCGCCATATCCGTCATCACGACACCTTTTAATGAAGTTATATCCCTTAATATTAAAATTACTATTAGACCTAAGCCAAGTTTCGGAAAGTATGATAATATCAACATGGTTTTTATTAAGGTAATTTAACAAATTATTTTTATTAGATGTTATTGATCTACTATTCCACTGGCAAAATTACTAATTGGTTTTTAATTGTTTGTTTATTAGCCATTTTTAAAGTTTAATCAGTAAAATAGTTTTTCACTTGAATCTGATTCACTATATGTTTCCATGGCATCATTTGGATCACTTGGAACAAACGCACTTTCTACAAAGTCCCGTATATTAGATTCCATGAGAGTATTTGGTGGTAATTGAAAATTTTTTTGAAATTTATTTATGAAGGAGGTAATTAACATTATAGTTTTCTCTTTATAGTCCATAAATTCTTCTCTGTAGGGGTTAGGTATAATGGGTTTAGGTTTTTGACTAGGTTTAAAAGATTTTTTTACAGGCATCGTATCTGGTGTAGGAGAGGTTGGGTGTGTTCGTTTAATTGTTTTAACAGTATTCACTTTAGAAGCTGGTTTTGGTTTTTTAAAAGTACTATTAGATGATGGACTGTCGCCAGAAGTATTTGGTAAAGTTGGAAAATTGTTATCGTTGTTTAAAATAGAGAAACGGTTATTCGTAGCCACCTTCGCATATGATGGATTATTGTATATATTTTCGGCTTCTTTAAAAGAAATGTTTTCAACTGACATAATTTGTTTTATCCCCTTTTGCTTTGCATATACAGGACAAATACGTGAAATTGAGGGGTGGTCGTTATTATTACAATAAATACACAAATTATTTTCTTTACAATCCTCTTTTGTATGACTTGTATCTGTACACTTTTGGCATCTCTCATTTTTTGATTTACATTGTCTAGCTGAGTGGCCATATCTCAGACATTTGAAACACTGTACAACGGGTTGTATGTAAGGTTCAACATGAAAATTGCATAAATTTATTTGTATACATTTTGGAATTTCATTTCCTAAAAATTCTACTATTATCATTTGTCTATTTACCAAAACTACGTTTCCATCAGAGTCTATACTTTTCCTTTTCATACGATTGACACTTGATACCTGTTTGTTTGATTTGATAGCCGTTAAAAAATATTCTTCAGAAAAGAAAGTATCTACCATCCTGACAACTCCTTTTTTGTGAGTGTAGAATTTAGGTATAAATGCTATTAACTCATTTTTTAATATAACTTCGTGGTTAACTAAACTATTGGCTATTTCTAAGGTATTAAAAATAACCTTTACCCTATTAACTCCTACCGGTTTAATGTCTATTACATCTTTTTTTAAAATTTCATCTTTAAGTAGAAAGGGCCCTATTTTAATTGGAAAAAGTCTCCCTAAATTTTTATTTTTATGTTCCACAAACACATAAAATGGGCCATTATCTCCTGGTCTATAACTGTTATTCATATCTATTTGCTGAACATACCTGCTATTATCACTATCAGTGTTTTTTTCATCGGGCGGCTTATCGCCGCCCGTTTTTTCTGACATCACTTACGCCTTAAAAAACTCTAATATGCTCTCCGTAAATATCAATACCAAAACTAACAACTAATTACACTTCTTATATTTTACAAGAAACAATCACCAGCTAATTCACAAAACTCGAATACGTCCACCCACCTTGACTAACGAATTCGAACTGGTAGTGATAATTACAACCATAAAAGTTTATCAAAAACTTAAACTTGCCATGAAACCGGCAAAGGTTAAATAATGGTGATAAGAGAAAAGCAATGTATGATTTGTATGGAAAACCATTGAAGTGAAACACAGCGAAATTAAACGAACGGGCATTGAAACTCTTACTGTAGAAGGTGTAAAAATGATCTGCCTTGAATTGTTTAAAGACAAAAAAGTGTCAAAAATTGAAACTAAGTTTTAGTCAAAAGATTGTGTAGGCCGATTACGAAAAATTAGGTAAAAATAAATGCAGGTGTAGGTTAAGTGTTTTTTTTCTGCGAAAATGAAAGTAAGTAGATTTCATCTCAGACAATCATACTGGAGAAAAATTTAAAAAGTTAGAATGGCTACTAAATATTCAAAGGACACTGACGTCGGGCAATACCTTAGATACATATTTGGTTGACCTTTGGTAGATCCATTAGACGTGGTGAGTGTTTTGCTTTAGATTTTAGCATGAGAAATTAAAGCACAACTCCAATCAGTACAACAATTGGCTGACTATTTAGTCGACAACTATACTTATGAAGAGGCAGAGTTATCGCCTGAAATGTGGGCGGAAAACAGTCCATCACTTAAACTTTATCCTCTTTAGACTCCATCGCTAGGTACACTGTGAAACTTTTTTTACAGAAAATTTTTTTCAGTAAAAGAAAAGATAACAATGCATTGAATTGGCGGCATTAGGATATATGTTCCATGATACAACAAGTTAAAGTTGGCGATGACTTAATGTGACCGTTTTGTGTTAATTTTTAGTTGGATTCTATATTTATTGTTAATCACATGAATTTATATATCAGAAACAATAGAAAACCACAACTTTTAGATTTCTATATTAGAATCTACATTTTTTCGATGTTGTTTTCTTTTTTTATTGTCTCTTCATCAAAACACACTAAATGTGAGTAATTCTCACTTAAGTGGCTGATGTTAGATTTCCTGTTAACGGTTTTTTTTTGTTTCAGAGATAAAAGCCATTTCAAGAAACAATCTTTTAAATTAATTGTTTTCAATTACTAATACCTTGGCTTCTATGTAATTCATTGTGTGATCGATTTGGTTAATGTACATGGATAAATTACACCTATCTGGATATCTCTTCGAATCACTCTAGTGACAGGTGATTCGGTCGTTTAACCGCCTTGAAGAATAGCCACTGTATTGTAAATTACAATTTGTACAAGGAATACTATAGACTATGTTAAACCTTTAAATCTTTTAATGTTTTATCTTTGGGTTTAGAGAAGACTGAATTTATCATTAAAACTGTTTTATTAGCAAACTTAACGTCACCAACAAAATTAAAATATTCGTGTCAGTTTCGGTGTGACATTTTGTGTATATTATGGTAGTATGTAATTTTTTTTTAAATAGGTGTGATAACTGTAGTGTCACTTTTCTGATTCACAGCAGCAGTGTTGATACAGGAATGATTTTCCGTAGTATTTTATGTTTGGGACGGTGTGCTAAACAAAAATTTTCTTTAAAATAGTTGGTGGGTAATTATTCTCTAGGAATAGTTGGTATAGGATTCTAAGGTTTTTTTGTTGTAGTGATGTATCTGAAATTTGTATGAGCCTACATTTCATTTGTTTAACCAACTTTAATTGACACATCTGATTAATCGAAGGGAATCACTTCAATTATTAAGAAGTATTCTAATTGAGAATTCCTACCCATCCTCTCTCATTAATAAATACCTTTACTTACAAAGCTATGGCTCCTCTTTAGATGACATACCCAATGGTGACCAACTTAGAGTAATATCTAATAATTCAATTAATAGCATTGTTCTGCCTGATACTGATCTTGGGCTCCTACTACCCATTATTCATCTTTACCTTACTTTCCTCAAGTTACTGAGAAACTTATTAAACTTTATAAACAAAATAACATACCTGTGAAAATCGCTGTTAAAAATGCTAAGACTGTTAGAAATTTGTTTTCAAAAACTAAAACACCCTTGTCCCTTCTGGAACAAGTTAATACCATTTATCACATACCTTGTGCTGAGTGTGACTCATGTTATATCGGTCAGACTGGAAGATCATTGAAAGGGCGCCTTACTACTCATCGTAGTGACATTAATTTATCTAAACATACTTGTGCTCTTGCCCAGCATGCTATTGATACCAAGCATAAGATAGACTTTAATGAAGTTAAGATTCTTGGCACAGAACGTAATCTCGTCAAAAGACAGTTTTTGGAAATGTGTTCAATACTTAAACACCCGAATGCTCTTAACAAGAGAACAGACATCAGTAACTTGAGCCAAATATATCATGCTTTAATATTGCAGAATTAGGCTTAACAAGCTATTTACTTTATCATTGTCATTCAAGGTGTATAGGTTTACCATATTTTCATTATTTTCTTATTAAATAATTAAATACATATAAATAATAAATTTAAATAAAATAAAAAAACAAAGAAATATTTCTCACTTATATTAACTTAAACTTATGTAACTTTTGACATAGTCACTAGTTGCATATTCACATATATTTATTAACATATAAAATAATTTTAATATAAAATAGAATACAAGAAATATTTCTTACTTATATTAACTTACACGTATGCAACTTGCATTACTGTTGACCTAGTCTCGTGTTGCATATACACAGATTTGTATTAACTGTTTTTAATCAAATAGTTCAATACAGTTATATAATTGATGTGATTCATAGAATTCTTTTTTTTATTTGCAGCTCCAAGTTATGAACCTTGGACTGTTGGAAATTATAATTGATCTTCACCTGTGGCTGATTAACCATCCACAACGTTGACGATACATATATGAGTTTTTGGTTTGACCTCACTTGTTTTGTTTGTTTTTTCTTAGCCGATCAATGGGGGATATTTGGTGTTATTAACCACCTTTCCTTTCATTTATTGGTTCCTAACAAGCAGGTTGTCACCCAAATTCATCCTATAATTTAAATAAACCGCTCTATCATTAGGGTTGGTATTTCACCTTGCTGTTCTGTCATAATTAATGACCTCAAGGTTTTTACTCTCTTTTACGTTGATGGCGTGATTGTCTTTATTTAACACCATTTTACCGGCAGCATTTAAGAAGCCAGGAGTGGTAATTTCATTATACATTAAATTATTCAATTTCAATATTAATTAATATAATAATGCTACCTAAAGTAAAAATTAAATCATAACTATTGCTATATTGTTGGAAGTGCTTCTTTGATTTTCTTAGTTCTTCATTCTCTTTTTAATGTTTTTTTTTAACTTATACATTTACATAAAAAAACAAAACCACATGTTCTTTTTTTGAACAAATTGTTAACTTATCTAGTTCAATTTATTGTTTATACATCATAATCGTATAATGTTCATTTACTTAAGTGTCTTTACAACTTTGTTATCACTGACTGCTACATATCTTTTTAAGGTAACACATGTAACAACTTTTCCATGCTTTTGTGGTTTTTTTCATATTGTTCTTTTTAGATGAACTGACGATGAAGAAAGCGAAACGTCTTTAATAAATAGATGAAGTAGCCATCAACTTTGTCTTTTTTCTCCACCTTTTGACCGAAAAAACCCACCACTCTTCTAAGTGATCCTTAATTATATATATATATATATATATATATATATATATATATATATATATATGTATATATATATATATACTTATTATCCATCCAAAATTAGCAAATACGGAATTTAAAAATCGATTATTTTTAAAATAATATGTTTTTTTCGTTTTCTGAAAATTAACAAAGTGGTTTTTGTAAAACATGCCTCAATTAATTTTACACGCTCTAGAAGAAAAATACACCTGACTTAAAAACAAACCTGATGACTATTAAAAATCTGACGTTTTCTTAAATATTTAATATTCTATAACTGAATTAAATGTAAAAGTTATTAGCAAGGGTTAATATTATACAACAAAATACCCAGGGTGGGACACTATTAAGTCATGCCTTTATTATTATAAACATTTAAGTATTTAAACTTTAAATATTTATAATGGCAAATTGTCGAATAAAGTAAATAGAACAATATTGATTTAACCAATAAACAGTTAAATCAAACACTATTATTACCTTTTCTTATAAATCACTTAGCTTCTTCCCTTCTTTTTCGCACCTATACCTACCGGTTCGGTGTCACAGACATTAATATCACACCTGTCCAACTAGAGAAAATTACTCAACAAAAAGACGAATCGGTCTCATGTCAACTAAAAGTCCAAGGACGATCCGACACTCGAAAAAGGACTAAGGAGAATTTCAATTTTATTTGATACAAATGCGGGAAATCATTCTTCCATTCTTATTCTCTACATGCGGAAAAACTCTGTCAACTTGATATATGGGCCTCATATCTTTTCTCGATGTTAGGATACTAACTATTTAGTTATAGACGAATTTATCACAAGTGAAAGAGAGAAAAATTGCGACAGCTGAAAGGGTCATAGCTTCATTAGAATCGTCTTTTCGCCAAAGTACAAAGGTCAAGCGGGTATCTGGAATATAAATGTTTTATTATTTTTAATATATACGATTAAACTGTTCTCAAACTGTTTTCTTGTGGCATGTTTAAGTTAACTACTGTATGCATGTGGGATTAAAGTACAATTGACAGTAATGAGATCTACATTTTACATTCGTTTTTAACGTTGCGATTTCTGATCCGGAAATCGTTTTCAAAAAAAGTTTTATAAATTAAGAAATTATTTTAACCTGTAAATGTGTAACAAATGCCGCTTTAGGGCAGTAAATTTAACAGTTTTAGCAAATTAAACGACAAAGATTAGAACATCGTCGGTGTACGGCCCAGAAAATAGCAAGCCTCAAACAAATAGGGAAACGTTTTATAACGAACTACAAGAGTACTAGATCAAATCAGAGGGAAGATGATAATATTAAAGATTTTTACGTTCAATCAAGGCAATCAACTTCAAGCAATCAAGTAATACCCGAACCTAAGCAAAAACAAAAACATAACGAAAATGCTAAAACCGAAAATGGAGAAACCATGATAAACTACTGCACGAATAACGATTTTTTTTTTAAATAGACAACATATTTTTTACTAGAAGGACCAACACAAATACGAGTATACATTCAATAACACCTGTGCACAAAGACCTATGATAGATTATGTTATAGTTGTACACAACAGAGATATACGTCCCTCAAAAATAATCGACTTAACCCTTTGAGACCCTGTGTACATGTGTATGTACATAGCTTTTATTGTTTTGTTAAATACCAACTACTCGCTTATCTATACCGAAATAGCATTCAGTCACTCAAATATACATTTACGATCCACATTTTTAACTTCTACTTCCATCTAGTGGTCAACAGGTAAAGTTGTCAGCGATTTTGTTGTAAAGGGTCAGCTGTTTAGTTGGTAACTTGGTAACCGATACTGCTAGTTTTATTTTACGAGAAACTGTTATCTTTTGTGAAACGAAATCGATCCAACTTTTTAAGTGTGATTTATAAGGTAAGTAGTTTTTTATAAAGTACAAAACATTGCCATAAAAACGATAGTTTTGAAATAAACAAACATTTTTTAGATGCACATGAGCATGTACAAGTGGTCTGAAAGCATATTTCTGATTGTACATCTGTATGTACATATGGTCTAAACTTGGGTTTTAACTTAGTATTGTTGATTGCAGATAACATGGATTACAAAAGAAAAAAATATGATTTCGATAACCCAAAACATCTCCAAGAGTTAATTGACCTGATAGAGGACGGTAACGTATCAGAAATAGACAATTTGGAAGGAGGAGAGAGTTCTGACGAGGAGGATGGAATTCTGGATAACTGTGAGAATAAATCTATTATAAGACCAGGGGTTGATGCTTTGACCAGACGTGACACTGAGACACTGGAAGAAGGTGATGGCAGCGAAAATGATAATGAGGAGTTATGGAGAACTTATGATTCAGACGACGAATATATACCAGATGAAGTTGCAGGTTACTCGGGTACAAAAAAATTAGGAAGTAAAGTATGTTTCTCAGAAAAGGATTGTTCTAAAAAACTAAAACAAAGAGAAATTAAAACAAAAAAGAGAACCGTAGAGTGAACTAAGGCATCGATAGAGACTCCTAAATTTACATGGCATTCTACTTCCCCAAATACAAGTCTTACAGAGCCACTGTACCCAATTCAGTATTTTTCGAAGTATATTTCAAATGATTTGTTTGAAAATATAGCAACATTTACAAATGTATATGCCTTACAGAACGGAAAAAATTTTAGACCAACTAATGAGAGAGAAATTAAAATTTTATTTGCACTTCATATAATGATTGGAAATTTAAACAAATTTCCCAAAATTAGGATGTACTGGGAAAGAAGCCTTGGTATTAGAATGTTCCTAGATAACATGTCTAGGGACAGATTTTTCCAGCTTAGAACATGTTTACATCTAGTGAACAATTTGGAAAGACCAGCAGGTGATACAGATAAATTTTATAAGGTTCGTCCTATCATCGACGCTGTCAGAAAGAGATGTTTACAGCTTGAACTTAAGGAATTACTTAGTGTTGACGAGCAAATGATTCCTTACACAGGAAAACTTTCCGTAAAACAATATGTGAAGGGGAAGCCCTGTCCTTGGGAAATAAAATTATTCGTCTTGTGCGGAAAAAGTGGTTAGGCTTTTGATTTTGTTTTTTATCAGGGTAAATCTACAGAACTGAATGCAGATAATAAAACAAAACATGGATTAGGGGCATCTATCGTTCTTCAACTAGCCGAAAGAATTTCCACCAGTGAAGGCCACAAATTATATTATGACAATTATTTCTCATCCTATGAACTACTTGAAATATTATTGGCCAAAAAAATATATGCTGGAGGGACTATTCGAATAAATAAATTTTACAAACCTCCTGTATTACCAGACAATGAAATGCTGAAACTACCGAGAGGTTCCGTAGATGAAGTCGTCAATAAAGAAAAAAATGTGGTGCTAGTCAAATGGTTAGATACAAAGACTGTGAAATTAGCCTCCAATTATATTGGTGCAGGTAATTTAGACATAGTTAGAAGATGGGACAAAAAAGGCTTTTGTTACGTAGATGTTAACCGACCTGAAATTGTCAAAGATTATAATTATGGAATGGGCAGAGTTAATCTAATGGACCAGAGGATTAATTATTATCGAATATTTATTAGATCGCGAAAGTGGACATTGCGTGTTATTATGCACATGATAGACTTCGCTCTCACCAACAGCTGGCTGGAATACAGGAAGGACTGCGACAAATGTAATACAACCAATAATGATCGAATGAAATTTCTAGACTTCAGAGTTAGAGTTGCCGAAAGCCTAATAAATATGGGCAATTCAGTAAGTAGAAAATGAGGAAGACCAGCATCTTCATCTCCTAAGCCTTCTATTTCAACATTTAAAAGACGAGGAGAGACGAGACCATTTTTGGAAATACAAACGGACACATACTGGAGTTTGATTCTAAGAAGGAGGCTACTAGGTGTAAAAACACAGATTGTAATGGACGTAGTCATGTGTTCTGTACAAAATGTAAAATACATCTGTGTTTAATTAAGGCTAGACACTGTTTTGCAGCTTTTCATGAACAATAAATATGTAATAATAATTACTTTGTAGTAAATATATTTTTAGTGTTGAGTTTATATTTAAGACCATATGTACATACATATGTACAATAAAAAATTTTTTTTTTAAAACGGTAAACACAAGTTTTTTTCATTTTATCTTACTAATTGAAGACTTTTGAAATATAAAAACACATAAGATTTTTTTTTGAAAATTAAAAAGTCAGGTCTCAAAGGGTTAAGATGCCTCAATTCAGTAGATGTAGGTAGCGACCATAGCCTAGTATTATGTAAAATAAGAAGCATAAGGAAATCTTTCGCACCCAAGAGAATGGCGCCAACACAAACAAAAATTAGAGTCGAAGGACTAAATACGGAATTCACAGAATACTTATACGGAAAAAGAATATGAGAGAAGATTGCTGGTAATGTAGTATTAGAAAACGATAACATCGAGGAAAGCTGAGAAAATTTATTTTAGTTGTATTTGTTTTGTTTTTTTGCTATATTCCTTCCAATATAGGGTTTGGTCCGGGCGTAGCCCAAGGCATTTGGTTGTTTTATTGTTATTATGTTTATGACTTGTTAGTGCTGCTCTTTCATCTGCAAATGGGCTAATTGTTACGTTACTGGACTTACCTCTGGTAATACCATTGGGCATAACTCTTTTTGATAATTTGGTATTTAGTTTGCACCTGTGAAATCTAGATCTATTCTTTTTATTAAAAGTTTTTTTAGTAATTTGGAGATTGTTAATAACATACTTATGGGTCGATAGGATAGGAGATTTTACTGGGATCCTTCCCTGATTTCTGGAATAAAAGTATTTCCGCAATTTTTAAATTGTTAGGCCAATAATTACACCTTAACATTGCGTTAATTCTATATCTGTAAGGATTGCTACACTTTTTTTGAGAAATTCTTCTAGCATTTTTGGTGTTATTAAGTGTACGTTTGGATCTGACACTTATTGCATGAAATTTGTGTTAGACATACTAGTAGGTGAGCTGGTAGATATTTTTGGGTAGGTATTTGAGATATTCTGAAAAATTTTTAGATACCTTTTCCGTAATATCCTAACACAGAAATGCAGACCTGGCTGGAGGGAAGTAATCATTTAACAATCCCTAAATTAAAAAACATTTTAATTACAAAAAATATCTTTGAGGCAACTTGTAATTTTTTTGAAGTGAAAACTTCCTTGTGCACTTTTAGGATGGGGAAAAAGCATTGAATGCGTGACAGATTTTTGCGCTCGTCACCGCTATGCAACTTGGTAGCAACGTTGCACAGCTCCAGAACGGCTCGATGGATAGTGATGTATAACGTCTCGTTTAAATGGGGAGAAGGAAACTAGTACAGTGACGAAAAAAATACATGGCGGTATTGCCAAAAGGGTATTACATCATATCTCCGTTGTTAGTGGTCCGATTGGAGTCCGTAATGCATTAAATAAAAGGAAACGAGATAACAATTATAATAAGATAGAAAAAAAAACAGGGCGACTATCGAAAGGGCACTAAACAGCATCTTTGTTATTAATGAACGTAGAGTTATATACGAGATATCATAGGGACTATAGATGAAAATTGATTAACTATAAGACAAATTTTGATTTATTGACTTAAACAAGGCTCGTGACTGAGTACAAAATAAACAACTATCCGAATACTACCATATGATACATTAAATGACACGACGTGAGATGTACAGTACATATAATGTATACAGGGTATAGTAAAAATCATGAAACATATATGTATTTACAGAATATAAAAAAACACTCGGGGAAGCGCGGATCAAATATTTGTGCCACATTTGAAAGAATGCTTCTTTTTGAAATGCATGTTTCCTTTTGTTGTGCAATTTGATAGCTTATCATTGTGAGGTTTCCATGATATTCCTAGCGTCTTCGTATTTTCATGATTTGCAAAAAATAGCACATGGTGCTCTTCATTGACGGTTTCTTCCTCTTTAAGTACACGTTTATCATTTGAATAGAATTTTCTAAGATGAAAACCGCCCTGTTTTAATATTTCCTTAACAATAATACAAATTTCTGCTGCATCTTCTAACTTGTCAGCGCCGCTTAAAAGATCATCCACATAAAAGTGATTATCTTCCGACAATTGAAAAAGTAGTACCATTTAGCCGTAAATCGCACATGAATATCTCACATATTAAAATACTAATACTGCTAAAACAAAGGGACTTTCCTCAAAACCAGTCAGCAAAACCAGTCTCGTAATTTTTTTACTAATTTTTTGTAAACATTTTTAGTTGTTACATATTTCGCTTCCTTTGTCAAATCATATTTGATATTGAAGGTGCTTTTGACACTATAAGTAGGCAATGTATATTAAACAAACTTATCCTTCTTAATATTAATGGTAATATATTTAACTTCATACGAAATTTTCTATCTTCTAGATCGTTCAGAGTCTCTGTCAACGGTATTTTATCTTCTACTCATACTCAAACTGATGGCGTACCTCAGGGATTGGTACTAAGTCCTACACTTTTTAATCTAGCAATAAGTGATTTATGCTCTCACCTCATTTCCCCTATTAAATATATCATGTATGCTGATGATCTAGTAATTTACTGTCATGGACAAAACCCTTCTACCACCTCGAAGCTTATTCAAACTGCTGTTGACACACTTTTAAAAAAAAAAACTAGTGACATGGGGTTATCTTTATCCTATGTAAAATCTAAAATTATAAACTTTAGTAGACGTCCCCCTTCTCCATCTCCACTTATTTTGATCAACAATGTCCCTCTTCCTGTTGTTAAACAATGCAAAATTCTCGGATTAACGTTTGACTCACGACTAACTTGGAAGTAACATTTATTTGCAATAAAAGGAGAAACGTGCATAAGACTAAACATAATAAAAACTCTATCACATCATTATTGGGGATCTGACGAATTCTCACTTCTTAAAATATACAGATCACTAATACGCTCCAAGCTAGATTATGGTTGTCACATATATATATATATATATATATATATATATATATATATATATATATATATATATACATATATATATATATATATATATATATATATATATATGTATATCCGCCTCCAAAACATATATTAACCTTCTAAACTCAATTCACAACACAGCCCTTCGTCTTTGTATTGGCGCTTTTCGATCTAGTCCTGTAGATAATCTTTATTGCGAAGCTAACGAACCTCCTCTTTGTATAAGATGAAAACAACTGCTACTCTCTTATGCAGCATCGGTATCAGCTAACCCCTCTAATCCAGTGTATCCCTACACAATACCAATTCCTTACCACCAATAAAACCTATTCCACTAATTTTAGCACAGACACTTAATGATATCTCTCTTACACATACCCTTCCTCTTTATCCCCTTCCATCTCCTCCTTGGATCATATCCACGCCCAAATTTAACACCTCGCTCACCAACTTCGATAAAAATAAACATCCGAAGGAGATCATTATAAAAGCATTTAAAGACATTATAGATACAAATAAATATGACATAATATTATACACGGATGCCTCAAAAAATGACACAGGAGTAAACTGCTCTGTTACAACATCTAATTCACTAATTAAGTCATTACTTATACCAGCCGTCAACAACGTTCATACTGGTGAATTATTTAGTATATTGCAAGCTTTTAACCATATATCTCCACCTAATAAGCAGGTTGCCATACGCACAGACTCTTTAGCATCAATCCATTCTATCAAAAATATATTTACTGATCATCCAATCGTCCAAAAGATCCTAGACTCTTACCAAATTATCTTGTCCCAAAACATAACAGTTACCATAATCTGGCTGCCATCTCATATTGGTATAGAAGGCAATGAAACTGCAGATCACTATGCTAAACTTGCTACAGCATCACCTGAAATCACCGATAAAATTCAAATTTTTAAGGACCTAAAATCATATACTAAAAGGCAGCACTTTGGCAGCAGCATTGGAACTCTAACCGTTCGATCTTACACGAAATACAACCGTCAATAACCAGTCAGCCTACATTTGACTATTCAACCCTCTCAAGACGAGATCTCATTGTGATAAGACGACTTCGGATAGGACATTCAAAACTCACACACGGCTACCTAATGTCCTCTAGCATCCGTCCCTCCTGTCAAATCTGCCAATCATATTTGACAATCAAACACATTCTCACTGAATGCCATCAACATTCGGCCAGAAGATTACAATACAAACTCAAAAGTGAAGTACGAGATATCCTAAACAACCCTAACCAAATCAAAGCTGTGCTACAATTCCTTAGAGATGAACACTTATATCAAAAAATATAATTAGATTTTAATTTAGACATTGTCTAACATATTATTATCATTCCGTATTATTGTAACATATTCTTAATGTAACACTTAATGTTTGTGTAATGAAAATTCATGTTATAGTACCTGTGTAAGTGGCCATAGTAGCCGAGCACGTTAAAGTTGAAATAAAAAAAAAGCGGTAAAAAATTCCAGTCGTAGTTTTCTGTTTTTATGTTTTTTTGGAATATTTTGGTCAAATCCAGGATAGCAAAAAAAATTAAAGTGCAATAGGACAAATATGCAAATGTACAGCACGTTTTTCATATTTAGCCAGTTGCTTCTGTTAACAAAAACGCATTTAGTACGAAGGTGCGGCAATCCATCGGACACAAAAACGATAAAAAATTATTTATATTGTAGAGCGATTCGTGCCGGGGCATTTATATAAGATTTTTCCCACATTCATAGAATATAGACTCATAATTCACGGTAAAACACTGCGGGGTTATTTCAGCAATTTTATTTCATCCCGGACATTTATTTGAAAATACATTAATAGGATTTATTTGTTTGCACAAAGGAATTCAATTTGGAAAGATAAATCGGAGTGTAAAATCATCGCATTGCATTTTTACTTTTTCTTTACTTAGTGTTTAAAATTAAAGTAGATGATAGTAGTAGCTAGGTGGAAACACGTGCCTTGAATTAAAGAAACGAAATCTCAGGGCTTTGTGCATTATTGAAAACACTTAAAAGTGTTTATTACATTTCTCATTAAAACAATTAAGTGCTCTTTGCAAAAAAAAGAGAGGAACTCCACAGGGTAACAAACAAATAATGTTATGTCAGAGTAGTACGAATTGTTGGTGGATTTCGAAAATCGAGCATCAAAACTTTACACGGAAAGGAAAGGGGGAAAAATGGAACTCAGTTTTTATAGAGGTCTTAAATAAATAAACGTGGCACGATTTTTTCCATTTTTTATAATTCTAATGAGGTCAATGACCACCTCTACCATGTACCCCTTTCATTGACCGGCCACTATGGAGTTTCTATAACTAGAAGCTAATCTTCAAAACCTACAGCATAAAATTTTAGTTTTCAGTTTTTCATTCTGCAATTGGTGGCCAAAAATTAAAATCAAATTTTCATGTTATGGGTTTTAACCCTTTAATTGATTTAATGTATCTTTAAAGATACATATCAAGGAAAAATTTGTATCAACGTATTTTCTTCAAAATTCTGCCAGTCTTTCTACAAATTCTATAATTTTTAGGGGTCGAATCACTGACGACTGGACTATAAAAGTGGTTTCAATTTTTATTTATAATAGGCTAAAGGCAGGGATTGACACG
Organism: Diabrotica undecimpunctata; assembly: GCF_040954645.1. NCBI lineage: Eukaryota > Metazoa > Arthropoda > Insecta > Coleoptera > Chrysomelidae > Diabrotica > Diabrotica undecimpunctata. The sequence goes on along the minus strand of NC_092811.1, from coordinate 40,368,378 downwards.
ATTCAATTGTAGTTGGTTAAAGTCTGCTTGGAAGTTGCGCGTGCAATGCTGAGAAGCTACTTTAATCGTGTCACCTGTTCATCCAAATACACTTGTATCAACAGGTTCTATCCAAGTTAATTAGGATGCTGGCCAACTTCCTTGGATAGAAGTAGTGTGGTATTGTAACATTAAAATGGCGTCGGAGTCGAAAAATCTAAAACGAAAATTAAACACAAAAAGAATATGGTCTGAAAGGGAGAGTGTTAGATTCATGGAGTTATACGAAGCTGAGGAAGCATTATGGAATGTACGGATAAAGGAATATAAAAATAAGGATGCTAGAGTGGGGCACTTTTTCTTTTTTATTAATTTTTTCTGACTTTCAAGCTCATCTATTAACACATCAGCAAGCACTTTGACATCCAAGTCATTTAACCATTTCAACCAACTTGGTACAGGTACACTTGTACAAGTCCACTTGGTCCAAGTTGGAATCCAAGCATTCTTGTAACATAGTTGGTAACGTCGGTCTTGTTTTTTAATAATGAATATCTAAGGTTGTGATTTTCTGTTAATATTTTGATGTGACTAAATACTCAATATAACTATAATTAAATAACAATATAGTAAGAAATGATCAATAGTTATTTATTTTCGAGAAAAAAATGCACTTTAAAAAAAATTTACTAACATAATTGATAAATAATTTACAAAAACATGTCAAGTTTTTGAATACAAAATATCAACCAACATAAAGACAAGGGTTGAAATGTCACTAAAAAATTAATATTATTCAACAGATGTCCAACATAAACTGAAACTATTGTAAGTTTGTTTCTTCATTTTCTTCTACACTGCACGCAACGCGTAGTCCGGTTAAATGTTCCAAACACATATATTTGCCACACTGCCTACAAAGAAACCGAGTTTTGCGATTTTTCTTACTACTGCAGAACGTACATCTTTCATACACATTATTCTGGATAGGTTAATTTCTTGTCTGCATGCCACAAATTTCCACTAACCTGATACGAATTGTCCTTGGAATATTTTGTTCTAGGGCTCGTCTGCGAATATGTTCGTCAATAAGTTGAAAACCTAAGTCTTCCAAAAACTTTCGTCTAGGAATGCGTGTGTCTATATTCGATTTGTATATAATGTAGGAATTTATCCCAGCGACATTCAAACAACTGTAAAAAAAAATCGGTTGCCTGTAAAGTCGGTTTTACGGGCGAAGATTTTACGTGACAACGTCTTTTTCTCGGTAGAATATTTATTGATATGAATATTATGAAATTGCACAATAGGAACAAGGAATTGAATGAAAATAAGAATTGCACAAATTTTAACTATAGAAATATATTTTGTTTACTAAAACATTATACATGTAAACTTAAACTTAACTAATTTCTATTTGAGTGATTTTGTTGAGGATAGGACGATGATAGGAGAAATATGAAATGAAAGGAAGTGTTTCTGCTGTAATGTGTCTTGAACGCCAAGAACGCTCGAGAAAGACAGAGACACAAGCACGGAAGCACGCACCGATTCAACGCGCCTAATTCTCTAGTGCTGCGCGCGCAGCGGACCGATCATGTTTGAGTGGGAGAGAGACGCAAGGCATTCGCCGGTCCGGCGGGCCTCTCTCTCGTTCGGTGACTCACTGTAACAGACGTGAGCGGGCGTTACACTTTTTCATGAATGACTCCGAGCCACAACCTAATTTAAGACGTTGTCACGTCAAAATGACCATTGGCCAACGACGGGTTACTCTAGCGCAATTGTATGCCGTGCAGAGTTTGTCCACGACATCCACGCCTCCTTTAGTCTTACTATAATCTATGATCAATATTGTTGTCATAGTAGGTAACACTAAAACATTTTAACCTTTTCGGGGTACATACGATACAAGGGTACACTTCTCTTGAAATGCGAACATACTGGATTTTTCTGGCTTTTGTTGTGTAAGCACTAGAGGAGTTTGAGGTTTATTCTTTAGTAACGTTCCTATAACAGTAATACAATGTTTACGTTGAAGTAATCGCGTGAACTGAACGCTTGTGAAAAAATTACCCATGGTAACGTTCCTTCCCGTTCCCCAAATCGGTTCACACAGACGAGGTACAAGTGACATATTTGACGTATCAACAAAATATTTTCCTGCTGGCTGTCTACTAACATATACTTCCATCTTGGACGTATAATACACCTCAGCGTCTGCTAAAGCATATATTTTTATATCGTAACGATTTGGTTTATTCGGTATGTAAACCCTAAATGAACATTTGACGCGAAAGGCTTCTAACTTTTCATCTATCGTAGAATATGCTGAAAGATTGTAATGCTTCAGTAGATTAGAATTAAAAGCTTCAAAAATCTCACGTATCGAGGCCAACTTGTCGAATTCTTGCCTTTTGTATTCTAACTATTTATTACCTCGAGCTTTCCATTGTATTGACAATTATTATCATGAGCTGCTAAAAAAGACAAAATATCTTACAAAGTTGAACTAGAAAGAAAAAAATTTTTGTTAACTCACCAAATAAAATTAGTTTGGTAAATAAAATTGCTGCTAATACATCTCAAAAAGAATTAATATAAAAATGTCCTAATCTAATAAATGCTTCTCTGAAAATTTTTAGTATAATTTTGAAAACATTTTCTTAACACAAAAACAATTGAATTTATAAATAAGGTAAAATAGCGACCAATTACAAATAAGCCTCAATGTCATAAATGCCAACTTAAAATTTTTATTTTTGATAATTATATTGCCAAAAATAAAATTTTGTTTAAAAATTCTTTTTTGTTTAGTAACAAAAAAGAAGAAGATTTATTCACCATTGATAGATGTCTGAAAAAATGTAACAGAAATATGGAAAATTAAATCAAAATGTGACATTTTACATGTTTTATACATAAATTATAAAGAAATAATATAATTTTGCTTAGATTTTGAATTTATGATCTTTTATTTAAAATCACTTTTATTAATACAAACCATTTCCAAAAAAGTCCTTTTGAATTTATTACTTTCACTACATGAAATTTTAATGTTATCAAAATCTATAATATGGTCTTATTATTATAAACATATACTATATATTTATAGGTAAAGTAATTGAAGATACAAATGGATGATTGTGATATGTAACTAAATATCTATTATAAGGTAATTGGCTCTAAAGATTTTCATTAAGAACTTTTTCAAATATTGTGTTTTAAAGAGTCTAAGTTAAATGTAGGGGAGACATGAAAGGAGAAGACCCTGATGGTTTCCAGGGCAACAACTAACAATAACCACGGAGGAAGCTACAGCTACCTGGGGAAAGGAATGCTAAACGTTGAAACGTTTAAAACAAATGGAAAAGGATAACTAACTCTAATGCCACAAATTGGTCGCATTGCTCCTGTAGTTATCCTTTTCCAAGTTAACATGCTTCTTTTCTAACTTGGCTGCACCGTACTGAAGACGACCAATAGTCAGAAATACGTATATACGGTTACCTTCCATCGATATACCTTTTTTGGTTTTTTGTTTTGCGAGACATGCCAATACATTTTACTTTTATTATTTACTCGCATTATCCTTTTCCATATATATATATATATATATATATATATATATATATATATATATATATATATATATATATATATATATATATATATATATATATATATATATATATATCTATATTGTTGTGGTATTCAAAATTGAAGAGTAAAAATATTAAATGTACGATGAAATCAATATTTCAGAGATTATAGAAAGTAAAAATACTCCGAACTGCCTGGAATTAACCAAAGGTAATCTTAGTCATAAATAATCTTTTGTATAAATATAGCAAGTGGATAGTGCGGGTACAATGAATAGAAGTTAACGATGATTTTTTCCCATAAGCCATAAAGTGTTCCGTAATCCGGGTTTGCGCCATGAACTGGACAATAAAAATAGTTAATTAGTAAATGGTTTTTCGGAATCTGTAAATACCCAGTAGAAATTAAGTGTCCTTGTAGAAATAATATGAATTAGGAAAGTTTGTAGGTATTTCTGATATGTGGGGAGTGGTATGCAAATTTCTGATTGGCCGAGAATTTGGAAAGTGGTGAGATGGGTGTGTACAATGAGAGGTTGGATGGATGGATAGATGAGATGAGATAGTTAGTTAGTTCCAGTTTCTTAAAGTAATGGTTGGTTTTCGAGGTATTCTTCAGGGGTAATAAGTGATAAAGAATAAGTTGTGAGTTGGTGAAGTAAGTGTGTCCGACGGTAGTTGATCTGGTACAAATTTGTAAGTAAACTTTTCCTACTTGTATTCTACGTATCGCTGTTTATTTCGGAACGTGAGATTAAGTTTGGTGAGAGGAAAAGAGGCTGGCATCATTGGAAAGGTACGTGCATTCGAAGGAGAGCATTGAATACACTAAATTGCAATATCTTGTTTAATATTGTCAATTACATAGGAGGCTGCTGAGAACTGATAGTTAATTTTGCATAGACCGAGTAATTGGACAACTCAAGGCAAAGGAAGCTTTTCAACGGGAGAAACATTCATAATATATTCAATTTGAGAATTTTGGGTCAAATAATATTATATCATATTGAATAAGTTGTCGATAGTCGAAGGAGATCAAATTTGTTCTGAGAGGGGACACGGAGCTGTGGAGAGAATTGGATAATTCATACAAATTTTTCTTGGTACAATCGATATACCAAAATTGCATTAGGATCGACACTGAATATTACTTGATTTGTTTATATGGAATAATAAGCTGGATTTTAGATTATAATTGTATTATATTATCCATGCATTATTGAAGGTTCACGTACGTAGAACGAATTTTGTTTGATAAACATTATATGCTAATAATTTTTGGAGGTATTTTAATCAGTTTTATTACATTATTTTCATATCATATTATGTTGTTTTATTCCGTTATTCTTTGGACCTAACCCATCAGCTGTAAAGTATAGATATTGAAGCACGAGTAAAACCTGAGATAACAAAATTGAAAGGTGGGATATAAATCATGAATCAAAAATTTAAATAATGTTTTATATATATTTTTTGTAAAGTTTTAAAATTAAAATTCTTGATATCACACTAATATATATACAGTGTATAAAAGCCAAATGGAATAAATTCATTATTTAGGTTACTGTACATATTTATAAAAAATCCCGAAACACGTCAAATATTAATTATAACTTGACATTCTGTAACGTGAAAATGCAACCCCTTCCTTTAACCCCTTTAGAATGACAGGTACAACCCCCAATTTTTAAAATAGGAAGTATAGGCTTGTGATATATCGTTTGAAAGGTCTTTTCATTCTCCATTCAAAAATGTTGTCGCTTTCAAGTTTATTAAGATTAATTAAGATAAAATAAATTAAAATCATGTGGTTACCGAAATTCGCTAAAATATACTCAAAACTTATTTCCCGTTTAGGTCTTGATAATGAAAAAGTGAACAAAAACCATAGCAATGTGGTTTTTAGATGGTAACCATTAAAAAACTTTAAAGAATTTCCGTGGCAACGTTATTGTAACACGCATTAGTAAATTGTTTTATTTAAGTTGTCAGTATTTTAATTGAAGTAAAAAGTTTGTTCAATTCAATTTTGAAAAATGGTTAGATTAACGGAAATGCATAAAATAATAGTTTTACAAATGATTGGTTACGAAGATAACACCCGAACACAACAGGAAGTAACTCGCCTATTTCATGAGAAATTTCCTAATTTACCGCCTATATCCCAAGGAACAATAAGTAAAATAGAGAAGCAGTTTCGCGAGTTTGGTCATGTAAGGCAGATAAAGAAAGCAGCTGCCAATGCACTGAGTGATGAACTCAAATTAGATGTGTCGCTTGAGTTTCAGGAAAATCCACATACATCGAGTAGACAGGCATCCACTACATTTAATGCTAGCCATACATCGATAGTAAACATATTAAAAGAAAATAAATTGCATCCCTATAAGATGATACCTACTCAGGAGCTCATGGAAGACGATTTTGATAGGAGAACTTTTTTTTGTGAGCAAATGATGGATATGTTGGATAACAATATTACCCAATTAGAAGACGTTATGTTTTCTGATGAGTGTACTTTTTCACTTAACGGTCATGCTTATCGGCAAAATTGCCGCTACTAGGCCACGGAAAATCCTCACTGGCTGAGAGAAGAACACATTCAATACCCTCAAAAGGTTAATGTTTGGGCAGGGATTGTAGGAAACAATATCATTGGTCCCTTTTTTATTGAGGGCAACTTGAATGGCAACAATTATTTGGCACTACTTCAAAATGATGTCATTCCAACGTTGGCAAATTTATATCCTGATCCAGGAAACCCTCAAGTTTTAGCAAATACGATATGGTTTCAGCAGGATGGAGCACCACCACATTACCAACTTAATGTCCGGCAGTACCTCGATACAATATTTCCCAATCGGTGGATAGGGAGGCGAGAAACGATTGAATGGCCAGCGCGATCATCTGATCTTACATTATTAGATTTCTTTTTATGGGGATATGTGAAGAGCCATGTGTACAAAACTAAACCTTCTGATTTAAATGACTTAAAAGAACGAATAACGCTTGCGATTAGGTCGATCACGCCTGTTATGTTAAATAATGTTAGAAGACAGTTTTATTTGAGATTAGGATGTTGCCAAGACGTTCGCGGTGAACATTTTGAACATCTACTTCATTAACATTCATAGTTATTTTTCGTGTTCTACATTTTATTACGTTTTGCATTACATTTTAGTTTTTGATTGTATTGTAGCGAATTTCGGTAACCACATGATTTTAATTTATTTTATCTTAATTAATCTTAATAAACTTGAAAGCGACAACATTTTTGAATGGAGAATGAAAAGACCTTTCAAACGATATATCACAAGCCTATACTTCCTATTTTAAAAATTGGGGGTTGTACCTGTCATTCTAAGGGGATTGAAGGTAGGGGTTGCATTTTCACGTTAAAGAATGTCAAGTTATAATTTAAATTTGACGTGTTTCGGGATTTTTTATAAATATGTACAGTAACCTAAATAATGAATTTATTCCATTTGGCTTTTACACACATATACAAAATCTAAATGTTTTTTATAAATTTTCACGCAATTGTTGTATCGTAACATGATATTTTCATATGATAGTTTTAAAGTCGAAATAATATATCCCTGTTAAAATCCTCTAGTTGTATATAGAATCCTTTGTTTTTACCAAAGATATTTGAGCATATTGTGCTCCATTATTTGGCTCTTTTGTTCACATAATTAACCACACCATTAATCTAGTCGATGAATAATCACTTTATGACACGTAACTGATCGCGGTTTGTTATTCTCACCTACTTTCAATACCCACTAATCAATTAAGTAATATATCTCGATCATATACTTAATTTCGTCAGGAGCTGAAAATAGCTAATAATTAATTTGTGACTTTGCGAGGCAAACATATTAAATTAAATTGACATGTCATTAACCTTAATTTGATAATTTTAGGTTAATTAAAGACGAATTTGATATGCTTGGTGTATTGTTTTTTCACTTCAATATGAAATTGTGTTACATACAGATTGAACGAATTTAAAACGGGACATACGAAATCAATGTATTTCGGCTCAACTCCGCTCTAGGTGGTTGGCCAACAAAAGGTTGTCAAATAATTATATTATAAAAATTAAATACTTCAGCGGGCTGCTGGATTCTGAATTCATTCAAGAACAAATCAAAACTCAACCCAAATAGGTTGCCTAGAATCACTGAAAAAACTAGACTACACAAGCAGTTATTATGCTGTCAAATCACTTATCGCTTCCTTATAGTCCAAGAGATAGAGCCGAAATTTTGAACTGATCAGTAATATGACATTTCTCTATTGGAATATATTCATTGTAACTGGGTTAAGACTTTGCCTTACAGTCGTGGTACAGGGGATGGCTATACAGGGATGAAGTTGTCATTTTTTTCGGAAAAATTAACGATCGATAATATGGCTGAAAATTTGCCCAGAGTAAGATCTTGGTATAACTAGACGAAATTCCAAAGGGCGGACGCGAGAGTGGATACATAAGGGGTGGCGGACAGGGGTGAAATTGCAATTTTTTGGGGAAAAATTAACGATAAGTAATATGTCCGCCATTTTCATGGCTCACTATTTAGCCCCTAAAGACTCTAAATCCAAAAGGTCGGACAGCTGGGTTGGTACATAGAGGGGTCAAATGTACCACTTGCCTGCGCATTTTAGGTCTCGGTAACAATTTTCAAACTGATTTTATTATGATATTTTTATACCGATTGATTTGAAAATTTTTATGCTCTCTTCTGTTACTATTCTGAGAAGCGTCAAGTAGAGTTTTCCTCAAAATTTTCCAAAAAAATTTCCGTAAATGAAAATTTTCGTAATTTTTAAAGGTTAAATCCAATTTGTAGAATCCTTTCGATTTTCTGTAAGTTATACCATGATTTTTTTCCAAAAATTTTCAAACGATTTTTCCGATAAGAAAAAAAAATTTAGAAAAACTTTTCTAAAACATTTGATAAAACTCTACGTCATCGTCTGAATCTTTTATAGAATATTTTGTAGTTTTAAAATGATATTATGATAATGTTTTTTTTTTCAAACTAAAGTCATATTTACTTTACAAATCACATTTTTTTCTTAAATATAAATATTTTACGAATTAATTTTTAATTGAATAAATGTTTGATATTTGATATTTTATTAAATTAAAGTAATTTTATAATGTTAACTATTAAATATTTTTTGTATAACAAATAGTAATTTTACTTATTTTTTATTACAATAAAAAGGTTTTTAAATTTATATTGCATAAATAATGGTTGTTCAGATATAAGAAAAATTTGATTTATTATTACATTAATAATCAAATACAAAATATATTATTTCTATTTATCAATAGGTAAAATTCAATTTGTAGAATTCCTTTAACATTTTACAAATAATTATTAATAAAAATCAATTTAATAGTGGAATTATCAATTTTTTAAGTTTTGAAATTTACTTTGTACTTAGATATTTTCAATATTTTTTTTTAACTTTCAAATTGATTGAATTTTTTTTTCATTAGTTAATTATAATTTTACAAATTCTGTTTGGACATTAATTTTGCATCATTATTATTTTAAAATATTAAAATAATAATGATGCGCGTTCCATTTAGACCAGTAATTCTAGACGCGTGCGCTAAATGTAATAAGTATCAAGATGCTTTTATCCAAGTTGGTGAAACTGACTTCGATTGTAATGAAGTTTTTGAAACCTTAGAAACTTTCATATGTCACTTATATGGAACAGGACTGACGAGAACAATTCCAAAAAGAAAAGTATACGATGTCAGATTTTCACTATTTAACCGGCAGTATAAGTTGCATGATGTAAACGACCTTTTTAAAAAAAAAAAAACTAAAAAATTTCGATGCTTCAAGCTTACCACCATGTCAAGATGAATTACACCAACATCTACTGCGAGCCCATTATATTTCAAATATTTGGACAAATGCTCATAAAAAAGTACCAACAGAATTGATTGTTGAAGAACATGGTTGGGAGTTTTAAGATGAAACATATAAATTCAAATGGTTTAGTGGACCTCAGATGCCAGAATCAGTTCGAGAAGTAGTGATTGAAAATGAAGCAGATAATGAATGTGATATTATTGAAAGTGAAAGTGACGAAGATGATGAATGTGATGACATCAATGAGAGTGAGAAAAATGACGAAATTTTTAAAGTTTTTCTAAATTTTTTTTTCTTATCGGAAAAATCGTTTGAAAATTTTTGGAAAAAAATCATGGTATAACTGACAGAAAATCGAAAGGATTCTACAAATTAGATTTTACCTCAAAAAATTACGAAAGGAAATTTTTTTGGAAAATTTTGAGGAAAACTCTACTTGACGCTTTTCAGAATAGTAACAGAAGTGAGCATACAAATTTTCAAATCAATCGGTATAAAAATATCATAACAAAATCAGTTTGAAAATTGTTACCGAGACCTAAAATGCGCAGGCAAGTGATACATTTGACCCCGTTTTATGGCTCTCTGTACCAACCCAGCTGTCCGCTCTTTTGGATTTAGAGTTTTTAGGGGCTAAATAATGAGCCATGAAAATGGCGGACATATTACTTATCGTTAATTTTTCCCCAAAAAATTGCAATTTCACCCCTGTCCACCACCCCTTATGTATCCACTCTCGCGTCCGCCCTTTGGGATTTCGTCTAGTTATACCAAGATCTTACTCTGGGCAAATTTTCAGCCATATTATCGATCGTTAATTTTTACAACTTCATCCCTGTATAGCCACCCCCTGTACCACGAGGGGCGTCCGCCTGTAAGGCAAAGTCTTAACCTAGTTACAATGAATATATTCCAATATAGAAATGTCATATTACTGATCATTCCAAAATTTCGGCTCTATCTCTCCGACTATTAGGCAAGCTCCTCTTTCCTTTAAAGGAGACAGATAGTTGAACGATATTTTATACAATGTCTATCACTGGGTATGGATTTATTTTTGTCCAAGTTTTATATTGGTCCACTATTTCAAATGCAGTTCAAACAGACATATATTAAATTGTATGTTCCGTTTTAAATTCGTTCAATCTGTATATATACTTTCTATAGTGTTTTCTTTATTATTCCGCATTAAAACTTTCGAATTCCAATTAACGTCAGAGTACTGAAGAGTGTAACAAATTTGCCTTGTAGGGTAGCTCAATTAACCTTGATAAAGTAATATCTTTTATCTTTGACTCATCAAGTACCTACACAATGTAAACCTGACAGTAATTCTTTCGATTTGGTCTTTTACTAACACTTTTAAGTTAGACATCCAGTGGCCCCGCGGTATTATGAGGGTTAAGAATACCTAATTGATGGATTCGACCGTTACTTGATGGAAACTCATTTTATGTAACAATAAAACACTGAAAACTTTGTTTTCAAAACTTCCACAAAATTTATTTTAAATTCTTATCACTACAGCTGTTTCGGCTAATTGCCTTTCTCAAGTGATCTGTTTCTGGCATGGGTTTACACTTTATAGTCTCTAATGAAATAGGTTGAGGAGGGGAGGACTGTTTTTCTCAAGCTGGTCATTCAGAATTATATCTGTGTTTTTTAATTTGTTGATTTCCATAGATTCTAACAAAGATAGCTTAAGGCCTTTATTTTGAATGTGTAGAATTTTAAATTCGTCATTAAAAGAATGATTATGATCTAGAAGGTGAAGTGCGTATGTAGAATCTGTTTTTCTATTATTGAAAGCCCTTTTATGTTCTGCTATTCGTTTATTAAAATTTCTACCTGTTTGACCAATGTAAGTTTTTGGGCAGTCACCACATTTAAGTTTGTACACACCACTGTGTAAGTGTTTTTTATGTTGGCACTTGTTGTTTTTAATATATTTGCCTAGGTTGTTATTTGTTCTGAAAGCTGGTGTTGTTCCTTTCTTTTTATGTGTTTGGCTATTTTTGTTGATATTTTGCCTGTATATGTAATCGAGCAGAAGGTACTGGGTTTTTTCACTGGTGGTGGAAATACTAAGTTCAGGGCTTTCTTGTGTAGTTTTTGATTTAACATTTTATTAATTGTTTGTTCGTTGTATCCATTGTTTACTGCTATTTGCTTAATGATATTTAATTCTGTCTCAAAATTGTATTTTGACATAGAAATTGCTGTTAATCTATGTAACATACTATGATAGGCTGCCAGTTTATGTTGTGTGGGATGGGATAATGAATTGTGAATAGTCGTGTCCGTATGGGTAGGTTTATGAAATATGGAGAAGTCATGTTTGTTTTTAAGTCTGGTAATTTTTAAATCTAAAAAATTTATGGATTGATTTTGTTCTGTTTCGATTGTAAATTCAATATGACTATGAAGAGAATTAATATACGATAAAAATTGGTCGAGTTGCCTGTTAGTTCCTGTGAGACATACCAGTACGTCATCTACGTATCTCCACCAATATAAAAACTGTTTGAATATGGGATGTTTTGAAATCTTTGTCTCTAGATGATCCATAAATCTAGATGATCCATTATAATGGGCAATCCTCTAAGCCCATAGCTATCAGATATTTTTATGGATCATCTAGAGATAAAGATTTCAAAACATTCCATATTCAAACAGCTTTCAATAATAGAAAAACAGATTCTACATACGCGCTTCACCTTCTAGATCATAATCATTCTTTTAATGACGAATTTAAAATTCTACATATTCAAAATAAAGGCCTTAAGCTATCTTTGTTAGAATCTATGGAAATCAACAAATTAAAGAACACAGATATAATTCTGAATGACCAGCTTGAGACAAACAGTTCTCCCCTCCTCAACCTATTTCATTAGAGACTATAAAGTGTAAACCCATGCCAGAAACAGATCACTTGAGAAAGGCAATTAGCCGAAACAGCTGTAGTGATAAGAATTTAAAATAAATTTTGTGGAAGTTTTGAAAACAAAGTTTTCAGTGTTTTATTGTTACGTTAAGAATACCCTTATATTGTAAATACGATTTACATTTTGAGCACTTATCAGAATTTTCTATTTACTTTTTTTTCCGTGAAATGTATTTTCTTTTTTCTACTGATTCACTTGTGCCCGCTCGACTGTACCTCTTGTTCCATTTTCTTAGAAAACTATTTTTATTTCTCATTTTCCGGTTGCCACCATAATCATATCAACCATATATCTTATTACTGATGAAACAAATCAACGAAATTGAATTGTTCCTATATCGAGTTTATCTTTGATGTATCCTTTCTTTAATAAATAATTATTCGCAATATTGTTTATCAAGATAACCCAAACGTCATTATTTTTAGATTTAGAACTAACAATTTCGAGATTAGTCTTATTGCATCCTGCTCGAGATACGAAATAAGAAATGTAGTTGGTAATCGGAATTCTTCATCAGTGGAAATGATAAAAGCCATCCTCTCTGAATTAACTGCGGATGTGTATAAGAAAAAGAGAACATTAATGAGACAGCAGTATCAGTCTAATAAAAAGTAAACAGCTTGTTTGATGCAACTTTATAAAATTGCGATATTAGGAAGTCTTTCATTACTAAGTTGGTTTTTGTTGTTTTTTTTTTTTTCATTTTGATATAAATTAATGTGTAATGTAGTATCAGTAAATTGTATTTTATGATCAATAAATTATATATTCACCAGTTTTGTTGGTAATTAATCAGACAGTAACTTAGGACGATTTTCGGGGATTTTTTGATTCGATTTCCTAATTATTATAATTTGTAATATTAAACGATAATAATGTTAGCTTGTAATGAAAATAAAAATCTGGTCTGAAATATCAATTTAACATACTCATAAGTATAAGTAATAAGTAAGCGCTGTAAGCAATCCTGCAATTTATGTGATCACCATGGTTTTGGATGACACTTCACATTCGATTTAATATAGAACTGATCACGATTTATATATCCCTTTAAGAACAAGTGGTTCCTCATTGCGAGCCATTTAAAGCTTTTCACATGTTGGAGGAGATATACGGCGTCTTGCATGCCTTTTAAGAAGGCTCCATATAGACTCAAAAGGATTAGGTCTGCACTTCGTGTAGGCCAGTTCATTTTTGAAATACGAACATCTTTAGGATACCGTGTTACAATCCTTATCGTATGTGGTCTCGGATTATCATACATTACCAGTAAACCATTGCCAATAAACATATGGCATAACATGATATTGTCTGATCTTCGTTATGAATCTATGTGCTATTAATACGTCCGTCTCAATCAAGACGAGATTCATGTGTGCCTCAAAGGAAATCTGTGTCCAAAACATTACTGAGTCATTACCAAAAGCAACCTGGTGTGACCGACAGCAGGCAGTATAACGTTCTCTATCCCTTACATATACCTTATTCCGAACATCTATTTCATATAATATTATTCTACATTTATCCATTAACAATACTTTTTTCCAATCGTTTATTCTCCAATTGACGTGATTACGAGCAAATTTAAGCCTGCGTCTTTTGTGAACAACAGTAAGTAATGGCCCTGTTGTTGAAAGGCAAGCTGTCAAACCTGTTCTGTAAACCTTCTTTGAACAGTAAAATACTGATTTCTGGTCCTTGAGCTTGCTGAATATGGCTTTGGAGCATTTTTGCAGTTTGCAACTGATTTCGCAATGCGGCAATAGTAAGAAAGCGATATTCTCAGACCGTCGTTTTTCTTTTGACACCCGTACCAAGTCACTGTTGATAAGTTTCGGTCTTAAGAAATTGTTGGTATCTTCTCTGCACAATGTAAAAGACTAACATTTGTCTTGCCTCATCCCTATGACTTGTTTTGTTTTTCAGCAACGTAACAAATTGAACAGACTTTTGATATTTTTCTATCAATCCAAATATTCCTTGAGCTATCCAGCGCCTACAGATGGTCTCAAGTGCGTCTCTATATGGTATCGGAACAATGGTAACGGTGGTGTATTGTGTAAAAAACTAGTGAAAGTATATGTAGGGATAATGCATGCAAATATATAAAGGTCGAAGACTAAAGAGAGACGACGATAGAGGAATTACACAGGAAATAGGTAAGTGGAAGCGGAAAGGCTTGGTAAACGAAATAGTTAATTATCGATCTAAAGCCGTGGAATGAATATAAACTTAGAAAATACTCCCTGGCACTGGGGTCGCTGGGGTACTGGTCGCTTCCGTCCACCTTCTCAGTTGTCAGAGGTAGTCGTGTAAGATAAGAGTTTTTGAGCGGCGAATGGATTTTAGGTTGGATTAAAGAAACATGGAAATCGTGATGATTAGAGAAGACAGAGAATAAAGAAATAAATACTGTCTAATTTCTGAGGTCATGAATAAAAATAAGGTAGAGGACAGATGGTGGATGGTGAAAAAATTTTTGGATTTTATACTTTATTTATCTCACGTTCAAGTACAATTAAAAATTTTATATCAATAGACGTAACCTAAAAATGTTCACTGAAAAAAAGTTATGTAACAATATAAAAAATACACAAAACCTAATTAAAATTATACTCAGAACTTTGCGTACTATTATTAATAATACAGATAACGACATTGTTTTGTTGACCATAGGAATTAAGATTTATTGCAATCCCATCTCTAGAGTATATTTATTATAATGCTCTAAAACTAATTTTTTGGTTATTTTTTAGCCTTAATAGCAATACAAATAAATAAGTAAATAAATACGTAATATGCTTTATTGTCACTGAAAATTGTACAAATTTTATGGACAAAGCTTAGAACAATAAGACAATAAAGAAGAAAAAAAATCAGAATATGAATCGTTTGTACTTTTAAATAAAAAAAAACAATAAAATTCTTCCAAACTTAAACATAAACAATACTACCTAATTAAGAACCTACAAACTTCGTAAAATGTACCTAACAAAAAATAAAAATTAGGAAATCAGATTAATAAATTAAGGGCTCAACTATTCCACCTCTTTGTGTTAAACAGTAACCAAATCTGTCATACAGTCAAGTTTGTGGCCCTTTCAAACTAATGTCTATACAAGTTTTCTTTGAGAAAACCCCAAAATACCCCAATCTAGCGGGCCATTTCATTGTACAACGTGTACTTATCAGTCGATCAGAAAACGTTTGATTGAGGAAGTCAATAGTTGCTCTAGAGTTGTGAGCCGAACACCCATCCTGTTGGAAACAAACCTCCTGAAAATTAACGGGAAGGCGTCGAAATGCCGGAATGGTCTCATTCTGTAAAAGTTGTAAATATTTCAGCCTGTTTAGATTTCCATCGATAAAAATGGACCGATAATATGGTCGCCTAACATCCCAGTCCAAACATTTAACTTTTGCGGATGCTGCGTTCGTACTGCAACACTGAGGTGCTTATTTTTCCGAGAATAATACCTTGCAACGAATGGATTGTGTTTTTTATGTAATGAAAATCAAGATTCGTCAGAAAATAAAATATTTTTTAAAAAGTGTACATTTTCATTCTGTTTATCTAACATAATTTCATAAAGCTCCATCCGCCTAAAGTAATCTTTCGGAAACAGTTCTTACGTTGGTTGTATCTTAAAACAGTGATACCCATTCCTTTTGAGAACTCGCTGGACAGTTCGATCATTCACCGTTAACTTCCCTAGCAATTTGTACACTATTGCAGGATTCACTAGCTTCCACAAAAGCACAAATATCAAGCTCGCCTAAACGCACTAATGTTTTAGAACAGTTTGTTTCAAAAAAAATGCCAACAGTTTGTCAGACGCGATGGAATTTTAAATCACCGTTAGTTTTCACTGTAGCAGATTTTCGTGAACAGCTTTTGGAAGTTTTTAATTTTATTATTGAATGCGACGATTTTAAAAGTGATGATATCTCGATCCGTGAAGCAATCGGTTTGAAAACTTTATTAAATGATTACTCTTTTAACATTCTTTTAAATATTTTTAAGAAAGTATTTACCCAAACCGATTTGATATTCAATGTTGTTCAAAATCAGTTAACTGACAGTATTCATTCCAAAAATAGAATAACAAAACTGGTGCAAAATCTCGGAGATTTTCGTAATCTCCAGTATATACGCAGTGACGTTTTGGACTCGCTTGATAGTTCCGAATCCCCCAAACAAAGACAAAGGCATGACACAGAAACAGATCTCGAGAAACCAGTATATTTTGAAATTTTGGATACTATTATTATGCAAATAGATACTCGTTTTTCAAATTTTGAAGATTTATAGATTTTTGACCTCTTTGACGATTTAAAATTTAAAAGTTAAGCCAAAGAGTTTCCAAGATATTTATTAGACAGGTGAATTAAAAATAATCCATCATTCTATAATAAAATAAAATTAGAAAATGAATTAAAAGTTTTATATGTTGATCCAAATATTTTCGGAAGGTGGGATAAGTTACAACATATATGTATAATGTTATTTACTGCAATTCATTACAACAAACTGTTACCGAAATTAATAAATTATTGTCATTAATTCTCTCATTACCACCAACTTTTGCCTCAAATAAACGAGATTTCTCTTGTCTCAAAAGAATCAAAACGTATTGGCGAAACACCATGAAACAAGAGAGAATGTCAAGCTTGTCTCAAATGTCAATGGAAAAAAAAACTTTTAAAATCTCTCCAAAACTTTAATAAATTGTACGATGACGTTATAACCCATTTTGCTACTTCCAAACAACGTTGTCTAGAGTTAATTAATAAACCTGTTTAGGTTCTAAATTTATAGGAAAAAACAAAAAACGTCTTTTTATTAGACGGTATACCTGAGGAGACAAAAAAACCTTGCCGACCTTGTCACTAAAGCCACGAGTCGCCACTGGCAAACATACAATTTTCTTAATGGGACACCCTATACATTTATCATATTTATATTCGCCTCATAATTCTTGGTCTTATAATATTGGGCTTTGCTTTACTATACAGAGTATTTAATAAGTTATGACCAATTTTATTTCGAAATCCCTATAAAATCAACACAATATATATAAATAAGTAATGCATAAACAATATTATTTATTTTATATGATAAGGTAAACAATATATTGTAGTTTTTAAATTAAGTTTATTTGAAATCATTGATTAAAATTTGTAAAAAAGGGTAAACTACAAAATGAAATTACGATTTTCTCAATTTTTTTAAATAGATCACCCTGTATTTTATTTCTTAGAAATATTGTATTTATGATACCCTTTCATTTTTATATAGCATTCTCTATACCTAAATCCATTATTTTTCGAAATATTTTTAGTTGTCTTTAAATCTCGGGAATACATTCAATTTTTGTAAGTAGAAATAAGTATTGAGTATTGAGTGATAATACAACAAAATTATTTTTATTCAATAAGTAACTAACAAAAATATAAACCATAATAATATGTAATGAACATAACAATGAATGTGATATTAAGGAAATAAATCTAAAGTAAATGTTCAAAATGTCCATACAAGTTTGTAACCGATATTCAAATGACCGAGCACATTCCTTAACATTTTTTTATTAAAAGTTTCTCTTATATATTGCATATCATCTGAAGTTGTTGAAGGCTTCTGGTATATAAGGTCTTCGATGTAGCCCCACATGAAAAAATCAATTTTGGAGAATTCCGGTGATCGCGGTGGCCAAACAGTTGGTTTTCCTGTGCCTTTCCACCTCTCAGGAAAGTTATTATTTAGATAATTGTGAATAGGAGCAGTGTGGTGAACTTCAGCACCGTCGTGTAAAAACCACATTAGTTGTCGAATATTAAGCGGTACATTTTGCAGTAAAATATAGTCTCATCTCCAAAAAGCACATAATCGAAAAAAAAAATCGGTCTCTTTGCACTTGCTCCTGAGACCATTAACAAATAGCTAATCTGCGTTGATAATCATCGACTGCCAATTATTGATGTAACTGTACTACACGAAAATAGACTAATGTCATGTTGAGGTGAAATTTCAAGAGTGCTATTTCAATAAAACAATTTTGGTTCTCTCATTTTTTTTATATACAACTGACCCAGTGCAAACGAAACGATCCATTAATTTTTCAAAAGCTCTTGCGTTTGGCTTTCTCCGTTTGGCGTTCAGGATATAGCTCGTGCTATATTCTGGATGCAAGTAAGCAATTTCTCCATCTTTCTCCTAATACCCAGATCATATCTGTTAACACGACCATATCTGTTAATTTAACGAATTTGTTCTCCTAGGCCATATACTTGGCCATATAATTCAAAAAAGCTATAGCAGCTTTTGATAAAAGATGTAATCTTTTACACATTTCGTATATCCCAGACGACAGAAAACAATATTCCTAATCATTTTGGCTTTACAACCCTGTGTGATTCCCAGCCTCCCCAAGAATTTTTTTTCCAGTCGTTCCTATCCATCGCCTTCCTCCGCCAAGCATGTATTTCCATATTTCTCATATCTTGATCTATGTTATTTAGGAATCTTGTTCTGGGTCTTCCTCTTCTTCTTTGACCAATAGGCCTATCAAGGAGCGTTTTTCTAGCTGGGTCGGTTTGCTCCATCCGCAGCAAACCTTTGTACCTGGTACTTTTGTACGCTAACCACTGCAGTGGTCAAGTTTTAGGTGGACATTCGCTAGGCTTTTCGAGTTTGAATTTGTATCAGCCCACCAAGTGTCTAATGAGGCAGATATATGCTAAAATGATTTATAACACTTTATTGAAACCGATTCGAGCACGGTAAGTGTAACGAATTTGTCCTCCTATATATACATATATATATATATATATATATATATATATATATTGTTATGATGTTTTATTTGTGAATGATGAGCAATGAGTGTTTTTTAATAATATATATAGGGTTTTTATCGCGGTTCTCAAAGAATTAGTTTGTAAGCACTTTTTGAAATTATCTTTATTGTATCTATTATGAAACATACATATATATCTAACATAACCAATGTATAATTTAAAATAAACTATCTTTAAATTGAAATTCTTATAAAACTAATTAAATTATATAGACAATGTAAAATTTAAAACAAACTATCTTTAAAATTGAAATAATTATGACACTAACTAAATTATATTAACCAAATTTTGTACCTTTCCGTCGCTGAATGCCTAAATGAAAATGTTGTCAAAAATAAAGATTTTAATCACCACTCAACGTCTTCGTTCTCACCCTCGGTTATCCTTGTTTTTGTGAAATTACTTTTTCCAATTATCAGCTTCCACCAATTTAAAATATTTTTCTTCTTAACAGCATTAATATATATTCTTCTTTTCAATATACCAATATCCCATCACCAAATATATTATATAATTTTAATTTTCAATTAATACTTCCTTCCATTATCCAATTACCATTTTTACATAACATAATTTTTAATCTTTAATAATATTATCTTTATACAGTTTCTTAATCTTCATTGAACTTATTATATTGAACATCTGGACCTTCTGACTGACTATCTTGAAATTACTGAACAATTGACTTCACTAACTAAATGTGTCTATCTTCTAACTAACTTTCTTACTAACTGACTGGCCTCATAGTAACTGTAACTATATATAAATTAAACATTTTAAACTAACATATTATTGTAACCCCACTTTATATTCCTAATTATTATTTAAAATGTCACTTTCAGAGTATGTATATCTCTCTGTCATTTAAATGTATAGTTGGTTGCCTATGCACATGGCTCACTTAAATATATTTACAATATTATAATTATTAAAATAAAACTTTATTACACTTATTATATGTTAATTTCTTAATAATACCCTCATATAAATAATTTTTATAAAATTCTCTAGTATATAACTTATTAAAATAACCAAATACTTTTAATATCTAATATTATCTAGTATATAACTTATAAATTAATTTTTTAAACACTATTTTTCCTCCTCCTACGTCCAATATCATTTCAATATATATATATATATATATATATATATATATATATATATATATATATATATATATATATATATTTATATATATATATATATATATATATATATATATATATATATATATATAGAAATGTAGCCATAAGCTCCCTTACTATTAAGAATCAGCAGATTCCGATATCCGACGTTATAAATAGGAAGAAATCAATATTTTTATTATTATTGTAATTATTATGTTTCAATAGTCAACTTTAAATCATTAAATGTAGTAGTTTGTAGAATTTCTCAAAAATTGTAACTTTTTATTTCGAAATAAAGATTTTTTTTTGGGAATATCGACGTTGAAGAAACATTTCTGGCGCTGCGAACCACAGGATATTTCATACAGAAACATAGTCGTTTCCTGGTCTACATTAGTTTAATGAAATCCTGAAGAACCTGGTAAAAGAGAAAAATGTATTGGAAATCAAACACGATCATCCTTGCGTAAGTTTTTCCTTTCTTTACCATTGTTTATGAGCATTTATTATTTTAATTGAATTCTTAAACATTTACATTGAATTTATTATTTATTGTTTATTGAATTTATATTATTTATAACATTTTACTTCAACGAATTTTTTATATATATCTGCATTTATATTTTTTCATGTTTGCATATATTTTATGAGTACATTGAATGATATTTCCCAAAATAGTATCGAAAATTTAAGTTTACTATTCGACAATTTAAATTTAAAAATAAAAAGAAATCTACAAACCTCTAAATCTAAGCCTGCATCTAAATTACGTTCCAAAATGCCGATGACCAATAGCGATATTGCTAGCCTTTGCTCAACTCTGCCCGAATTCTCTTCTGGAGACAACCTCTCCACCTTCATCAAAGCAGTAGATAATTTAATAGTTTTCTTAGGCACCCAAGATTTAAATCCGTCCCAAGAATTTATCTTAAATTCCCATATCGTATCTCGAATTAAAGGAGAACCTAGAAATTTCTTAAACTATTCTAATAAAACCAATTGGACAGAAATTCGTCCAGCATTATTAACTAAATACGGAGACAGACGTTCCGAAGACATATTAGTAACACAACTATCCACTACCGTCCAAAAACATAGTGAATCCTACGACAATTATCATCAGAGAATAACTACAAATCTGAACGATTTACTCCAACACATCACTTTAAACGATAATCCCGCGACAGTAACATTTAAAACTCCATACTTCAAAAACATTGCCCTCAAAACTTTCTGTACCGGAATCAACGAGCCTTATTGCGAATACTTATCGCATTTTGAATTAAATTCCTTAGAAGAAGCCCTTCAAAAGTGTATTGCCTACGATAACCACAAAAATCAACAACAATACATGAACTTCCTTAAGAGCCAACAAAACAAAAAGGCCCCACTCAAAAATAAACCCTATCAATCTTCGAATAATCAAAGATCCACAAACTTTCAACCCACATACTCAAACTTCCAACCCACGCATTCAAATTATGTGAGACCTTCAACTCACAACACAGAGCCCAATTTTAACTTCACTCCACAACAGAACTATAATTTTCCTCAGAGACAAAATTTCAGTTCTCACGAACAAAATCAATCCTTCCAACGAAACAATGTTCCGAAAAACAACCAACAAAGACTAAATAAATATAAAGCTCCTCGACCCCAACCAAATTTTGCTACTCCAATGAGCGGTGTTCAAACTACCACAACCAGAAACCATCAGCCCATGACAATTACAACTAATAGAAGCCACAATTTTCACATAGATTCAAATGATACCCAATATTTCGAAAACGATTTCGAAAATTACGAATCCGAACAAGAGCCCGATTTGCATGATGAAAATCATCAGGATTTTCAAGCCATCCCGTTAGACGATCATCCACCCCCTGTATAAACCTACATAATATCGAAAGTTCCCCTGGGTTACCCTGTTTCGTTACACCCAAAACACATCTACGCGTTTTAATCGATACCGGCGGTTCCCATTCAATTTTAAATCCGCGAGCTCTCAAACTATTTGATAAAAATCATATTTATCGAAAACCTTTTTCGCTAACGTCAATGAAAATTACTTCCAAGCACGACTTAAATATTAAGACGCCACTATTCCTAGAATATGGAATTCCACAAACATTCGACGTAAAAATTGCCGACTTTAGTCAATTCTTTGACCTCCTCCTTGGAACTTACGATCTGAAAAGATTCCACGCCACAATTAGCTACGCAACTCATACTTTAACCTTTGAGAATCCTCACGTTAGCATTCCATTTGAAACTTTATACCAAAAAATTCCAGTAAGCGTTCATAATGGCGAAGTCTTATTGCGCGAAAGACACTTTCAAGGTATCAAAATTCCCCATTCTATTCACGTTGCAAAAAACGGCTTTCTAGACACTTTCGACTTACCTATGCCTATGAAATTTAATAAGAGAATTGAAGTTGAGAACTTTTGTAATTATAATATAGCAAAAATTCCAACGACGCATTTTAACGAAAACAAAATCCGTACTTCGCACTTAAATAACGAAGAAAAATATAAAATTATAAGTCTTTGCAAAAAATTTAAAGACGTATTTTACGACGAAAATAAAAATTTAACTTTCACGTCAGCTGTTAGACACGAAATTAAAACTAAGGATGAAAATCCAATTTATGTAAAGGGATTTCGGCATCCCAAAGCAATGCAGGAAGAAATAAAAAAACAAATAAATAATTTATTAGATAATAAGATAATTCGACCGTCAATTTCACCGTACTCAGCTCCAGTTTGGATAGTACCAAAAAAAGCTGATGCCTCAGGTCAGAAAAAATTTAGATTAGTAATTGATTACAGGAAGCTTAATGATCATACTGAAAGTGATCGCTACCCACTTCCTCAGATAGATGAGATACTGGATAACTTAGGAAAAGCCAGTTATTTCACAACATTAGATTTAGCTCAAGGTTACCATCAGATTGAAGTTCATCCGGATTCTATTCGGAAAACAGCCTTTTCAGTTCCGCATGGTCACTTTGAATTTTTACGTATGCCCTTTGGTTTAAAGAATAGCCCAGCAACATTCGAAAGGTTAATGGACAATATTCTTAGGCCCTTTATTCATAAGTTTTGCTTCGTCTACATGGACGATGTCATTATTTTTTCCAAGTCACTGCAAGAACACTTAGTTCATATTGCGACTATTTTTGACACTTTTAGAAAAAATAATTTAAAAATTCAGTTAGACAAATCTGAGTTTCTCACGAAAGAAGTTTCTTTCTTAGGTCACGTAGTGACAACCGAAGGAATCAAACCTAACCCAGCAAAAATCGAAGCTATACAAAAATATCCTCTACCAAAAACAGTAAAAGAAATTAAATCATTTCTTGGTTTAATCGGTTACTACCGAAGATTCATACCCAACTTTGCAAAAATAACGTCCCCATTTTCGAGATGTACTCGAAAAGGAGCAACTATCGACCCCACAAATCCAAATTATTTAGAATGTTTTGCAAAATGCAAACAATTGTTAACTAATTCTCCAATCTTACAATATCCAGACTTCGAAAAGCCTTTTGTACTGACTACAGACGCCTCTAATATAGCTATAGGATCAGTATTATCTCAAAATAATCACCCTATTGCCTACTATTCTCGAACTCTAAATTCCGCAGAACGAAACTACTCCACTATTGAAAAAGAACTTCTAGCCATACTAGATTCTTGTAAACACTTCCGTATGTATTTATACAACCAAAAATTCACCGTAGAAACAGATCACAATCCTCTCGTATGGATCTACAAAATTAAAGACCCCACTTCTAGATTAGCCCGATGGAGACTTAAACTAGAAGAATATGATTTTGAAGTTAAATATAAAAAAGGCAAAGAGAATCAAGTTGCTGATGCTCTTAGCCGAGTCCAAATAAATGCCCTAAGCTCGAGTTCAGAATGTGCTGAACCCCCGAATTCAGAATGTGCTGAACCACCCGACAATTTCGACATAGACGATTTCCTTGCCGATTTTGACAACTTACAAAACAGTACTAACACACAACATACATCAGTTGAGAACCCTATCACTGGAATAGAGATTTCACCTGAACCAATTAATTTATCCTCAAACCAAATTATTTTTAAACCAGAGTCAAATAATTTTGAAATTAAATACAAAAGAATTTTTAACAAACACCGTTACACTGTCACTTTGACAAATAATTGGAAAACAGAAATAGCAAATACCTTCCAAAATATCCTTAGACCAAATCAAAAATTTGCAATAACAATCCCTCACGAATTTAGACCTTTTATCTGTAACTATTTTAAAGAAAAAATAAATTCCACAGTCAAAGCAATATTTTGCAATATACTACTTCAGGACATAGAAGAAGAAAACCAACAAATAGAATGCATAAAGAAATATCACGTAGAAAATCACAACGGAATAATTGAAACCTACAAACATTTAAAACAAAAATTTTATTGGCCCTCTATGCAGACAACTATTTCTAATTTTATCAATAAATGCGAAATTTGCCTAAAAAATAAATACGAGCGACGTCCTTATAAACTTCCTCAATTAGGACCGTTGTTAGGTCAAAAACCTTTTGATATATTACATATCGATCTATTCCACTGCAATAAAAACCTGTATCTCACAATAATAGATTCTTTTTCCAAATACGGTCAATGCTATAAGCTCACCGACAAAACTTCCATTTCGATACTAAATAAATTAAGACACTACTTTTCGCACCACAATTACCCAAAAAAGATTGTATGCGACAGCGGCACCGAATTTAATTCCGCAGTCATTAAAGAATTCCTAAATATCCACAAAATCGAAATACATTTTACAACAGTAAACAATTCTTCCTCAAACTCTCCAGTAGAGCGCTTTCATTCAACTCTTATTGAAAAACTTAGGACCTTACAAGCCCAAA
This sequence comes from Diabrotica undecimpunctata, assembly GCF_040954645.1. Lineage (NCBI taxonomy): Eukaryota > Metazoa > Arthropoda > Insecta > Coleoptera > Chrysomelidae > Diabrotica > Diabrotica undecimpunctata. The sequence goes on along the minus strand of NC_092811.1, from coordinate 40,343,040 downwards.
ATCCAAATGATTCGTTAGATGACATTCTAACACACGCCATTCTTATTTACAACCAATCAATCCACAGTTCCACAGATTATTCCCCGTTCTCAATTCTGTACGGACCCTATGCAGAAGAAATACATTTCGACTTTGATCTTCCGATATACGAAACATATAATCAAAGACATAAAGAAGAACTCCAACCCTTTATTGCAGAACTATATAATAAACAAAAACAAAAAAGACAACAACTCTTAGATAGACAAAACGAAAATGCCGAAGATATTCCGGAAATAGACCTTACAAAATCCCTATATGTTTCTAAGAAAAAACATAAGTCCAAATTACAAGCCCCTTTCTCCACTATTCATCCAGAAACGCAAGACAAAACAAAAATAATCGGTAAAACAGATAAACAAAATTTAACAAGCACTCACCTTAAATATGTAAAACGAATACGAAAACATGTAGATAAACCTACTCAAGACCCAAATTTTTCACAGGACAATCCTCGCCCTGGTCCATCCACTCAATATTCAGGAGATTCCGAATAATGGTTACTATGCTGAAGAGATAGGCAAATCAAGAGAAATCTCCCACTATCACAGACATTTTCTTCACATTCCACTAGACAAATTATCCGACAGTATTGACGCTAGTCCGACAAGCTATTTCAAAGATCACTTCAAAAATGCACCTCTCTCGCTACTGTACTCCCAATACACCCACATACAAGAACAAACAAAAGACGATCTACACAAGATTACGCGAAAACAGAAACGCGGACTTTTTAATTTTCTAGGTACAGCCATCAAATACGTGACTGGAAATCCAGACGACTCTGACTTAGACTTGTTAAAATCACACATAATCTCTTTAGAAAATAAACAAAACGAAATCATAAAAAAATTTAATAACCAAATATCTTATGGAAACTCTTTTAACACGAGATTCGATAAACTTTTAGAAAAACTAAATTCTGATAATTCAATTCTCATATCTGCACTCAACAAATTATCAGCTGATTTCGACAGCTATATCATTCTACACAATGAGATAATAAATCTCCAAAATATAAACGAATTTCTAATGAAACTTATAAGAACCATTACTTTATCTGAACTTAATATCTCTAATATAGAATTATTCACTTTAAAGGAAATAATAGACCTTAAAGAGAACCTTCTCAAAATTTATCCCAGAAATTCAATTCCCAATAGTAATGAACACCCTTACGAACTTATAGAGTCAACAAAAACTTTAGTTTGTGTAACTTCAAATACAATGCTCATAATAATTAAAATCCCTATACTCCATGAAATTCCTTATACTACCTATAAAATCTATCCCATTCCAAACAAAGATCATGTTATGATTCTGCCACCTGCAAGCTACTATACAAATAATAAATGGTTCAACACTTGTATAGGACAAGGCGATAACATAGTTTGTTCCAACTATGTACAATCCAAATGTAACATACCCAATGTAGATAATTGCACAAAAACGTTAATCACAGAGAACTTTTTCCAAGAAACCAGCAAAGTCATATTGCTAGGAATAGTTCACCCAATGAGAATCCAGCAGATAGAAATTAATTCAACCAGCCTCTTGACGACAGATGTACCAATAATGATTGAAGGTATCCAATTTAATAAAAAGACGTCTCAAGATATTTCCATTCCAAAAATTGTTCCAATAAAATTAATACCAAACCATGAGATGAAAATTGAAAAATTAACAATCCCAGAGACACATGGCCAAATTCAACCAATAGATACCATAGAAGTACTACCCCGATTATCCATAGGACTGAGCACCACTTCTGTTATAATATTTTTAACTATTTTAGCTTTCCTAATAATCTTCCTAATTAGGAAAAGAAAACGAATTTCCAAAATCCTATTTGGAGAAAAATTGCATCCTGCCCAGATCCAGATACTAGACGAGCTGATAGCCGAAGTAACCAAAACTTCGAGGACGAAGTCCCAACCAATGGAGGGAGGAGAAATGTAGCCATAAGCTCCCTTACTATTAAGAATCAGCAGATTCCGATATCCGACGTTATAAATAGGAAGAAATCAATATTTTTATTATTATTGTAATTATTATGTTTCAATAGTCAACTTTAAATCATTAAATGTAGTAGTTTGTAGAATTTCTCAAAAATTGTAACTTTTTATTTCGAAATAAAGATTTTTTTTTGGGAATATCGACGTTGAAGAAACATTTCTATATATATATATATATATATATATATATATATATATATATATATATATATATATATATATATATATATATATATAAACATGAAAAATAATTAAGTTAACGAACCTTAGTAATTGAACAAGTACCGCTGTTGAATTTGTAATTATTTAATTTAAATTAAATTGTTAATAATAATAGAATATTATCAATAATACTGGGTTATTTCGAAGTTTCCGTAAGGTCGATGTTATCTGACTCCACTGATTAGTTTCCTCGTTAGGTTAGTTTTATAATCAGTGATTTTCCCTGGAAACTTGACCGTAAATTTGTATATGAAACACAATATTTTACTGAAAGGAGACAGAGAAGCTTATTATATAAATTTCCGCTTCGTTGCCGTATTTTGATTTGGTTTGAATCGTATTTGTAATTCTATAACCAAGAAACCCTCGTAATGCAAGACGATGCGGAACTATTTTATTGAGCTCAAAATAAAACTATTTTCCTTTACGTACGTCTATATTCGTATAATAATAAACTCATACATTTAAATAATAATATTATGTTATAATGGTTAAATATTCGATATTCGTATTACCAAAATATTAAAATAAAAAAATGTTATAATAAAGTATTTAATAATGCAATTTTAATATCATACGAAGATATTAATGAGTGGAATAAAAGTACCAAAATAATGAACACATGAAGAGTGAAATAAGAAGTGTTATGATAACCTCGATCCAGAATACTTTCCTTAATCCAGGCCACAGTAACCAAACTAAGAGTTGCCAAAAGAAGAATGAAACGATCGTTACTTGCATTGACTCGCTGAGACAGAATTTGAAACGAGGAATTAAGAAGAACAGACGTCAGAGATGTCATAGAGTGCATAGAATGGGTGAAGTGGAACTTGGCGGACCATATGGCCAGAATTAATAACAGGCGGTAGACCTAAATAATAAGAGAGTAGAGACCACAAGCTGACAGAAGAAGCAGAGGTAGAATACCTACACGATAGACTTCATCTTCTTAAAGTGCCCTCTCCTCAATGGAGGCTGGCTACTACAATTTTAAACTCTTCTCTATCTTCAGCTGTTCTTATTAGCTGTTCAAAATTTAGCCCTGTCCATTGTCGGATGTTTCTGAGCCACGATAGTCTTTTACTTCCTAGGCCTCTCTTTCCCTCGATTTTTCCTTTCACTATAAGTTGGGCATATTGGTACTTATTATTTCTCAGTATGTGGCCTAGGTATGATGTTTTACTGTGTTAAAAAGTTCTCTTTCCTTGCCTATTCTATGCAGCACTTCTTCGTTTGAGGTGTGCGATGTCCATGAAATTTTGAGTATTCTCCGGTAGAGCCACATTTCAAAGGCCTCCAATTTATTTACGGTTGATATTTTAAGGGTCCACGTTTCAACTGCATATAGAAGAGTCGATTAGACGTAGCATTTTGATAAACGTAGTCGAATTTCGAGTTTTATTCGAGAATCACAAAGCAGTTTTTTATTTTTTCGAAAGATTTTCTGGCCTGTTCTATTCTCGATCTTATTTCTAGATCAGGATTTAGGCTGCTATCGATCCAACATCCCAGGTACTTAAATCTATTGACCTGTTCTAAAATGTGCCCATTTATTGTGCAAGGTTGAGGTACGTTTTGGTTTTTTCGGATTGACATCACTTTGGTTTTTTGAATGTTTATTTTCATACCAAATTGCTCACAGGTCGAGTTGGTCTTGTCGATGAGTCGTTGTAGACCTAAGTCGGAATCCGCAATTAACACTGTATCATCGGCGTATCTGATACTGTTGATATTTACGCCATTCACATTGACTCCATCCTTGGAATCCTCCAATGCTTCTTTAAATAAAAACTCGGAGTAAAGATTAAATAGCAGAGGCGACAGAACACATCCTTGTCTAACTCCCCTCCTAATTTCTACTTCTGCGGATGTGGAACCTTCGATCCTAACTCTGGCGTTTTGGTTCCAGTACAAGTTTTTTAAGAATTTGATGTCTTTTCCATCTAAACCGACTTCTTGCAAACGTTCTAAGAGTAGGTCGTGTCTTACTCTATCAAATGCTTTTTCGAAGTCTATAAAGCATATAAATATATCTTTCTGTTGGTCGTAGCATTTTTGGGCGAGGACTAGTAAACTGAACAGGGCTTCTCTCGTTCCCATGCCGGCTCTGAATCCAAACTGATCGTCTCCGATGATTGTTTCGCACTTTCTATAGATACGATTATGTACGATTTTTAGTAGGACTTTTACTGCATGACTCATAAGACTCAAAAGCCATGGTTTGGCTTTTTTTTGGTAGTGGGAAGAATATTGACTCCAGCCAATCTTGGGGTATTTTACCTGTATCATAAATGCGATTGAATAAAAGGATAAATATTTCGATATTTTCTTCGCTGATTAATTTTAACGTTTTTGGGTGTATTCCGTCTGGACCTGGGCTTTTATTTGTTTTAAGATGATTAATTGCATTTATGATTTCAGATTTCAGAATTGTTAGCCCTTCGTTGTTATTTTCCAATCTTGCTTCTTCTCGTATGTCGTGAAAAAGAATTTTAATATAGTTTTCCCATTCTTTCAGTTTATCTTCCGTTGATTCTAGCAGTTTACCATCCGTGTTTAGCATGGTGTGAAAAGTCGTTCTCTTGGTAGTCGATGTAAACTCTTTTACCTTTTTATGGAAATTAAAAAAATCGTGCCTTTGTTGTAGTTCTTCTATTTCCACGCATTTTGTTTCCAGCCATTTCTCTTTTGCTTCGGTTATTTTTTTTTCGAATTATTCTATTTAGTCTTTTGTATTCTCCGTCCTTGTCATTTTTTCCTTTAGATTCTCTTCGTTTGTTCATTAATTGTAAAATCTCTTCTATCATCCATTCCTGTTTCTTATTTCTAGGTGTTACTTTCGGATGTTTTTCCGTTACATTGTTCATTTGTTCTTTAATAGTTTTCCACAGAACGTTTATGTCATCGTACTCGCTAATTCTATTGTGGTCGATATTTCCGACAAATTTTTGTTTAATTCTTTATTTACTGTCTGATGTATGGTGTCGTTTTTCAATAATTGGATGTCTAATAGTTGGTGTTGAGGTTTTTGGTTCTTTATTAGTTTCCATCTTGCGCGAACTTTTGCAACAACAGGATTATGATCGGAATTGATGTCAGTTCCAGGATATGTTTTTGCACTGATGATTGCATTGTGATATATTTTGTTGACCAATATGTAATCTATTTGGTTACGGATTACTCTGTTTTCATTGTGTTGTGGTGAAGTCCAAGTATACAATCTGCGAGGGTGTAATTTAAACCATGTATTTGTCGCTACCATGTTGTGTTGTTGGCAGAATTCTGTCATTCCCTCTCCCCTGTCGTTCCTTGCTCCAAGTCCAAGGTCTCCGATCAATCCAGAAACTTTTCCTCTACCTAACTTAGCATTAAAGTCACCTAAGATAAATGTTAGGTCTCGTTTTTGGTCATCTTTATAAGTTTTTCTACGTCAGCATACCACGCTTCTAGCTCTTCTATGAGTTTATCGGCCGTAGGGGCATAAGTTTGAATGATGTTAATATTTACTGGCTTTCCGGATAGTTGAATAAGAAGACATCGGTCCGAAAATGGCACAAAGTTTGTGACGGCATTGTTATATTTGTCTTCTAAAATTACTCCAACCCCGTTACGATGAACCGGATCATTATTACCCGAGTAATAGAAAGTTTTGTTCATGGTTTTAACTTTACCTGAACCTGGCCATCTAACTTCACTCAAACCCAATATCTGCAACCCTAAACGTTTCATTTCGTGGCATACGTTAGACAGACAACATCAAAGGAATCGCTGGAGATTGGCTACAAAAAGCTCAAGACAGAATTTAAAGAAATTAGGGGTTTCCTATATTCAACTTTGCATACAAAAGACTGGATGATTATATTGATGATTCTACAATTATATTATAATCCCACTCATTATGCGACGTAGAAATTAGACTACTAACAAAAACATTACTCACTTGAACCTCGGGCAGGGAGAGACACGATAAGTATCTAATATCTAAGCATGCGAAGGCTTTCGATGAATTTCTGGAATTACTTGGTGGGCAAAAAATTTCTTCTTCTTCTTGATGTGCCTATCCGTTACGAATGTTGGCGATCATCATGGCAATCTTTATCTTATCTGCAGCAGCGCGGAAAAGCTGCACAGATGTTGTATTGAATCAGATTCTGAGGTTCTGAGGAATAGTACAAAAAATTTAATTTGAACTATTCTATCACATACTTACTTAATATCCACTTTGGCCTACAATTTCTTCTAACTTCCATCAGTGGTTGAAAATTTCCATCACCAATGCCTACATGCACTATCTGAAAACACGCTCTGACGGGACAAAAAGAGCTTGCCTAAATAAGGCTCCCTAACACATACTTAACATTATCTAATACACACCAGACAACAAAATATCCTGCATAGTTTAATCGATCGATCGCGGTTTCAGTGAGTTTGTTTCAATCTTTTATATGGCGACTTTATTGCAAAGAATACCCACTTGGGCTCTAGGCTAACTACAATTAAAGGAAAAGAACTATTGTCAGCTGGTAAAGAAGAAAAGAAAAAGTATGATCTACTGGTAGACCAATATACTGTTTTACCGATAGGAACAAAATTCCAGACCTGATAGCTTTTTTTATTCACAAAAATATCTCAGCTAACTACCTGAATATCAATGACGGCTGGAACATGAACTTTGATCACTCACCGATAATTTTAACTATGAGTGGTACAGTGATCAAAAAAAAATTATTCCAATACTGACTAATAAAAAAACTGACTGGAAGAGTTTCAAAATAAACCTTCAACACAAAATTAAGCTTGCTGTGCCATTGAGAAACACGAGGCAACTTGATTACGAATTAAAAGTTTTTATAAAAAGTATCTTGGTAACAGGTAGCTTGGAAAAATACTTCCACAATAACTTCTAGAACAAAAGGGGACAACTATCCAAAAGAAATCAGAGAATTCATAGTTATGGAAAGCAACATAAAAAATGAAGAGACCAATTATTCATTCTCCTCCTATCAATTTGGAAAACTGGGCAACTGGTCTAGAAGTAACGTTCAGAAAGCAGAACGGGTTGCAGACCAATTAGAAAGCACGTTCACACCCAACGACAATGATGGTGAAGAACTGCAATGGGAAGAAACATTCCAAGTTGAAGAAAGAATAACGTTGACATCATTTAGAGAGGTATCAACAGAGATAAAAGATAATATACATCCTAAGAAAGCTCCAGGATATGATCTCATAACAGGAAAACTATTAAAAAATCCACGAAGAAAAGCCATAGTTAAGCTGATGCACCTAACAAATACTGCTTTTAACTTGAGTTATATTCCCAGACTCTGAAAATAGCCGAAGTCATTATAATCGCCAAACCAGGTAAACCTCCTAATAAAGTGAAATTCTATCGGCCAATTTCACTCCTTCCAGTGATGCTAAAACTTGAAAAACTTCTTTTGAAAAGATTAAATCCAATAATAGAAAGAAAATATCTTATACCAAATCATGAATTCGGTTTCAGAAATAGATATTCCACTATAAATCAAGTTTCCAGAATAACGAATATAATAGAAAGAATATTAGAAGAAAAGAAAGTCTGCTCTACAATCTTCTTGGACGTAGCACAGGTGTTGCTGGCATGAGGGTTTAAACTATAAACTAAGAACGTTCATGCCTTAACAGTATTCAGAAATCATAGAATCATACATTGTGAATGTATTACATCCGGTCGTAATTGTATACGTGAAATTCCACAGCTAAAACAAAACACTGTTGCTATAGTCCATTTCCTTCATATTGATAGCACATTATGTATGCAAATCCCTAAACTGTCGATACGGGTGACTCAATGAAAAATAGATATTTGTCAACAAGTTTACAGAAGTATATAGGAAAACAATTTTAAATTGAGTATGACCACCAGGTATAAAGGTTGAAGCAGAATAGAATACAATAGTTTTGAGGGTTACTAATCCCTAAATAAAGTTGCCAGTGTCGGAGTGATGAAGATTAACAGGTACTAATGAATTTGCAAGAAATGTAAGATGTTTATTTTATTGGTTATATATAAAATAATTTGTGGCCGTAACAGGGGCCGATTTGTAAAAAAATGAATATTATTTTAATCAAATTCCATTTCAGATTCACTGCTTTCTTCAGAATCTAAGAAATCTTCAACTCCAATATTAATTATTACCGGTTCCAGCATTGCATCAGTCATATTATCCAAAGTCCACATTTTATTTTCTTCCTTGTGAGCATGACAGCATTTTTCCAATTTTCTGGAGTTACTTTTGATAAGGAATGTTTTAATAATTGTTGTAAGTCTTCTAATTTAAAAGTTTTGTTGTTCCGTCCGACTTCACCCTTTACTTGAGACCATATATTTTCTATCGGATTCAGATCACAGTGGTATGGGGGTAAACGTAAAATAATTACATCACGGTTTATTGCCATTTTATCAATTATATATTTTTTATAAGCTGCTTTATGTTGCCTTACAATAGGTAATAATTCCTTTTTTGTCGAATTCTTCTTGTACTCAATTGCGTGTTTATCCAACCATTCGATTATCTCTCCTTTTTTCCATGCCGTTGTTGGCAATTTTTTTGCTAGTCGTGAATGGTAACTAGCATTATCCATGACTATGACAGAATTGTTTGGAATTAAATCCAACATTTACTCAAAATATTCTACAAAAACGTGAGCATTCATTTCCTCGTGGTAATCTTTGGTTGATTTTGAGGTAAAACTTATTAATCCACCATTGAAAAAACCGTATTCGTTTCCAAAATGGGTTATTATGAGTCTGCGTCCTTTTCCAACGGGAATATTGTTTATTCCAGTAGATACACCTTCGATGAATGCCTGACGGGAACTTTTCACATTTGTATCAACCTATAGATATGGTACAGTATGACCTTCATTTAGCCAAGTCTCGTCCAAATAAAAAATTGTTTTCCCTTCTCGGTACTTTTTAATAGTTCTTAGATAATCTCGTCTCCAACATACAATGTAATCTTTTTCAATTAAAACGGATTTTCTTCTATTCTTTTGCCAACGAAATCCCATCTCTCTCAATAGTCCCCATAATTTGTTGTTGCTTATGATTGGTAACTCTTTGTTTTCCCTAATTAATGTTTGGATTTTGTCCAATGTTGGAAATTCTTTGTTAAAAAAAAAATGAGTGGATGCTGCGTCTTATCATGTTTTTATGTATTTCTTCAATTTCCAAGGGTTTACTCCCTCCACTCTTCTTGGGAGATGAAACAGTTCGTCCTTTTCTTTCTTTTAGGAATCTATAAATTGTTGCTTCTCCAACCCCTGTCATATTTGAACACATGTTAACGGTTTCACGAACATTATTTAAAGGGCGTTGATGTACAAGTGCATCGTGTACATTTTATATTATATTTTTCTCTCTTAGACTGAAGGCACCTTTAAAACTACACTTAACCGGGATAAAACCTGTTGTCCACCTCATTTTTAAATGCAAATAACAAAATATCGACACCCAAAAAGTAGGTAGGTAATACATGAACAATGTACATCTACAAACTAAATGGAAGATGCAAACAATTTCTAATTTATATTATTGGCATAAGCTGTAATGTGGCATAAAAACTACTTAAACTATCATTAGTGAAGCCTTATCAGTAATTCCAGGTAATCGTTCAAAGAAGGTATTCTTTTTGTGTCAGGCGATAACTTGTATAGAAAACAATAATCATCTTTAAATTACTGTTTACATTAATTTATTTCGTGAAACATTGAATTCTCTCGTTAATCACCCGTGTATAATTAACAATAATCGTGTGGCATATATACCGACGTTTTTTACGCACAAAAAAAGGTATAGTGAGATTAGTGGACACTTATTTTACAGAAGATTTTTTAAAAGATAATGAATTGTTGACGGCATCTTAAAATATTAATTTTTTTTATTTATTTCAAAACAAGTATAGGGTGACGCCTATGGTTTTTTGACCTGTTGAGGATTTGCATACATAATGTGCTATCAATATGATGGAAAAGGACTATACCTTCTCGGATGATACAACCATACTAACGATAGAAGACACTAGAGAAGCGACTGATAATCTAATAAAATTAAATAAGGCTAAATCTGCATACATTAACTTTACAAATAAAAAAATAGAAAATTTTCCAGTTAGAATAAACGATACCCAAGTTCCTTATGCAATATTAGCAAAATACTTGGGCATCACATCATCAAACAATTCAACATTATCCATTCATAATAAATTATCCATTTACAAGCAAGTACTGAGTCTAATATGGGTATATGCGTGCCAAATCTGGGCTGTACCAAAGCTAGTAATCTACGTATTATCCGCAGAGAATTTTTCAAAACAAAGCACTGAGGAACATTGTTGTTGCTCCTTGGTATATCCGTAACAGCAACCTCCATCAGGACCTGGGTATGGAAACTGTGACCGAAGTAATCAAGAAAACAGCAGCAAGTCACGAGCAGAGGCTGCATAGTCATGTGAATGTCAAGGCAATCCAGTTTCTTCACAACACTGAGCTAAAGAGATGACTCATAAGGACAAAACCATTTGAGTTAGTGTAAAAGTGTAACAGTTTAGTGTAAAAAGCAGAATGCTCTGATGTGCATTAGTTGATAGATAAAATAAGAGTAAGCCATAGGGTAAGCCCTTAGATTTAAGTATTTGCTGTTTATTAAGTTAGGTCAGAAAATAACTGATAATTGGTCATTTGTGACCAGATAGCACTGTACAAACACTTTACAGGTGTTATAGAAAAAAAATTCAACCTTTGGATACATTGAGTTACTGTTCATGAATTCCCCTTCTTATCTTAACGGTAAGGATCACAATAGATCTAAAAAGGTTTCAGACGAATAACCCGAAAGCCAGCTCATTGAATATATACCCAAACGGTATATATACCCTAACGGTAGTCCGATTTTGTCATTGGATAAATATTATAAACGTTCAAATATGCTGTCCCAACAAAATAACTTAGAGGTGCAACACGAAACGATAGAAATGGTAGAAGAATTCTGCTACTTAGGATCACTGGTAGACTACAAAAATAACACATCCAACGAGATAAAAAAAAGAATATGCGTGGCTAACCGCTGTTATTTTGGCCTGGACCCTCAACTAAGAGCGAGAAGTATGTCAATAGCAACAAAGTGCAAACTTTATAAAACAATAATACGCCCAGAGCTCACATACGGATCGGAAACATGGGCAATGACAACCCGAGATGAAGAGTTACTGCGAGTCTTTGAAAGAAAATTATTGAGGACCATATATCGGAGTCAACGAACAGGGTCTGTGGAGAAGGCGATATAACTGTAAACTCTATAGACTTTTTGGTGATGCAGATATTGTGAAGACTATCAAAATAAACCGCCTAAGGTGGGTGGGCTACGTTATGCGGATGGATGAGAGTGATCCTACTAAAATAACTATGCTAAACAGGCCGGTCGGAAGAAGAAGAAGGGGGCGACCTAAACTCATATCTGGACGATATACAGGAAGATCTGAGAGAGATTGGAGTGAGGGTCTGGAGAAGACAGACACTCGACAGGGAAGGATGGAAGAATGTTTTGAAGCAGGCCACGGCTCACGAAGGGCTGTAGCGCTAACTGATGATGAGGGCTGGGCTGTCCAAATAAGACACGGTCTTACGAAAGCGGAAGACAATTAGGTGATAAAATATTGATGAAATCAAGACTTTTTAATTAACAAAATTCAAATTTGAACTTTTTAGAAATTTATTGCATTTACGTATTTTATTTTTATACATTAAAGACTGTAATTATGACAAAATATACAGAGAATGTGTATATTGATTGACTCTTACTGTGTTTATTGTACAACGGAGATGAAGACCAAACGTTTTACGCCTCTATTCATATGAACCGTTTATAGCTTTTTTATTATCCTTGAAAAACATTGACACTGCTATTCGAGTACTTTTACAGGATAAACATGTTTCCCACATACGAGATTCGAAACTTAAGTATTAGATCATGGAAATGGCCAATAAAACGCAAAGAATACGGCGAGTGTGGTAAATGGAGCGGCCATCAAAACCCCATTTTCCATTTTAAAAATTGTTTGTTACAATGTTGTTTCTGAAAGCAACTAGTTGAAGATTAATTGTCTCAATAGATAAAAAGTGTGGTTGCGAAAGAAACTTAATTTATCATCGAGAGAAAAAACGTTCAAGTTTGGGATTCATGAAAATGTTAATGGCGGTATAACGGTTTGAAGTAGATTAATATGGTCTTTGTATATACGCGAAATAATAATTTAAAAACGACTGAGAGCTTTTATTACATGTATATTTGAATGAGTTTATTATAAAGAAAATAAGTCAATATTACGAGACGTAAATAAAAGATTTCGAGATGGCAATGCTGTTTTAAAGTCATCAAATCGGAATTGTGAAGTGGGAATTTCAAATATACAATTAAAAAATTTGTTTGAATGTTTTATTTAGTAATCCAAAAAGGTACAGTAGATTCGCTGGATCTTTGCACCTTATCAACATTCCTTCTTCTTCTTCTTCTTGCCTCTTTTATGTAAAGCCCTTAAAAAAATTCTTTAAAGACTGTTTTTTTGTCAATATTATCCTCCTAAATTGTTTAAATTATCGCACCATCTTTTTTTTTTGTCTAAAAATACTTCTTCGTCCATTTGGCGACTTATCTGTATTCGTTCTATTTAATCCTCTGCCATGTGTTTGTTCCACTCCTGTTTCTGTTTTGTCACCCATCCATTTATGTCTTACATATTGCATGCTCTTCTTATGTTTTCTTCTCGCTATTCAATAGCTTCTCTTCCTGTATGTTAATATGTGTATGTTAATATAGGTCTATTTGTTGCTTTATAGATTCTTGTTTTTGTGTTTTGTCTTAGGTGTTTGTTCTTCCAGATTGTGTCATTAAGAGATCCCGCCGCTTTACTTGCTTTTAAGCTTTTTTGTCCTACTTCTTCTTCAACATCTCCGTTACTAATATCTTCTGTATAATGGAAAAGTTCTCCTAATAATTATATAAATTATCAAAAACATCCACCAAAAAAAGTGGAAGTCAGAATAGATGTACAACTTACAGAACCTATAGAAATAGGCAGCGGAATAAGACAAGGGACTCATTGAGCCCCATGCTCTTCAATTTAATAATGGATGAAATCATCAAAAGCGTCAACAGATGAAGAGTATATAGCCTAAGATGAAGATAGTCTACAAAGACTGGTCCATAGATTTAACATAAAAGCGGAAAAGAATTTAATATGACAATCTCATCTCAAAAAACTAAAACAATAGTAGTCAGTAAAGAACCTACCAGATGTAAAATAGAAATTGATGGCATAAGCATTGAACAATTAATGGAAATCAAATATCTGGCAATCACACTGTACAGCTATGGAGACCTGGACAAAGAAGTAAGACATCAATTACAAAAGCAAATAGACTGGAAGGATGCCTTACCAACACTATATGATGAAACAGACACATTAACACTGAGACATAAATAAGAATTTATAAAGCCAGTGTATGACCAATCATAACATATGCCTCAGAAACAAGACCCGACACAGCCACAAAGCAACCGACTACTGGAAACGGCAGAGATGAGTGTACAGGAAAGAGTTATAAGAAATACGCTGAAAGATCGAAAGAAATGTATACAGATTAGAAGAAAATGTAACGTACAGTGTATAAATAAATGGACATAAATAAAAAAAAAAGAATGGAATAACCACATAAGCAGAATGGAGAAAACCCGTGTCGTCAAAATAGCAGAGCTGTGCTTTGTGCCCTCCAAATAAATTGACAGGACTCTGGTCTACCTGGCCTTTCGGCATACGACCGTTAGCGCCTCCACTGCACCTACGAGTCCGACTCCAAAATGAAGGTGCTGCGTTGCATATGCATCGCGGGGCTCCACCTCCCCCGTAGTACCTGTGTTGTGATTACCTCACCCATCCGTTATCCCCTCCCACGGGCGGACAGGTGACGCAGGCAGAGGAATTTCCACCTCGCACGTAGACAGTTCGCCGCCGAGGATCTCTCCTCTACCACTCCTAAATCTCCTGGCGGGTACACCGACACCACAATTGGTGGTGTAAGGCCAAAAGAGGTGTGTACGGGCCCAGCTCGTTCAACCTCGCCTGGTTCTCTTGAAATGAGAGTAGAGTGATCCCACGAGAATCTCGTCTCGGATACTAGGAATGTAGACCGGTGACCGTGACAACTAAGAGCCTCGAGTGCGTTTCTACAAACCCGACACATCAAGCGACGGCTCTCCGCCTCTCAATTCCTACCCTCTTACGACAGGCAGGGCCTTCTGACCTCGGCCGTATTCTCATCTCCCTGAGCCGAACGGAGCGTCAAAATAGCAAAAGATAAGTCCCAATCGGCAGAAGTATCGGACGGATGCGCAAAAGATGAAGTGAAAACCTTCCATAGAGGTATTAATCCGCCAATGAACAAGCAGAATTGCTTATAAAGAGAAAGAAGAAGAAAAAAAAAAAGAAGAAGTGTATGGGTTTAGAATTAATGAATGACTTTGTTTTACACAATATCGAAGAGCTTTGAGCCTCGTAAAGGGCATTGTTCATACAAAATTACTAAAATAGACTACAAGCCCATAGGATATTGTTAAGGGGTCATTTGATCCAGTATAAATCAAATTTAAATAAATACCAAAATATGTAATATGCAATATGTAATAACAATTTTAGAAACTATGTCGTCAATTTTTATTGGTACAGGTGTCTACACTGGTAAGTTAAACTTACCACTCAAGAGGGGACATTTTGGTCAAACGTATTATTTTTTTTAGTACGACATTTATAACTTAGGTAGGTAGGTAGGTAATATAAAAATAATGACCTGGGACCTAATACCGTACAAAATATTGGTACCAGTAGCAGGGACAATCTTTGATGATCGGAAAATTTTGATCCCATTTTCGGTAATTTGGTACAGTACGGCATTTATACACATCGTTTCAGATCGTTATTTAGATTACTTTTTTGCAGTGCCGTACATATCGGCTGGTATCAGGAAGAGAAATCTAGGGCGCACTCCCCTTTTTTTAATCAGTACAAGGAAGGTGATTTAAGCCAATATGAAACTCACCCATTTAAATTTAGTTGCATAAAATAATAACATTTTTGGATATGCCGTACATTTTTCACGGTACATGTGCTTATAAGAAGAAAATTAATTACCCTTTGATAAATGGGATATCACGTTCGAAAATGTATGTACGGCATTAATGTATTTTGTTAATATTGACATCAATTATCAATAAAAACAAAATGCCGTACAAAAAAATGGTTCTAAATGGCTTTGATAGTATTATAGTATTAAATCCCAATTCTTTTATTAAAATGCTAACAGATGTCTTGTAAATAAACATATCTTCATTATCCCTTAATTCATTACTTCTTATACTTAACAGAGTAACATATTTTTCTAAAAAGAGATAAGTACAGAATAAATCGCACTGAATACTTTGATTTTATTAAACTATTAAAAAACTCACCAGAAAATTTACTTAACTACTTTCATCAATCTTTTTTTACGACATACATTTATATAGAGTATTGATTAAAATGTTCCTTCGGGTTTATTATAAAATTCAAATTGGAGTAATTAGATAAGAATAAGAAAGAATACATAAGATTATTTCCTTTTTATAATTATAATAATAGAATTATTTATTGATTATATATTTAGATAAATTAACATACTTTTCAATACGTTACTTATTGAACATATGAAAATAGCTAAAAAGACCGTCCATTCATTTTTTCTAATTCAAACTTCAACATACATAGTTAACGCAGCTCGAATTCAATGGTTTACCAGGTATATTCTGAAAATAAAGCCCCTTAAAAATATTTTGTATCACACCGTTGACATGGTTTTTCATCATCAACCTGTATACGTCCAGTGCTGGATATATGTCTCCCTTAGCTCCTCACATCTACTTCTGTCCATCTAGTTAGAGGGCGTTCCTCTGCTCCGTAGTGCTTCTTGTTTTGGACTCCACTCGACAATACGTTTTGTCCATCGGTTTCTCAGAGACACCCAACATAGTGCTCTGGCGTTCCATAGTGCTCTGGAAACACACATTGGTCAGATGTCTTTCATTTTGAGGCATATGGGTAGGTCTGATTTAAATACATAGTTTAATATATTAAACGCTGCTTAGGCTAAACTCTGCCCAACCGAATTTCATAACGTCCTAAGTACCTATACGATGCAGTTTGTACAATATTTCTTTCATTTACAGCAATATTTCGATTAAGCACCAGGTTAGTCATTACTTGCATCTTGTTCATATTAATCTTTCGGCTAATCGGCTATAAGGACGATGTAATCTTCAAATTTCAAATAACTGAACTTCTCTCTATTTATGTTGATACCATGCTCGTTCAGATGTGCCTTCTTAAAAGTATGTTCTAAAAGCGTCATGAAATAGCTTTAGAGAGACGCCTCTAGGCGAGAGTACGGCAAGGTGGTGTATGGTATAAAATGCTTTCTCGTAGTCCACAAATATCAGTTCCAATGGTTTGTTGTATTCTGCAGACTTCTCTGTCAGGTTCTTTATCACTAGTAAATGGTCGTTAGTGCTGTATCCCGATCTAAATCCAGCTTGTTCTCTAGGCTAGTAGAAGACTAACTTAGCATCCAGTTTTTTTTTGATAAGTTTTGTGAAAAGTTTATATATGTTTAAATTCAAACTGATAGGATGGTAGTTTTTTAGATCTGTTATGTCTGCTCTCTTGTGTAATAAAGTAACGACTGCATTATTTCATTCAGGAGTTTTTTCTTAGTAGATGCATTCGGTGAAAAGCTTGGCCAAAGCCTAGATAATTTTATTTCAACCTAGTTCGATCGCTTCGATCACTACTCCGTCATCGCCAGGGGATTTGTTATTTTTCATTGGTAAAAGTGCCGTTTTGATTTCGTATGGAGTTATTTCTGACATTAATTTTGATCCCTGGTGTGTAATTTTGGGCAGACTCTGATATTGCATTTCGTCGGTTCTTTCATACATTTCGCAAAAAAAAAAACGATTCAACAATCTCAAGGATTTTGGTTCTATCCGTAATAATGTTTCCATTTTTGTTTTTATTTTGTACATATTTTTGTTGTCTATGTTGTTCGTATTTGGCCTCAAATATTTTAAACTTTTGTTCTCTTGAAATACATATTTTAGTTATTTCTCGTATATTTTTTGCTCTTACGTCTTTTCGGATTGACCGGTTGATATCTTTATTTAATTTCTTTATTGTTGTATAGCTGAAGCCGTATGTTTCCGTCAGCTGTCCTCTTTTACTCTATTAGCTCTTTAATATGCTTAGTTTTTCTTTATGGGTCACACGGATCGGACAGTTCTTCCTTTTTTTCTTTTTTGAGAGCCTTTGTTATGCCATGATTTGCTTGATGTACAACTTCTATTTCGTCTTGCAAGTCCTGTATATATCTGGTTAGTGTAATTTCATACCGGTCGTTGTTTTCTGAGGAAATATTTTTCTTTTTTCTTGTTTTTACGATCATCTTTGTTTTTTCCAATTTAACATTTAATAGTATCTTAGCCTGGATTGATTTGTGATCGCTTCCTATTAAAAATTTGTTAAGTACTTCAATGCTTTACATTTTTTAATATATTTCATTTTTGACTCTGCCATCTGGGCTGATCCATGTCCATTTACGCTGAGGATTTTTATCGAAAAAAGAGTTCATCATGGATAAATTTTCCTGGTGTATAAAGTTCAGCAATTTTTGCCTCCGTTTATTTCTTTCGCAATATCCATACTTACCCATTGCTAGTTATGCATCATCTAGGTCCACATAAAATTCTTCAATTTCTTAATCCGAGTGGGTAGTTGTTGGAGCATATGTCTGGATAACCTTAAGGCTATATCTTGCATTTAATTTGAAGATGAGAATGAGCAATTTTAGAAATACAGGAAAAGTGTGAGTGGATATATATTATTATTGGATAATAAAATAATCCAATATTATGGTTTTTAAAGTAGCAGAACTGTATGGCACTGTCAACAGCAGAAGCTGAGTACATTGCAGCATCTCATACTGTAACGAAATATTTTGTCTACCACATAGGGTATTGCTATAAAGGGTTGAGAATTGGGACAGAAGTAACTGAGGGTGGAGATAGGGCAAACAAAATAAACGAAACGTTTATGCGAACGTCACTCAGGGTTTATTTGGTGTAGCTGGATCGTGGATAAGTGAATGGCAACGAGCTTGGATTGGGGCAACTACAAAAATGAAACAAAGAGGTCCTTGCATAAATCTCCTGGAATAAATGGACAAATAAAACAACAAAAAAGACCTCTAGCTATTTAAAATAAGGACGCCGCTTCGAGGTGACAAATTATAACGATTACAACAACTAGTTGTAACTATTGAAATAATTATTAGAAATGCAAAATATATCTTTTTAAATTAAACTCAAAGAAGGGGTTTTAAACTGTTTTTCTAAATAAATAATCAAAAATGGTTAAGAGAAATAAATCAAACATTTATTGTTTCACCACAAACAGTTACAAAAATAAATGACACAAAAATACTATATTAATAGTTACAAAAATCTATACGAAAATAACCAAGAAAAACTTACATGTCCCATCTATTTACAAACTCTGTTTACAAGTTGCTACATAACTTACAAAAAACTGCTACAAATAAAGAATTAACTTTTTAAGCGAAACCATGTATAAGGGTTTACCTTCTAAAAACAAAACAAACTAATGTCAACATAAATTTTAAAACAGAACAATTAAAATGACAGCTAACCACGCCCTAAAACATATATTTTTAATTATTACAAATTCTTTACAAATCCTTATGAAAGCAATTATTATTATTAGAAAAAAATGTCTATCGTTCCTTTGAAAGTTTAAAAACAAAAAAGTTACCTTGATTTCACTTAATTTAATTTTTAAAGATAAGAAAATAAGGGTGGAAGCTAGCACTAGAACACAAACCTTGGAAAACTCGTTTCCTTAAAAAACTGGAACAAGTACAACTAAACACAATGGCAAAATGTGGTTATCTTCAAAATTTCACTCTAACTGTAACTATTAATTGAACTGCTACTATACTTTACACTGCTACACATTTTTCCATAAAAAAAGGACGAAGGACGAGGAAACAATACAAATTCGACGAAAAATTTGGACAAACGCTAGAAGCAGCTGTCAACGCTATTATGTACTCCAAACTCTTGCATTAAATGCATTAAAATATATCTTCTACATATACACAAGTAACAGAAAATTACGAGATAATGTATTTGTGAAGGAGTTAATGATCCAACAAAATCTTTTTATCAAAAGGTTTTGCATTGGCTGAGCTACTTCAATTAAATTTGAACCTTCGGTAAGTTGACTCAAGGATGTTTGGTCACTCATTTTAACACTTATAAAAAATTACTCTATATCATAATTACCATGCCTGATATTTTGTCGTATTTTAACGGTATTGAATCTCCAAAGTGGTTGAGTTATGACTAGCAGATTTGATATTAAGAAAAAAACTTTAAAGCTTATTTTGTACAAAAAGCATCATTCTAGCATCCCTAAGTATGCTAGGTGCTAGTGTTAAATTATAAAAACACTTCAGAAGCCACTCAATTTTTGTTTAATAAAAAGATATTAACTGCTGATTGTTAACTCCGGTATAAAAAATTGATTTCCCATAATGTCAGCTTTAATTTATAGAAAATTATTTGCTTATCATAAATTTATTAAGAGCTATGTGCGAATAAATGCTGATCGAATACTAATCTATTTTATTATTAATACCTTATTTGGCTACAAAAAGAAATTTGTACCCATGACACATTACAAAGCGAAGATTCGGCTTTTGAACATTTGCCAAAGTTTCTGATTCAGCCCTGTTAATGCACATCGCACTGTCGGACAATGACTCGTAACTGAAAAAATATGAGTTTAATTGGATTTTGTTGTGCAAGTGTGTTAACAATGACTGCGAAAAAACAAAAAGAATAGTTAGATTTATTTATTCATATATGTATGCTCAATTTGATTTTTCGATTAATGAATGTTTTATAGTATTAGTAGTATTATTTGTAATCTTTTATCAATATTTCTGGTTTTTATTTCATTTAAATACCGATCATTATCTTTAAAATCATACTAAAAAACTGTGTTATAACAAAACAATCATTAGGTATGAAATGAAAAAAAAAAATGAAAAAGATTGGTAATAAAACCTTTTTGTTCACAATACTTAACGTTCCTCAAGTTAGGAAGCTTTGGGGCTGGGTAAGAATATATATGATATAAAAATGCAGATCTAAAACAGATAGATAAACGATAGAAATTAATTAAATCAGAAAATAGTTTGACAAAAAAAAACAAGACACAGAAAACAGCTAAACTCTAAAACAAATTGGGCACCAATGAGTTTTACCCTAAAACTTGAAAAAACTCAAGAGTAAATCAACTAAACAAACATTTCTCTAACAGATTTAAGCGAAACACACGTTAGAATACATAACAACACATTATCAACAAAAATCATAAAAATCGACGCATTTAAATATAAGCTGTAAGAAAAGGTTACACATTCAATGAAATACTTAAAGATTTTGTACACTGAATTTACTATCACTATGTTAAACTGTCTGAAAAGGTTTGTGAACTGTGGCGATAAACCCCTGATGTAAGAGACATACTTCACTTACCTGACAGAAAGAGTTAAAAAACTGGATAACTTCAATGTAGTGTATTCTATTCCATGTGGTTTCTGTTCAAAAGTATATGTCGGTCAAACCAGCCAGAAACTATCAAAAGAATAGCTTTGCACAAGAGTGATGCTGTGAGGAAACCTACAACTACAGCTTTTAGCCAACATAATAAGAATACTGGACACACTGCCAACTATGACAATGTGAAAGTACTAAAAAAGGTAGACAACTAATTCAAGAGAAATTTCATAGAAATGTGCTACATCCATAACTGTAGTCTTCTATGAATTGTAAAAGGGATGTGGAAAACTTGAGTTGTATTTACTCATTTTTGCTTCAACAAGACTTGACAAGACGTAACAGACTGGAATATGGAGGCAACTTATCATAACATACACAGATGACCTACCTGCACTTGAGAACGGATTTCGTTCCCCGGCTGATTGTGTTTCTTTGGAAGTTTTGTTCCGGCTGGCGATTCCATGTTGTTGTATGGGGTGTAGATATAAATATAACCTTGTTACAAATGACGTCAAGATATTGACAGAAGATGGCAAGATTTTCAACAAAAGAGAAGAATAATTTTTCTGTTCTACTTCTTCCCTTTGAAGTGCCTTTGACATGAAGTTGTGGTTTTGTTGTTTTTTAGAATTTTTTTATTTAAAATTTTAAATGTTTTTTTAACATATTTTATGACAATGTTCACTATCAGGACTAACTGAACATTTTCAATGTAAGTTTTACATGTTAACTTCCACCACTTGTACTAAATAAGTTTTCCATTTAGGTGCTGATGAAGGTGACAGCCTATCACTGAAAATTTCACATTTAGAATAAAGTTCTTCACCAAACTGGCTTATACTTTTCCGAAAGTTACCTACCAAAGATTCAAAGATGTATTCTTAGCATCGCTATATGTTGGAACTAGATTTTATTGTCCATTGAAATCAACGTTTCGGCAGGTAACCCTTACCTTTGTCAAGAGTCTAAAATATACAAGATTAGGAACAAAAAGTTATTGTAAAGTAAAAAACTTACCAAAACGTAAAACGGGACACTGACATTAATGAATTGACTGAAGACTGATATCTGATATCTCATGGTTTACTATCATTAGTATATAATTATTTTTATATGGGCGTATTATTGGTGTTTTCGAAAAAGGTAAAGTGAAGATATGTTATTCAGAATTTGACGTCAATCCGAGGATACAACAACACCCCTCAGAATTGCATTCAAAGACATGAATAATGCCTCTATGGGTGGCCGCACACAGAAAGAGCAAAACTGTTTTAGTCAAAAACGTTTTTGACTAAACGAGTCTGACGCTGATGTTTCCATATAAATGAAATGAGCTGACGCACACTGATTAGTCGTGTGTCTAAAGCATGTTTAGGCTCATTTAGTTTCAGTCAGCCTGTTTGATCTTGATGTTGATTACCGGATCGTCGTTTTGTGTCGAAACATTTCAATGTACGCAGGCGCAACGTATTTTTGGAATTCCCTTCTTGAAATCGCTCGAGTAGTCAACAAGAAGCACATGTGGAAACAGCGATGTTTTGCTTGTTTATATTGTGTGTATCATGGAAGTGGACGCAGAAAAATTAATTTTACTGATTGAGGCCAGATTCTTTTCTCATTTATAGGATGCACCCAAAATTGTCTTTTATTTTGCGTTTTTTCGTCCTGTAGGAGGAACCACTGCCAGAAAACTAGTGCAATTTCGTCATTATCTGTCGAAATCTTTAAAAAAACTGATTGCAGTATGGTTTGTGCAAACATTTTGTTCCTCTTGAAAACAAAATGTTTCTTGTGGAAACAAAAACGTTTTCGTTTCGTTTCAAACAAAAACGTTTTTGACTAAAACAGTTTTGCTCTTTCTGTGTGCGACCACCCTATAAGATCAAAGCAAGTTAAGTCAACTCTTATATTAGTATTACCACCTACCACCAATGATTATAAATATTTATAAGATAAAATCATTTATAATTTTTATTTCAGAATTTTTGAAGAACGATTTTCCGATTGAAAATCGAAATGGTAAAGCAAACATAAAATGTAATTCTTATTACAATCAACTGTAATTAAAACCCGTATAAAATAATTCACAGGACCAAATGTAAAATGAATGTTTTTCTTTTTGTATATTTGGTATTACTTCCACAAAAACCTAATATTTATACATTGTGTAGATACATGTATTTCTTTGTAATATTTCTTTAATAGACAAGGCATTCCATATTTCAGTCAATGCTCAATTTCATCGCGGTTTTGCTCCTGAATAAAACTTTATAGTATGTTATTTTCCGAGTCATCAAAAGGCTGTCCGACGTACTCCAAGGGATAAAGAGCTACACATAGGACTTTAAAGCAGCAAAAAATAACCGCTGCGGATATAAAATCAATTTCAGCTCACCTAATCCTCTGGTAGATGTGTTTTGTAAAAAGTATACAATGTTAAAATTCTGCCTGCCCAAGACTCTTCTCCCTTCAGAGACGTACACAAATATTGTTACAGTGAAGGATTTTCCGTATCAATTACGGATATATATAAAGAGTCACTTCAAAATTTTTGTGTTGTACAGAATTAGGATCAGATTTATACACTGGGCATGGAAAATTACTGTTATCTTAAATTTAAAATGTTAACTACAACAATACTAACCTTAATCTTGGAAATTGGCTTGCAACCGAACCAACTTGATTGATTGTATATAAAGCTGTCGTTTGGCCTTTCAGACCTGCCCATAATGCTAACTAAAATATCGTTTATGTATACTCTACCTCTATATTATTGGCTCTCGGATAGGTTTTAGCGTCTGTTGTGGAGCTTGCTCTTTTTGATCTAGATCTCCGTTTATCCTCACCCGTTAGATCTTTTTCAATCCTTTCTGAGCTACATCGCGGTTTTTCTGACGACTTGTTAGTAGATCGCTTTATAGGATATACATTTCATAGTTTCTGGATGACTGAGTTATGTTTTCCCAGTCTATTAGTTTCTCAGAAGGACGATCTCTTCCGGAACAGAACGTTTGTGTCAGCTAATACCCCTGTTGTAGAGAAACTAATTTTATTACATATTGATAAAAGGCGAAAACAAAAAGGAAAAAAAACAATAT
Organism: Diabrotica undecimpunctata; assembly: GCF_040954645.1. Taxonomy (NCBI): domain Eukaryota; kingdom Metazoa; phylum Arthropoda; class Insecta; order Coleoptera; family Chrysomelidae; genus Diabrotica; species Diabrotica undecimpunctata. The sequence continues at coordinate 40,318,897 of NC_092811.1, read as the reverse complement.
GATGTTAATAATACGATGCTTTATAAATTATGCCTTGAAAGAAATAGAACTCATCTATTTTACCTGACCAACATTTGCTTGGTATAGCTCTTCTTTATTTTCATTATTCTATACGAAGCGGCATCTATACGAAGTAACAAGAAGTAAAGAGACCTCTGATAGTATTTTTCAAGGGTGAATCGTAGATGCATGTCGAAGTAAAAGAATACTTCTAGCGTCGTTTAAAAGCCTCTAGTACGGGGCTTTGAATTTGAGGTTCACCTAATTTGCTATCAAAGAGAGGTCTGTTTCTCTTGACCATTGGTCCTGCCAAATCTTCAAACTCATTTTTCTTTTTGTATTTCTGAACTTAAAGCTCCGTTGCCCCTTTGGTACATCCGAACCCTTTTCTTCTTCTTAACGTGCCCTATCAAGTCCCCTTGACGTTGGCGATTAACATGGCGAAATTGTCTCTGTCTTGAGCTATTCTAAAGAGTTGCTCAGCTTTCCTCATTCCTGTCCACTCCCTGATATTCTTCCCCAAACCCTTTTATTAACCAGTATATGCACCAGCACAGCACCGGCCACTATTTGTAAGGTAAGGGTTGATACGGTCCTGTGCGCTGCATAACCTGATCAATGCTATTCTCTGTGTCCTAAAAAGCATGTCTTTATATTTCGCTTTGTTAAGGATCTCATGCCACACTGGAGCTCCATATAGTAAGATGGACATGATTAATTGTAGGATAACCTATATTCGGCATTGTCTTATTAAGGGTCGAGGTCCTCTCTTCCCCCTTCCAACATGCCTCTTGTATATGGTGTCTGAATGCCAGTTTGACGTCCAGTATGATTCCCAAGTATTTTACGGCCTTCTGGGATCTTAGGTCTGAATCGAAAATTTACGTTTTTTCTGTCCCGTGATCCCCTCAAGATAATTACTTCTGTCTTTTCTACTGCAAGGTTTAGATCATTTCTCTCCATCCATCTCGCAGTTTTTTCTATTGCTTCATTTACTTTGTTTATAATGCCCCAATTCATATCTTCTATAAGTACGGCTAGATTGTCTACATATGCAATAGCCCAATAGCCCCCCAGTTTGTTGAATTGAAGGCGTTTTTGATGTCCAATTAAACAAGAACCACCCATTTCTTTTTGCTTGTTTGCACCACGTTTCTTATGCAAATCACAGCATCGACTGCTGATCGACCTTTTCTGAATCCATATTGTTAGTTGGATAGAGCTCTCCTATCTACCAACACGCCTTCCAGCCTCTTCTGGACAAGATTCTTATAGAACTTGCCAAGGTAGTCCAAAAGGTATATTGGCCTATCCGAGGAAGCTGAATCAGAGAGTTTCCTAGGCTTTAGGGACAAAATCAGATTTGTTTCCTTTAGTTCTCTGGGAAACTCTTGCTTTTGCAGTAGATCGTTTTATTAATTTCTTGCACGCAGTGACCGACCGATGTAATTTTGTTGTTCGGTTCGGGGACAATGAGCAGGTCTGTTTCCAACATGCAGGCTTTTGTGTAAACAAGATCGTAAGCTCTTTTCGCTCTGCCCACGTTTACCTGCAATATCCTTATACCAGTCTTCTGGTAAGTAACGAGCCTTACATAATTATGTAGTTAAATTGCTTCGTAAAAGTTATGATTTGGTGTGCCTCTAGTAGCTTTAAAATTTTACCATGCACTCTGTCAGGTTCTGGTGGTTTTCCATGTTTAACTCGCTTAATACCCATAGTTACTTCTTCGTTTGTTATTTCTGGACCAGAGTGATTGTCTATTTCGGTCTGTCTTCTTGCTGTATCTTCGAATAATTCTTACATGTTTTTTTTCATCTTCCTATACTAATCTGTTTACAACTACCGAATAAAAATCGTTCAGATTAATATTTTTATGATTGTCTTTTATTTATAAAAGAAGAAAAAACCCTGTCCCGATTATTAATGATAGAATTTGAAAGAGATTTTTCAGCAACAACGGTAACTCGTAGAAAAGTTACTGCTTTAAAATAACTAAATTGTTCGGGAAACTTTTTAGTATTATATTGGTGCCTTTTATTTTTTTATGACATTTAAACTAAAGCGTGCAAAAAAATATTTTTCAATCATTTATGGCACGTCGATTTAATTTTATATTTTTACGTTTTCCATAAACTATTTTCCATATTTTTATTGACAACATAATAAAGCCTCGGAAAATTGACAATTCTATAACCCATAATTTTCCGTTCGCCACGGCATTGCAGTGGAATCCAATACCCTCCAATATAAAGTTCGATTTTAAAACGATTTCTGAGAAGGTAAGCAGCAAGAACGGTTCGGAAAATCTTTTAGTTGAGGTATTAAACTGACGAGCAAACGATAACAGTTTTCTACGCCGAATAAACTTCATCGGGAATAAATTTTGAGCATGGAGTTCTTGTAAATGCAATTCGAATATAGCCGCAGATGCAGATCTATGAAAAGTAGGTTTTGAAAATGTTATTTTTAGTTACTTAAGGATAATTGGCAAACCATATAGAAACTATTTTTAGTAAAGTATGCATTAAATAAAAAAAAACTAATTTCCTTATATATCTATGTATTTTTTAATCAGTTAAATTGTAACAATAACGAAAAGTTATTAGAGGATAAATCCTTCTCTTATTATAGCCCTATTACAGCCATACTTTTGTTTATTGTTAACATATTATATAATGAAATTAGTTTTCTTTATTTAATACATACTTTACTGTTATGTCATGTAGTCGATGAAACAGAGGTATATTTTTTTTGGTGATCGAGGCATTTTTGAATGAGTGTTTATAGTACTTATGTCTATTTTACATTTTTTATAAATTTGATTCTTTATGATCTTTAAAAATATTTTTACTAACTGACTCATTAAACGAATGGGACAATATTAGTCGCATTTGCGGGAACTGGATTTCTTTGGTATAGGTTTGAATTCTGAGTTAAGCCATTCCTTTGGTACTACGCCACTTTCATCATCATCATAAGTGGCTCGACAATCCGTTGTGGATCTTGGCCTGCTCACAAAAAAGTAGCCACTTTTGTCGATTCCTGGTTACTTTCCTCCATCTTCTGATCCTTAGAATCTATAAGTCTTCTTCCACATCATCAATTCATTGCCTTCGTGGTCGTCCTCTACTTCTTGTGACCGCTGGTTTTGAAAATGGTAATCTCTTCGTGTCTTCGTGATCTGACCAGTGGCGGCTAGTGTGGTAAAATTTTGGGTAGGCCAAGCCAGCAAATTACATATAGCTATGTGTAATCAGTGGCGGATCCAGAGGGAGGGGTCACGAGGTCATGACCCCCCCCCCCCTAAAAATATTTGAAAACCCACTTATTCTATTGGTGGTAAGACGAAAAGTGACCTTGCATCAGAGAAAAGTAATCACCCTCAAGATCCATGGCCTCCCCAAAAAAAATTCTGTAGCCGCCAGTGTGTGTAATACATATTTTTTTTTTGTGAGAGTGGGAATCTTTTTTTTTTTTCGAACTTTACGATTTTTTTTAAATTTATTTGGGCAACCGTGCACTTGTTTGCAATTGTGTTGTTTGTTTGAAAATATGTTACAATTATAGATTATGTTACATATTTTTTTATCATAATTTAAAAGAAAATTTATATTACAATTCGATAATTACGTTACAAGTGACAACGATGATCGGCGTAGGCCCGATCGTCTGGTGCCTAAACAGCAAGCATAAATACGACAATATAAATCGTTGTCCGGCAAGCTGCTTAACTTCAAACGCTTTTTGTACGGGGATCTTATGTGAGCTGGGTCGGCCAGTTCCAATCAGGCCTATTAATGATATTTAAAATGCCTGAATACGATTCGATGCTTTCTGTGGTAATATAATAACATAGTTGTTTTAACGGACGCTAATGTATTAAGTGATTTAGTACATTTAAAAGTTATTTACATGCCTTAACATAATTTTTGAATATATGTTTTTCAATTCTAAAGCTCTTAAAATTATTGGGTAGGCCCGGCCTATCCTGCCTACACCCAAAAGCCGCCACTGGATCTGACATTCTAGCAATGTGTTCAGCCCATCTAAGTGGATGCTAATAATGCTAATATTAGCGAACTTCTCTTTAAGTCTTATTCGACATATCCTATGATCAATAGCTTTGAAATTAATTACAGTATGTTTGACCTTGCTGCTTATGATAAATCCGGTACCAAATTCGTGTCGGGTAAGGTGTCCACTGTAGTAAATATTGCAGTTATTTTTTTCCAGGATGCCTGTGCTAGTCCACATCATTTCCTGTACAGCATTGATATCTGCTATGGCTTTATTTATTTCTTGTATGAGCAAACCGTGGCTCCAGACTGATAAAGACTTCTTACCTTCCACGTGCAAATTTTTAAATCATTATCCTTATTTGGTTTGCGAGTTCGTCGTAGGTTAGACAGTTCCATTTTGTTTCTCTGTAACTCTCATAAAAAAAGGTTTTTTACAGAGTTAGATAGTTAATTCAACGCCAAACCCCCTTTGCGGAAGGCCATTTCACCCACTTTCATCAGTTCCTGGCCAAACTTTCCACCTGGGTTAAATACCAGATCTCCAGTTGGGTTGTTTATTTTACAGGGGACACCAGCGTAAAGGTGAGGTCATATTTGAGTAGAAGCGGCTAATTGGAGTAAACTGGAATCTCTAAACAACTCCATGTTTTCGCATTCTACCTCTTTATCCCCCACGCCACTTTCATATATGATGTTAAAAATATATGTTTGCAGTTTTTTGTTGTTATTATCTATTAGTTTTATTACATTTATATATAGTTCTTCCAGTCCACAAGCTCTCCAATTCTTTCAATACCTCTCTAGGATTGGGGATCCTTCCATCTCCTACGTCGAAGTCTGTTGCAATTCAGGTCTGTCATCCGCAAAGGAT